>NC_141697.1:711837761-712580428 GCF_964263255.1 Lissotriton vulgaris | reverse complement strand
CAACATCTTACTTATTTGGGTCAGGGATTTTAATATTCAAATATGCTCTTTGTCGGCTACCCAAGTATGTGGGGTTAAGAACGAAGAGGGTGAGCATTATATTAATTTCCCACAAAAATATTATGGAGGAGCCCTGGACTCAATGATTGCCAAGTATGATTTAGAATTGTTACAGTGTGCTCATGATATTAACGGTGACCTAATACTAACTTTTATAAGTAGGAATGCAGCATCTATCATCGATGATGTGTTAATTTCATCTAGTGCTAACTATATGTATTCTTCTCCACAGGTTGCCCAGCTAGCACTGAGCGATCACAACTGCATTATGATGACAGTCCCCTTCTGGGGTACAAAAGCTGTAGTCCATCCAAGTACTATAACTATTATTGCCCCATTTAGACATAACAGGGCCCATATTAAATGGGAGGGAGTGGAACCCCACATTTTTTTGCATAAAATTGTTATAAATTGTGGCGAGGAGATTTTCTATTGCCTTAACGATCTTGTTAGCTCCAATGAGTTGATAGCTAATTTTATCAAAATTAATACTAATATTGAGGGAAATAAATATGCAATGTAGAGGGTGGTTTGACCATACCTGCACCCAAGCTCTAAATCAACTGATACAGGCCCTATACTGCAAACCAAGAGACACTGCACTCATTAAAAATCTACCGTTTAATTATAAATCTGTCCTTGAGGCAAGGACAAAGGAGGTACAGGAGCTAGCTTGGGATGAGCTATCCATGGCAGCAGATACAGCTAATAATAAGTTATTTTGGGAACAGTGAATTTGCCATTTTTCAAGCGTGATTCATTCCCTGAATTGCTATCCCATGTTACATGTGAAGCCTGGGTGTCGTATTTCTTTTGAATCCATAGGATTATGAAGCATCTAGTGCATTAAGCGTAGCACAGAAAAATTGGCCCGCTTTACCACTAAATATCACAACTGAAGAGGTACCGATGGGATTAAAGGGAAGAAGGGGGAAAACCCCGGACCCGCACAGGGTCCCAGTAGATGTATATAAAGCTGCAACAGATTTATGGGGGCCCATTCTTACTAGGGTTTTTAATACAGCAGCAATAGAGAATATTTCTCCCTCGTGGGGTCAATCTGTTATTATTCCTAATTTTAAGAGAGGCAATATGTCGGAAGCAAAAAAATTATCGCCCCATATTGCTCCTAGATTCGTCAGTAAAGGTGATCAGTAAAGTATTATTGGTGGGATAAGAAGAGTGGGAAAATGAAATTGAGATACTCTCCTCAGTACAATATGGTTTAAGGAACGGGTTAGGGACCATAGAACAATGCATTAATTTGAAATTACTAATAGGCAAATATACGTGTGCCAAAGAAGGTAGATTATATCTTTGCTTTGCAGATCTTAGCAGTGCTTTTGATCTTGTTGACCACACACATCTTTGGCCAACTCTTCTTAACCTTGGCGTGCCTAAACCGATCATCTGTTTCCTTGCAAGGCTTTATGAGATGCTATCTTGCAAGGTGCGATATGGGCAGCAGTGCACACCAAATTATGTATGTAAAACGAGGTATTCGCCAGGGCTGCGTCCTCGCCCCAATCCTTTTTTCGTTTGTTGACAAAGTTTTTCAATTGGTCCAGGCGGACGCCCCACAAATTGCCGGTAGTTATATACCGATGCTGCCATATGCAGAGGACGCTGTGTTGCTTTCTGCAACCCGGGTAGCCCTACAAAGATTAATTGATAATTTTAAGAAATTATTGCCGCCAGGAAACTGCTAATTAACACAACAAAAACTTTTACTATGATATGTGGTTCTAAACCAAAGAAATGTTTTACTTTTTATATTGATAGCACCCCTGTAGAAACTGTTGACACTTTCTGCTACCTGGGAGTAACCTTCTCGGGCAGTGGGAATTGTACACATGAATTAACCAATGTTCGATCTAAGATGATTAGGAGCGCATATGAGGTTTTTAGATTTGCACCAAAGTTAGGCATTCACCTGATCAAGAAAATGTTAGCAATATATAAGGCTAGATCTGTTGCTAATGCCCTATATGGTGCAGGGGTGTGGGGCCATAGCTGTAGCCAGATACTACAGCAAGAAGAAAACTCATTTTTTAAACATCTCTTAAGTTTCCCTCCAACAGCGTCCACTGAAGTAATACATCAAGAAGTAGGATTAGTATACTGATCTGATTGCTATGCAACTGCTGTTGTTATGGAGATCTATCTGGGCCAAAGATAAAACTAACTTTACAAAATCAATCATTGAGGACTGCCTCCTCCTGGATAAAAAAATTTGTATTCCTTGGTTAAAATATATCAGTGACATAAAGAGCAAAATATTTAAGTTAAAAATTGAAATGAACACGGGGCAAGTGATTACCTTAACTAAACAGGAAATTAAGGATGCATTTTTAACTTATAAAACATAGGCCCCTTCGAGAGTGGTAGGGAAACAATCAAGTTTTATATTTTAACAAACAATCGAATCCAGGAAGGGAGTCCAAGATTATCTGATTCAGGTGACTAGGTCTACACATCATTATGTATTGTTGAGACTGAGACTAGGAATAGTACACCATTTAGTCGCTTTTCCAGTGATGGAAATGTGCCAACTAGGTTCTACCCCCTGCCCTTGTGACGGGCATTCTAAGCAAAGCACAATGCACCTTATGCTCTTTTGAAATTGTTATCTGTATTATAGGCGTTATTATTTGAAACCACGTTTTATAAAATACAATGTGAGAACGCATAAATCTGCTCTGAAATTACTTGCTGCCCTTAATGATCCCGGGATATGTTTTAATGTTGCGTTATGTATTCTGAAAGCAATTAATACAATGAAAACGCATTGTCTTCTGATAATTGATCAACATGTATTTGATATGGAGTGTTTTCTGTATAACTACATGGCTGGAAGAGTCCTCAACCCCCGACCTGGTAGCTGCTGTGCCACCGAACTATGCGGCTCTCCAGCATAACAGACGAGGCAGTTCTAGAGGAGGGGGGGCTTGCAATCCTTTATAACAACCATTTAAAGGCCGAGACTCTTTGTACAGAAAGTATTGAGGGTGCTGATTTACTGGGGGCTAAGTTCTGCTCCCGACTGTCTGGTAATCTTGATAGTGTATCACCCACTGAGAACGTCACCCAGGTTCGGGGAACTCTTCTCGGAACTAGTCCACAACCTTCTCTCACGGTACCAAGGTATGGTGGTGATGGGGTATTTCAACTTCCACTGGGAGCAGGCGACCAAAGAAAGTCAGGTCAAACAGCTAGAAGAGGCAATGACCTCTTTAGAACTCTGCCAATTAGTGGCTGGGCCCACTCATGAGAAGGGCCATACACTCGATCTGGTATGGTCTTCTCATTCGCTTTCCAGCCCTATAGTTATTAGTCCCTGCTCCTGGTCAGACCATTATGTAATTTATGGCTGGCTCCCCTTTACTAATCCAACAGCAAGTACATCTCCAGAGTGGAAAGTGCTGCGGAGTTGGTATAAGATCAGTGCTGATGACCTGGTCACCATTCAACATAAATCAGCCACTTCAACTGCATTACTGGGAGACCTTGATTAAATAAGCTCTGCTTTGTCGACAAGGCTTATGAGTGCCATTGACACGGTAGCCCCAGTGTGCAGGGAAAAAATAAGGGACAAAGGTAAAGGGGCCCCCTGGTTCAATGAGGCTCTAAGAAATATGAAACAAACTCTTCGCCAGTGCGAGAGAGCCTGGCGGAAAGCCCATAAACCTGGGGCCCGGGCAGAGTATCTGGCAATATTGGCTGCCTATAAAAAGGCAATTCTGACAAGGAAAGCAGAATTTTATGAAGCAAAGTTTGCAGAAGCTGATAACCCACAAAAAGAGACCTTCCGGGTCCCGAAAGAGCTAAGACACGTTAAAGAGCAGAAGCCCTCCTTTTGTCAGGAAGACTGCAATCAATTCCCGTCCTTCTTTACAATGAAAGTAAAAGACCTCTTGATGGAAATTCAGCACACCTCCATATTCCCCTGCTCTGCAGTTTTAACTCTCCCGCCCCTTATGTACGATAATCCACTGATCAGTTTTCCTTTGCTCACCAAGGAGTCCCTGTCACTCCTGATAGGAAGGGTGAAATCAGGATCATCAGCAGACCCCTGCCCGCCAAGGATCTTCAAGGTGGTTCTCCCCCGGAGTAATAGCGAGGTTCTCTCGCTTCTTAATCAATCTGGAAGCAGGGCTCGTCCAAGCTAACCTTAAGGAGGCCCATGTCATCCCGCTCCTAAAAAAACCTGGGGCAGACACGAAGAATTAAAAAAACTTTAGACCAATCTCCCAGCTGCCTTTCCTCGCCAAAGTACTAGAGCAGCACGTCCTATACTCCCTCTCACATCATCTAGAGGATAACCACCTCCTACAATCTAATCAGGCTGGGCACAGAGCTCACCACAGCACAGACCTAGTTATGCTGTCTGTACTGGATGAACTAAGGCTGAGGGCAGACAAGAAAAAAGCGATGTGCCCTTGTTTTGCTGGACCTATACACGGCATTTGATACGGTCAATCATGACCTATTATTGACGCGGATCTCAGAGATGGAAATCCAGGGCATGGCCTTGACGTGGCTCACATCTTTTCTTAAAGGCCGTTCCCTAGAGAGTTCAGCTATCTGATTATGTGTCCGACCCAGAGTCACTTGCGTGCGGGGTGCCCCAGGGCTCGGTGTAATCACCCTTCCTTTTTAACGCCTACCTTCAGCCCCTGATAGCTGCACTGAACCATATGGAGTGCCGGATCTATAACTATGTTGATGATACTCAAATTATCATCCAGATAGATAGCTCCCCGACTGCCCACTCAAGGATCCACAACATTCTAAAATTGACTGTCAACTGGATGAGGGCCAACTCCCTCAAAATTAATCCAGATAAGACTGAGGTACTGGCCGTCACTACAGACTCTAACCCTTAGAATGAGCTCTTTTAGCCACAAGAGCTAGGAACCAATCCGGGGCCTGCCTCGGCCGTGAAAAGTTTGGGCATCAAAATAGATGCCAAGCTCTCCATGATACAACAGGTGTCAGCAGTAGTTGGCACATGTGTCAGCTTGCTGAGACAGCTGTGGAAACTGGTCCCTCTTCTCACCTTCGCCACACTCAGACTAGCGGTATCAGCAATATTACTGTCACGGCTGGACTATGGTAATGCCCTGTATATCGGCCTCCTGCGACAACTGTTGGCCAGACTACAGGTTATCATGAATGATGCCGCCAGAATAATTTTCAGAGTGCCAAGACAAGCACACGACACCCCTCTGCTACGTCAGCTGCACTGACTTCCGGTCAGGCAGAGAACAAAGTTTAAAGGCCTCTGCATCGCACACAAAGCCGTTTATGGACAAGCCCCACGAAATATCAAGGACTGCCTAGCCAACGACATCCCTAGTATGGTGCTTCGGTCTGCGTAGGCCAGCCTATTGGTCTGCCCCTGTTTCAGCCTGTCCTCCATCTATCCCCCAGATCTGGAACAATTTTCCAGAGACTATACGCAAGGAACAGGCCCTCCTCCCTTTTAGGAAGAAGTTGAAGACAGTTCTTTTCTTAGAAGCCTGGGGCATCAACTAACAGCTGACATCTTTCCCACTTGCATGGATAGGTGCTCTCTCTTATAGCGCTTAGACGCCTGTAGGTGATAAAGCGCTCTACAAATAACAATTGCAATACAATACAATTCAATACTACATTTTTTTTATTTTTAAAGGAATGTTTTTAGAATTATATTTTAAACTTGTAATTGCTTTTATGGTTGTTTGTGCATGCCGAATAAAACGTATATTGAATTGAATTGAATACAGTCCCAGTTCTGTGAGGAAGTAAAGCCTTCACTGCTGCTGCCCAGTATGAAACTGTACTGTAATTAGAAAGGCTTGTGCCTATGCTACCTAGCTGCACCTGTCCTCTGAAGTTGGGGAGCTTGCCAGAGAGGTAGTTGCAATGCTTTCACTTCATCTGATAAAAATACAGAGGATATTGTGAATGTACTTGCCTAACATGATCAGGCCAGTCAGAATCTTTTGTTTGACCCAGGGCAAAAACTAGTTTCTGCCCTGACCCAGTGCCCCTGGTTTCAGTCACAGTTTCCCAGCTTGACCAAACTGTGTGACCCTGAGAAATTACTTTCTGCCCTCGGCCTCTTATTATTGATTCATCACACTTTTGATTGTATCATCACACTTGAGAGTACCTTCAAATAATTCAGTTCATAATATACATTGTACATAAACCTCTCTCATATAGTTTAATAGACCATAATGTTGCTTCATCTATAACAACAATAAATACATTGACTAGGTGGCACATGACAATTGACTTGCATGTTTAGTCACTAATGAAATTATCATCAGGGCAGCAGGGGAAAAGAATGTGATACCCATCAAGGGTCCGAATTGCACAATGTCTAATCAGGAAACATGGTTTTAATCCTGGCTTCCAAACTTGACCTATCAGTGTGATCGCATGTGAATATTTCTCTTACTGGCGCCTCCTTTTCCATGACCATCACATCAAAAAGCACTTTCAAATAATTTAGTTCAGGACCACACTTTTCTTCGATCTCTCTTCTGTTGGATTTAATAGACCACGTATTACATAATGTGTTCCGGGGGTGCAACTGGTGTTTGTGCCTGCTTTGTGTGCCCACGGGGCACTCCAGTATTACAGAAGGGGCTGCAGACGCATGTGCGGCCCCTTCTGTAATACCAATATTGCTGGCACACACAAAGTGCCAGCACAATCTTCAAGGGGGTGTTCCCTCATTTGTATGGGGGGTCGGGCCCCATGCAAATGAGGGAATCGTTTTGCCTCTGCTTCCACGCCCCATTACAGACGGGGTCACAGAGCCAAAGAAACCCTCAGGAGACGCACCAACAGTGCTTCACTTCAAATGTGGTGCACTCTCAATGCTCCTTGTGAGAGCAGACCTCTGCAGGTGGTACAGGGGCTCCCACTGACGACCCCAGACATCCCCTTGCAGGTGGGTGCATTCTCTGCCTGCACCCGCCTGCAAGGGAATCTCTATTTCCCGTTAAAAATCGAGGCGGGTAGCCACCTGCACAGTGAAACATGGAACAGTTCTAAAGCAGCCGCTCCCTATTTCACGTGAATGCGCTGCCCCCAGGGCAGCATGAGTTTGCGGCTGCCCTGGGCGCAGAACATTCACCAGAATGCAGTACACTTTCCGTCATTGTTCGGGGTGCACCTATTTAAAGGGGCAATGAAGGAATGTGCACTGCATGTGTAATGGCGCCCCATAATGTTGCTCTGTCTATACGAATAAAGGCTTATGTAGGGGAAACAAGACAAATTACTTGCCTCTTGAGTCAAAAGTAAAACTGTTCCGGTAAAAAGGGAGTGGGTCCCAAATTCTAACAAAGGCCACTTTGTGCAGTGATTTAGCCTAACGAATAGTGGAACAATCCCAAAAATTCACTTTTTTATGCAAAAGTTTGAAACTCAGCTATCAATAAAGTGTCAACCAGCGAATTTTTCAGCAAGGCATGAGGTCCAGGATAGGCTATGGGCAGTTTATAGGAGTCAACATGATGCAGTTTTCCAGACAGGATGCAACACAGACAAGGCAGTACAGAATTATAGGACCCAGTCCATTAGTGCCTTACTACCACTGACCTATTGGCACCAGTAGCCATGCAGGTAATGCTTTGGTGTTGTTTGTGTGGTTTGAAGTCTCAAGGCCAATGCACTCCTGCTTGTCACACATAGTCAGCTTTGAGTGTGGCTTGGCAGCGTGGGCATGGGCTATTTGATAGCACATGCTACGATTACTCACCCTCTGAAACATGCTGCATGTGTGGACATCCTCGCCAATAGCAGGCGTCTTCAAGAAATGCAGCCTGAAGAAACTTGCTTTATTGCCCTCGTCCCAACACCTCCCTTCTGAGGCTGCTGAACATACACTAGGAAGCAGGGACTGTTTCACACCATTTCATGTTAGATACCTATATTCCATGAGAAGAGGCTTGACCCCAAGAGGCAATATTTGAGCTCCAAAACATGCTGACAGAAAAGAGAAGTTGGATTCACCATCAATTCCTCCTTCTTTTAACCTTGTGGTAGGGAGACAACAGTCAACACATTTTTATGTCACCCAGATGCAATCTTAATGTAGGTCTGACAGTTTGACAAAGAGAGAAAATAAAAGTTGACATAAGTGGCATACCCACACCCAGACTTGAGAACCTGTACTAGGAGACTGCACAACCAGTGACAAGTGCTACCCCTGAATGCTTCCCAATGCAAGAACCCACTGATAAAGCATACTATACTAGGTAGATGAGGGTTCATCATCCTATACGAGTGCATGAATTTAAGTTATTTCCATGAGAGGTTCAGCTGTTTCTTCAAGGAGTTTTGAACTTATTTTATGTTTATGGAAATCACACAATAGTCATTTACGACCTCTCATACACTCTTTAATGTGTTAGCAACATGTGTTGTATGTGTGAGAGAATCGTGTTCTGTTCCTTCTACTGCTGCCACCTCTTCTTAACTTATTTTTGTTAGGGATTGTTGTAAGCAAACCTCAGCTAGGCCTAATATAACGACCGGATTTTCGGACCAGATAGAATCAGCTCACCAAGACACCACCAATCCAGCCGAAACGTAACCATCTCCCTCCTCAGGACCTACTTACCAAGGCACCTGGGTACCTACCTGAGGATGGGGAATTAGCAATATACAAGCTCATATCATCAAAAACACCACTAAATTTATAGGATTACTAGGAATACCCACTGATTACTAAGGACTTCCATGCTCTACACCACACTCATACCTTATAGTCTCGCGGCAACTCAGACCCAGACTTTGCTACCCTCCTACTCATAGTGAAGGGGGCAGTTCCGATAACTTACCATTACACACTGACCACAATCAGTGCTCACACAAGCCACAATCCTGTGGGTATAGGCACTGTATCCCCCCAGTGCTCTCAGTATTTCACACATACACAAGCCACAATCCAGTGGGTATAGGCACTGTATCCCCCCAGTGCTCTCACTATTTCACACATACACAAGCCACAATCCTGTGGGTATACACATTGACCACGGTCAATGCTCTCACTAACGCCACTTTCCCTAGCGGCGATCTCATTACACACTGACCACAATCAGTGCTCGCTCAAGCCGCAATCTTGTGGGTATACACATTGATCACAATCAATGTTCTCACTAACGCCGCTACACAACGATGATCACTGTCCTATGAATACCTTCAGCTTTCACTCTCTCTCTCTGTATTGGGAAGTTTCTCTATATATCTAATATCTACTGGGGATGTCTCATATACAATTGTTATATTTTATGTGGTACACAAAAATGGCCAAATCACAATATGCAAAGGTTATTTCATGATTCAAGTGCCCCCTGCTCCCTTGCTCAGTTACCATTTACCCGGATGGGAAACGCATCGGTCCACATAACAGCATCTGACTAGAAGAAAGGTTAACTTTATTATAAGAAAACAACAGTTACACAATGGTTCACTAAGAACTGGGTTCCTTTATTACACAATATCAAATTATAACATCACAATTTCTAGCAATCTAGACATAGCCTGAAAAGTAAAGGGGAATAGACACATCCAAGGAATAAAGCTTTAATACTAACACATCTACATATAGCTGACAGGAACTGTAGATAGCTAAAAAGGGAAATGGATTATAACATACTGCACACCGCTGAAAGAAAAAGGATTAATCAGTATAACAATACAGTAGGCAATATAGCTTAGGAAATAAAGAACCAGATTAATGATTACGTGTAAAGCAAACTAGTTTAGAATACCCCACCCTATAAGAAAGGAATGTTTCTCTCTCTCTCTGGTGGAATCAGGGCTCTCTCTCCCTCTATCACCACCGCTTCACTCCACTGGCTCCAACTGCTTCAATAGCTCCAACTAGCAGCTCCAACTTTTCCATTTGACTGGCAACTGCCTCAATACATTCTGATAAACTGGCAGCTCCAGCTGACAGTTCCAACTTCATTCCAAGATTCATCTGACTGCTCTCTCCAGCTCCAGCAACCATCTGAACTCTACCATTCCAAAATTCAACTGAACTGAACTGTTCCAAAAACCAACTGAACAATCCGCCTCTTCTGCACTTCGCTAATATGGAATGCTCTCCTCTAGTGGAAAGTTCCAGCCAGTAGCCTCCTCCCACCAAATCCATGTACCAGGCTCCCTGCTCCAGACGCTCTCACAGTGATCAGCTGCTTGTTTCATCTAGAGACTTGAGCCCCAGGGACACTTCTTGATAAGATTCAGATCCGGCCGGTTCTCTCTAGTTTGCAAAGAGCGAACAACACCTCATAACTAAAACATCACCTTTACCCTGCAAGCTCCTCAGTCAGCAGAGGCTGAAAGCAAAATGGAGTCTCTCCGGATGAAATAGACACTTAGCTCTATACACAAACCCTACCAATAGGTAATATGAAGTCAGAACTACAGGATCCACCCTCTACTATAGGTAGAATGATGAAAGGACACATAATTATGTCAAAGCCAATAGGCAATAGATGGCTTAGAGTCAGAAATAAGGGATCTATCATCATATAAAGCGGCTAACCTCTAGTTTATGCTTCTAGGTCTGAAAAAAGGCCTAAAAAGGACCAAAAGAAGCTAAGAATAGGGATCTAGGATGGTAGCAAGCTTAAAGTCACCATCACTCAGAAATAGAGCCAGAAACCTGGTCAGGACATTGCACCCTTGACTTTAAATTGCTAACATCCATAAACAACAACAAACAAATAAACAAACATCAACATAATCTGTCAACAAAATCAAAAACAAAAATAATCCCTAAAGTGAATGACAACTAAGAAAATACCACCTAAAACTTGATGTAGGGAATGTAAATCAGACAACCAATTGAAAACTAATCAAAGCACCCTTGATCTGAATGTTGAAATATAACTAAGATTGATCTGATAACAACAGAAACTAACCAAAGCACCCCTGAACTAAATGTGCCTCAACTTCTAGTGATAACTCATGAAATCTATTGAAGTGGGGAAATGTCTGTCAAATAAAAATAACAAAGGGCCTAAATGAGGCCTAACTACTTCGGTCAACTTAAGAAAGGATTTGGTAAAATCTGACAAATAAACATAACAAAGGGTCCTCAAAGTCTGGGCAACCATTACTAATAGATCTAGGACATAACCTGACTAAAAGACACACCTCCCAGGATAACTTAAAGTCTAAGGTGACCACCCTTGGAACTAATCCCACTGTTCTAATTAAGAGTTCATGGATCAAAGTGATAGTGTAATAGTAGGGAAACAAGGATAACCCCATTTCTACAAAATAGCTGGTGTAGCACTATGCATATCAAGCAAGAAAATTAAAGAAAGTTATCTAAGTGTGGTGTATATACTCTTCTAAAAGATAATTCAGACATAAATCTTCTGTCCAGAAATCCCTACAACCAAAATAGCTAAATCATAGACTTAAACTTAAAAAAAAATTGAGCAATAGTAGACCATGCCAAAGGCAATAGGCAAAGGTCATAAGTCATCTAACGTAGGAAACAGTTTGCACCTAATCCCTCTCTATCAATATGTGGAACACATGTGTGCACCATCATTCAGAACACTGCTTTCCCTTCAATGGCAAAACAGTTTTACAGAAAACAGGAAAACTATAAAATAGGTGAAAGATAGACAAGTGCAAAGTCAATCTGTAATAGCATAGCATACTAAAATCACAGGGTATCAGATTACTAAAGCAGCTCACTAATTATATACTTCACCCTATGACTTTCAAACAATATCATTTGCATATATCAAAAGGAATCATTGAACCAAAGGCCAAATCATTAATGTGGCACTGCATCTTTTAAACTGGAAGATCAAAACCATGAACAGGACTGGAAAATAAAATTAGCATTGGGGCCTGTTTGTGGTAACTGCAAAAGTGGCATAATGTCCAAATAGACACATGGGAAAAAATGAAAGACTCAAGGAATTACATTGCAGACTCCTTTTGTGAGAAACATCTTCATAACCAAATAAAAATGGGTTCTTTTAGAATAATATATTTTTTTAAATAAAACTATTGGCTTTGTCAAAAAAAATGTTTTTAGGAAATCCAGATAGGTTATAGAGTTTTAACCTGACTGCTAAGGCAGCCAACTGTAGATAGTAATTCTAATTTTAAAAGTTCAGTCAATATATTTAAGTGAAAAGTTCTCTTCTGTAGGAATCCATCGTTGGTTTCTTCTTAGAAAAACAGTTCATTCGTGTAGGCCATGACCCTCCATCTTCATCTGTATCCTTTGCCAAGGAAGCACGCCCTCCAGTCTGGTAGTCAATCATCAGCTCCAGGCACGTCAGCTTCCGGTCTGGGTCCAGGCTTGGGGGTTTTTGGGGAAGGGGCACTCACTCCGAAAATAAGAAAAACACATCACTCCAAAATAAGAAAATACAACACTCATACAGGGCCCCTACATATCAGTCATCTGAAACGAAAAACAAGCATCGTCAATCTTGCAAAAACAAATTTTCCATTCAAAAGCACCCCAATTGCTTTTCATCTCTGTAAGAAACCCTATATTTCATAAAAAGACTCTTCTAAATCCAAGGAATGATTTAAACATTCTACCTACACCATATTCTCTAAATTTGTTTGGGCAAAATCTAATGTCTTCTTACACAGCCAGAAGGGCTGGGCAGCTAGCCTGACCTTTCTCTCACTCCTTTGAGAAGCACCCCTTCCCTCCAGAAAGATGTCCGCGGCTCAGAGTTTTGAATCAGCTCCAACCATAACAAGACAGGAGACGAGCTGCTGCACTGCGATCTAAAATTGAATCGCTGCCAAATGCTGATCTCATTGCAGGAGCGAAGCTCCAACCAATTTTTCTGTTTACATTACTGAAAGGAAGACTATTCGTATGCAAGCATCCCATCATTCCAATTAAAGGACGCTCCACACCTGAAGAGCAGCTTACAGGCGGGGCACCTCCACCCTTTCAAAACTCTGTGTGCGGAGAGCTCCTGAATATTTGCCTAAAATAACAAGGCAAGTGCAGGTCTGCCTCAGACGCTCCAAAAAGGGCCCCTTCTTTCAAAACGCTCCTGAGAACCTGGCTGAGCTATCATCAGCCAAGGTCAAAAAGCAAATTACTCAAGCTTCAGAGAAACCCTGCATTTAATTTGAAACACTGCACAGTTATTTCTAACTAATGTAAGCAAATTAGACATGGTGAAAAGCATCCTGAAAACATGAACTAATAAAGACATTTTTGCAACCTAGACACATGCTAGCATTCTCAAGTAAGAAGCAAAATATTTCTGCAGCTTCATGAAAAACTAATATAAGACAAACTATATACCATAAGTCACTGTTACAGGCTGAAAAGCAAAAACATTAAGCAGCATTAAAAACAAATGCATTGGTAACGACATGCAGCAACATAGAAAACCACATGACAGTTTTTAAAATAACATTTGGGACACCATTAATTCAAACAAGGGAAAAAAAGTTATACATGTAAATTTGCACAGCCTAACCAGGAATTCAAAATGTGTGCGAAAGTTTTTCTGTTCTAATGATTAAAAGAGTCAGATTTATTTTTGCAGATAGCCTTTTTTCCTATCTGAGTGGGAACATTTTATCACATTTTTCTCTCTCACGCTGTTCTGCTTCATATCAGCGCAAAATACAGAATCATTTGCATTTGAATTTTAAACAAAAGAGGCAACTTGCTTTAGGGAAATAATCAGTTATAATTTCTATATTTGCAAAATACACTACAGAGTATTTTTTTTTTAAAAGCACACAGTTGCATTTCACTTTTTTCAAGCACATTCTACATTGGGTCTGTTTTATTGCCACAACCGGTGATCACTAATTCTAAAATACTGGTTTGTTTATCTCTCTGCACCGTCCATTCTCAGCTGAAAACCCTCTCCTAATGCTCATTTTAAAACACCCCCTCGCAGTCTGGCTGGTTGATTTATAACACCCTGACCTCTGAATCAGACACATTTAATCATGTGTTCAAAGGCAAACCCACACACACACGTGGACGCATATCAAACAGTATGTTTAATGAACACTGCTATTTTCTGTGCAAGATGTTACCCTTCCGTTAGCTACCTGTCAAAGTACATAGGTGAACCCTGCAACTAATTGCAAAGTAAACTAATATAAGGAAGCATATAGCACTACACTAAGATGGTAGTGTTTCATATTCACCACTAATCAAAATAGAACAATTTATCCTGTCACCAATGTCCACCCTAGACTATGAACACTAACATCAAAAGGAGAGGAAAAGAAAAACTTAAACAAGACGTACTAAGAGCTAGAAAAAACTCCACCTAACACTTAGCATAAGAAATAGAAATGTAGCAACTAATTAAAAAGTCAAATCAATCACCCTTAATCCAAACAGTCACTGACTTTTAGTGTCAGCTCATGTAACCATGCATATTAAACAGCATATTGAAACAAATACTGCCGTCTCAATCCAAGATATAAACCCTTTGACAGCTCAAACACAATCATTCCCCGATGCATGCAGATACATGGGGGATGCAAGAACTTATCTCTCACGTTATCACATAACATTTGTGCACATTTTATAAAAATATTCTCTAATCACTTGAATGAGAACCAGCTCTCTCCTGCCTAACATAATGATAACATGCTATGTACAAGCCATATTCACAAGGCGCTATTTACAAGGAACTCAATGATAACATGCTAAGTACAAGCCATATTCACAAGGCACTATTCACAAGGAACTCAACAAGTCATATTACACTGAATACATTTCACATTTCACAGCATAAGCAAATGCAGAAAGCCATTTATTAGGCAATTTACAAGCCTTTTTCATACACATATTTACAACTGCATCATCACCAAGATGTAATTGGCTCCATCACGTACTGTTACCCTTCAAGCCTGTCAGTTCAAACACCAAGATGAAAAACATTTCTTCTACACTGCATAAGTCAGACGCCATGATGTACTGCAATCTCCTTACACTCCAACTGTTCAAGCCCATAGGTCAGGGACCACACCTCACCATGCAATTCACAGACTATTCCCAGATGTCAAATTTTAAAGGGTTCAAGACCAAATATATGTCAGGAGCCACTCCCCCGCAACCTATTCGAACTGCACGACTACGCCAAATGTAACTGGCTATTAGGGCACCCCCGCAACCTATTCGAACTGGCCGACTACGTCAATTGTAAAGACCGGATTTTCGGACCAGATAGAATCAGCTCACCAAGACACCACCAATCCAGCCGAAACGTAACTATCTCCCTCCTCAGGACCTACTTACCAAGGCACCTGGGTACCTACCTGAGGATGGGGAATTAGCAATATACAAGCCCATATCATCAAAAACACCACTAAATCTATAGGATGACTAGGAATACTCACTGATTACTAAGGACTTCCATGCTCTACAACACACTCATACCTTATAGTCTCGCGGCAACTCAGACCCAGACTTTGCTACCCTCCTACTCATAGCGAAGGGGGCAGTTCCGATAACTTACCATTACACACCGACCACAATCAGTGCTCGCACAAGCCACAATCCTGTGGGTATAGGCACTGTATCCCCCCAGTGCTCTCAGTATTTCACACATACACAAGCCACAATCCTGTGGGTATAGGCACTGTATCCCCCCAGTGCTCTCACTATTTCACACATACACAAGCCACAATCCTGTGGGTATACACATTGACCACGGTCAATGCTCTCACTAACGCCACTTTCCCTAGCGGCGATCTCATTACACACTGACCACAATCAGTGCTCGCTCAAGCCACGATCTTGTGGGTATACACATTTGATCACAATCAATGTTCTCACTAACGCCGCTACACAACGACGATCACTGTCCTATGAATACCTTCAGCTTTCTCTCTCTCTCTGTATTCGGAAGTTTCTCTATATATCTAATATCTACTGGGGATGTCTCATATACAATTGTTATATTTTATGTGGTACACAAGAATGGCCAAATCACAATATGCAAAGGTTATTTCCTGATTCAAGTGCCCCCTGCTCCCTTGCTCAGTTACCATTTACCCGGACGGGAAACGCATCGGTCCACATAACAGCATCTGACTAGAAGAAAGGTTAACTTTATTATAAGAAAACAACAGTTGCACAATGGTTCACTAAGGACTGGGGTTCCTTTATTACACAATATCAAATTATAACATCACAATTACTAGCAATCTAGACATAGCCTGAAAAGTAAAGGGGAATAGACACATCCAAGGAATAAAGCTTTATTACTAACACATCTAAATATAGCTGACAGGAACTGTAGATAGCTAAAAAGGGAAATGGATTATAACAGACTGCACACCGCTGAAAGAAAAAGGATTAATCAGTATAACAATACAGTAGGGAATATAGCTTAGGAAATACAGAACAAGATTAATGATTAAGTGTAAAGCAAATTAGTTTAGAATACCTCACCCTATAAGAAAGGAATGTTTCTCTCTCTCTCTGGTGGAATCAGGGCTCTCTCTCCCTCTATCACCACGGCTTCACTCCACTGGCTCCAACTGCTTCAATAGCTCCAACTAGCAGCTCAAACTTTTCCATCTGACTGTCAACTGCTTCAATACATTCTGATAAACTGGCAGCTCCAGCTGACAGTTCCAACTTCATTCCAAGATTCATCTGACTGCTCTCTCCAGCTCCAGCAACCATCTGAACTCTACCAATCCAACTGAACTGAACTGTTCCAAAAACCAACTGAACTCTCTGCCTCTTCTGCACTTCGCTAATATGGACTGCTCTCCTCTAGTGGAAAGTTCCAGCCAGTAGCCTCCTCCCACCAAATCCATGTACCAGGCTCCCTGCTCCAGACGCTCTCACAGTGATCAGCTGCTTGTTTCGACTTGAGCCCCAGGGACACTTCTTGATAAGATTCAGCTCCGGCCGGTTCTCTCTAGTTTGCAAAGAGCGAACAACACCTCATAACTAAAACATCACCTTTACCCTGCAAGCTCCTCAGTCAGCAGAGGCAGAAAGCAAAATGGAGTCTCTCTGGTTCTGGGCCTTGTAGGCCCGAAAAGGATGAAATAGACACTTAGCTCTGTACACAAACCCTACCAATAGGTAATATAAAGTCAGAACTACAGGATCCACCCTCTACTATAGGTAGAATGATGAAAGGACACATAATTATGTCAAAGCCAATAGGCAATAGATGGATTAGAGTCAGAAATAAGGGATCTATCATCATATAAAGCGGCTATCCTCTAGTTTATGCTTCTAGGTCTGAAAAAAGGCCTAAAAAGGACCAAAACAAGCTAAGAATAGGGATCTAGGATGGTAGCAAGCTTAAAGTCACCATAACTCAGAAATAGAGCCAAAAACCCGGTCAGGACACCTACTTAGTGCAAGGGTTCGCCCTTCCCTGCACAGAGTCCTCAGACCTTAGGAAGAATTTAGCAATGAAACTGGAAAATACAAAAGCAAAGTTTATTAAACCTTTAAAGGTGGTACTACAGTCCACACAACACCCTTCGGTATTGTATCGAGTAGCACACCGAACTAAAGCACATGGCCCCTTTTATACACAATGAAGGGGCTCAGGAGAAGGCATTACAAAAGACAAGAGTAGTTTCATGACCATACAAGGACATATTGGAGGGCACAATCGATGAGTGGGCGGAGTTAACAGTCTCCGATAACTGGTTAACACATTCCTATCTGGAACCAATTAGTAATGGTCGTTGACCCTACTGCGCATGTCTGGACATGCTGGAAGCGGAGAATACTAAAATAGCCTGTTGCCGGGTAAACTTCAGGCGCGGTGAACAAGAAGGTAGGACTAAGCACATGACGAGCACATGGCAATGTATGGCATACAAATTGGCAGCTGCAAATACAAAATGCAGTCGGCACATTTGTTACGATAATGGTCAAAACAAAGCATGTCTTCTGATAATGCTTAACCTAATCGTCGTTGATTTACAACAGGATGGTTGTGCTGCTGCTAACTATGTTGTACCTTTATTGTGTTATGAAGCTCGGTATACACAATATACATAAGAAATAACTATTCTCATCGCCAATGGTTGTTTTAATGCATGATGCAAGAGTGAACCCTCGCAAAATATTTGAGTAGAGTTTACTTTTGGATTAATGTGTGAAATAAGTATTTTTCTAAATGAAGAAGTCGAATTTGCAACATTTTATAACAACTGACAAGATAACTTTGTAAAAATCTATAACAATTGACCAGGCAACTTTGTTAAATTTTAAAGCATAACTGGCAAGTGGCCAATTCTGATATTTTATTCAACTGCGCATTGTATACTGGTGTTTTTGAAAAACACAAGCTCCACACTGCAACATGCTGAAAAATAGATGATTGTATCCTATGTCATAGTGCAAAAGTGCATAGTTGTGAAATGGAAACTAACATTTTGTTCCAGGCATTTTTCTTTTTTTATTGTAGACTATCCCATGTTAAACAGCTCAGTGGGTGAGAGAGCAGACATCACTGTTCAGACGCAATAGCGAGCATCTCATTACTAATAGGCTAACATTCACACTCCTTAGAAAACATGCAAAAAGTGTAATTTACCAGATCATGCAAGCAGCCACAGTTAAATGTGACTAGAGACACTCAGAAAGTAAAAAGAATGTCCTGTCATCACTAGTGCATGGTGAGATTGTGGTGGATAACTTGCAGCATTCTGTG
Organism: Lissotriton vulgaris; assembly: GCF_964263255.1. Taxonomy (NCBI): domain Eukaryota; kingdom Metazoa; phylum Chordata; class Amphibia; order Caudata; family Salamandridae; genus Lissotriton; species Lissotriton vulgaris. The sequence continues at coordinate 712,561,676 of NC_141697.1, read as the reverse complement.
AAGTGCCTTGTTAGAACAGTGCAACACGTGCTGCCCCACGAGAGCCGCCAGTGTTCCTGACAGTATCTTACACGCATCGAGCAGTGAGTTAATCAGAGCAGCATGAAGCCACATGAATTTGTAGCATCTCGTTCGTTTATAATGTGTCTGCAGTGTTATGGCTTCCATAAGGTGTGTTCTTGCCAGTGGTAGGTCTGGCTAAGCCATAGCTTTAGAAGCCTGCCAGCCTTATACTATATTCAAAATACACAATGAGGCATAATTATACAAAGACCAAATGGCCCTAGGGTCAGCCTTCTTATTTTCTTGGTTAGATTGACTGTCTTTTAAAAGCTGGCTCTTACTCCAGGACGATGGATAGAATGTAGGAATGAGTCAGCCTTCATTAGGCACTGGCCTTCTGGACATTGTCAGCTTTATTTCAGTTTTATTAAGACGACAGCCATTAGGTAATTTCCTTTTCAGTTATATTGAGAGACTGTGGTTTGCCTGCGCACATGTTGGCTGGGACTATATATTCTTTCCTATGAGCTCTGGGAATATTTGTTAGTTTTTTTGTGAAACCTGTATTTTGTTTTCTCTAAGCAATTGTTAATGAAACAGTTCAAATTCCATGTATTTGTTGAATTCTGCGTCTGTTATCATAGTGCTCTGTCGGTCTGTCATGATAACTTTATTTCGCCGATAAAATACCTGCACAAAAAGTAATCTACAAAATATACATTCCAAATATCAAAAACATTACTGAATAAAAGAGACATTAATTACAACTCTGAGTTGTTGATACAATTAAAAAGAATATAAAAAACATAATTAATGAAAAAAATTCAACAATATAGGACGAGGAATTAATAAAATGGACCCTTATATTAGTTATAAAATTCAGACTAGAGAATTCGTCTTCTTGTTTTTATAGCAGATAAGTAAAACTAAAAGGAGCTAAAAGATAATGTCTTACTGTGGTCAAGATACTATTGAGGTCAGACCTCTTTCTATCAAAATAGTCTAATGAACGCAACTTTAATTCTTTTTTAGAAATTGTCAAACAAGATTCAGGTCCTCGTATAAATTATGTTACCCGATTGCCTGTAGGTTAGCCTCGATATATTTTAGCCATTTGATTTTGTGTCCACCATCTAAATTCATGCATCTTCCAGAATATGTCTACTCAGGCCTAAAGTTTCTTTTCTCCAAACAAAGGGGCCTATTAGGATGGCGGACAGGTGGAGGGACCGTCCACAGGGGCAGCGGCGGTCCCTCCGGTGCAATTAGGATGTGACCGCCACCCTGGCGGTCACATCCTGTATCTTTTGTATCTTTAACCTTGTGGCGGGTGCTGCTTGAAGCAGCACCCGCCGCAAGGTTAAAAATGCATGTTTTACATTTACATGCACAAAGTGCATGTAAATGCTGGGGGTACCCCCATGTGCACCCCCTACCCCCGACACCCTGGGGGCCCACAAAAGGCCCCCAAACACCAAAGACCACATGCTATTCCACAGCGGAAAAGCCGCAGTGGAAAAGCATGTTGCAATGCAGATCGTAATTTGGCTGACGGTGTCTTGCAGACACCGCCACCAAATAACCTCGCGGATCAGCGGCAGACGGGCCTGTCTTCCGCCGCTGGTCCCACCGCAATCCCACCGCCATCCTAATCTGGTGGTGGGTGTTTTCTGTGGCTGCGGCGGTGAATCCGCATGCTCCAGGTGGCTTCCGCCAGCCCGGAGGATGCGGATTTACCACCATCCTAATCGGCCCCAAAGTGCCACAAAACGATTGGTGCAATACAAAGTATTACCTGTTATAAAAGGGACACTCAGCTCAGATTGGCCATTGTAAGCAGAACAGGATTGTGAGACACATATCCACCTTTTTTTTAAAAAAAGTCCTCTATGCTCTGCAATTTTGAAATATCAGAGAGACCCCAGACAGCTGCCTCGTAAAGAGCGGTACATAATGCTTTTTTATTACATTTAATTTCATTGAACCAAGTTTTTTCATAAATCTGAAAAGCCCTCCAATTCTTTTTTCCATTACAATTGCGTTATTGGTCGCCATATCTAGCCATGTATTTTTCATATTAAAAATTATTCCAAGATAATTAAATGAGTCAACAATTCCAAGATTTCGGCCTTTAATAGACAAAGTGGGGTGTTTTGTTAGAGTCCTACCGCCACAAGCACAAATGACTTTGTTTGGTTTATCTTCACGTCCAAATTATTCGGGACAGGAGAAGATTTAATAAGAGGGACATTCGGGGTAGAACCTACCATGGCTAATTCTATCCCATTAGTATATAAAGCAAATAAGAATGGGGCGAGTACACACCCCTGTCTAACGCCGTGGGAAAAATTAAAATATCTTGTATGTTCTCCCTTTTTTCCGTAACGTACACAGGCAATGGCATTAGAATACATCTCTTGAATAAGGCTAATTATCCGAGTCCATCCATTATTGCCCATAATTTGGAATGAGCCACACAGTCAAAGGCGGCCGATATATCCATAAATGCCATATACAAAGGCGCATTCTTGGCCGCCGTACACTTTGCAGTCATAAAGTTTAAATTAAGGCACTGGTCCAAAGTCCCCTTTCCTTTTCTAAAACCGTATTGGCGTGGGATTATTCTGTTCTTTTTAAGGGCCCACTCCTCCAATCTGTTCAAGAGTACCTGCCCCATTAAGTTTGCTGTTGTATCTAATAGTAATACATACTTATCATTTTTTGAGGCAGCCTATCTCCTTTCTTGAAAATCGGTATTATAACCAACTTCTTCCAGGATGCCAATAGATCTGTTCTGACTATGGAGTTAAAAACAATTGTAAGTAATGGAGCCCAGAGATCCTGATTATCCAAGAAGAAAGTGATCCGGACCCCAGCGGGTCCAGGGGCTTTGGATCTTTTAGAGTGTTTAAGAGCGAATTTAATTTCATCCAAACTAAAACATAGGAGGTCTCTAGGATGACAAGATGGACAGGCCACAAGCGGAACATTTGCTTGCCCCGGTTTCCCAAAACGTGCTTCAAATTGTTCAACCCATGCCTCCTCATCCACATGGGACTCTAGAGAAATGTTGTTTTCCTCTTTTAAAAAGGGGGCATTAATTATGGACCAAAAATCCCTGCCACTATTTAATGCTGCAGCTCTTTGTAGATTCTCCCACGCCTCCTTTTTTAACAGATATAATCTCTATAATCTTGCTTTTTTAATAGGTCAGGCGTGATGACCTCACTAAGGGGGGGGTCATTACGTTGGCGGGCGACCTTGAGTCCGCCCGCCATTGTGGTGGTGCTTGGGACTGCCCGCCTGTATGGCAGCGGTCCTGCATGTAAAATCACAATGCGACTGCCACCGTTGCGGTCGCATCTTGCATCTTTACCATTGTAGCGGGTGCTGCTGGCTGCAGAACCCACCGCAATGTGAAAAATTCATGTAGTGCCTTTCCCTGCACTATGTGGGAGGCACAAGAAGGTGCCTGCCTTCTAGTGCAGGGAAATGTAGGGGGGTACCATGGGTACCACCCCAGTGCACCACCACCTCCCCGCAAAACAAGGGGGGACCGCAATGGGCCCCCCAAACCAATCCCTGCCAGCCTTTCAATGGCGGTTTACCCACCACGGAAAGGCTGATTGCGGCCAGCATTGTAATTTTGCGGGCGGTGCCTGCTAGGCACCACCACCATTTTACAGATGCTGACCACTCCGCCAGGCAATTAGAACAATTTCTTGTGGTGGATCCATGGCGGTCGGTCTTTGCCGCCCCCACGATTGCGGTCCGATTCTCCCCACCATCCTAATTTGGCAGGGGGAAATTGCTGTTCGATAGCGGAGGGCCTGCCACCGCTCGGCTGGCGGTGGCGGGACTTTGGCCATCTTAATCACCCCCTAAGTACTGATCTCTAGGTTTTGTCATAAAAGAATCATGAAGATTTGTAAGGGCTTTGCTCACGCATCATCAAACCAGCAAACTTTCTTGTGAGTGCCATAAGAGACCAGGCAAAACTATTTATACTTGATCTCCAATAGGACCCGCTCAAAGGCTGCTGAACGATCAATGTGGAGTGTGTCTAAGTCTAAACAGATCAAAATCTCCTGCTCCTTTTGCCCACAATTCGACCAGTAAACTCTGCAGTATCCATTTTTTCCGACTTAAAGCAGCAGAGGTTTGGTAAAAGTTTCTCTGGTAATTTACCCTGTTGGGCAATTGATGTAGAATAAGTGATTACCGCATGATCACTGAAGGCGTTAAAATGTACCTTAATATTAGTTAAATATGAATTAATGGATTCTGAAACAAAAATATAATCAAGGGTCTAGTAGTAAGAACCTGTAGAAAAAGTGGAGACTGACTAGCCAGTTGCGATATCATATGGGTTAATTATCTCAAGGCTATTTTCCATTAGTATCCTATTTAGAATAATTCTATAATCGTTGTGGCAAAAGTGAGGAAGGGGGTCTCCATCAATGTCTATCAGCCCACATACAGTGGAGTCCCCCTTTTACAGCTATGGGCATTAAAAGTGTCCATCTAGACAATGATGCAGATTTTATGAGCTCTTTCCAAAAAGTCTGCAAAGTCTGTTTCGAGGAGGTCCAGCACCTTTGCCTGGTTACCTCCAACATTTTTGTTGCAAAATTTCATAAGGAATCAATTGCGGCCTTTATGTCCCTCAAAAAGGAAAATTTGATAATAGGGTTAGTATTTAAAAATTGTATTACCTTTAGTGTCAATGTGTTAGCCACTAATGTTACTATTCCTCCTCAAGGGCGACCAGCCTGGACTTATTACAGCAGTTTGAAAAGACTGATAGCCATCTAGGTTAATCTGATCGATTTCCCATGCTTCCTGAAAACATAATGCATCATAATGAGTCACTGTCACGCCTGCCAGTTCTCCAGCCAGATTGCGCTGTCTGTCAACGATGGCCGCCCAGAAACGCGCATGCGCGAGGGGGACGGGCAAGAGCCTAAAGCCTGACTTCCCCGTAACTCGGGGCTTCGCGTTCTAGTGTTTTCGTGTTCCAGTTGTAGCACGTCACTTCCATCGAGCCGTTTTGTGTTTGTTTCCTAGTCGTTCATGAGATTGCATCCTCTGCTCTATTCTCACGTTTTTGATCCTGTTACTGATTCTTCGTATATAGAACAGTTCCTGACTACTTGTGGATACACTTCGTGTGCATCCTTATCGCCTCCGTCCTCCAGTGCTTCCAGGCGCACCTTCGTCTTCTGCTATATTGGACGGACCCGATTCCTTGCACATTTTCTTTTCTCCTGAGTCGGCTGTCTTCTCTCCCGTCCTGAGGGGAACCTTTGCCTGCGTTTTCGCGGTTCCGCCCGTCGCTGACCGGCGGGACTTGCGGAGCGTAGGCTGGGGGATTCTTCCAAGGGATTGTGGGAGTTGTGGTCTGCCAGGGTTTTATCCCATTGTTTTTTGTTGGACTCACTGGTATCTAATTGGAGGCTGGCATTCGTCACAGTGCATGGGCATGAAGAACGGGTAAAGCGCTATTAGCGCCTCATTTATTACTAATACCCTGCAAACTATGTTGTGGTTCCTTACATGTGTATTATTACCTTTTCAGATAAGATAAATGACACTTCCCAATTGCCTCAGTATTGATAATCAGAGCCCCTATTTTACACTGCATGGTAAGAGAACCAAATTTACAATTCTTGCATAACACCTTAAGGAAACCAGAGAAAAAGCTCCCTTTTACTGTTCTAGACAGGAGTGAGGTGTGCCGATCATTGCTGGTTCAGTATTGCGGCAGAGATCAAGCCAACCTGTATACTGAAGAGCCCTCTTGCTGTCTTTTAGGTATGATAAATAACCTACGTGTCCAATGATTGTTGTTTATTTGTTGTTGGTCTGCATTTAACCTAACCCTTTCCTTTTAGTGCCTGCCTCTACCCTGAGGGATACCAGCCCAAGGAGTCCTGTTTCTTTCCTGCCTTTCCTTGTTTTGTTCCCTCCTTTCTCTCCATACCACCATTGTGTTCTAGAGCTTGATAGACACAATAGGTGCAAGGGGGAAGGGCTGGTCTTGTCTGCAGTTCCTGGCGCTCCTGTGGAAATGACTCTTGGATCTTTACAGTCACCAAGGCCAGCCAATCAGAATTGGACTTTTTCTTTTTGAATCCCGCTAATTTACATGAGATAACTTTTACGAGTTCTAATTCACTACTCTCTTTGCCTAAACCCTCACACAAAGAATCCAAAATAATTTCAACAGGCGGTTGATCTTGGGAACTAGGGAGAGATAAAGGGAGCATATCCTTTTCTTTATGGAAGAATGGGGATGAATTACCCAGTCAATCACACGCATCCATACCTCCTAATGGGGCACATCTGTTAGAGAGGGGATCTGGAGCACTCAGGTGGGGAAGGTAGGAATTCAATGAGGGGCAAGGATAACAGGGAGCATTCACCTGAGGGTGTGCGGTTGTCGATGGCCTAAGGGATTTGTAGAAGAAGCCTAGAAGAACGGAATATGACACTTTACATCACAGTTTTTAGACCGCAATACAATCACAATGCGGTCGTTACAATGACTGCGTTGTCACAACTCAGTGCCATTACATCGCAAGTCGTTTCAACGACTTGTGCTAGATGGCGCGCTGCACTAAGGAAGGTGTTGGAAAAGTAAATCAAAGTATTCCTTAGTCTAGAGCGCCATCTAGAGCAAGTCGTTGTAACGACTTGCAAAGTAATGGCACTGTGTTGTAACCAAACGGTTGTTGTAACAACTGCATTGTGATTGCATCGCAGTGTAAAAACCGTGATATACATGTTGTTTCCCGAGTGAGGGTGCATAATTAGGTGTCAAATGAAGGAACGTTAGGGCGTAATCTCAGTTGGTCACCTACTAGTCAGTGGTTATTAAAATTCATGATTGTACAATCCCCTGCTACGACTATTAGTGCAGAACACACCCAATTCACTCTTCTCGCCATGCATGATAAGATGTTGGTATAGGTTAAACCTTCCCTTTGAGAATTTTGAAAGCCAAAATAAGGCTTTGTGCATTAGCAGCTCAGTTGATTCCTGTTGGTCAGGTTTTAATATGGAGATATTTTCTAAAACAATAACAAAAGGGCAAGCTGCCGGGGGCAGGTCTAACCTTTCTCCTTGCACCAATATCATATCTTCTTCAAGCATTAAATGCCCTTTCCCTTGGTCAGAATCAACATTACCCGTTTCACCAGCCCGTCCGTTATTTGCAAATGGAGCAATACCAGTTACCTCCCCCCCATGTGGTACCTTTCAGTAGTTAAAGTGTGGGCTGATCTCTCGGTCACCAAGTCAACCAGATTCCCAAGTAGAGAGGTTACAGTAGGGGCCTTGACAGCTGTGTGGTGGTAGTAAGGCTGTCAGAGAGATCCGAAGTAAATGGTGATAACTGAGTTTGTAGGAGTTCCGAATCAAACCCCCCTCCCAAACCAGTAACAGTAGTGGCAGTTCTATTACATAGTAGAGTCAAAATGTCCTCTATTTTAGACAATCTGGTTAGAAGCGGTTTTATGAATGTTGTGAGAATTTGTTCCAAATTTTGGAATGGAACTTCAACAGTGGGCAGTGTAGAAGCAATCAAAGGTGTTATCGGGTGTGTGACAGCGGGAATACCTTGATTAGAGTTTTTAATGGCAAAAGGGTTCAACTTGGGCCAAGATGGAGCAAGTTTTTTTGTCCTCTTAGTTTCCTTTTTTCCAGGGGTTCCATTCCTGGGCTGCCTTCAAGTTAATTTTCATGTTTGTGGCCTTTAAGAATGTCAAGAGAGGCCATAGTGCTAAGCCCTACAGTATAGATCGGGGAAGCTATGGGCGTACACACTGATTTTAATTCCAGGACAGGTCTTACCTCCTCCAGTGAAAGGCGAGGCTCCGTTAACTCAATTTCCTTATACAGCCCATCAGTTGCCCTCAGTAGGAAGGAGTCCAGCGTGTTTTCAGTTTCTCCTCCTGACTCTGTTGATTTCAACTTTAGTTTTGCCATCTATGATGAGGGGGATACCATTCATTCAATATTCCAGATGTTAGAGGGGGGGCCCAGCCCATCCTTTCCGGGAGTGGACGGGCTTTCAAGCCCTTATGCGAGTATGAGCAAGGCGGATGGTAGGAATTGTAGTCCCCAGCAGTGCAGGTAAGTCAAGCATGGCTTTTCCCCCTTTAGGTACACTCCAGTGGTCCTGCAAGCAGCAAGCTCAGTCTCTTCTAGGGGTGTCACACAATTTGGGTATGTGGAGGTCTCAGCACTTTCCTAGTGCCGCCATCCATACATCAACAAAGTCGTCAATGTCAGTCAGAATTTTCCTCCTCTAAGTGGGCAGCTTGGCCTTCTGTGCCTTGTGATTTGCAATTTATTCTGGGCTGTCCAGGATTGGGCTTTTCCAGAAGCGGGTATATTGCTGTAGGGAGGGGGGAATCCCTTGCCATTCAATGTTTTACTCTTACTCCTCCTGTAGCAGAACGGGGCTTCTCCTTACTTATGGGCTCTAATTAGTTCAAGTATGATGTCTGTGGTCTCATCAGGCAGCTTGGCACCAGAGTCAGTTAAGGCAGCAATGAGTGTGCGCTAAGGTGTGTCTGGGCCTTAGGCTCTTGTTGAGGACTGTGACCTGCATTTTGAGGAAATAGCAGCCTTCACGCTCCCCTCCTGTAAGTAAGTAAGTAAGTAAGTAAAATATTTATTTGTATATGATTAATTAAAGTCTTTACAAAATTGAAAAGTGTCCGTAGTAATTTTTGCTTTAACGTACAAACAAAAACAAAAAATAAGGTGCATAAAATTACAGTGATGTTAACAGTTATATGGTTAGCATCATAGGATTAAAAGTTCATATGGCATGGTTAAGTCTCTTTCTTATTAGGTCAAAGAACTTCACAACTTGACAGTTCAATTTAGTGTCGCTAGTAGAAAAGCACAATATGGCTGCCTGTCTGCAGGTCCGGACGGCATAAAAGTTAAAAAAAGGACGTAAGAGATTGAACCTCAGGTCCTTTATGCTAGGGCAGATGCAAATCACATGAATTATGTCTTCCTTGCCGGTTTTGCACATGCAACACTGTTGTGAAGGGTTATTTCTCTCCCAAGGTGGAAGATGTGGAAGTATGGGAATTACACCAAGTCGTAATTTTAGGAATTTTTCTTTAACATTTATTTTCATGCCACTACTGAAGTACGCTTGTGGCCGCAGTTTTTCATAAGCTCCCACCGTTAGCCATCCATGTGCTCGGTTTGCTAGGTCTTTCTTGTCTTCTATCGCTGAGATGATGCTAGCTGATTTTTTAGCTACTTTTTTAAAAGACAAGAGATCCATTGATGTTTCCCAGGTTTCAGTCAGGCCTAGAACTTTGAGAGATTCATATAAGTAGGCTCTCGGCGCGAGGTTGCGGTGCCGAAGTAGTTCTTCCCATAGGTTTGCACATAGAGATCCAGCATCTGCATTGCGAATTTTATGCCAGTTTGTTGCATACACGCTCCGCCTCTCTAGAGTTTGTTTCAAGATACCGAATTCTAGTCGAATCTGAGCCGGGGAAACGTACTTGGGAAGATTGAAAATAGCCCTGTATGAATTGGCAATGAGAGTGTCCAGTAACGCCGCGTCCTTACCATGGTGTGATTCACTCCCATATGTGAGAGTCGGTTTTAATTTGGCACTCAATAGATCGAGAAGAGGTTTCAGTGTCAGATCGGGTAATTTACCCTTCAATGTTTTTAGAGCCATATAAGTCATTATAGCCTTCCCTCGCAAAGATTTAAACTGCGCCCTCGAAGTGTTATTTGAGTCCAGGATTACTCCCAGGTACTTATATGTGGTAACCTGCTCAAGCTTTTCGCCATTCAAGTACCAGCGAGGGTTCTTTTTTTTCTTATAGTTCACAGTCATCACCTTTGATTTATTGAAGTTTATTTGTAGGGCATTTTTTTCTGAAAAGGCATTGGTTATGTTCAAAAGATGTTGGAGGCCCATTGGAGTCCGACTTATCAGCAACAGGTCATCCGCATATAACAGGTTTGAGAGGATGATTTTCCCTAGTTTTGGTGCGTGATTGGAGCATTTGTCTAGTTGCCCAGGTAAGTCGGCTAAAAAAAGATTGAATAGGATCGGTGCAAGTAGGCATCCCTGTTTCAGTCCTTTTGTTGTCGTTATGGGTTTTGAAAGATGCGTTCCAGCCCCAAGTTTAATTTTAATCCAGGTGTTTGTGTGGAGCAGTATTAGGACGTCTAATAGGTGTTTAGGTATTCCCCGTTTGTCCAATTTCATCCAAAGTTTGTTTCGGTCCACGTGGTCAAATGCAGCTGTATAATCAATAAATGAAAAGAATAGAGATGACTTTGTTTCTTTTGCTGCTTCCATCAGCAGTGATAGTGCCATTAGATTGGTTGTGGTCCCTTGGCCTTTACAGAAACCCGTTTGGTTAATTGGCATGATGGAATTCTCAGTTGCCCATGATGTTAACTCCTCCAGGATAAGGCCAGCAAAGTATTTTGCCTCCACGTCTATGAGAGCAATGAGGCGGTGGTTGTTTGGAAGCCTCTTGCTACCTTGTTTGTGTATCGGGCTAATGATTGAACCGTGCCAGGACTCCGGAAGGGTCTGTGTGAGTCTGATACTGTTAAACACTGGTGCTAAGGCTGCGCTCCAAAATTCAGCATCTGATTTGTAGAGCATAGGTGGTAGGCCGTTCGGCCCAGGAGCTCCGGTTGGTCGCCCCCTTGATGTTTGTCGTTGGATGTCTGATGGGCGAATTGGCTTGGGCCCTGACTCAGGTGCTTTTGTTAAGTTTTTATCCAATTTAGCTTTATCAGTTTTTAGTGCATTCATGGCAATGTGTTCCCCCATTTCACGGGGGTTTGTGGGGGTGTAGTGGTTGAGGTTTACTTTTTTGTTATGTTTTGTAGGTATTAAAGAAGGTTTATTTGTAGTAACTTTGTCTATGGCCCCATCGTTGTTGAAGTGCTCCTGTAGGTATTTCGACCATACTTCTTCCATTATGTGCGAGTTCTGACCTGGAAGGTCAGGATTCTGTATTCTTTTAACCATTTGCCAGAATCTGGAGCTGTTCTTCTGCTTCCCCTCGTGCACTAGTTTCGCCCATAGATCTTTGTTCCTTCGCTGCTGGTTGCCCCATTTTGTCCGTTTCAATTTTGTTTTAGCTACCCGTAGGGCAGTTTGCAAGCTATGATTTGTGGGGTCCTTTCGCAATTGTCTCAGTAATTGATTTACTAATCTTTTTTGTAGTTTCATTTCTGGACATGAGTGAGTCCCACCAAGGGGCAACTGTTGGTGATGTAGCTTGGTGGGAACCTTTTTTACCATTTGCTCCCTGATGGTTTTGATGAAAGTGTCCCAGACGTCCGATCCCTTGGATGCATAGCTGGTGGCTTGGGAGAAGAGATTTTTCGCCATGGAGCTAATTGAATCGATGTTCTCGGCGGTACAGCGAAGCCGCCTTAAATTTGGGGCAATGTCTGTGTCGAGGCCTGTGAATGTTTCAAGTCCCAGATGGGAAGTGGCATTTATTGTGGCCTCTTGTGGCAGGTGATCACTGAGGTCGGTCGTACCAATTCGAAAGGACTTTACCCGACAAAGCATGTTTAGTGATGTGAACATGTAGTCGAGATGGGAAGATTGATTATTCGCATGAAAGGTGGCAACTGGTGGATCATCACCAGGGTAGCGGCCATTCAGGGCCCTTAAGTTGAGTTGTTCCAAGTGACGAAGTAGAAGTTTTGAGTGCTTCGTTAAGTTCTTGTTTTTGGTGTGGCCTTGTGTCGGCACGGCCCATGCAACGTTCAGGTCCCGAGTAAGGTCGCTAGGTTGCTCTTTATTAATTAGGAGCATGTTCAAGTCCCCTGTCAGGATGAATAAGTCAGACTCGCTTTCCTCCGTTATTTTTTTCATCAGTTTGGCTAGGTCTTTCGCACCTTTTTGTTTGTCTTTGGGATGGAGGTATGTATTAATTATGGTTACAGCTTGGGGCTGCTTCTTTAACCAAAGTGGGACCTTTACCGCCTGAATGACACTTGGGGGAGGGATAAAAAGATCCATTGCCTCGATTTCACCTATTGACGATATAGATGCAAAAAGCATCAGACCGCCTGATCTTCGGCCAAAGGTTGAGTTTTTATTTGCTGGAATACAGCAGGACGTGAATCCTTGGAGCTCGAATGCTTTTTCTTCCCAGGTCTCTTGGAGCAAGATAAGGTCAAATGTAGTTAGATATTCTAGGAACTCTGGGTCATTTCTTTTGGACGCCAAACCATTGATGTTCCAAGAGCAAATTCTAATGTCCATATTTCCCTCTTTCTGTCAGTTATTAATAGTGGAATTTGTGAATGTGCGTTGAATTAAGTTCCAATTATGACCAGTTTTACGTGGTGAACAGCTACTAAACTTTTGGTTTAGTTCAGAGTTGGGATTTTCTAGGTCTCTGGAGCACGGCCTAGGCGAGCTGCTTCTCGCTCCTTTTAATATTGAAGTAGTGCTTTTTTGCTGTAGTGCACCTAATCCTCTGTGTCATAGCCGCCCCAGAGCACATGCACTTCGGTACTGACCAGAAGTCACCTCCTTCACCCCGTGGATCTCCAGCACAGTTTAAACTCTGGGTCATGGGGCACGGTGCATTAGTCATCCAGCCTCAGGGTGGGGGGTGCAAACAATACCTACCTGCCACGCAGCCCACCGGGCCTCCCCTCACTCCTCTCTACCCGAGGCCGCATCTCACCTCTGGTGTTGGGCACGGGTCTGCGTTTTCACTTGGTCAGCGGTCCTCGGGCAGGATTCAAGGGCATTCAAGGGTGTTCGAGTGGATGCCAGCATGTCAGCAACTCATAGATATTATGGTGTGCATGACGCTGGCTTGCTCTATTGATGTTTTGATTTCTCTTTTGTTTCTGTCTGTCTCATTCTGCCTGTCTCTATCTGCTATATCTGTCAATGCTTGTCTCTCTATCAATCTCTATCAATCATTATTTATCTGTCAGTCCTGAATTAGCTCATTTTAACTTTTTTCCTCCATATCAGTGCCTAATTTTTGTTGGTGTTTGCCTGTGCTCCGGACCGGAGCATATAGGTGGTGGACATTCATTAACCCCCGTACTCTGACCCGCTCCCCCATATGCAACATTCCACGTACCATATTCCTCATCATGCAAAAACCAATGTACACATTTGTCTTGAGGTGGTCATTTGTTGGCCGCAGTTTATTAGGAATACAATGAAAACATGTATATGATTTGCATCTTCTGTTATTATTCTTCCCTTGGCGAAATATTGTACTGGCGCATAGTCTCTCTTGGCCCTTTCGGGTCGTTTTCTTTTGTAGGTTGCATTTGTACTCTCTTTGCGCGGGGAGGGAGTAGCTTCTGTCCCCAGATTTAGGCCCCGACTAGCTACCTTGTCCAATTCTTGTTGTGCCCCGCCGTCTGGAGGAGGCTGGGCTGCGAGTGCTGTGTCCGTTTGCTACCCTCCCTCTTTGGAGGCCACCTCACCCAGCCTTGCGGCATCCAAAAGTGAGTGGTCCTACACGCTGTCCTTAGGCAAACTCACCCAGCCGTGAGGCATCCCAAGGTTAGTGGTCCTATTCTGGCACACCGCCCTCCGGTGTGTCTCCGTACCAACCATTATCCGTGTAGTTCTCTGCCAAGTCCTATCTGCTCCTCAGCACTGTAACATTGCTGCCCCTTAGGTGTGGGTGGGCCAAAATGTTTCTTGCATCGGTGCTGCTCCCCGCTCCATGAAGATAGGAGCTTACCTGGGGGAGCAGCCCTTATATACCCCCCTTTGCTTTACCGCCTTGTTGGTTGCCTTCCCTTATTGGGAGGTTTGTATGCTTCTTGGGCCCCCATTGGTGGGTGGGTCGGCAGCCTCTTCGGCAGCCACCGTGGGGGAGGCAAGGTTGTTTTTGTGCCTGGGTGCTTTGCGTGCCAAAACTGGCTGAAAACTGGTTCGATCCGGGGGCACGGCGATGGTTATGGCTCCGGCTCTCTAGCCCCCTTCTGAGGCAACCTCTGCAATAACCCCATACTCTGCCCCAGTCCCCCCATATGCAACATTCCTTGTACTGTATTCCTCATCATGCAACGTACACGTTTGTCTTGAGGTGGTCATTTGCTGGCCGCAGTTTATTAGTAATACAATGAAAACATGTATATTCTTTGCATCTTCTGTCATTATTCTTCCCTTGGCAAAATATTGTACTGGTGCATGGTCACTCTTGGCCCTTCTGGGTCATTTGGGCTTTCTTTGCGCAGGGAGGGAGTAGCTTCTGTCCCCGGAGTTAGGCCACGACTCGGTACCTTGTCCGATTCTTTTTGCGCCCTGCCGTCTGGTGGGGGCTGGGCTGCGAGCGCCGTCTCTGTTTGCTACCCCACCCTCTTTGGTAGGCTACCTCACCCAGCCGTGAGGCATCCAAAAGTGAGTGGTCCTACACGCTGCCTTAGACCAACTCACCCAGCCGTTAGGCATCCCAAGGTTAGTGGTCCTATTCTGGCACACCACCCTCTGGTGTGTCTCCGTACCAACCATTATCTGCGTAGTTCTCTGCCACACCATCCGGGAGGCTTCCTCTCCTAGTGGCTCTCCCCCAACTACATCCTACACTCTGTCACTTGCATCCTGCTTAAACCATGGTGCCCCAAAGGTTGCTCCAAAACACACCCATGCCTTCATTTGACAGGTGCACTCCATCTTTGGCATAGAATTCCGGGCGACCTGTGTGGATGAGCCCATGCCTGACAGTTGCTAGACCATTCGTTCTGTGGAATTTGCTCACTGTGAGGTTCTGCTTGTTACGGGACTTCTCAACTGTTTTTTGGGAGTCTGCCCCGCGCCATTAATTTCTGCTGATCAGCTCTGACCAGACAATTGTGGTATTCCCGAACGCCCTTGCTATGTCCGTGAGGTCTTTCTGTATATCGTGTAGGAGTGCTTTTCTCCTGACTCTGGCTAAATCATTACCCCCTAGGTGAATGATCAACACATCCGGATTCCATGCCGTGTCGGCCCGCAAGTTTCTCATAGTCGCCGGCAGCTGTTCCCATCTCATTCCAGGTTGCCCAAACCACCGGATGCAGGTGTCCACTGGTCATCCTTTTGTCGTGTGGCCCCCCTGCCGCCACCTGGTTTGCATCCGAGGTACAAACGAGTGCCCCATTACCCACACCAGGCGTGGTCTCCTTCCTGTCAAAGCAATGAAACAAGTCACTCCCCTGCTCAACCTGAGGCAGAGCACTGCCATTTCCCCTGCCTGGTGTGTCTTGTGGGTCAAAGCAGCTGTGGTCTCACGTAGGTCTTGCTTGCCCGTGACCTCCACCTCCCCACTGCCTGTATTCCTGCTTCACTCATCCCGTGCTGTGCGGCGGTCATAGCCACCCCTATCCGGAATGAATGGGACCCTAAACCTGCCGGGGGAAACCCTGCCTTGCTAAGTGCGAGGCGCATGACTGCTGTAAACTGGTATTTGCTCAGTTGCGTCCCGTCCCTGTGTTTGAACAGGGGGTCCTTCCCGGCCGGTCGCACTGCCATAAAGGCAAGCAGGCAGCACACCGCACAGCAGCTCTGGTCCTCAATGCATTGTAGCCTTATCCTTGCTCCTCTCCCTGTCTGGTCAGTCTTTGACTGCCTTAGTAGCATCTCTACTCCTGTCTCTGTGGGGGTCACATTGCCCGCCTGTAAACATTGCTCTGCCAGTCCCACCTTTGAGGGTGCTACTAGCTCGCTAGGGCGGAATGCCCCAAAGAACTCGGGGCAAATGCGGCCCTAAACAGCATGTGCTCAAAATCCTCCGTTATTACACCCCCTAGTGTCCTGAGCAATAAACAAAGCCTCATGAAGTCTATTGGGCGTCTGGTATCCTCCTTTGGGCCCTCTTTTCGTCTCCACCCCTTCATGGCTGCCTTGATGTAGTGCGACGTCACTGGATCTTGCCCTGTCTCCAGTTTTGTGAAATGTGCCACGGCGGAATGTGGGCCTGGACTTTTTGGACTTAAATGCCCTCTGTATGAATTGCTCCGAGGCCCTACGCGTAGCCCCCCATATCGCCCTGCGACTGTATCCTCCCTATCCTCATTACTGTCTACATATATTTCTTATATTTCCTGGCTGCTTCGGGGGTGAGTGTGTGGCGTACCAGCTCTGATAAGTCTACCCTTCCAGGTCTCACAGCTAACCCGGTAAAGGAGTCATGGTCTGTTCTGCCCTCGGTGCCAACTCTCTGAACTTGTCTGTCTGGGCTCTGGACAGGGCGTCTGCCACCTCTTTCTCCACCCCCAGGACGTGGCGTGCTCACAGGTCTATGCTGACTTCCAGCTGTAACGTAACCAGTCGGCGCATTAGTTGCAGAGTGTCTGGGCATCTAGCTGATTCCCTATTAATGGCCTGTACTACACCCTTGTTGTCAGACCATAGTGTAAGTTTCATGTTCTGCAAGTGATTCCCCCAGATTGTCAGTGCCACTATGATCGGGAACAGCTCTAGGAAGGTAATATTGCTGGTTATGCCCTGTCTGCGCCACTTGCCGGGTCACTGTCCTGCGCACCATTTGTCTCCCAGGATCGCCCCAAACCCTGTGCTGCCCGATGCATCTGTGTACCGCTCAATTTGATTGTTCGACACCCAACCTAGGCGAGATCTTAAGACCTGGCTTTTTTCTCAGTAACCAGCTTGCCGTCCATTTGGTATGCAGTAGCAGACATGCCTGCGCCGGGAAACCCTGTCTAGGGTAGCTGCGCGCCTTACAAATTCAATTAATAAATAAAAAATAAAAACCTTCCCTTCAGATCAGTAGGCCATTGAAATCGGCCAGTAAGGTGTCCCACATTGCCAAGTCTTTCTTGACTTCCGCAACCGAGCCTGCAGTGGTGCTTCTGTGTGAGCCTACGTGCTAGTTGTGTCAGTCGCCTGGCGAATACCCTGCCTGCTGGGATCACCCTGGTTGCAAAGTTCAGCTTTCCTATTAGCCTCTGGAGGTCCCTCAACGTTGCCTTTTCTCGCCCACATAGGCTCCTGATGTCCCGTTTGAAGTCCTCTACTTTCTCTGGGGGGAGCCTGGATGTACGGGCGACGGAATCCAGCTCTATACCTAGGAATGTGATTCTCGTTGCCGGACCCTCTGTCTTTTCCCTTGAAAGGGTGATCCCCAGCTCCTCTGAGCACACCATCGGCATTGCCTTATCTATGTAGAGTTTGCCTTCCCACTGGAAACCCAACAGGTAAAAGCTAGAGACTTGTCCCAGTCCTGAGGCGGAAGCCGGGATCTGGAGGTACTCCATTGTTTTTAAAATTGTATTCTTTCACTGCACTCGCGCTCATGTGTGGTGTCACGATTTCCTTGCTTTTAAATCACTAAGCACTACTCAGCGCTCGCTCTCACCTTAGTGCACAGCTGATACTAATAGCTGTTCGCACTCTCCTGGTTCTTGCCTGCAGCCGCCATCACCAGCGGCGTGCGCGCTGACTCCGCCCCCTTTTTAGGCCACGCCCCCTGATCGCCCTACTTAAACCCGCTGACTTCTAGCGGAACTAGCAAACCTTGTCCCAGTCCTGAGGCGGAAGCCGGGATCTGGAGGTACTCCATTGTTTTTAAAATTGTATTCTATCACTGCACTCGCGCTCATGTGTGGTGTCACGATTTCCTTGCTTTTAAATCACTAAGCACTACTCAGCGCTCGCTCTCACCTTAGCGCACAGCTGATACTAATAGCTGTTCGCGCTCTCCTGGTTCTTGCCTGCAGCCGCCATCACCAGCGGCGTGCGCGCTGACTCCGCCCCCTTTTTAGGCCACGCCCCCTGATCGCCCTACTTAAACCCGCTGACTTCTAGCGGAACTAGCAAACCTTGTCCCAGTCCTGAGGCGGAAGCCGGGATCTGGAGGTACTCCATTGTTTTTAAAATTGTATTCTTTCACTGCACTCGCGCTCATGTGTGGTGTCACGATTTCCTTGCTTTTAAATCACTAAGCACTACTCAGCGCTCGCTCTCACCTTAGCGCACAGCTGATACTAATAGCTGTTCGCGCTCTCCTGGTTCTTGCCTGCAGCCGCCATCACCAGCGGCGTGCGCGCTGACTCCGCCCCCTTTTTAGGCCACGCCCCCTGATCGCCCTACTTAAACCCGCTGACTTCTAGCGGAACTAGCAAACCTTGTCCCAGTCCTGAGGCGGAAGCCGGGATCTGGAGGTACTCCATTGTTTTTAAAATTGTATTCTTTCACTGCACTCGCGCTCATGTGTGGTGTCACGATTTCCTTGCTTTTAAATCACTAAGCACTACTCAGCGCTCGCTCTCACCTTAGCGCACAGCTGATACTAATAGCTGTTCGCGCTCTCCTGGTTCTTGCCTGCAGCCGCCATCACCAGCGGCGTGCGCGCTGACTCCGCCCCCTTTTTAGGCCACACCCCCTACCTTCCCCTAGAAATGTGCATTCACAGGAAGCGCAGCGGACGAGCGCAGCGGGAGCGCCGTTTGCGCGCCGAAGGCGCGCCTAAGGCAAGCCCGTCTGCGCCCGTCCGCGCCAAGACCGCGCCAGGCGCAGGAACCCCTGCCCAACATCCTCAAACCATCAGGTATGATCCCAACGACCTTCTGAAACTTCGAGGCAGTTCTGACTGCCCCTGCAAGCTTGATCTTTCTAAAGTATTCGGCTCCACCAGTTGCAACAAATGTCGTTGGTCACTCAACTTCGTCTCCAAGCAGATAATATCCTCCAAACGACCTCACTTTTCAGGAGGTCTGATAAACGCCAGGTCGATGTGCAAACATAGTCAGGATATCCACGATCTCATTATCGACCATGACCTGGACTGTCTCATGGTCACCGAGACATGGCTTACTGAAGACAGTAACCCTGACATAGCCATCGCCCTCCCCCTAGGCTACTCCTTTCACAGACAGGACAGACAGAAAGGTAGAGGAGGAGGCGTTGCCTTTATCTTGAGGAATTCTTTTACCTGTCACACTTTCTGCCTCGACCCCCTCACTGATGCAGAGGGACTAGGTTTCTCCATTAAACTTAGTCAAACCCTCTCTTTCTCAGGTGGTCTGATCTACCGCCCACCCGGTAATGCCACGAAATTCCTTGGCGCCCTTAATGACGCACTCGGACACTTCCTACTCCGCTATCCTCATTTCACCCTCTTGGGCGACTTTAACTTGCATCTCGAAACACCTATTGACCCCTTCACCAAAAACTTCCAACAGACGCTGGATATCTTCAATCGGCAACAAAGCGTCAAGCTGCCTACTCACTCCATTGGCCACACCCTCGATGGTGTCTGTTCCAATTTCCCGTCCATCTCCACCTTGTCTCCCATTCCCCAAATCTGGACCGATCACAGTCTGATCCCTTTCCATATCCTCAACGATCCCCCTCCGAAATGCAAAAAACCTACTCGCCAACATATCCACCCCATTAACTGGAAAACTGTCCAGAAAAATCTTACTGCTCACCCCTTGTCCTTTACCAATGCCCCCTCTTCCTCTGGTAACATCGATCAAGATGCAATCTCTCTCGACAACTGGCTCTCTCTAGAAATCTCCAAACGATGCCCACCAAATAAAAAAGCCAACACCCTAAAAAAAAAAAAAACTAAAGCCCCTTGGTATACGCCTGACCTAACAGCCGCTCACCTACTCTGCAGGAAAGCAGAACGCAAATGGCGTAGATCCTACGACAACGACGACCGTAACAACTACATCCTACAGAGAAAAAATTATCTCTCAACCATTAAATCAGCAAAAAGAACTTACTACGTGAACGCCATCAAAGAGGCCAAGCAAAAACAACAAACCCTCTTTTCCATAGTAAAATCCTTCACCAAACCAAAAGCACTCCAACCAGAAATCCCCCCCTCCCTAGAACTATGTAGTAAGATCTCTGACTACTTTGAGGAAAAAATCAGCTCTATCCACCAAACCTCCCCCCCCCCCCCCTCTCCCCCCTCCGGTGTACTCAATCATGGAGCGAGACCAATCTCGTCCGACCGCTAACAGTCTCAAACACTTTACCCCGGTGACCCTGACCCAGACCAGAGAAGCGATTCTCTCATGCAAATCTGGCTCACCTTCTGACCCTTGTCCCCCCAAGATCCTCCACACCATCATTGATGAAATTAACCCCATCATCAATGAAATAGTCAACCTCTCCCTCAAAACTGGCTCTGTTCCTCTTTCTTGGAAAAAGGGTGTGGTGAAACCTCTTATGAAAAAGGCAAACAAACCCCCCTCTGATTTAACCAACCTTCGTCCCATCACCCTGTTACCTGCGCTGGGCAAAATAACAGAACAATTAGTCCACAAGGAGCTCAAGTCCTTTCTTGATGCCCACAACCTACTCCACCCCCAGCAATCCGGTTTCCGGTCTAAACATTCTACCGAGACCGCCCTGATCGAGCTGACCGATACCATCAAAGGTCTCCAAGACCAAAGGAAGAAGACCATTTTGATCCTTCTCGACCTCACGGCGGCCTTCGATACTATTTCCCACTCCATTCTGCTTAACAGGCTTATGGACATCGGCGTAACCAACTCGGCCCTTGCCTGGATCAGTTCCTTCCTCAGTGACAGGTTCCAAACTGTTTCACTGGGCCCTTTCCAATCGAAAGAGAAAAAGATCTTCTGTGGAGTTCCCCAGGGCTCCATTCTTAGTCCCCTTCTTTTTAATATATATCTCATCCCCCTGCTCACTCTCATAGAATCGTTCGGCATAACTGTCACGTCTTATGCTGACGATACTCAGCTTGTCATCCCTCTCGACGACAATTCAAACACGGCCGAACTTAATCTCAAGCACTGCCTCACAGCGGTCTTTCAATGGATGGACGCCAACCACCTCCGCTGCAACTCCAATAAAACCGAAATCTTGCCTATCGGAAAGAATGCTTCTTTTAGTCCAGCCCTGTGGTGGCCCGACAACTCTGCCGCCCCACCGCAGACAGTTTCATCGGCCAGAAACCTCTGAGTCATTTTCGACTCCGATCTCTCTTTTGATACCCACGTCGCAACCGTAGCAGGTAAATGCTTCGGAATTATTAAGTCCATGCGAAAGTTCTTTGACTTTCTCCCGCTCGACTCCAGAAAGACCATTGCGGTAGCCCTCATACTCTCCCGAGTAGACTACTGTAATGGCCTCCTGGCAGGGACCAAAAAATCCACCCGACTGAAACTACAGAGTGTCCTGCACACTGCTGCTCGGCTTGTCCTCAAACTGCCACGCAAATCTTCTATTTCTACTGCCCTCAAATCCTTACATTGGCTCCCCTTGCACAAGAGAATACTCTTCAAAATTCTCATTGTAGCCTTCCGAGCCTTCAACAAATCCGGCCCAGCCTACCTGTCGAGACGCTTCCCTCCCTATTCCCCGGGTCGCACTCTCAGATCCTCGCAAGAAAACCTCATGACTCCCCCCAAATTCAACCTGAAGACTAAGGGTGGAAAAACACTCAGTTTCCTTGCCATCAGAGCCTGGAACAGCATGCCAAGGCATCTTAGACTTCAGACGCAGGAGAAGCCCTTCAGGAAGCTCCTCAAAACGTGGATCTTCAACCTCTCCGATGACTGGACTAAAGCAGCGATCTAGTCCCCCAACACCCCCCCGGTGATCTGGTCCTAGGTTTTACAGCGCCAAGATGCTCCCTTGGGAGCGAACGTTAGCGCTCTATAAATACCTATCCAATATCCAATATCCAATAGAGAGGTGTACTGGTAGCAGGCGAAAGGCGGACTCAATGTCTGCCTTCGCCATGAGGGTCCCTCGGCCAGTTGCCCTAGCCAGATCTATGGCATCATCTATTGTGGCGTAACCCACTGAACAGACTTCTGAGCTAATCCCATCATTCACTGACGTCCCCTCCGGGAATGATAAGTGGTGGCTTAGATACCTGTGTGGGGCCACTTTCTTTTGAGGAGTTGCTGCTTGCCTTGCCCATGTCCTGCTTGTCCTGGTACCCCTCCCGCTGCCGCTGCCGCAGCCCACGTCAACGCTGCGCGGCGAGCGAGGAGTGGGGAGACCACAAGCACGAGGATCCCAAGCGCCGGAAGTCGCCTCCGCTCTCACCGCGCCCGGAGAAGCATAAATCTGAGCTGAGCTCCGGTGGAGCGGGGGCTCAGATACCTGTGTGGGGCCACTTTCTTTTGAGGAGTTGCTGCTTGCCTTGCCCGTCTCCTGCTTGTTCTGGTCACCCTCCCGCTGCCGCTGCCGCAGCCCACGTCAACGCAGCGCGGCGAGCGAGGAGTGGGGAGACCACAAGCACCAGCATCCCAAGCGCCGGAAGTCGCCTCCGCCCTCACTGCGCTCGGAGGCGCATAAATCTGAGCTGAGCCCCCGCATCGCGGGATCGCGCGCGGGTTAAGCCCTGACAAGGGCGGGACCGTTCGTGGCCGTCCGGGGCCAGAGGTGGCCGGGCTGGGCCCCCCTCTGACATATGCCATTTAATTAAGGTACTGTCACAAATTAACTATTTTGCCGAACTATCATGGGGAAAAGGAGAACTGATAGCTGCAAACCTGGTGGTGGGGGAGGAGTGACTCTGGACTCATACTTGGTAAAAGTATCAAGTATGTTAAACGAGGAAATTGAAAGAACTGAAAGAAGGTTCTCGTTGGATCCTGGTCGCACCATCACTGCCATGATACATGACATCCCAGCAACACAGACTCAATCCCCAGGTCTGCCTCGGGATTTGATAGATCTTGTCGAACCGTCCTCTATGTCAAAGAGCAGCCATTTTCAGTCCCTAAATGTTTCCCCTTCCGGTTGTACGGAAGATGTTTCATATTGTATATCTCCGTCACCCGCACCTATTGTTTTACGATGTAATAGGGCTGGTGGGGTGGTTCCCCCTGTAAAGGTAAAACAGAAGGGGACAAGGTAATCAAAAGCAAAGTTATTATAATTTAAACAACCACCTCCGACCTCCCAACCTTCTATGGAGGACCTATCTAACACTATTTGGATGACTCTCAAAGAAAAACGAGATCTTACTCTTGAAAATTCTTTTGCCGGTTATCCCAGCGCTCGGGACTTACCCTCACGCACTTTGTCGTGATTGGCAGGGTCAGGGGCGCTCTCTGGTGCCTTTCTGTGTCTTTGCGCCGTTTTTAGGTCTCGGCTAGTAACGCGCTGAAAGCGCGTTCTCGCCAGAGAACTATTATCGACGTCTAAACAGTCTGAGAACACCGAAGTGAGAAAAGACCTGGCCGCGCGCAGCGTTTCCCCATAGGATAACGTTGTGCGCGCGGCCAGGTGTTGTCTCCACGGCATTGCATGGCAGTCCGGATCGCGTTGCGCGCCTCTCTGGAATGCAGGGGGAGTCTGCAGAGAGGCGCGCAGCGCTGATTACAGCTTCCCTGACTGGCCCCCTCCTTCCTGTTGCTGGAGCAGCTCTGGTTTGCAATTTCGTTTCAGTGTGGCTGGCGGAGAGGAGCCGAGCGTCGGCGCCCGCGGCGCAGGCATTGCTAAGCACAGCGTTTTACACAAGGACCGGGGTGTCAGAGTGGGAAAGAGGCGGCTTGAAGGCACTCAATCTGTGGCTTTCTGTGGCCCTGACGGTGTCTGTCAGTGAGCGTCTGCTAGGGCTTGTCTCTAGCTGCATATCAGAGCCTCTCTGTCGGTTTCTATCAGAGCCTTTTAGTGCCTGCATGTCTGTCGCTTTTTGCAGTCCTCCTGTGCCTACTTCTGGTGTTTGTAAGTGATTCTGGCGGGATTCGGTGCGCTGCCCACCCGCTTTGAAAGTGAATATGTCAGCTCCTCACTACGGTCGTCAGTCAGCATGAGTTTG
Source organism: Lissotriton vulgaris (assembly GCF_964263255.1). Classification (NCBI taxonomy): domain Eukaryota; kingdom Metazoa; phylum Chordata; class Amphibia; order Caudata; family Salamandridae; genus Lissotriton; species Lissotriton vulgaris. The sequence continues at coordinate 712,537,899 of NC_141697.1, read as the reverse complement.
GCTGTGCCTGTTGCCAATCTTTGTCTGCCCCTCCTCTTCCCTCAGCGCTCAGTGCCTGTCTGACTCCATCTCCTCTTCCTCGGCCTTACCTTTTACCACCTAGTGTTTCTGTTTATCTGTGATTCAACATACCCCCCCAGCTATTCCATCAACTAGAGCCCTCAGACGCCTGCCCCTTTTCCTCGCTGGCTCAGCCTGTGTGTGCCTCTCCCTTCCTACCGCCCCTGGCTCTCCTCAGCTCTGTCTTTACCCGCCTCTGTCACACGCTGTTTCCTGCCATCGGCCAATTCCTGATTTAAACCGTCCTGCCCATACTGCCTCTCTGGGTGTTCTGTCTGTCAGTGTCTCTCTGTTAAACCCTGCCCTTCTCCAGCGACCCTCCAATGGTATTCCGCCTGTCCATAGTCGCTCTCTTCCCCCATCCGGGTCTGTCTGTCCACGTCCCAACTGAGTCAGTCTATGCACGTTCCTCCCTCCGCAGCAATTTCCACCCTCCTGTTGAAATCGTATGTCAGACCCTTCCCCTCTATAAATATCTGGGGAGCAATCCTAGCACCCTTTCCCAAGATTCTTGTCAGCCCATGCTTGCCCCTCCCCCCTCCACTGTCTCGGTCGGACACTGGACCCCTCCATCTGAGGTGACCTGTCTACCACACTAGACTATGCTCCTGCCCATGGACTCCCTCCGCCAGGTTTGCCCCGGGCTGCCCACCGCCAACATCCGCCCCCACCCTCTTTGTCTCCTGCCCTCCAGCGGCCGCTGTCATTTCAGATATTTTCGGTTGAGGAGCGGCATATTTGATATGAAATTCATGTCAGACTAATGGCTATCAGTGTGAGTGCATGTGCTGGGGGAGGAGGGGCGTTTCAAAGGAGATGGAGGAGTGGAGGTGCATACCTCAAAACAAAGGGCTAGCATTTTGACAGCAGAGAGGGGCGAACTGACCACGGCTGCTGCCCATTCCTGGCCCCTCCCGCTTTATTACCCCAACCTCTGTCTATCACCAGGGGAGCTCAGCCTTACTTTGTTCAGCAGCAAGGTTGCACTTGAGTCAGAAAAAGACATAAAAGGCGCCGGGAAGCCCCGAGTCGAGGAGTCACAGGCACTTCCACAGCACAGCTCCCACTCCCTTCACAACCCACGCTTCCCTCCTCACTCACAGCTTACCCCACACTTCTGACAGCTCTTCTCCCTCCCCACATTTCACCACCTATCCACTCTACACTCTCTCACCCACCGTCAACAAGGTGTACCACTGCTGCCTACAGGCAGACCACTCCCGCCCTCACAGACCCCCAAACTCAACACCCCACTATTCTCACAGTTCTATCCCCTACCTTTCTCAGAAACCACCCTCCTCACATACCACCCCCATTCCCACAGGCAGCTCTAAACTCCGCTTTCCTCACTTTCTACCCCCGCCCTCCTCACTCACGGCTCACCCTCCTCTCCAGTCAACTCCCATCTTCACCCCCACCACCCATAGGTCAACTCAGCACCCCACATCTCACCCTTTCCATTCAACCCCCCCACCGCCCTTCTCTCTGCCTGCGCGTGCTTCTTCCAGTAACGGACTCCTTGGACTCTAAGTGCTCTCTAATCACATCGACGTCTGGTTAAGTTAGTGGGATCAAGCAGGATGGATAATATGTGTGCGCGTGTGGGTGGCTTTGTGTGCGTGTGGGTGCAAATGTAATAGGTCTCGCATTTGCGAGCAATTAAGCTATTGGCATTGTAAATGACAATGTCATTTATTTATGTTTTAAAAAGAAAACATAAATAAAAATAATGTCATGAGCAATGCCAATAGGTCTAACTTTAACAATACCGAGACCATTGCATTGTAAATGCTTGTTGGATTTGGCAGACAGGTCGAAGGCAGCATCTTCGTGTCATGCAGACTCAAGGTAACAGATAGGGGCAGCGCAGGCAAAATTCTGTGTTCAGGAAGCCGTTGCGCTTCCAGGCAGCTTTGAACGTGACGCGCCGAGCGTTCTTTACTTTCATCGCGCTTCCGCGCGGTCTCGATAATAGGCTGCAGGCTCAGTGTGTTTTTGGCAGTGCACAGGCGGCAGGGATTTCCGAGGTACGAAAAGGGGTTTGGTTATCCCACCCTCGTCGCCAGTGTTACCTCGTCCCTAAATAACGAAACGGGAGCCAGGAGTACGGTACAGACACGTCCTTTATTATTCTGGGCCTACCTAAAACTAACTCTTTTCCCACTCCCTTTCCGGCGTCTCCCCGCCCTTCCTCTTCCGCCTACCCTATCTACACACAGGGTCAGGCAGTGACGATACGACATGCCTGTCTGTCCGAGTGGGACTAAAAGGAATCAGCGTACTATATGTCTATTTAATAGACTTGTATAGAAGGTGCAGCGGGTGCCCGCTACAAGTAGGATCTCTCACCAGGTATCCAGAATAAACTACAATTAATTTTTGTTAGTGGGCCTCATGGTTCCCTGAACCCCAGGCCGCAGGCTGGACAAGTGTGTGCTAGGGCTTTCTTGAGTCTGTGTTGTGCATATTTGTGACCAACCTACTGGCCTGGCTTTATGCAAAATCCTTCTGTTTTAAAGTAAAAGAGGGTGTTACATTTATTGGGTATAATTAGATGCAACAGGGTGTATGAGCATCATCATGTCTGCTGGAAATATCTCCAATGCACAGCTGCACCCCGCCTCAATTATCCTGACTTCCAGTCTAAAAGCGCAAGGAAATTAAAGGACTTCGCGAATGGGCGAGAGCATTCACCTCTGCTCTCGGCTGGCAGGTAGAGAGCCTTCTGCACCCACAGAAATTCAATCTGAGCGGTCTCCCTTGGGCCTTGTCACTGTTTAATAGATGAATACAGGTGCCAGCTCGTCTTGTTAAACAAAATAAAAGGATAACCTACTGAGGAAGTTGAAAGGAAATAGCAGGGGCATCAATACCTACAGGACCTATGACTTTCAGAGACTAAGAGCAGACAGAATGAGAATGGGAATTGGTAGAGGATCATCTCGCGAGCTGACGTGCCTTTTCTAAGGTCTCGAGCCACAATAGTAAAACAAGCATTGGAAATGCAATAGGTCTCACAATTGTTTTATTGGCGTTGTAGATGTTAATATATTTGGAATAAGATTATTAAAGGGAAAAGGTACGTTCATTTACCAATGAAAAGATTTCCAAAACCAAATTAATATTATACCTAATAATAGCAACGGACAGTAGACAACATACTTTGTAACTTATAGACGATTTTATTCATATGTTTTGTAGTTCCATGATATTTGTGATATAAATAATTCCTTCTAGACTGAAATACATAGATGACACTAGCAAGGCCTTTGTTTTTTTATCAAAATGCATTAACAAGAGGCAACCTTATAAAACAGCACATAAATATGTTTGTGCATCACAAAAAACAGGTAAATCGATTTGCACAGAAGGTGTTTTGCAAATAAACATAAATCCTTTGAGACCAAATTAGGTATTTGAATTAGAAAATAAAGTGAGTTTTAGAGGTTCCTAAAATGTGTTTAAATTGCTACAGACATACATAGAAAAGGAAACAAAAGGAACGCAATTTCTTATGTGGCAGTAAAACACTGCGTAATAGTAGAAGGAGGGCTAGCAAGCAGGTTGAAAGAAATGCACACTTTTTTCAGGGCTGATATTGTGCACTGCGCTGTACAATGGACTGCGCTCCTTGCCGGGGTAGTGGAAGCAAATCCTGCAAACATGCACTTATCCTGCACCGGACACGGCTCCGCTGGGACTACGGACTCCCCGACGACTCAAGTATGTTTATCGACCACACTGGAGGAATTACATTGCCACAAAGAGTTATTCCCTGACCTTTTGGAGGTAACACTTACTATAATAGAACTAAGAATACATAAGTTCACGCTACTAGCTTAAGGCCTTCAACTTAGGAGACATCGTCCACAAAGGGGGACGCAGTGCAAACTTATTTACCACAGGATTCTTTCTCTTGACATACGATTTCACATTGCTTCATTCCTGCCCTGAAGAAGCCTTTGTGAAGGGTGAAATGCGTTGGCTGCTTCCACACATGTACTAAGGACCTTTGAATAATAAAAGACGTACAAGAGAAACCCACAACGCCTACTGAATAAACTCTTCTTGCTTCTATACTGTACTTATACTAATCGTCTGTATTGACTCTCATCAACTTTTCTTACAAACTTTAAAGGCTACAAAATAAACACAAATGCAAAACTATTTAAAATAAACATAAAACATGGTGCCATCACAAACACAAAGAATAGAATCATGTTTTTTTAAACAAAAAAAAAACTAAAAAAGAAGTTAGGAAAACAGAACCTATAAACTAGCAGGTGGAGTGAGATTGTACTTAGTCTCTGATCTCGGGGAGGGGCAACAGTAAAACAGGCCCCTGTACGCTCAGATCTTGCAGCAAGGAATGGGGATATGATACTTCAATGGGCCATGCACTTCAATTGCACAAAATAATTAGGTTCATGATGAGAAGCATACCCACAGATGAGGACAGTTTTAAAATGGGCGAGAGTGACGCAGTACTCAGAGCCCGGGACATCACATCCTTTCGTGAGGAGGAGAGAGCAGGGGGGCACGAGAGGCCCACCTGCTTGTGTTGATATCATTACATTTCTAAATTCTTAAAGGCTCAACACCTGGTCCTGGTTCGGACCGTCTCAGAGTGAGAAAAGAACACTCGTCGTATCTCCAGGTGCACCTGCATCGAATTTGTGACTACTAGCTCACTCAGCTCTCAGTCTCACCCCTGTGACTCCTGAGCCAATCGCGACCCTGCTCCCTTGCTGTTTATGTTTGGAAACAGCATGGAAACAGCATGAGAGCAGCGTGGGAATAGGCTCGGTCAGCCTCTTCCAACGCTCCTTAGGAGACTTGAAGAATTTGCAGCAATCCTCCAGGCTCCTACAATGCCTGGTAGGTAAGGATTCATGCACGCATGTTAAGCTGGACAGAACAAGGCACCCGTCCAACCCAACATGCGCACTTTACCCCAATGAGGCTCGCAAATGACCTGGGAAGAATTCAAGCTTCAAGTCCTACGCACATCTGCCTGCCTCACTCTGCTGTAAATAAGTCTAACTATGGCTGGGCCATGTCGTGAACTGTGGCTACTAATAAATTAAACAAAACAGTGAACGTTTTTTATATGGGGCACACAAATAGGGGCGCAACGCCCCCATGCCCACACAAAGAAACTGCCACCAAGCAGAAGCAGACACAGTGATAGTTACTGCAGGATAGCTAAGAGTAGGCATTGCAAGCCGCAGGCATATCAGCAAAGATGCTGCTACTAGTGCTGGGTATTGATGTCAATGTACTTTCAAACGGAACACCTGCACTCATAGTTGTACTTGCACTTGTCAATGCAAGTGCAGTCACTCCCTGTGCACTCATACCCAGTCCACCTTCTGCACCTATATCTGGCACCTGAACTCTTTATTCTTGTGTCTGTGTAGTATTTTTGTATGGAAGAGACCTAAAATGCAAAAGATAATTTCAAAATATTCTACTGATCTGAATCATTTTCTTTGTTTTGTTCCTCTCTGTTACCCTTAACCCATCAGTCTTTCTGTCCATCATCTCATTTATATTTTGGAAAAATTCTCACTCCTTCTATTATATCCTTTCTCCAGGATCGTTACAGAAACATCCCACTTGAAATATAACCACTGACTAAATGTACTTTTGAACTGTTTCTGCTTTTCCTTTCTCTCTTTGCCTTAGACCATTCAGTCCCATTTATTCAATGCTTCAAATGGCTTATGTCTAGGTAGTGGCTTTCTTTCATTCGTTGTATTTCTCAAGAAATCTAGCTATCCAATATTGAAGGTAGGCTGTAAAGGAAATTGTAAGTCCTTGTCAGCATGCCATTCACTTGTCCATGCACAAATATAGAGTCTGACAAACTTCAATATCAGTATGCAGGCTCCTTCCGGAGAAATCTTCTCTCCCTCCATAGCTGGTACGCTAGTAGCTTTAGGCTATTTCAACACAGCACCCATTAGTCCCACTCAAAGTAATCCAAAAACTTCACAACATGAATAAACAAGCTAAAACCAACCTCAGCATTGTTACATCAAAGGTAGACCAATCACAGCCCGGCTTTGGCAGATACCAACCAATAATAGCGCAACTCTATGGTGACGCCTCATCAATCCTAGAGCGACTTCTTAGCTGGCTAACTAATTGCTGTACAACTCTTTTTGGAAATGGGAAAACAATACACAGCTTTCTCCATCACTGAATGCCCATAAAATAAACAAATAAATATTGTCTCCTCTACCTAAACAGGAAAGAATGATCCAGTTAAATGAAAAAAGTTCATAATCAATAGAAATACAGCTTGTACCTTTGCAGGACTTGCCAACACAAATTCACACCAGGGTGAACTCATGTCCAGTGGCAACCCACCATTATTTAGCATACTTACTTCCATGCACTGGTGGGCAAGTGATGCCAACCCAAATTAAACACGCAAAAGTTGCAAGAGAGCTGGTTATCAAGAAAAGATCCCTATGTAGTATTGCCATTACTTGTTTGTAACTGTGTGAGACAAATAGCTTTTATCTGCTTCTGCACATTAAACTGTTTTTTTTTTGTTTTTTTTTTTGGAAAACCTTTATTTACCAAAATAAGTACACCGCTATTCAGCCATACATCCCGGAGGCCAGGCAGCATCGTTTTGCATATCGGAACCATGTACAAAAACAAGGCACAGGAGCAGTCAGGTTTAGTTTTAAGATAGAAACTTTAAATCAACAATAACGACAACCAGAATCGAAAAGAGAAACCAAGTGAAGGAGAGAAAGAAGAAGCAGAGAGAGAAAGAAGAAAAAACGAAAAAGAAAAAGAAACAAGGCTGAGGACAAGCGTAGTATTGTAGGCACATGTCGCGGGGTGGGGGCGAGGTATCACCTCTATCTCAGCAGCAGGATGTGTAGCAAGCATAGAGACGGGGAGTGTAATTCAGGATACCAAGTCTGGAGCATTGGGAAGGGGGAGCTACGGAGACAAACGAACCTCAGGCGGAGCCGTCTCAGGGGGTGCGCAAATATCTCCTCTGTACGAGTTCCACGCTCCCCAAACCGATCCCCACATCCTGGGCTTGCCCCGAGCTGCATAGACCGTCTTCTCACGGAGCATGCACCAGTCCATGTTGGACTTCCACAGGCCGATCGTGGGGGGCGCGGGGGCGCCCCATTTCTGGGCTATATCTCTTTTGGCTATCATATTGCCCAGGGTGACCCACCGGGTCTGGGCCACGTTGTAATCATTCGGGCCCCAGACGTTCAGGAGGCAGCGTCGGGCCTCCGCAGACAGGGCTACACCGGTCACAGCTACCATCACCTCATGCACTCGTCCCCAGAACCGGGCAACCTCCGGGCACTCCCAAATGATGTGCATAAAGGTAGCCACAGCCCCACATCCCCTCCTGCATAAACCATCCTGGGAGAGACCCATGTGTATCAACCTGGGGCCCGTAATGTAGATCTTGTGAAGGACCTTCAGCTGTACAAGTCTCAGCCTGGCCGAGATCGCCACCTCCTTAGGCGAGGAAACCGCTGTCTGCCACTCCTCATCGTCCATTTCAATCCCATCGGCCACCCAGAGGTCCCTCAGTTTCACCAGTAGGTCAGTCCTAACATTGATAAGCTTTTTATAGGCCAAGGAGATGGCGCTATCCGGCATATGGCTGTCCAGTATTCTGTCCTCTAGCGGGGATGACTCAGGTACTTTCTCCCCCACTGGCAAAGAAGATGTGAGAGCGTGCCGAAGCTGTGCATAACGGAAGTATTCTGTATTGCCCAGTTGGAACTCGGCCTGTAGTGCTTCGAAAGTTTTAACCTCCCCTCTGGTCATCATGTCAGCAACCTTCGAGATACCAATAAGGTCCCATCTGTCAAATCCCTTGGAGTGCCACAGTTTCCCAAGCATGTCAGAATCGAATAGGGGGGTAGCCATAGTGAGTTTGCCCTGCCAGCCCAATGCCTTGGTCACCGCCCTCCACAGATGCACCACTGTTTTAGTGGGTCCCGTTAGCTTCCGATCCAGAGACCTAGAGTACAACGCCCTGTAATAATTCCCATCGTTCACAAGCCAACGGTCCATGGCATAGCCAGGGTTGACTGGCGGCCCATAAAGACCGTGATTGACTGCCGCAAACTGTGACGCCCAATAGTAGCGACGGATGTCGGGTAAGGCGATACCGCCGTCATACCACGGTATAGTGAGCTTGATTATAGATATCCGTGGTCTGCCATCCCACAGCAGGCTACGCTGTAGGCTTTCAACCTCACCAAAGTATCTGGCCGGTACCGGGTCTTGCATGTTCTGAAGTGCGTATAGGAACCGCGGCAAGGACATCATTTTAAACAGCGCAGCCCGGCCCAGCAGTGATATCGGCAACTTTTTCCAACTCTCCACGTCGCGCCGTAGTCTCACCAGAGGAGGGAGCAGATTGTGGGCGTATCGGGCGCGGGCATCCTTTGACACATAGATGCCCAGGTACTTGAAGCCCTGTTGTGCAATCTGGATAGTGCAGCCGCGAGGGAGGCGCGGGGTAGCACCACACAGCGCGTAGAGGGAAGACTTGGACCAATTAATGACCAGGCCCGAGTAAGCACCAAAGGTGCCCAGTAAGTCAAACACCACAATCAGGGACCGACATGGAGAGGTAAGATACAAGAGGATGTCGTCGGCATAGAGCGATATTCGATCCTCAAAGCCCGGCGACCATGTGATACCCGCTACATCAGGATGCACCCGGATCCACGCGGCCAACGGCTCGAGCGCCAGAGCAAACAGGAGTGGCGACAGCGGGCATCCCTGTCTGGTACCCCTGCGCAAGGCAAAGGAGGCAGACAGTCGACCATTCACCGTCACATTGGCAAGCGGGGAAGAGTAAAGAAGCCGGACCCAGCCAATATATTCGGGCCCAAACCCAAATTTAGCAAGCACGGCCCACAGGTAGTTCCACTCAAGTGAGTCGAACGCCATGGTTGCATCAAGCGAGGCAAGAACCGTTGGTGCCGTGAGTAACTGTGCCCGCGCCATAACCGCGTGAAGCCTCCTGAGGTTTAGAGCCGTGTTGCGATGCGGAATTAATCCGGACTGGTCCGGGTGAACCAGGTCCGAGATCACTACCACCAGCCGATTAGCCAATAGCTTTGCCAGAATTTTTGGCTCGGCATTCAACAGGGAAATAGGACGGTAGGAGCGACAGAGATCACAAGGCTTCCCTTCCTTGTGTATGACCACAATGGTGGCCAGTCGTTGGTCAGGCGGGAGCTCTCCAGTATCACGGGCCGCCAGGAACATATTCCTCAGAGGCGCAGCTACGGCGTCAGCCCTGAGCTTATACAGTTCCACCGGAATACCGTTGGGACCCGGTGCTTTGCCGGAGCGTAGCGATCTGATCGCCAGTGCTACCTCATCCACCGTCAATTCCCGGTCCATGTCCTCCCGCTCAGTGGCGGACAAACAGGGAAGCTCGATCTCCTCCAAGAAGGAAGCCGAGTCAGATTCGGACCGGGCAGAAGCGGACGTGTAAACCGCCTCGAAGTAGTCCGCAAACGTTTCGGCGATAGCGGCAGGGTCAGTCACGACCAGGCCGTCATCGCCCAGGATCTCTGGTACCACGCGGGATGCAAGTTCCCTCCTATCTAGCCACGCGAGAAGCTTGCCCGCTTTATCCCCAGCGTCATATAGCCTGCCCTGCTGCTCCCTGCTCATCGCCATGGCCGCGTCAGTAGCAGTGGCCCTAAGTTCCGACTGTTTCAGGGCAAGAGCATGAAGCAGTTCCGGAGTCGGTCCCAGGGCCAGTTGAGAATTAAGATCAGCAATGTCTAACTCCAGCCGAACCAGGTCTACATCCCGTCTCCTGCGCGCCTCGGCTATCAAGGAGAAGGCCTCTCCTCTAAGGACTGTTTTGAAGGCCTCCCAAAGGGAAATGGCCGAATCAACAGAGCCAGAGTTCTCGGCAAAATAGAGATCAATAGATTTCGCCAGGAGATCGCGGGTCTTAGGGTTGCGAAAATACCAGGGGTTAATAGGTGCAACTCTCGAAGTCGCCACAATATGGAAGTCGAAGGATACCCAGACAGGGGAGTGGTCAGAAATACCCCTAGCCATGAGACGGGCGGTAGAAACCGACTGTGCCTGAGCAGCAGGCGTCAAAACGTAATCAATACGGGAAAGACTACCATGGGCCCCGGAGTGGAAGGTGTACTGTCTCTGGGTAGGGTGCAGGAGCCGCCAGCAATCAACCAGGCCCATGGTGGCAATAAAGTCCGGGAGCCAGGATTGTGCACTACGTAAGTCTCTGGATAGGAAGCGGTCTAGATCGCCCGAAACTACAGAGTTGAAATCCCCCCCCAGAATCAACAAGCCCTCCGGGAGTCCCAAAATGGCGCCGGCAAGATCTTGAAAAGTGGATGTTTGCAGCCCCGGGGGGACGTAAATCGAAACCAAAACCAAAGTGCGCCCCTCCCACCTGCACGCCACTGCGACATAACGGCCCCTATCATCAATCAGGGTAGACTCCACCTCCAGGGGAAGGGACATGCGAACCATGATGCCCACCCCCCGGGACCCGGTAGAGAACCCCGAATGGGCCACCATTTTGAATCCTCGCCTGTTCAGGGCCCTACAGGTGTTGCCGACAAGATGGGTTTCCTGCAAGAGAACAACATCTGGGGCACAACGTTTAAGCAGTTGCAAAACGACACCACGTTTGATTCTATCCCCCAGCCCATTAACGTTCCAGCTCAACAGATTTAATGATTTACCCCCCATCATCAAGGAGTACCCACCCCACCCCCCCCGCCCGGAACTCAGCCCACGAAACAAGAACAGCAGAACAATAAGACCTCAGCCATGACGAGCGTAGAAATAATGGTACAAACAACAAAAGCAAACCCCAACAACCCCCCACCCTGCACCCCTGCATTAGACTAGAAGCCACCCCAACTAGCAGTGTGCCTGTCGCCCCTTAAACTAACCTACAAAAAGCCCCTAGAGGAGAAAGAGACATCCTATCCCCCCCGTCAGCCCCCATATCGAAAGTGCAGGAGCAATGGTAACAAGGAAATCAATAGTCAAAGTCGGTGCCATCCGCAGCAACCCTCCCAGAAAAAAGTCACAGGCAAATTGTTCATTCCCGGGAACCTGAGTCTCCTGCAGCACCCTCCGTCTGGTCCTCCGGCTCCGTCCGCCGCTGCGGCAAAGTGTCCAACCAGTCCCCCGCCGCATCCGGAAGGTCAAAGAACATTGCCCGGTTGCCATGTTCGATGCGGAGCTTAGCAGGATAAAGCATTGAGTAGCGCATCCCCATCTCCCTAAGTCGTCGCTTCACACCAGCAAAACTTTGCCGGCGTTTCTGGACAGCTTGAGTAAAGTCAGGGAAAAAATTGACATCGGCATTCTGAAATCGCAGCGGTCCAGCGCTTCTCGATGCTTGCAAAATGGCGTCCCGGTCCCTATAGTTAAAGAGTCTCGCAATGATGGGGCGAGGGGCAACGCCCGACTTTGGCGGGCCACCCGGGATCCTGTGAGCCCTCTCAACCGAGAAAAACTTGCTCAGTCCTCCCGGCGCCAGGTTCTTAACCACCAAGTCCTCCACAAAGAGTTCAACCGAATCTTCCTCGGCCTTCTCCGGCACTCCCGTGATGCGGACATTCTGGCGCCGTGCCCGTCCCTCGAAATCGTCGAGCCGGCGTGCAAGCATCCCATTAGCCTGTTTCAGGTCGCGGATCTCAGTTTGTACGTCCGACATATCATTGGTCAGGCTCGATGTCTTGAGATCCAGCGACTTCACCTTGTCATTTGTCTTGCCAAGATCGGCCCTAGTGAGATTAAGTTCGATCTTCAGAGTATCCACTTTGGTGGACAGCGCTTCATGTAGGCTATGCATCTCCGCCTTTAAGCCAGCAATAGCACCCATCACGTCCCGAAGCGTAATCTCAGGATCCTCAGGGGACACGTCTCGCAGCGAGTCTTTAGTTCGACCCGTCATGACCGGTGACCCCTTAGAGTGAGAGAAGCGTTCTCGAATAGTGGATTGGGACTGGGTCGGCTTCCTACTGACCCTTGGAGGCTTTCCTTTGTCCGAGTCCCCTTTACCCGCCATATTGAAACGCTATGGCAGGGTAACCCAGGGGGAGGGGCAGGTCACTATGAGCGCCCAACGCCGGCACTATATTTGCGACAATAAGGTTCCAATGAGCCACCAAAGGGAGAGTGAAGCAAGGAGTTCACTGACCAGCAGGTCCGGACAGTCAGATAGGTCCGATCAGGGCGTCCCGTGGCAGGCCATCACCCAGACCCAATGGTACCAGCCAGTGGCGCGGCCGGAGACCGCCAACTTCACGACGGCGTATCTCGGTCCTGGAGGCTCGGATTTTCGATCCGGGAACGGGCGCCGCTTCAGCACCAGCTCAGCTGGTAATTCCCACTATCGTGGGACAGGATAAGTGGCAGGATCATTGCGGAGGATCGGGAGGTCTTCGGAGCTCCGGGCTCACGCGGCCATCTTGGTCGACCGCGAAGCTCCTCCCCATTAAACTGTTTTTAACACCTAATTCTTACCGCGATTTTATAAAACGTGCTCAGTATTAGCCAACTGTCTTGAATTTGTTTTAACTGAATTTGAAATTGATTTATTTTCCACCTAACTGCTCTTGACTTAATTGGGAAGGCAAGAGACCGCGACCGAGGAGCAGCTAAACCAGAAGTCACCGGAAGTAGCGCTGTAGAAGGGTCAGCGGTCTGGATGCCAAACAGGGGGTAGCTTTAAAAACAGGGCACGACCGCACTGCTGATGCACCGAAGGCAAGCCTGTCTTTGCCCATCCGCACCTGACTGGGACCAGGGACCAGGATCCCTGCTACTTTTATGCCAGACCCTGCCGGCCGCCATAATTACTCCAGGGGGACAATTTTTGAGCTAGCCAAGCCCCTAATGCACAATGATGCACTCTGTGCTAAAGTCTTCCCAGGGGACACCAAGGGTCCTTTTTCTTGCCTCAGTTGAAAGTGGGGTAGACTGGCATTGATAGAGCAGCACCCTAGAAAAGTTGATAGCCAGACAGGGCGTCAACTGAACAGCATTTATTTCAACTCAAGGTCGTTGCCCAAACATTCCCTTGAGATCTGGGATATTCTAGCAGACATAAAATCTGATCTGGCCTTCTTTACAGAGACCTGGTTAGACAATAATAATTCTCCTGATATTGCCGCCGCCCTCCCGGTTGGATAAAAAGTGCTGAACAGGATAGATTGGGACGGAAGGGTGGTTGAATAGCCATTCTTTTTAAAGACAGTTTTACCTGTCTTCCCGAGTCAGTGGCTCCACTAGGGGAACACAAGATTTTAGCATTTCAAGTGTCCAATGGGGACCACAAAACACCTGGGGTAGCAGTAATCTATAATTCCCCAGGATATAAATCGGAATTTAGCGCTAAACTGCAATCTCAATTATTCACCTCTTGCTTAAGTACTTTATAGTAATAGGCGATTTTAATGCCCACTTCGAAAATGCTGATAACTCTGTGGTTAAACATTTGGAAAGCGATATGCAGATCTTGCAGCTAAAACAATGAATTAAAGGACCTCCGCACACCGCTGGGCACATACTCGATCTTCTGTTTTCCAATAAAGAATCCACCAGTGTCTCTGGGGCTATACCTCTTTCTTGGACCAACCGCCCTCTAATTTCCTTTACGCTTATGGTGAAAAGGGCATGGAATCTAATCACTCTTAATTTGTTCACTTCTCACTTCTTTTAAAATGATCCAAGTGCCCCAAGGACACTCCTCGTACAAGTAGAGTCTGAGATTTTACATTGTGAGATCATTAACACATTGGATCAAGGTGCCCCCAGGTTAGGGAGAAAACTAAATAGGAAAAAACTGTCTGAAAAATGGTACCCGCCAGAACTTTAACTATTAAAAACAAAATGGAAATCCCTGGAACACAAGTGGAGATTGCCTAAGGATAACAGCAACAGATTGTTATACAAAGTGGAGATGAGAATCTATCACAACACCCTCAAATGCTCTACGAAACCCTACTTTGTGAAACTAGTAAATGACAACAGTAACTCACCAACTCACCTAAATAGCTATACAAAATAATGAAGGAACTTTGTAAACCAGCCTGCATGTCCCAAACTGTGTCCCCCTTGGTACACTACTGTGAGAAAATCTGCAACTTCTTTGCTGACATAATCTCCGAAATTTACTTCTCATTTAAAAACTAACTCATCTCAGATGTGCCAGGCTGGTAAACCCTGCTTCCCTACCCTGAGGCACATTTTCACCTGAGCAATCTTATCCCCTTCTCAGAAGAGCAGGTTGCTAAAGCGGTGACCAAAGTCAAGTCGGGATCCCCGCTTGACTCATGCCCACACTTCATCTTTTCTGGGCTTATACCGGTCCTATGCCCTTATGTAACCCAAATATTCAATAAATCCGCAGACTCTGCTGTGTTCCTGGATATTTGGGAGGCAGCCATTGTATTCCTATTATTAAAATAAGCAGGCACAGAAGTCCATAACCCCGCAAACTACCGATCAATCTCTCAGCTCCCATATCTGTCCAAAGTATTGGAGAGGGTAGTCAACGAACAACTAACCGACTTCTTAGAAACTAATGAGCTCCTGGACCCTTCTCAGACTGGCTTTAGAGCTACAAACAGCACAGAAGCCACTTTACCAGTGGTCTTAGACAACATCAGATCTTTGATAGACCAGGGCAAAGCTGCCGCCCTGATCCTCCTGGACTTTCAATACTGTTTCTCATGGCCTCCTGTTGAGCATCTTACATGAAAAGGGACTACATTCTAAAGCTCTTCAATGGTTCAATTCCTTTCTACGCAATAGGACGCAAAGAGTACAAATGGGCTCCTTCGCCTCCAACCTAAAAACTATTAATTACGGTGTCCCACAGTGAGCCTCCCTGAGTCCCACCCTTTTCAATGCCTATGTCTCCTCAGTGGCCAAGATCAGCAAGACATGGGGCTTTAATATCTGCTCCTACACGGATGATACGCAGCTGCATAAAGCCTTCAAAGAAAGGCATGAGGGCACTAGGAATAATCTGATTAACTACCTCTAGGAAATAGCGACTTGGATAGCTGATCATTGTCTGAAACTAAATGCTGAGAAGTCTGAGATTTTGCTTTTTGGAGGCGTTCACCTAATTTGGAATGCAACATGGTGGCCTCAGTCACTAGGATCTGTCCCCGAACCCAAACAGGTCGCAAAAAACCTTGGCATACTCATCGACAATGCATTAACCATGCAGGACCAAGCCTGAGTTCTGTGTGCAAAAAGCATTGCTATGCTGAAGCTTTTAAGTAAACTCTTCTTATGGATCCCCCTGAACTGTAGGAAAACCATCACCCAGGCTTTACTCTCTAGCAAATTGGATCAAGGGAATACGCTCTATGTGGGTATGGCAGAATATTTTTTCTCTAGTCTGCAGGTAGTGCAAGCTTGTCTGTAAAGAAAACAAACAGCTCAGCATCAGAATGTTTGAGGGAGCTCCACTGGCTATGCGTGTTTCAAAGAGCCATATTCAAGCTCCTCAGCTATGCACACAAAGTGCTACACAAGCGTGACCCCAGAATCCAGCAAGACAAAATCAAACGTTATGCCCCGCACGGAAACTGATGTCTAGCTACCACATTCTGGCAAAATCTAGATGCATTAAAAAAGCTAGAGCCGGGGGTCACTCTTTCTCTCATTTGCCATCTGCTCACTGGAATGAACTTCCTTAAGACCTTCGCCTTACTGACGACTGCATGTCATTTAAAATAAAGCTGAAAACACATCTGTTCCCTAGGATGTAATTTTTGACATTTCGCACTCTATCGCCTAGGTTCCCTTTTCGCAGATGTCCTTAGTATCATACCATCCTCATTTCAGGCCATAGCTTTCCCAGCGCCGTGATATCCTTTGAGATGAATGTTGTGCTTAACAAATCCAAATACAAATGTATATGAATGCTGCTCCTCACAAATCACTCTACAATTTTGCAGACAAAATCAACAATATTATCAAGAGACCTTAGATTACAACCAATCTAATTATGTCCATCCATCACTCAACAAAAACCACACTCTCAACTCCACACCCCAAAATGCATCACTAGCACATTGAACACTCTCAATCTCAAGAATCATTCGGCCCTATTAATACTCACAGGAACACCATTGTGGCATCAGGAACTCAACAAATAATCCAGGATGGACTCTGGAATAAAGACAGAAGGCCAAACTAGGGGCAGAAAAAAAGAAGACTCAGAAGCCACTCCTCATCTCTTATTGATCCTCTGCTACCACAGTATTTGTACTCATGTACCCCTAATTGTTATGCCACAAAACACACTCACTGCTGGTTGGGTGGATAGGGGACTGTTTTAAACTCAATTTCATGATGCAATGTGTCCCAAAATAAGGTACAAATCAGCATATCAAAAATATCTTATGAGAAGAAAGGACTGACGAAGTAAGTGAGCTCCAGGGTGGAATTAGAAAAAGTATGAAAATGTGAAATGTATGAGGGTACAATACAGAAACAGTAAATTGCGAATGCAGTAAATCTCATTTAAATACATAAAGTCACTGCCATAAAGGCTCTCAATTATAGAACAATACAGAATAGTAGGCAAAAATCAAAAAGGGCTCAAATCTGTAGCAAAATCAGCGCACAATTGAACTGTATGCTTTGTAGCATAGAAAAGGTCTCATAAAGATCTGGCTCACTCCAAAGTTTGAGCATTTATATAACAAAATTCCCCATTGAAGGGAATGAAAACTGCAGAATAATTTTCTTGTGAGGAAAGAGCAAAGAAATACATTATCAAGAAATCAAATCAGAATAAGGATTTGAAAATCATACAGCTCTGACACCTAAAGCACTAATCCACTGTATGAATATGGATCCAGCCCCTCTGACATTATGTCATCAGGTTCTGTCAGAACAACCTAATTACAAAAACAACAGTTACCAAATGTGAATGAATACAATACTCAATCAGTCAATAATATCTTTATTTCGGCCTAAAAGGCCATCAAAGAGCAAGATAAATACACAATTAAAGGTTGTATAAAAACAAATAAAATACAAGCGTATAAAAGAAAGAAAAGGGATCCAACTAGATGTTACAATAAAACCACTATAGAATATGTCAAAATGCTTAGAACACTGCAGCATCAGAGGGACATCTTTCTGTCTTAACCTCTACATAGACATCAGATATCTTGAAACTGCAAAGACAATGGGCTGACTTGTGTTATTTCTGATTATTCTAAGGATCATGCTGTAATTATTCAGACACAAATTACAGCAAAGTGGCAGAATACCCTTTTTCCTTGGAGAATGATAAGCGAGGCAAAATAGAATTATGTGTTCAACCACTTCGATCAACCCTGGGCGGAAACAACATGATTTGTCAGACTTTGTGCTCCCAGACTTCCATGCAGTGGTAAAGGCTGAAACTGGGAAGATATCTAGACCAAACGTTCAGGACCAGGATTGTGGAATGGGGAGTTTCACCTCATCGAAATGGTTCAAGGCAGCATTCAATTTAGAACTCCAAGAAAGTGGCAGTGAGGGAGCTCATCCTAGAAGAACTCGCAGTGTTTTGGTCCACATATTGCCAGTAGGCTCTTTTCAATGCATGTTTGGAGACCATTGCAACATCAGACCAGAAATTGCCAAAGCCAATCTGTCTCAACCGATCCCTGACCACCCTAAGCCAGGATATCTTACTTCACCCCAACAATCCTGTTACTTCTTCCAAGGCTCCTCTGAGAAGTATAAGTTTGGTGGCTGACCAAAGTCTTCATCAATACTTTAAAGGTTTCAGCCCCACTACATCATTAACTTTCTTTAATCCATAATCTAGTCATAGAGTGTAGAGGGATGCTTGTTGGAAGTTTGCTCAAGGCCTTCAAAAATGATTTTTCCCTATTTCAAGGGGCCTCGCATCACAAACACCCCATAATTCAGCGCCATACAGTGCGTCCCCCAGTGATTGACCTCTATGGATCTGGGGTACTTGGTCAATATGCAGATATGCACAGGGCCCTCAAAATACAGCCACAATACTACTCAAGCTTAATTATATGCTACTAAATTTTGAATAACCAGTCAAAATGATCTGATAGAATCAACCCCCAAATAATCAAACACTCAAACGGGCTCCAATCTTTCGCCATTGAGAGAGAGATTCAGGCAGGTTGTGGGGCAGAGACTAAATACCACATATTTAGTCTTGCTAAATTTAATCTCCAGACTCTACTGTCTGCAGAAGACCCCACAGCCATCCAAAAGATTTTGAATGCCCATCGACGATTTGGATAGCACAAGGAATTAATTTGCAAACAGCAGGGCTGTGAACTTCACCCCGTCAAGAGATGAAGCATCACCCTCACACTTCTCCAGATATGAAACTACTCTATTATTATAAAAGAAAGAAGAGGATAGGGGTCAGCATGCACCCCTTCCGCACCCCAATCTACAGGTATAGGATCAGTCAACTTACCGTTGGGTCCACATCTGACTTGTGCAAAATGTTTGGTATGTAGCTTAATGATTACTTTAAAAAGAATCCAAATCTGTGTACAAACAGAACATCCTTGGAAAAATATGACTTCGGTGTGCCCAAGCTATAGATTCTTTTTTGAGAGTGGTATCATAAGCAAAACATTGGTGGGAGGGAAGAGGCAACATAGAAAATAGGACGGTGGGAGGTGAGAGGGAAGAAACAACACAGATAATGGTGGTTGTGGTGTGAGGTAAGAAACAACATTAAGCAACACAATGGGAAAACAAAAATTAAAAAAGAAGAAGCAACACAAAAAATAGTACCTCAATCACTGCCCCAGCGGTCGAAGGACCCTTAGCTAGATAAAGCTATCTGTACTTGCTCCATGCTCCTTAGGAACAAAGAGGAATTCAAGGAGGTCATGATGTATTCGATTCGAACGTATTTGTTATGAGGGTATGAAAAGAAAGTAAAACCGGAATCATGATGTTTTTTCAAATCCCAGACATCTCGCAAATTGTGGTTATCCATTAATTGGCGTATGGCCCTATATACCTTAGGCTTACGACCATTATGGTTCAGAGGCAATTGATTAAATACAGAAGCCCCCAATTAAATGTTAAAGTCTCCACAGAGAATAAGAGGAGAGGGCCAGGAGGCTAGTTCTAAATCTAGATCCCTGAATATTGTAGGGTCGTCTAAATTTAATCCGTAAATTGCACAGATCGTGGGACCCAGTTCTAGTTGTACTATAGCCCATCTTCCGTGTTTTTTTTTTTTTCAAGTTTTTGAAAACCTTTATTGCACAGTATCATAAAACAAGTACGGGCCTACAACCATCCGGCCGGCCTCGACAACTTTTGGAGCACAGCAGCAAACAATACAGCAACGCAGTAGTACCTCAAAGCAAAATACAGTCAATCTAGGTTACACTGGAGATATTTGTACTACTGGGAAGCAGGAGAAGTTAAGGTTTATTTTAAAAGTTTTTTGTGAAGAATATTAAAATAGTAAAGACTAGAAAGGATCAAAGACCACACATTTCGTCCAAAACTGAAGCGGGCGACGCGCCATCAAATAAATCCAGCGAGCATTGAGACACAATCAAAATGGCGGCACAAGGACATCATAAAAGGATTGACAATCGCACAGTACGTTGTGTGCTGGTCGCTACCCACCCCCTATGACCCACTCCTTTGACCCAAGGAAGAAAAGAGAAAGGAAAAGAATGTAGGAGCAAAGAAAAAATTAAGGCCCATAGAAACTGAAACGGACAAAATAAAATCCCCCCCCTACCCCTCACCCTACACGCATGCAGAGGCTACGGCCTACCCCCCCTAGCAGTGTGCCTGTCGCCCAAAAAAGAGTACCCGAAATAAAGAAGGAAGGGAAAGAAAGAAAAAGGTAGACATGTAAAACCGGAGGAGGGCCAAACGTGTGTGACCGAAACAACCAGCATGTATATCAACGGCCGCCCCACCCCCGACTCCAAATCGAATCATAACCAACGTCCAGCTCCCCCGTCTACCCATCACAGTCCCAGAAATGCAAACAACAGTAAGTAAAAAGGAAAAGCAGCTTCAACCTTGTCCCTTGCGATCCAGTGTGCCAGTGAGGTACAATAATAAAATAGCCTTATGGAATAGCCGGAGTGACCAGAACGGGACAAGGCTCCGTCCTCCAATATCCGCCCAGCACAGAGCCATGTGATCTACAAATGTACAAAAAGGGGCAGCACACAGCAGCAATCCTCCAAAGTTAAACAACCAAAGCATAAGCAGCATGCCCAAAATAGGAGTGCAAGATTCGCCAACAGATCCCAAAGGAGTTGCCAGGCATGGCGTCCAGGGGCGATCCCCCAGCCTCTGTACAAGTCCAGGAAGCACACTCCTCTCCACAGCTGTAACAGTCAGTAGCGCGGCGGTGTCCAGCTCTCTCACCCTCAGCGCCTCCATGCATCTCTGGAGAGGCAGCTCACCATATTCGAACCCAGGGTGTGGCGAAGTGCTCCGCACGCGAACGCCAACTCGGCCGGTTGAGGAGAACGGGGGCAGAATGGCATCTAGTCGGCCCCCCAGGTCCTGGGCATTGTCGCACAAGGTAGCTCGCAAAACGTCCAGGGCGCTCAGAATATCGCCGATCTTCAAGGGCGCCTCAGGAGAGGAGGATGCTGCAGCTCCCTGCACATGGGGCTCGCAGACGTGCGGCAATCCCCGAGCCCGGCCGCCGGCATCCCTATCTAGCAGCTGGTCATCGCATCGGCGCCCCGACGGGCACAGCCAGGGCGTGGGGACAAGGGCAGCACACTCCATTCTGACGCCGCATATGATAGCAGAGCAACGTCGGCCGTTTTAAGCGCCCTCAACAACAGACCGGATCGTCAATTGCAAGCGCTGAAAGCTCCGTCCAAAATGGCCCCCTTCACTTCGCTTGAGGATGAGAAGACTTCCAGAGTCATCCGGGGAAAAGGATACAAATGTTGCACTGGCAGCGGCGATACCGTGGAAGCGTGGAGATCAAAGGATTAAATGGCTCGCCACTGCAAAAAACTCAGCGTGGCAGCCGCTTTCCGCCAGCCGACTCCGTCCCGCCGTCAATGGCCGTTGTTGTCATAGTCAGGCCGGCCGCATCCGAGAACAAAGAACCGGTCACCGACGTTGAGCACCAGCAAGGAAAAAAGGGCGCCCTGTCACTTCTGTCGCAGGGAGACCGTCGGGGAGCACATCGTTGGAACCAGCATCACTTCCCAGGTCCGATACCTCGACGCAAATACAGGATAGCTTGCAGGATGAAGAGCGGTATGGTGGGAAAACGAACGGGTCGGCGGAGCCGAGGGTTTAGGCGGCCATCATGGTTGCAGGATAGGCTCCTCCCCATCCCATCTTCCGTGTTTGTCAGCTAACTTACGTCTGGGATTACCAAGTAATGGTTTGGCCAAAATTGCAACCCCCCTGGTTTTAGATGTTTGGGAAGTGTCTACGATCACATTATACCCTGGGATCTTCAACAGATCTTTATCGGAATCTGCTATTTGAGTTTCTTGTAGGCACAGTATGTCAACCGGGTCTTGTTGCAATAGTTGATATAGCTGTGCCCTTTTATTTCTGTCATTAAGACCTGCAATATTCCAATTACAAAGTTTTAGTCTCCCCATTTAAGATGACAATTCCAGACTTGGACGTGACCGCACGGTAAAGTATTTATGTATATACATATTTCAATCCACAAGTTCTTATTCTGATTTATCTCTTTCATCCTTTTTGCTGTCAATTGATCCTGTATTCTAGACAAAAAGATTGCTTGACATTGATTTATTTGTCTGAAGTTGCTATTTTTTTTTATTTCTCCCCCCCTGCCCCCACCCTCAGCCCCCCTCTCCCCACTCACCAATCCACGAGGCATTTAGACTCTAATAGAGTCTATAGTGATGGTGAGGTGGTCCCTGACCAGTACCATAAACACCATAAGCAAAACATGCATAAAAAACCAATAGATTTGAAAAACAGATACAAAAAGAGAGTGCTCAGATAATGTATCAAAAAGATAGAGAAATAAAGTTATTTTAGAATCTACAGTCCTATTACATAGCTAACAAGAAGTCATTTAGATATACAGCTAAGATAAGCGAGATATCTAAAAAAAAAGAAAAACTACATTGTATAGGTTTTTCTAGGCTTATGTTAGACTGTCTAGGTACTCTTTGGCTTTTATTTCCGAGGTGAAGAATTTAACCTGGCCTTTGTAGATAACTTTCAATTAAGCAGGGTTGTTAAGATATACTTGAGCATTTTTATCCATAAATGGTTTAATCATTTGGCGAAGACGCCATCTTCTCTCCACGGTAGTGTGGCAAAAGGATGTATGACGTTACAACGCATACTTTTACTCCGCATACCATTACAACGCGGTATTTACAACGCATACCGTTACAACGCATAGCGCTTTGGGGTGCTGGATAGTGGTAAGTATAATTTACTATTCTAACTCCAGTCCCCGTGGACCCTAGGGAAGGTGTTGGATAGTAAATTAAACTTACCTCTTATCCTAGAGCGCCCCCCAGCGCAATGCGTTGTAATGGTATGCGTTGTAATGCCTGCGTTGTAGTGGTAGTGCGTTGTAAAAAATGCGTTGTAACAGGTGCATACCGTGGCAAAAGTCAGGCCTGACAAAATAAGAGATATTGTTTCTAGTACGCCGGGCTTCAGGTTTTGCTTTGTCAGCGATGGCCTGACGGAGGAGAAAGTTTCCAAAGTAAACCAACACTGCACGGGGATACTTCCCTTGTAATGAAGATGTCTTCAAGGTAGATGGAACTCTGTGGACTCGTTGCACTTCCAAGTCCCAGGTCCAGGAGGCAAGTTCCGGGAAAGTGTCTTTAAATAGTTGAATAATGAAAAAGCATATATCCTCTCCCTTGCTTTTTTCCGGAATCCCAAGGACGCGGAGATTATTGCGTCAAAGACAATTTTCCATGTCCTCCAGCTTCCATCTAACGTCTTTCAATTCTTCCTCATGGGATTCAACTTGCTCTTGAGTGGCTGTGGCATCAGCTTCATTAACTACTATCCGATCCTCCATCTCCGTCATTCTTGCATTTGATGCTGTAACAGATTTTGATAGTTTACGGACTACACCTTGTACTTTATGTAGCGCTAATCCATCCCTAGAGGTTTGTTCACGATGGGAAGCGATTGCCTGTAGGACTGTATCCATTACTGTATTCAATGTGGCATTTTGTTGATCAGTAGGTATACTTGGCTCAGGTAAAGATGTAGAAGCATGCTCCTGTGAGTTAAGAACTGGCGCTGTTTTTGGAGATTAATCCCACTGTAGATCTGAAGCGCCATGGTGGGTCCTTTTTTTCCTCCGTACAGTCCTCTTACCCTCCCTGGAGTCATTTCGAGCTGGGTCGTGGTCACGCTCTATCGCACTAGTATCAGAACCGGTGCCAGTGCCAGTGCCAGTATTGACCTCTGATTCCAACTCTGATTCATGTGACCATCTCAGATCATCGGCCCCTTCAGATATGGAATAGAAGTCTGAGGGGTCTTTATCTGTATCCAGTGAATCGGATACAGTATAGTCCTTACATTCCTTATGTGGTTTTGATGGTTTTGATGCGTTTCCTTTAGGTTTATTATTTTTCCCTGCATTTTGCACCTGAGGTATAGTTAGTTTCCCAGTGCCAGTTTCAGTTTCTAGCTCGTGTTCGTGCTCAGGCTCTGGCTCATTACTCACAGTCAAAGTCATAGAGTCTATTAGAGACGGAGACCCATTAATATCTTCAGTAATTATAGGAGCAGAGATGGCACAGGGAGATGTATGCAGATTATTATCTTCAATGAGCTTCAATTGGTTATTTACAGCACAAAATTCGTCTTCTTTGACTTCTCCCCCTCCCGGCTAGGCTCGTGAACACAACCTACTGTCCCACTCCCCGTCTCACCTGTAGCTTCCAGTCCTGGAGAGGAGGGATCAGCCATCACTGTAGTCGTAGAAAGGTGAGGGGAGGACGGGGCAGGCCCTTTTTTTAGGAGATCAACCACTGAAGGGCCGGGTCGGGTGTAGGTGGAGGTTGCTTTGAGGACTTAGTTAGCTTTGATGGTGTCGAATTTTGAATATTTTCAGGGCCAGAACCGGAGCCAGGAGTCCCGCCTGAACCTTGTGTGCCGGTTCGTTTCATTGCCAGCTCCCGATCACGGAGAGCCTGCTTTGCTGCCTGAGTTTTAGAAGCTGCAGCAGCGGCTACAGAAGCCGCGTTCTTCGGAGCCATTTCTTTTGTGTGAACGAACGGGTCCACCAGGCAGGAAGAGCCGTTCTCACGGAAAGAAGGAGGATCGACCAAAGCCACAGGACTGTCCGGAAAACTGCCCACACCGTGCTGAGCCGCAGCGTCTCCAGCGCCTCCGGCACTTCGGGTGTGTCCGACAAAGCGTAGCACCGCAAAACCAATCAACGAGGAAAAGAAAGTAAGGCGGGAGCGGAGCTCCGAGGCTGTAGCCGAATCCGCCGTACTCTGCAGATTCCCAGCGCAGAGCCCCTCCATCCAATTTTCAGCGCTGCAGCTGAGAGCAGAGAGCAGAAAGTGAGTCCTGAGCGCTACCTTGTTGCAAATGAGTTTACAGTGTCACGATGTAGCCGGATTAGGAGAAACTCTTATTCCTCTCAAATCTATTTAGCTCTGCATTAAATTACATTGCGCCGCCTGATATTTTCCATAAAAACCGCATATCCAGCACTTTTTTAGAACCGCAAGGTACTGGTCAGTGGAGCCTCTCGCAGCGGTCTATGACGCCGCCACCATCTTGCCCTCAAGATATAATAGGAGCATTGCAGAGGTACTATCAAAAATTATATCAAAATGAAGATCAATACTCTGGCAGAGATTTAAAAACTTTTCTTAACGACTGGTTGTCAGAGATAGGCCACACTCCACTGATTGATGAATCAATTAAAGAAGAATTGGAAAGGGACATTTCGATTACAGAACTGGAACAGGCATTAGCTGAGCTCGCAAATGGCAAAGCCGCAGGTCCTGACAAAATTCCCTTGGACCTCTACAAAATATTAAACAAACAAATACTACCCTACATATTGGATCTTTTTCTAGGGGTCGAATTTAATGCAATACCACCGGAATCTTGGAAACATACCAATATAGCGATTTTTGCTAAAAAAGGCAAACCCCCCCATCTCCCATCATCATACAGGCCCATTTCTCTTATAAACTCTGACTCCAAACTATATGCCAAGGTCCTAGCTAATCGGTTAAGTCGGGTCATCGAGCGTCTTGTCTCCCTGTGGCAACATGGCTTTATCCCGGGGAAGGGTACCACAGATCATACCCGCAGTGCCATTGCCCTTTTTGACATCATGGGCACCACGGGGGGTAGAATGTTGATGATCCTACTCGATGCCGAAAAGGCATTTGACCGTGTTTCCTGGCAATTTCTGTGGAACATACTGGAGCTGAATAACATCAGGTATAAATTCATCAATGCTGTAAAGGCCCTATATGTAGGTCCAAAGGCTAAACTTAACATCTGTGGCTCTGAGTCAGAGTTTATTGAGATACAAAGAGGCACAAGACAGGGCTGTCCCTGTTTCCCGATATTATTTGCCCTTTATATAAATCCTCTTATTTTAAAATTTCTTTCCTCACCTCTTATTAAACCTGTTACGGTGGATCGGTTCTCAACAAAAATTTTGGCCTATGCCGATGATGTGGCCGTATTAACAACAAACCCAACTGAGGCAATTAGGGAAATTGAATTAATTACTTATACTTTTGGTATTTACTCAGGCTATTCCCTTAACAGGGATAAAACAATGGTCCTATGCATAAATAATACAATATTTGAAAGCCCTTATAAAGTTAAACAAGCTACATATTTAGGGGTCAGTATATCCCCCAACGTGAATGCAATTAACACCTTAACTATACCCCCTTTGTTAAGAAGATAAAAGAAGATCTTAGAAGAGTGGACAATTTGCATTTGTCTATTATTGGAAGGGCCAACTACCTAAAAATGAACACCTTCCCAAAAATACTCTATCTATTTCGAACAATACCGCTCTTGGCCGGGGGTAGTTATATAAAGACTCTTGACTCCTCCATGTCTAAATTTATTTGGAGTTTCGGTAAAATTAGAAGGGCCCTACCATATTTAACTCTACCGTTAGGAAGGGGGGGCTTAGCTGTCCCTAATTTAACTTTATACTTATGGGCAACACTTATCCAACACATGGGCCCTCTGTTAAATTCATTTACTCTACGTAATAGTGAACATTATTATATCCCTTCTATCTATGAGCTTAGCCTGGGGACCAAATGTCAGGGGCTATTCCTGAGGCAGGTTGAACCATCCTATTTAAAAAAAATTAAGTTCAAAGTTATTGTTGATGCCTGGAAGGTTTGGAAACTTATATCAAAACAACTGAAGATTCCTAAGTTCACTAAATACACTCCCTTGTGGAATAGCTCAATTGTTCCGGCTTGCCTTAACGATTGTACCTCCCGGAGATGGGCGAATATAGGTATTCAGACAGTGGCAGATTTTCTAAATCCGGGTGGTATTACCACCTTTGAATGGCTTAAACAGAAATATACCATTCCTGCCACTGATTTTCTTAAATACTTTCAAATATCTACATATATTCGTAATTGTGCTCCCAGAATTGAATTAGACCACATTCATTGTTTTTCAATTATTGGGAAACAATCTACCAGTATAGGTATCCTGTATCAATTGTTGATGGAAAATGCTAAGGATGATTTGGAGCGAGTAGAGCAAGCTTGGGCTTTAAGGTTGACTAATCCAAATATAGACATTGATCTTTCTTTAGCTCTATCATCAAAGTTGTTTATTGCTTCCAACCTTAAAGCTCAATATTACAGAGTTATATATGACCTGTATTATACACCAGCAAAATTATTTTCATGGGGCTTGCGGGCTGATGACAACTGTCCAAGATGTAAACAACCTCAAGCAAACTTAATCCATATGTTCGCCGAATGCCCCAAATTAGACCTATTAAAACGATGATAATGAGATTCTGGGCTCAGGTTTTTGGACGGAATATAAAAGACTCAGTAACCCTTTATGTGATGGGCCATGACGATTCTTTGGGGCATAGCATCGAGGAGCAAAGATTCATGTTCTTAGCAACCGCAATTTTACGTATCATTCTTGCTGCTCGATGGAAAGATCTGGAGCCACCCACATTTCAAATGTGGCTTGGTCGTTTCCTGGCCACATATAAACAGGAGATTTCAATTTATAGCACTAGGGGTAAAAAAACTAGACTTCTTGGAATCCAGATTTGGGCCCCAATTTCTAACTGGTATTCCAATGTGAAGTCGCCTACTCTGATTACTATATCTTGATCTGTTAAGATTATATTGTCTAAAGTACTGTACTGAGTATATAATGTTGGATATGTTGATTTTTCCTGTTTGTCTTTTTATTTTCTAACAGTTGATTTAGTTATTAATAGGCATAATTACTCTGTTTTGAATCTTAATATTTCTGAAATATGTTAAATACATCTGATAATTATGTATTACTATACTGTTTGACTGAATGTTGCTACAAAAATAAAAATTAAAAAAAAAAGGAACAAAGAGGAATTGAAGATGGCACAGGGTAATCAAGTAGGAGGAAAGAAATGAGAGCTACAATGAAGTCATTTAATGGTAAGCAATAGGCAGTCTCCAAGCCCCTTGTTGTATACAATATATCTTGCAAGTGAAAGTGCATGCAAGACCTGAAATCACACTTTGTAGATCAGAGCAAGAGGATTATAAAATATAGTTCTTGATGTTAAGTTTGTTGAGATGAGGTCAGCCTATAACATCTCAGGTCCTGCATCCAACCTACTGTGGGTAGCCAACCTCCACCATGCCGGGCCGGCCATGCCCTCTGGCCAACCCCATGGGTGCAGCTAACTCCATACCACGAATGACCTTCTGGTATGAGCAGCATGCAGTTGGTTTGGCGGGTCCTGGTTGCACTCAGGCAGATTTACTATCTTTCCTAAAGAGTCACAACACCAAAACATAATAAGTGGGTCTATTGTCTTTATCAACAAGCGAGCATATCAATATATATAAAGCAGATACATAATCTTTGTCCAAAAATCACCAATATTTTAATCAAATGTATATTTCAGTAATTCACACAATGCAAAGTTTAATAATAATGGTTATTAGAATATGTTTAATAACGTTTTAAATAAAAAAAATCAACATGTCTTGAAGGGCCAGATGTAGGTAAATCTAATTTACCGACTCATAAATACCGAATTTTACCGATTCGGTATTTATGAATCGGTAAATTAGAAGGAGGAAGATGTAGGTAATTTTTTATTTTGAATTACTGAATCTGTGACTGTCACTTTGACACCCTCTAGCACCCCAAGTGCAGGCTTGTGTGCCATGTGGCACACATACATGCCCTAAGGGCATGTCTGTCTCTGTGTCACATTGCACAGGTGTGCATGCACAGATGTGCATGCACACCTGAATTCGGTATTTTACCACCTCAATAGGATTGGGTGATAAAATACCGACTCTTAAGTGCCTGTGGAACTCTGTGGAGTGCCACCTACATCTTGATTTACCGAATCTGTAAAATTACCGATTCGGTATTTTACAGAATCGGTAAATTTACCGATTCGGTAAATTTACCGATTCTGCAAAATAATGGCCCCTACATCTCAATCACCAATTACCGGTCGGTAACGGCCGAATTCGGCCGCTACCGACCGGTAATTGGCGACCTACATCTGGCCCTAGGTGTTTTGTTTAACATTGTTTTTGTGATTCTGTTCTGTGAGCTGATTAGTGTTAAAAGAAAGACACAGGCATGTTTTTCTTCTTTTAATTCATCAAGTGAACAATAAAATTCCCCTGGACCCAACTCAATTTAATTCATCATCTTTATTCAGTAAAAATATATTAGACCATAAAAGCACATCTAAATGAGAAACAGATGTAGAATACAGAATACAGTACAGTAAAAAATCCCATTTCATTTATTTCTATAATTCATCTATACCTTGTTCTATCTCACCCCCACTAGAATTCTATACATGCAAAAAGAGGTGAATATACAGGAGGCTAAAAAACTCGAATCTGCGTCCGCCATACAATCCTATTCAGCTCTCTTACGTTAAATCATGTTAATAGAATAACTTATAAAAACAATATTTATATTTTCCATATACAGAACAATTTGATTTACCAGCATGATTCACATGATCCCTTTCACCAATCAGACCTGGTTATTCATATCTCCTATCAAAATGTTCTTCCTAGCATGAAAGACCGCCATAAAAAGCATGTCATTCTTACACAAATATCAATACTGGGTAGTGTCTGTAAAACAGATATACTGGTTGACATTGAGTAAACGATGAATGTTTTAAAAAGCTAAATATGTAATATTTCCTTCACTTTTTATAAAAATTTACAAAATAGAACAACATGCATTGCATTATGTGTCGAGGAACTGTCACAGGGGCATTTACATAAGTTTGAGGACCAATCATTAGGTTAAGGGAAGGTGACCATACGATGAAAGATGTCCTTTCTAAAACAAGTCAGAATGTATTTATGCTTTTGATTCGGTAAGTAATCTTGCATGTCAAAAATAGTTAAGATAAGCTGATTTCTTAAAACAGTGGGCTTTAAAAATTCTACAGGCAACCTTATGTTCTCTAAGTGTGCAATACAGTCAGCTTTTAAATCCCTCCTATTGACTACCACTAGGGATTCAGCGTTAGTAAAATATTCTGGGTGCACCCAGATCTTGACAAAAGCTCTGTATGTATGTCTACCATGGAATTTCTGTATATAGGATTGATTTGAAACAATCCTATATAACGGACTGATTTAGGACAGTGTGCTCAGACGACCAGACTTTGTGCCACAATAAGAGAGGATGAGTCTTAACTAGTTCATTGAGGTGCAGTACATCCAGCTCTATGTCGCTCACAAAAGTATAGCAAGCAAGTACCTCAGAAACTCATTTTCCAAGAGTTACAATGCCGTACAGTTTGCATACCCCTATATACCTGCCCCATATAATGCTTTGCTAACACATTTAGCCTTATAGATAGTGAGCATCTCTCTTAGGGGCTTTGTACATAATCGAGTGGTGAATTTCCGTAAGGCCATACAGACACTTTTAAATAGCAATGCACTGGTCTTGATGGCACCATTCCATGTGCCATATTTATCGAATAAAACACAGCAATAGGCAAAATTGTTAGTAAATTCTATAGTTGTAGCCAGGATATAATGGTGCAACAGTTTCCAATGTTCCTGCTGCGCTTCATTATGAATGTTTTAGTTTGATTCACATACAAATCGAGATCCTGCATATAATCAACAAAATCATTAAGTACAGACTGCATTGCTATTGGGGTGTGTGCCATTAAAACAGCGTCATCAGCGTAGAGAAGGGCAGACATGGGACGATGACCCACCTGAGCAAGATCTTTATTTTGCAAGGTCTGGGCAATGCCTACACGGAAAGAGTTAGGGTCAAAGGACACAACTCTGCCTCACCCCTCTTTCTACGCTGAATGGCTGCGTACATTCGCCCCTGCACCTATGTCTGACCCTACCTTTCATGCCAGAGTACAAATCCCTAAGAAAGGAAATGATCATATGCTCCACTCCTATATCAAGCATAATTACCCGTAATTTAGAGTGATTGACACAATCAGAGGCGGAGGACAAATCTACGAATCTCAGATATAAGGCCCCGCCTTTGATCTAAGTGTATTTCCCTAGTAATATGGTCAAATTCAGTCTCTGTTCTATAGTCCCCACTCCGGTACGAAACCAATATTGTTTATCAGCCAGAATACCCTTAGATTCAGTCCACTCTTGAAGTCTGTTTAAAATTATTCGACCCGCTATTTTCACTAATGAGTAGAGCAATGAAATCGGCCTATAGCAGGCAGGGTTATGTTGGTTCCCATTTGTGTAGTTTGGAACTATTATAGAGTCTGCCCATGTTGGGAGAAATTCTGAAATACAGTAGGCCCTTAAAACAACGGTTAAGATGGGTCCCCACAGAAGAATATTAGCATTATACAAATCCACAGGGATGGTGTTGGGGCCAGGGGCCTTGATCCCTTTGCGCGCAGTTATTGCACTGGTAACTTCCTCTAAACTAACACAGGAGGATTGTCCAAGATCTAGATTGTCATTAAAGTTAAATGCCTGGGTTTAGGGATGGGTGCAGAATAGATGCCATTGAAGTGTTTAATCGAGTCATCATCGGGTATTGCAACCACAATCCAAAGACCAGCATCCTCTCTCAATGGAGTAGAATTCACTATCTTCCAAAATGCGTTATTGTCATTATTAGCGCTTGCTTCTCATAACGCTTCCCATGCCTCGTCTCTTAACCGTGTTTTCCATTGTTTCTGTGCCTGTCGATATACAGATCTACAATGCTGAACCTCAGCTCTGCACCTAGGGTTTTTGTGTAGTGCCTCCTTCAGCTTCTTGTTAGCCTTAGTACATTGTGAGTCCAACCAGCCGTATCTAACTTTATTGCTTTTCATGCTGGAGTGAAGTTTACCCTTCACAGCCTGACTGATAATCAAAAAAGCATTAACTACCTCCCTTGGTTGTGAGGAGTCATCTAAACATATCTGAAAGGGTTACTCCATATTGCAAATTAATTTTCTTAAAAACCCCCTCCGGGGTGATCTGATGCCACCGTAATGAGTAGCCATTAAGAGTAGCTAACTCAAATTCGCCAGCAAGGGCTGGGTTATGCCCATACTGTTTACTAGTTGGTAGCGCGGTTGAGATGTGTAGAGATTGTGGCTAGTGACGCTTAATGGGATAGAATGAGTTCTAAAGTTAATAAAAACATGGATGGCCAGATTGTTTGATGTTAAAGCATAATCAATGATACTATAATATTTTCTCCCATTAAAAGTACACCTAAATGTGGTGAATGGGGATGAAATGTCGTTCGGAAATGATAATATAATGTGTAGATAAGTTCATTTAATTTATCTTCATAACAAGTATGAGCAAAATGTGTTTTACCCGCCCCTTCTAGGTTATTCATACCACATGTTATCTCAGAGGGTGCACTACATAATTGAGTATTACAATCGCATCCCCACAGTATAGATTGCCTCTTCCTATTACTATTATCCAGTTTTTCCAGGAACTAATACAATTTATGAAGGAGTGTTATAGTCTCACCTCTTGGGGCATTATTATACAGATTGATCACTGCTAACCTAGCCAAGTCAGAACCTTCACATACAATTACTTGTTGATAAGGGTTAGTTAATTCTTGAACTGTTCTTAGAGGTGGTAAGTTATTAGAAACAAAGATACGTAAACCTCGTTTGGATCTACCGTAAGTAATTAAGACAGCAGGGATGTGATATGTTCTAAACC
This sequence comes from Lissotriton vulgaris, assembly GCF_964263255.1. Classification (NCBI taxonomy): domain Eukaryota; kingdom Metazoa; phylum Chordata; class Amphibia; order Caudata; family Salamandridae; genus Lissotriton; species Lissotriton vulgaris. The sequence continues at coordinate 712,505,383 of NC_141697.1, read as the reverse complement.
CACCCTGAATTATACAGTGCATTTGTTTGCTCCTGTCGCAGCTTGGATCCCTCCCGGTTCTCCACCAATGGTCATTTCTAGTTCTTGAAATCTATTAAAATTTGGAACATTATAAAGTTGGTTAGTCGATGGTGGCGGCATATTCGGGGGCATAGATCGATTAAAAGCCCCAAGTGAGCCTGATGTATTAAAATAACCTAGTGGGAGGGCAGAGATCGTATTTGGGGTAACATGAGTGAGCCTAGTTTTATTTAGGACAGTCTTTACCAGCCTAGGTTTTTGAACCCCTTCGATGCTGATGACGGAGCGGTACCGTCATCAGCATCGGTTGGGCTGTGCTGATGACGGAACCGCTGTCAGGGTTCACAGCGATTGCCGTTTCCGGCCATCCCCGCAGATGCACATACAGAATGCTGGGATACTCACTTCCGGGGGAATCACATAAACACCGCGTTTCCCGCCGGCTCTGTGCTTCGAATCCTTCCTGGATGCTCCTGTAACGCGGACGTGTTACCTGGGGCCAAGACTCGTCAGTTACCTGCAGGGCCACGCCGCGCTGGAGCGCTGTCTGTTTGTTCGTGCAAGCCGCACAGAAGCGCTGTTTTGCTGCCACGTATACGCTGCGCCGGAGCGCTTGTTTGTTTTTCCTCTTCGTTTCTCCAGTGCTGTACCTGTTTATTTTCATTAACCCTCGCCGCGCAGGAGCGCTTTGAAAGGGGTTAAAGGTCCTTTTTGCACAGGAGTGCTTGTTTTGGGTTTGTTTTATAAGACTTCGATTTCTCCACCGCGCAGGAGCGCTACATGGGGTAATAGCTCTGCAAATAGGAGTATTGCTTAGTTTGTTTCCTTATCAGGGATACCATAGGTGAATAACTACGTTCTATTCCCTGCTACATGCGCAGGAGCGCTTTGCCTTCCAGTTTTTTACTTGATTCCTTTGTACCTGTGCAGGAGCGCTTTCTTTTGATTTGAGCTAGGGTGCAACGCGCAGGAGCGCCTCACCTGGCTATCCTTATCTGGAGCTGAACTTGTCTGGGTACCACGATTCAGGAAGCATTGGTGAGTTCCTATAGGAATACCAGTTCTGTGTGTGTCTTTGTGGGGTGGTTCTTTTCTGATCTAGTCCCTTACCTGATCTGACTCCTTTCTGGTTTCCAGTTGACACCGGGACGCCCCGCCAGCTCCACACTATCGTTTAGCCTCTACACCCTGGTTCTCTTCCCTGCGTCCATCTCATCCCTGCTGGGTCTTACCTTCCACGAGGGTCAGGTGGGTACAGGGACGGGTGCTCTTGTCGTCTCTGCGGTATTGCTTCACAAGCAGAGGTAAGTCTTGTGGGGCACCTGACAACCGCTCTGTCATCAGTACAGCCCCCGGGGGGAGCGCTGGTGCTACCCCCCTGGGGCATTGATCGTCTAACACCAACAGGGATGGCAGCGGAAGAGTTTCCGCTGCCACCGAGCCCCCCATGCTTCCTGATAATGTCAGCGCACACAGCGCGCGCCAACGTCATCAGGAAGCGCTGGACGCGCTGGAAACCATTTGTTTCCAGCGCGTCCAGGGAGAGCAGGTAGGTTTTGGCTCTCCGGTGGGGCGGGGGCCTTTTCTGTGTGCCTTGAGGCATCGGGGGGGAGGAACAGTGTTTCCTCTCCCCTGATGTCCCAATGCAGGGCATTCCTGGTGCACGATCGCGCACAGTGTCGTGATCGTGCACCAGGAATGCCCCACTAGACACCAGGGTTGTCTTTTTTGTTTTAAGGGAAGCGACCCTTTGGGCAAGGGTCGCTTCCTAAGGGGGCACATTTTGGCCTATTCTGGACCCAGTGGGGTAGAAAAGCCCACTAGAGCCAGGGATTTTGTTTTTATTGAAATCGGAAGCGACCCCTTGGGCAAGGGTCGCTTCCTTGGGCCCATATTGTTTTAAAAATATATCCTGCCCCCTCTGGGGGCAGATCGTTTTTTAATTTGGCCTTTCTGCCCCCAGGGGGAAAGAAAACCCAGCTAGACACCAGGGAAATATTTTATTTTTAAATGGAAGCAACTCCTTGGGCAAGGGTTGCTTCCTGGGGGCCCATAAAAATATATATATATTATGCCCTCCCTGGCATTTCTGACCCCAGGGGGGGCAGAAAAGCCCACTAAAGCCAGGGAATTGTTTTTAGTATTAAATCTTTTTTATTGAAAGCCAATACACCGACCAATGCTTTGAAAGCAGGGGTCGAACTAAGACAGTACAGTTGTTGCCAGCGGCAATGCAGGTGTCACACGATGCAATTTTAACACAGCAAGCCGCCTATAACCCAACCGGGCTGGCCGCGAATGAAGGACTGATAGACTGTCGGGTGCAACAACAATGCAGTCAATATTTGTGAAAAGGAACCCCCCCCAACCTTCCCCCCCCAACTTCCCCCACCCCCACCCCTTCCCCCACCCCCTTTGCCCCTTGTCCGCTGAGGTAAAAGAAAGGAAACGCTAAAGGAAAACAGTGACCGTGGTCAGGACCCCATAAAATGAGCTTTACTGCCGGGGAGTCTTCTTGCTCTGTTTTGTCGTAGGCTCTGCGAGAGGTGTGTCTGCCAGATGCAACAGTCGCAGGTATCTGGGGCAGCTTAATTCCCTATATTCCCCCGTGAGAAGCGCCAGAAAAGGCCGCCAGAGTTCCGCAAATTCATCTCCTCTACCTGCTGCAGTCAGAGAAAGTTTCTCCATCCCCAGAATGGTCCATAGCCTATGCAGCCAACCCACCTGCAGAGGCGGTTTAGGGTCTCTCCAGCGGGCCACAATGTTCTGCACTCCCGCCCCCAGTGCTAGCGCAATTAACCTCCCTCTCATAGACTTTAGAGGATACATCAAGGCATTGGGAAGCCCCAGTAACACATAGGCAGGGAATCAGGGGAGTTGAGTGTCTAAATGGAGGTCAATCAGGTCAAGGATAGGAGTCCAATATGTCCGCAGGTGCTCGCAACTCCACAGCAGGTGCTCCAATGTGCCCAACCCTCCACAACCCCTCCAGCAGCGGTCACTGACGCGGGGGTCCCAGCGATGTATGCGTTCTGGGGTGTGATACCAATAGGTGGCCACTTTTGTGAGTGTCTCGGTGAGGCCTGTGTGGTAGGCCGAGTGCCGGGCTCTATGGTAAATCCCCTCCCATTCTTTGCGCGTGAGCTGCCGCCCCAGGTCTTTTTCCCATCTAGCCTGCCCCACGCTGTAGGTGTATTTGTTAGTGAGAAGCAGATGTTGGTATATGTCCGATAGCAGTTTCTTTTCCGACGTGCACGTAAGCAGCCATTTTTCGTAGGGGGTGAGAAAACGCTGTGCCCCTGCTTTGACCGACGGCTGCAGGACCCAGTGCCGGACCTGCAAATAGGGCATGCGGTCCGTTTCCGGGATGCCATAGGTCTCCTTCACCTTCTGAAACGGGAGGATGCCCTGAGGATCAAACATGTGGCCTATCTCTCGGCACTGCGTAGTCCTCCACTGCGCGAATGCCTGTGTATCCAGGCCAGGGGTGAACTCCGGATTGTCAAATATCGGTGTTAACGGAGAGGGAAAGGAAGTGAGTTCTCTCCGGACAGCCACTCTGTCCCAGACTCTCATGACCGTGCCGGTGATATACGATGCATATAGATTGGGCGGTCTGTGGCGTCGCAGTAGGAAGGGCACACCCTGAAGCGTCCGCCCGGCCACTGCCTGGTCCTGAAAAAGCCAATGCTTGCTGGATTCCAGCTGATACCACTCTACAAGCGTGCGTAATTGTGCCGCTTGAAAGTACAGGGTCAGGTCCGGCAGCCCCATTCCCCCGTATGCAGGAGGAAGCGTGGCGATTAGGCGTTTAAATCTGGGGCGGCAGCCATTCCAAACATAGCGTGACAGATCCGCCTGCATTTTCTGGAGCCAGCCAGGCGGGGGGTGAAGTGGCAGCGTCTGAAAGACGTATAAGGCCTGCGGAAGCAGCGTCATTTTAATAGCCGCAATGCGGCCTAGCCAGGACAGAGTGAGATGTTTCCACCGTCTAAGAGTCTCGGCGAGGCGTGTGCCAAGTCTGGCATAATTGGCCTCCGCTGTGGCTTGTATCGTGGGTGCTAGTAGCACCCCCAGGTAGGGGACAGTAGACGTAGACCACCGGAGGTCAAACTCGGCCTTGGCCTCCGCGAACACCTCTGGGGCTAGGGATATGTTCAATGCCTCCGATTTATCCATATTAGTTTTAAAGCCCGAGGCCTGGGCAAGTGTATGCAGCTCAATCATAAGTGCCCTCAAGGATTGCATTGGGTCCATAAGCGACAGCAGGATATCATCTGCATACAGACTGATTTTATGGGTGTCTCCGCCAAAGGGGATACCTCTAATAGATTGGTGTTGCCTAATTCGCTGCGCCAGTGGCTCCATGTAGAGCGCGAATAGGAGGGGGGAGAGCGGGCAGCCCTGCCTGGTCCCTCTGCCTATCGAAAACCGTGGAGAGGTATGGCCATTCACTCTAACTGTAGCGCTGGGTTGCCTATAGCAGTTGAAGATGCGGTTTCTGAGAGTAGCCCCGAAGCCAAATCGCTGTAGCGCCAGGTCGAGAAAGGGCCAGTGTACTCGGTCGAACGCTTTCTCAGCGTCAACCGTGAGAAGCATGCAGCCCGGCTTTGTCCGGGAGCCGGCCTCGATCAGGTGTAGTACGCGTTTGGTGTTATCGCTCGTCTGCCTTTGAGGGATGAACCCTGCTTGGTCCGGGTCCACTAATTGTTGCATGTAGGGGCCTAGCCGGCTTGCTATGATACTTGTATAGAGTTTAAGATCGATATTTAGTAAGGATATTGGCCGGTAGGAGCCGCACCTGGTCGGGTCCTTACCCGGCTTGGGTATCACCGAAATTGCGGCCTCCAGCAGCTCCGGAGGGATGGCTCCGGGCTGATCGAAGGTATTGAACAGATCCCACAACAAGGGGGCCACCTGATGACAGAATTTTTTATAAAAGGCTGCAGGGTAACCGTCCGGACCAGGGGCCTTCCCTAACTTGAGGCGAGAGATCGCTGAGATGACCTCCTCTAGGCCAATGGGCCTATCCAAGAGTTCAGATATGGGAGAATCGCCCCATCTAGGTAATCGCTGCCCGCCTGTATGTCCAGGGTATCTGCATCGTACAGGTTGGCATAAAAGCTACCGAACTCCGCTGCTATAGCCGCATCTTCAGTGATCGGGTCCCCTGCGGTGGGCTGAATAGTTCGAATGTGCTGTCGCTGATGCTGCTCTCTCAGCTTGCTCGCCAGCAGTTTCCCACAACGACCCCCCCCGGTGTAGTGGCATGTTTCAGGCGCAGGGTGGCGAACTCCGCCACATCCTGATCTAAGGCCGCCAGCATCTTCCGCTCCGCACACAGTTGTCGACAGGCTCTGGCAGCTCCTGTGCGCTGGTGCATTTGCTCCAGTTCTGCCACCCGCTGCGTAAGTTCAGCCCTCTTCCGCGCGCGTTCCCTATTGTCAGCTGCAGCCACCGAGATGAATTCGCCCCTGATGACTGCCTTAAGTGCAGCCCATTGAGTGGCTCTGGAGGTGTCGTCATTGGCGTTGTTAGCAAGAAAATGGCTGATGGCAGTAGTTATGGACTCTACCGTGGCATTGTTTTGTAGTAAACCAATACGCAGGCGCCAGTGTCGTTGCGGTTGGGGGGCATCTGGTACCAGAAAAGACGCCACCACCGGGGAATGATCCGACAGTGAGGCCGGTAGGATCTCCACGTCCTGCGCGCGCGCTGCAAGCTGGGTAGAGCACAGGAAATAGTCGAGCCGTGCGTATGATTTACGGGCCGCTGAGTAGTGTGTGTAGGCCGAAGCGCGGGGATGAGATAGTCGCCACAGGTCAACTAAGCCCAGGTCTTCTAGATGTGTGTGTCCTGCCGCTGAGAGTGCCCCTACCTGACCGAAGCGCTGATTGGAGCGGTCTGCTGCGTTGTGGAATACCAGATTGAGATCTCCCCCGATCAGTAAGTGTGGATGCGTGTTGGCCGTGGCTGCTTCTAGCGCCGAGTGTAGGAAGCGTTCCTGTCCCTCATTAGGTGCAAGCCAACTCTCTCGTCTTGGGAGAGGCTAGTCTGCGCCAGTACTCCTGAGCGGTCGCTGCTGGGCGCCCGGTGTGGTCCCCAGCTGCATAGGCTCCCCTGTGTGGTAGCTAGCTGTCTTTCTCTACGCAGCTGCTGGGTCTGCTGTCTCTCGCCTCCGCGCTTGGGGTGCCCCCTGCGCCTCTACGCTACACCTCTGCACCTCGCTCTGCGGCCTGTAGCACCCCCGGCACCTCGGGCTATCTCCACCAGTCTCCCAATGCACTCCGTGGCGTACCTTTTGGTTCTTGCGTGTCCTGAGGCCTGCTGCTAGCGCCAGGGCAGTGGGTCCACACCTGGTCCGTCACCAGCTGGAGGCTGCAGATCCTGGGGGCCCGGAGGAGATGCACAGCCCCCGATCTCCCGATCTCGGTCGGCAGGCCCTGTTTAGTCAGGCAGTGCCCTTCAGCCGCCTCTGCGTATGTCCTAGGTGCAGCCTGCCCTGGGGGGACACCGCCCCCGTGTCCCTGATTGCCGCCTCGGCGGCGCCAGACGGGGGTATCCCCCAGTGGGGGCTTCGCGCCGCCCTCGCTTCAGCGCTGTGCCTCAAAGTGTCCTCGGCGGGGCTCCCACTATGGGGGTCATCCAGCGGCCGCCCAGGTGCTCCCCCCTCCGGGCCTGCTGTGTCCGCCCTCCCGCCCGGGGCCTGTCGAGCCCCGGCTGACAGGCGCAACTCACCGGGCCGGGTCTCCGCTCTCTCGGGGTCTTCCGGGCCGGTCGCGGCGGCACGGGCCAAGGCCGACCTCTCTCTCCTGACTGGTGCTCCCAGGCCGTGCGACCGCTCTGGGCCTCGAGGAACTCCCCAGGCTGCTTGCTGGTTTGCCTCGCCGCCCGCAGTGTCCAAGTGCTGCCAGTCTATGGCGGGTTTATGTGTCTCCAGGGGGGTCGGGGCCCACCTCAGCTCGGTCCGCACCAGTCAGTCAGGCCCCGGACGGGCTCGCGATGCACCGGCCCGTGGTCCGCTCCGCACTCTCCGCCATCCGGACTCGAGGCCACCCCAAGAACGTCACTGGGAGCCTCCGGGGGCCGGCGGTCACTATCCGCTGTCTCAACCGCTCCGCCGCCACTCCAGGTGCCGTCGCACAGGTCCAGTCCCAGCGCTTGATTTCGCGCCACCCGCGTCCAGCAGGTAGTCGCCCGGGCCTCCACGCTCCAGGCCAGTTCCCAGACCCCCCACGTCTTCAGGGGGGTGGGGGGGCGCGCAGCTACCTCCGATCCAGTTCCCTCAGCATCAGCACTCCGTGGACTGTCCGTCTAGGCCCAGACCGGGCTCTCGATTTTGGCGCCAGCCGCTTTCCTCCAGTCCCACGTCCGCAGCCGCGTTCAGCCGGGCCAGATGTCGGGATCCCGGGCGGCAGGCAGCACCGCCGGACACCTCGCCACTCTTGGGGCACCCCTAGTAGCAACGGACAACAGGATCCTCCGGAGCCCAACAGTTCGGGGGCCGTATGTTTCGTTTAGATGAGCTATGGGGGATCAGGGCAGGGAGCCACGCAGACCTGCGTCCATTCAGGTCGCCATCTTGGCCACGCCCCCCAGGGAATTGTTTTTAGTTAAATCGTAAGTGACCCCTTGTGCAAGGGTTGCTTCCTTGGGCCCACATTTTTAAAAAATATATTCTGCCCCCTCTGGGGTTAGATCGTTTTTTTAATTTGGCCTTTCTGCCCCCAGGGGGACAGAAAACCCCACTAGACACCAGGGACTTCTTTTATTTTTAAATGGAAGTGACCCCTTGGGCTAGGGTCGCTTCCTGGGGGCCTAATTTAAAAAATATATATATTCTGCCCCCCCCCCGTGGACAGACAGCCTGATTTTTTGGGCTTTTCTGGCCCCAGGGGGTCAGAAAAGCCTACTAGAGCCAGGGTATTGGGTTTTTTTGTCAATTGGAAGTGACCAGTCGCTTCCAGGGGCCATTTTTTCTTAGTATATTCTGCCCCCCCCGGGGGCTGATCGTTTTCTTTATTTCCCCTTTCTGCTCCCAAGGTAGGGCAGAAAAGACCAGGGAGTGTTTTAAATTTGAATTGAAATGCGACCCCTTGGGCAAGGGTCACTTCCTTATGGGCCTAATTAGTTTGTTAGACTTTTCTGCCCCCCCCCCCTTGGGGATATATTACCGATATTATTGTTGGCATTTCTGGCCCAGGGGGGGGCAGAAAACCCCACTAGTGCCAGGGATATAAAAAAAAGTCTGTTTGCTTCCAGGGGACATATATTTGTTTATGTGTATTCAGCCCTTTCTGCCCTCATTTGTGTAGTGACATAGCCTGTGACATAGCCTGTTATAATGTGTATTGTTTTTATTTCTTGTGAATTGTAATGTTTTATTTCCCCCTTTTTTGTTCTTGTTCAAGGCTTTTGATCTTTAGACTGTTGCAGTTTGCGGTTTCGTTACTGGAGGTTCTGCTGTTTGTGTAGTTGCATGTGTTTGGTAAGAGAACTTTTCTGTACAATTTCAATGTAAATGTGTTTTTGCAAAGTGTGTTATAATACCAGTATGTTTGGTTTCTGTTTTTTGTGATTGTAAAAAACGTTTTGCATTTGTGCTTGATGTGTATTTTGTTTTCTGTAGATTTATGTTTTTTTTTCTTTCTAGTGGGATATCGTTGACTATTTGCTGTGTCTTTGCAGAGTAGGTGCTGGTGAGCGTAGCTGTCCCTTGTAAGTGAATTGTATAGTTTTTCAGTATATAGATCTTTGTGATAAAGGCACACATTTGTTTACTTATTTTGCACAGTGTTGGTTGTTGAGTTGTTTGTGAAGTCTCCTTTCTTATTAAGGATAATGGCTAGCCGCCGGATTACTGCTCAGCAAGTTGTTGGAATGCTTTTTGATTCTTCCTCTGACCATGGTCCAGAGACTGACTCTGATTCTGAGTCAGAGGTTGGAGGGGAAGATTCAGGTAGTGAGTTTTCTCTCCACATGGCATCATCTGATAATGAAGAAACTCTGAGTGCTGATTAAGCTATTTTTGGTGAGGATGAAGTGCCTGTATTAGAGGAGGACATTGTTGTGTCGATAGAGCGGCAATTGGCATCTGGGTTGCAGCCTGGGGCTGCTAGACTTCCCGTTGATATAGTGAGGCAAGAGGCAGCAGGGCGGCAGCCTGGGGCTGCAAGGCTTCCTGTTGAAAGTGCTGACCTCTAGGTTGCCCCAGGCATGGTGCAGCCAGCATTCCGAGACTTTACTGGTGTTCCAGGGTGTAGGGTGAACACTGAAAACTTTTTGCTGATTGTTTTTTTGCAGTTGTTTATGGATGGTGTGTTTTTGGCAGAGATTGTTGAGCAGACTCATTTGTATGCCGAACAGTTTTTGAGGGAGAACAGTGCCAGCCTTAAGCCCCACGCTAGAGCTACCTGGTGGACTCCCACAAATCTGGAAGAGATGAAGAAGTTCTTGGGTTTAACTTTTTTGATGGGCTTGCTTAGGAAGCCATCAATGGCTTCATATTGGTCTACTAGTCCCTTGATGGCAACTGCTATATTTCCGGCAGTCATGAGTCGTGATAGATATTTGCTTCTGCTTAGGATGGTGCATTTTGTCGATAATGGTTTAGCTTTGCCACGAGATCATCCTGATTGTGACCGTCTTTTCAAGATTCAGCCTGTCATTGATCACTTTGTTGATCGATTATCTGAGATCTATGCTCCTGGGAAAGAAATTGCAGTGGATGAGTCTTTGGTGTTGTTCAAGGGCCGCTTGGTTTTTAGGCAATACATTTCTAGTAAGAGGGCACGCTATGAAATTAAACTGTATATGCTGTGTGACAGTCGGACTGGATATGTCTCTAATTTCAGGGTGTGCACCGGTAAGGAATCCAGGATTAACCCCCCTGGTTGCCCGTCCACTTTTGGAGTGACTGAGAAAATTGTGTGGGAACTTGGTAGAGGATTATTTAACAAAGGCCATCATTTATATGTAGATAACGTCTACACTGGTGTGCGGTTGTTCGGGAATTGGCCAAAGTGGACACTGTTGCTTGTGGCACAATCCGCTCTAACCGTAAAGGTTTCCCAAAAGAACTTGGTTGTCAAAAGCTTGCCCGGGGACAGTGCAGTGCATTGCGTTGCGAGGAGCTTCTAGCTGTGAAGTTTTCAGACAGGAGAGATGTTTATATGTTGACTACCATCCATGATGAAAGCACTGAACCGGTGACTGTTTGGGGGCAGGTTGCTGAAGCGCGCAAACCTGTGTGCATTTTAGACTATAATAGGCACATGGGTAGTGTTGACAGAGTAGATCAGAGGTTGGAACCGTATGCTGCTCTTCGTAAGGCTTACATTTGGTACAAGAAGTTGGCTATCCATCTTTTCCACTTGGCAACCTTTAATGCTTTTGGTGGGTTCCAGGAATCTTGTCCTCAGTCAAAGATGACTTTTGTAAAGTTTCAGGAGTCTGTAATAGGCAGCCTTGTTTTTGTGGAACAGGCAAGTGTTCCTAGAGTTGGAGTGGTGGAGGATGTTGCCAGATTGAAAGATTCCTCCTACATCCTTAAAACACTTTCCCAGTTGGAGATGTAGAGTCTGTTGGCGAAGAGGTTTGCAGAAGGAGGTTCGTATGTACTGCCCCGACTGTCCTTTTAACCCTGGGCTATGTGTGCCTGTTTGTTTTAGAATGTACCACACGCAAAATAATTTTTGGGAGCATCCATGAGTGGTAAAGTGAACTGCCTGGCTTCTATTGTTTAATAATTTTTGTTCAGTTTCAAAGTTGGCATTTGTGTAGTGTATTTAGTTTTAGTTGTTGTGTTAGTAGATTTGTATCACTTTGCAATTTGTCTACTTTTCAAAAATGTTTAGGTTTGCTAGGTTTCCCTCGGTGCCTGCAGAGCTAGGGTTCAAAAACGACAACTAGGCACTTTGCCAAAAAAGGGTCATTTTTTACTGCGAAATTGAGGTGTGACCATTATGCGTTTTGTGCCGTTTCCTGTCGCAGGCACTAGGCCGACCCACACAAGTGGGGTATCATTTTTCTTGGTGGACATTGGGGAATGCAGGGTGGAAGGAAATTTGTGGATCCACACAGATTCCAGAACTTTCCACCACAGAACTGTGGTGAACATTTGTTTTTTTGTCAATTTTTTAGGTTTGCAAGGAATTCTGGGTATTATAACCTGGTGGGAGGCAGTCAAGTCACCCCATCCTGGATTCCCCTGGGAGTCTAGTTTTCAAAATGTATAAGTTTGCTAGGTTTCCCAGGGTTCCTGCAGAGCTAGGGTTCAAAAACTACAGCTAGGCACTGTGCCAAAAAAGGGTCATTTTTTACTGCGAAATTGAGGTGTGACCATTATGCGTTTTGCGCCGTTTCCTGTCGCAGGCACTAGGCCGACCCACACAAGTGAGGTACCATTTTTCTTGGTAGACTTTGGGGAACGCAGGGTGGAAGGAAATTTGTGGATCCACATAGAGCCAGCTCTTTAGGGTCGTTGAAATAGTGATGTCTTCTGCTGTAGATTATCCTGAATTTTGCAAAGCAAGGAATCCCTTCCTGGTATTGACAGTGGGCTTAGAGTAGCCTTGTGTAAATATGATCTTATGTCCTTTCCAGGTGATCTGGTGATTTTTACGTGCATAGTTAAAGATGGCCTCTGTGTGCTGCGATCTTAGAGGCTTGCAAATGATAGGCTGGGCTGCTTGCCTTGCTGTAGATTTAAAGGTGGGTACTCTGTGTGCCCTGTCTAGCTCAAATTGCCGGTCAAACTTTAGATTTGTAAGTTTGGGGATCAAGTACTCGAGAAAGGCTGAGCAAGAGCCTTATGTGTCTTCTGAGCCCTCTGGGACCCCAAGTATACAAATGTTCCCCCGCCGATTATGGTCTTCAAGGTCCGCTGTCTGTTTCTGAAGTGACGAGGTAATTTTGGTTAATACCTTCATCTCCTGGCTTGAGCTTTGGGCAATATCTTCTACATCAATGATTCTTTGTTCTGCCACTGCAAGTCTATTATTCACTGTAGTCAGGTCGGCTCTGACAGCTGAGATCTCGAGCTGGATCGTGTCCATGGTGTGCTTTGTTGTTGTAGTCAAGTCGTGGACATCTGCTAGTTTTTTTAGGATCATGTGTAGAGTGCTATTGATGTCCGGCTTCTGTGTGAGCGGGGAGTCAGATGTCGTTGGCTCACCCTTGTTCTTTTTTAGCTGTTATTGTAGCCTTGACTCTCTTTCTGCCATGATTATTTCCTGTGGTGTTCTTTTGGAGTTTCACTGTTCTCTCAGTTTACTTGCTGCTCCTGTTTCCAATGTCCTTGCTGCTATCTAGCTAGTCGAAAAGGGACAAAAAAGGGAACCCTACTCACAATGGAACCAGGGTGATTAAGTATTTTAAGAAAAACAGTGGTTCCTGTGGAGAAAGATACTTAATATGAATTGATAAAATAAGAGCGAAAATTCGCATGTATAGACAGGGTTTAAGTGGGATGTCAGATAGAAAGGGGCTCAAACGCACTGTTTGGTTAGTATAGTAATTGTATTGAAAAACACAAAAATTTGTGAAACAATTCTACATCAAGTATTTGCAATTGTGGATTGTGTCCCAAGTGAAATTATGAACCAAGGCATATGAATAACATTTGTGAAACAATATGTGCAGGTTTCAAAATAAAGTTTGTTATCCTCAAAAGCGACCCGTTTCTGTTTTCAAATACATAACATCTATAAGATGATAGAATGTCAGTGACATTCTATCATCTTATAGATCACAAATGTTTGTGTTTTTTAATACAATTACTATACAAACCAAACAGTGCGTTTGAATCCTTTTCTATCTGACATCCCACTTAAACCCTGTCTATACATGCGAATTTTCGCTCTTTTTTTTATCGATTCATATTAAGTATCTAGCTAGTGGCAGCTTTCCCGATGGCCTACGTGGTCTCTCGTGGTCCACTCTTGCTTGGTAGCTTCCTCTGGGTTCGTTTTGATATCTACCCGTTGGCGCTGGCAGTCTTGCGTGGTGAAGGTGCCCTGGTGTGTGCCCTGGTGTAAGCTGATAGGGCGATGGCCTCCTTGGGTGTCTTCCTGCCAACAGGTAACAGGCCGCAGCATGTATTCCTAGTGAGAGCATGCACAGTGCTTAGGAGCGGTACCTGCTTGGGTCGGTACCCTCCGGTGCCAGTTCGCCAGAGTAACTTTGCTCTGCTTCGTCCTTTTCTGTTTTCTAGGTACTCTTTTTTTTGGGGCACTTGGGGGCTTGTGTTAGACCACAGCTGGACTCCTCTATGCGTTTATGGCATCACCCCAGCGCATGCGCTATCTATATGCTCTTACGTGTCCCTCCTTCCTTAACCGCGTCTGTCTTGGCTTGAGGATAGCCTCGCTTACTCACTGTTGATGCTCTCTCTAAACCCGAACGGCCAGGTGGAAGAGGTCTCTTCTCTATTGTGAGTACTGGGTGTTCGCTCTCTTCAGCCGCCTTTCTCTGGAGGTATTGATGCAGCGTCGCCTTTAGGAAGGTTGGTTGCGTCTTCTTCCCCCCAGCCGGCATATCTGTGGTGGTTTTGGGCAGCAATCTCTTTAGGCAGGTGAATCTGGTGTGCTAATAGTCTGGCCTCTAATTCTACCTCTGAGTGGCAATCACCATCTAGAAGAGGGTCTTGTGCTGCAGCAGCGGATTCACTTTCAAGTTGACTATCTTCTTTTTGTCTATCTGGGCCCCCGTTCTGAGCCCCCTTGCATGTAAAAGTCTGCTTCTGGTCCTCACAGTTTTTTGCTCTTGCAGCTAACCTCGTTTGTCGATAGCGCCCTATAGCTGTGTGGCTGTGCGGGGATTCAGAAGTGTGCCCCTCACACAGAGCTCTCGATTGCCTGTACCGGAAAGAGACCGGGCTGGGGTAGCTGGACAATCCTGGTGGTACAGCAGATACTCTGCCACTCCCTCCATTCACTGTCTTGACAAAAGTTAGATTACAGCACCAATGATCTTTTTAGCCTCTGGTTGCGGATCCGCAGATACTCCATCACTCCCTCCTTTCACTGTCTTGAGGAAAGTTAGATCACGGCACCAGCGATCTCTTTAGCCTCTGGTTGCGGAAGCACTTGCACTGACAGGTGATGACTGGCACGCTCAGAGTCTGGCCTCTATCTCTACCTCTGTGTGGCAGTCACCATTTTGGGGAGTTCTCGTGTTGCTGTGAAAGGTAGTGAGCTGTAGTTTTACTTTCGCTTAGATGGACAATCAAGGCGGCGCCACTGCACCGGCACCGCTGTTACACAGCTGCTTCCCCTTCCGCTGTCTTAACTAAAGTTTCAATTGCAGCACCAGCGACTCTACCGGCTGAAGTGTAGTCAGTCTCCCACCCCTCACTTGTGCACTTCCTTCTCGCTGAGACCGGGCCATAGGTGGCGGTATAATGTGCTTACAAGTGTTCGTTTGGTACCCTCCTCCGGTGCTTCAGGAAACCGGCTGAGATCTTGTTTTACAGATGGTTACAGATGCTTTACCTCTTAAGTTCCGGTTTTGTGTTCACTAGGTAGCCATTTTGCATGCTCGTCTCGCTCTCTTCACTCCAGGCTTACCACGCTTTTCTCCCCTCTCTTGCCCCCGGAGGTCACTGTGCTGGCATCTGCATTAGAAGCGGTAGTTCCAATGTGCAAATTTACATTAGTTGCGTCTTTTTTGCTTGTGGACCCCTCAGGATTGATGTTCTTCTTCTCCGATCTGACGGAGCGACGTACTCAGGCAGCCATTAACTCTAACATTCATGCCACACTGCCACAGCCCAAACTGCTGAACAGAAGTACAGCAAGCAAATTTGGCAAAAAGGTACCTCTTTGTCCAGAAGGCGATCTTTTTTTTAAGTGGTGTAAATCCATTCAGTAGTTGCTGAGAAATTTAAAAAATGAAAATTTATATATCTGAGCGCCGAGGATGAGTCGCGACTCCTCCTGAGCACACGCTGACTACTGATTGGGTGCCAACATTCCAAACCAGGAATTGTTGGCAGCCATCTTGTGACTCGGTTAAACCGAGTCACATAAAACCAGTTAAAAAATAAAAAACAAGAAAAAAGGGCAGGGTAGAAACACCCTGTACCCCTAGGCCTGCTCAGGGGTCCCACAAGGACCCTCATGGCCCAAAAAAACATTTAAAAAAAAAAGAAAATGTCGGAATTTGTTCTGGGTTCGCGTATCCATATGAAAAAATAAAAAAAACAAAGCATGGGCTCCTGCACTTTGTTTGTTTTAAGCCCCTGGGTGGGCCAGGTCCTGGGGGCAATTTAAAATTATGTTGTGGAGGCCCCTGGGGAACCCCATATAGCCCTTGGACTGCCACCTCCCCGGGGCTTTCTTCATATTGTGCAGGGGGCACCCAGCCCCCCTTCAGCCCCTGGGGCCGCCACCTCCCTGGGGCTTTTTAAAAAAAATTAATGGGGGGCTCCTGCCCCCCACGCTGTCCCAGGGACCACCAACTCCTTAGGGCTTTGTTTTAATAGGGGTGGAGGGCCTCATGGTACTCCCAAGCCCTGTGGACTGCCACCTCCCAGGGGCTCCAATTTAATTAGAGAAGTGTGGGGAGGGGCTCCTGCCCCTCCCCACACTGCCCAATGGGCCACCACCTCCCCGGGGCACAGATTATGTTAATATGGAGTTCCATTACGTAACCCCGGGGACCACCACCTCCCTGGGTTAGCTCCTGTAATGTTCAGGGGTGCCCCCCCCGGGACATTGCTATTTGCTATGCCAGGGCAGGAGCACGGCTCCCGCCCTACCAGAGCAAACACTGCTTTGAGGTATGCTTCCAAGAAGAAAAGCAGAATTACTTTTGAGCAAGGGGATCATTGGGGCTCCCCTGATGGTCCCCAACAAGAGGTCAGTCCCCAGGGGATGGGGTCCTTGGGACCAGAAGTGGCCAAGGGAAGGGGGCCATGTGGCCCCCTCCCTAAATAAAAATACTAATACTTTCTTTTTTAATCGAGGCACAGCCCCAGGGGATGGAGTCCCCGTGGCCATGATTGGCCTCCGGAGGAGGCCATGCAGCCCCCCACCAAACAAACCAAAAATACAACAAGACTGGCCAGGTCCCGGGGGATGGGGTCCTCTGGGCCAGAAATAGCCACGCGGCCCCCCTCCCATAAAACGTAAAAAAATAGTAAAGGATGTCCAGGCCCTGGGAGATGGGGTCCACACGGTCCTCCCTCCCATAAAATAAAAAAATTAAAAAGAAACCGGCATCTCGCCAGTGTCCCCGCCCCGTCCCTGCTTGACTCTGGCACGTTTTAAGTTGGGGATTAAGCCCCCTTCTTTCCTGAGGGTCTCTGGGGGCCAACTATCCCACCAGGTACCTTCCACACACAGTGGGATTGCTGGGAGGGGGTCAGAGGCCACGCCTCTTTTTACACCACTCTGCAAAAGCGCCTCTTGGCACATTGCTGGTGCGGGGTGATGAGGTCCTCTTGTGTCCTGAGGTCCTTAGAACACAAGTGGACTTCATCCCCTGAGCAGCAGTGTGCCAGGAGGCACGTTTGCAGAGTGTTGTTGAAGGGGGGCTTGGCCTCAGACCACTCTCAGCAATCCAGCTGTATGGGGCTTACTGGAGATAACAGGAGTTTCAGCAGTTCACTTGCCTCATTCTGTACCTCTGTTGCCTCTTTCTGCACTTCTCTTGCCTCTTTCTGCAACCCTTTTGCTTCATTGTGCACTTTCCATGCTTCTTTCTGCACCCGTCTTGCTTCTTTCTGTACACCTTTTAACTTTTTCTGCACTCATCTTCCCTCTTTCTTCACCTTTCTTGAATGTTTCTGCATCTCACTTGCCTCTTTCTGCACTTTTCTTGCCTATTTCTACACCTCTGTTGTTTCTTTCAGCAATTCTCTTGCCCCTTTATGCACTTCTCCTGCCTGTTTCTGTTCCTCTCTTGTATCTTTCTGCACCCCTCCTGCCTCTTTCTGTACCCCTCTTCTCTCTTTGTACAACTCTCCTGCCTCTTTCTACACCTCTCTTCTTTCATTCTGTACCACTCTTACCTCTTTCTGTACCTCTGTTGCTTCCTTCTGCACTTCTCTTGCTCTTTCTGTACCATTCACCCCTCTTTCAGCACCTCTGTTGGTTTGTCCGGCACTTCTCTTGCTTTTTTCTGCACATCACTTGCCTCTTTGAGCACCTCTTTTGCTTTTCTATGCACCTCTCTCTCCTCTCTCTGCACCCTTCTTGCCTCTTTCTGCACCTCTGTTGCTTCTGTCTGCACTTCTTTTGCCTCTTTCTGCACCTCTCTTGCTTCTTTCTGCACCTCACTTGTCTCTTTCAGCACCTCTCTTGCTTTTTTCTGCAGATCTCTTGCTTCTTTCTGTACCTCACTTGACTCTTTCAGTACCTCTGTTACTTTTTTTCTGAAGAGCTCTTGCCTCTTTCTGCACCCCTCTTGTCTCTTTCTGCACCTCTCTTTTCTCTTTCTATACCCCTGTTTCCTGTTTCTGAATCTTTCCTGCCTGTTTCTGCACCTCTCTTGCCTCTTTCTGTACCTCTGTTGATTCTTTATGCATTGCTCTTGCTTTTTTCTATACCTCACTTGCCTCTTTCTGCACTTCTCTTGCTACTTTCTACACATTTGTTGCTTCTTTCAGCAATTCTCTTGCCTTTTTCTGCACTTGTCTTCCTTCTTTCTGCACCCCTCCTGCTTCTTTATGTGCCTCTCTTCCCTCTTGGTGCATCTCTCCTACCTTTTCTGCACCCCTCTTGCCTCTTTCAGCACCTCTGTTGGTTTCTTCTGCACTGCTCTTGCTTTTCTCTCCATCTCACTAGCCTCTTTCTGCACTTACCTTGCCTCTTTATACACCTCTGCTGCTTCTTTCAGCAATTCTCTTGCCTCTTTTTGTACTTCTCTTCCTTCTTTCTGCACCCCGCTGACCTCTTTCTATACCTCTCTCGCCTCTTTCTGAACCTCTCTTGCCTCTTTGTGTACCTCTCATGCCTCTTTCTGTACTTCACATGCTTCGTTCTGCACCTCACTTGCCTCTTTACGCACCTCAGTTGCTTCTGTCTGCACTTCTCTTGCCTCTTTCTACACCTCTGAGTTAGAGGTAGTTTTAATCCCCCTGCCTTAATACGTACTAGGGCCTAACAGGGGAGGTCAAGCCAATCACAGGGGTGCCCCAACCCATAGTGTACCCTAGTGTATGTAGGTGTTTTCACTCTATTCTAAGTGTCTTTAAGCAAAGCATTGGCTCCGGTCCTGGTTAGTCAGAGTCAGTTACCACAAGTACCAGTCAGCAAAAAGTTGGAGGCACATGATAACTTTGCAACAAGTCCTCTTTCTGCACCTCTGTTGGTTCTTCCTGCGTATCTTTTGCTTCTTTCTGCATTTTTCTACGCCTTTCTGGACTTCTGTTGCCCTTTTCTGCATTTCTCTTGCTTCTTTCTGCGCATTTTTCCTCTTTCTTTACATGTCATAGTACTGGGCATAGTTATATATTAGCCTTTAAAATCCTTTGAAATTCACTGAAAAAACATAGGTTTCTGGGACGTTATTGTTAGAAATTAGCATTTAAAAAAACATTTGAAATTCACTGAAAAAAACATAGGTTTCAGGTATGTTATAGTTTAAAATTAGCCTTTAAAAAAACATTGAAAGTCACAGAAAAAAACATAGGTTTCAGGGACATTATAGTTAGAAATTAGCATTTAAAAAACCATAGAAATTCACTGAAAAAACTACAGGTTTCAGGGACATTATAGTTAGTTGGACAATTCAGTGGTACAGAACCAAAGAAATTTGGCCCTTATAGTTAGTTGAGCTAAGTATAACCCGAGCCCCGCAATGCATCACATATTACATCACTCATGACATGGTCAGTGACATCACTGATGACTTCTCAAATTACATCACTGATGACATCATCCACGTGCTCCTCTGATGTACCTCCTTACAGTCTAATATGACCTTCGATACACCCACTCTAAAATACAGACTGTCATTCTCGAAACCAAATACACACCAATACCATTTACTACATACTCACTCACTGATTTCTAGGTCTACACACACATCCACTCACCCACCCATACAGTCACTCCTACATGCTGTCACTCAACAATACAGCCACTATCATATGTACTCATGCACCTATACAGACACTCACACACAGCCACTCAGCCATAGAGTTAATTAAACAGCTAGTTAGTCATGGTACAGAGCAGGAATATCGTCGTAAAAATATCGACTAACATAAATATCGCTGCAAAAATATCTACAGGAAGAAATATCGATGACACAAATATCGTCTGACCAGAATATCGACAGACAGGTAAGTAATATCGTTAACATTAATATAGTTGTAATAAATATCGTTTACAAAAACATAGTTTACAATAATATCGTTTTTTAAATAAATATAAGTAATGTAGTGTTTTTAATGATTATTTTTAGTCAAAGTAGTATTTTTAGTAGTATATTATTATTTAATAATGTATTTTCAGTTGAATTTAGTATTAATAGTTCCGTAGCGGGTTGTGGGTTTATAGGGGAGTAGGGTGGGAAGTAATTTAAATATAATGAAATAATACATTAATTAATGTTTTAAATGAATATAAATAGTGTAATAAATAATAGTTAATTAATTTCAATTAGTTAATTGAATACTAATTATGTAATTAATTATGTTAATTTTTTAATTATTTTTAGGTGTGTGTACAGGATTTTTTTAGTGAAAATGTTTTTGGGTAAAGGGGTATTTTTAGGGTTCAGGGTCAGTTTTTAGTTTTTGGGTAAAGGGGTATTTTTTGGGTTCAGGGTCAGTTTTCAGTTTTTGGGTAAAAGGGTATTTTTAGGGTTCAGGGTCAGTTTTCAGTTTTTGGGTAAAGGGGTATTTTTAGGGTTCAGGGTCAGTTTTCAGTTTTTGGGTAAAGGGGTATTTTTAGGGTTCAGGGTCAGTTTTGGGTTTTTGGGTAAAGGGGTATTTTAATCATATATATGTATTATTGTTGTTATATAAAGTAATGTGTAAAATCAATTTATATGTCCACATTTATTAAGTTTATAATTAAAAAGTGTAGTACATTTTTTTGAAATAGTTAAAAAGTAATGTAATGTATTTTGTTAATAGTACTTACATTTATTTATTATTTAATGTAATTTTAATTATTTTAAAAAGTCGATATTTTTTACATCTATATTAATTACAACGATATTTTGGAGTCGATATTTATGTACTTACCTGTTTAAGTATAGGGTGTCGATATTTTTGTAAACGATATTTTTGCAACGATATTTATGTCAGCTATATTTTTGTTATCGATATTTTAACACCCTACCGTTAGTCATACAAAGAATCAATCATACTCCCATTAACCTATCTATACAGTTATACACACGCCACCTCACTTATTCATACAGATACTAACACATACTTACTCTTTTATACAATCACCGGCACAGGTACCCGCTCATCCACACGGCCTTTCTCCAAAATCACTTACTCTCACATATAGTCATTTATCTACTCCAACACTCACATATACTGCCTTTTACATATGTAGTTACTCACAATTGTACCACTGAGACATTCATTCACTCACCAACACAGTCATACACACACTCACCCACCCATACAGCCCCTCACAGATTCACTCTTGAACCCATACACCCAGTGAATCATCCCCTCACACATCCATGCAGTGAGTCACACACATCCCACCCACCCACACACACACTCAGGCACCCATACAGATACTCAGACAAGCAATCAATAACTCATATAGACACTCATGTAGCTACTAGCTACTCACCAACCCAAGCAACCACTTACTTACCAATCGACAGGCTGATACGGACATTCACACAGGTTAATCACTAACCCATGCATTCAGTAGGGCACTTTTATCACTCACTTATACAGTTAGTCATGCACCTACTAAATCATCCATTCAATCATACACCCATTCATTCTTCAATACACCTATATATATAAAACATATTTAAGCTTTACAGAAACACACAGTCACTGGATGATGTCATCAGTGATGTAATTTGAGATGTAACGAGTGATGTCACTGACCATGTCATGAGTGATGTAATATGTGATGTCATCAGCAGTGCATTGCACGGGTGCAAGTTATACTTAGCTCAACTAACTATAAGGGCCACATGTCTCTGGGTTTGTATGAGTGTATTGTCCACCTAAAAATAACTCTCTGAAACCTGTGTTTTCTCAGTGAAAAAAAAATGTATATATATATTATCTACTGGCAGTCGCCAGTAGATAGTTATAGTTAGGACCTATTATCATAGGAAATCCGCAAAATTCTATTGACAATAACTTTAGCACCGATTGATGAATCTGCGCGAAATTTTCCAAAGTTTTGGCCAGCTCAGTTCCACTCCTTCCCTTGGGGGTGATTGGTCAAGCGGGGGCTGTGTTTGCATACATGTCACCTCAGGCCCCGCCCCCTTCCTTCACCATTGTACAAATATTCCTCTAAAATCAGCCAAACTACGAATTCCGATTTACTCACCTGTTATCAGGAGAGAACCCAGTGCGGCATCTTTTAGCCCAGCACTGACCCTGAAAAGTAATTATAAGCGTACTTACAGTAACTTGTATTTCCTTCCATAGGAATCCATTGTGTGGTTTTCAGCAGAAAAGTTTCTAAGTGTTGATTTTTGAAAAGTACAAATATTACTCTAAAATAAGCCGAACTACGAATTCCGATTTACTCACCTTTTATCAGGAGTGACCTCAGTGCTGCTTATTTTAGCCCAGCACTGACCCTGAAAAGTAATTCTAACTATACTTACCAGTAACTTGTATTTCCTTCCATAGGAATCCATTGTGTGGTTTTCAGCAGAAAAGTTTCTAAGTGTCTATTTTCACAAACTTCAAATATTCCTTAAAAATTGCCTGTATGACAAAAGCAAGTCCCTGATTGGCTGGCAGCAACCTGAAAGGAAAGTTGCAGCCAAAATGTTGTTTCTCGGCTGGGCCCTATGGAGAAAACATGAATTAAAAACTCCAATAAGGGGTCATGACAGAGGCAATCTGACCCCATATGACACATGTAGGAGTCTCAGAGGTACCCCTCTTGGGCAAAAAATTGTCAAAATATCCCCCCCCCAGTATAACACCGGAGATGACAGCAGATCCGCAGCCCAATGAAAAAAAAGACAGCTACTTGCACACCAAATCACTGCTGCACATGTCTTAAGGCCAAGTGCACAGCCGAATGTAAGTGTACAAGGTGGGAAGTTAATTAGATATACATTTAATAATACATTTTTAATTTAGCATTCATTATGTAAATAGAGTAATTACTAACATGTTAAGTCCCATTTTGATTAAGTATTAGTTTCTTATTAATTATATAAATTGTGTAATTATTATAATTTCAAGTTATATTTTAGGTGTGGGTTGTTGGGTTTGTAGGGGTATAGGGTGGGAAGTTAATTAAGTTTTGATTGATTATTAACTAATTATTAATTTATCGTTTATTATTTAATTGATTGTTAATTATGTAAATTATTTAAATACATTATTTAAGTTTTATTTTAGCTGCTGGTTGTAGATTTTGTAGGTGTTATAGGGTGGGAAATTAATTATGTAATAATTCACTAATAATTATTTATTACTAAATATTTAATGTATTATTAAGTATAAATTGTTTAATAATTATATATTTTTTTATAATATATTAGGTGTGGACTGTTGGGTTTGGTGGGGCATAGGGTGGGAAGTTATTTAGGCTATAATTAATTAACACTTAATTATTGCATTATTAATAAACTTAATTGAATACATGAATACAACGTTATTATGATTCAAAAACAGTTATTACATTTTTTGATAATCATGTACATTGTTTAATTATGTTTTTAATTTTATATATATATAATTTATGTACTAATAGTTGTATATTTCTTGTCAACCAATAGGGTTATTAAACTATGTAGTCCTTTTTTAGGGCAGTACTTTCTGTACTGTTGCACAAACTGGAGTGGGAATGGTAAATTGAACCCTTCTGAAGTCCAATGCTTTCCTTACTGTTGTAAAGACTATAGTTGGAAAAGTAAATTTTTCTTCTCTGAAGTTGAGCGCTTTCCCTACTGTTGTGCAGACTGGAGTGGAAACAGTAAGTTCAGCTCCTTCAAAGTCCAATGCTTTTCCTATTGTTGCATAGACTGGAGTGTGAATAGTCAGTCAGTCAAATAACTTTATTTTGCCAACACAATGAAGGCATAAAAAGTATAGTACGTTTAAAAAAACATTCCACAACATTACAATAAACTTTAAATACAAAAACCTGTACAAAGTCATGACATTAAAAAGTATACATTCATAATTATTGACTCAATACAATAAATAGATTTTTCTTTTAATGATAAAAGTTTAACAAATTGTTTGTCTCTTTTTTAGTGCAGATAACAAGAAGGACGCCTAGGAGAAGCAGGTAAAAGGGTCTGATATTAACTGCAGATAATAGAGGGCTACACAACACTGTTTAAAATTCATTTTGCGCATAAGGGAGATAATAAACCTTTTCCTTTCATCATAGTAAAATTTATAGAAGAACAAGAAATGTATATAATTCTGTACAGATTGCTCATCACAGGTACAAAATGGGAGGTCAGAGGCCACACACATATTACAGGGAAAACCCAACATCAGAGGGATGTAGTTTAAAAGGAATCTCACCAAGATATAGCTGTGTTGTAGATTGGTGACGAAAGATAGATATGTTGAGTTTATATCCATTTGCAATATACTAGGGGAAGCCAGGTATGTTTTAACTGTCGGCAGTTTGATATTTTGCACCTCGCTTCTTGTCTGTAGATTAGATAGGAAATGGGCTTTTAAAGCAATTTTAGAAATAGAACAACAGGTTGTAGGTTCTACAAAAGGTGATGTAACTCAACTGTTTTCAATGTAGAGTTGACATAATGTAGCCAGGTGATGTTGCTCACCCCATCTAATTTCAAAACATCCGTTATAATATCTCTTGTAAGTGCGAGGGTCTCCTTTTGCCATATTGAGTGCCACATTAAGATCGACACCACTGAGATTTTATCGGTAATATAAGGGACTCTCAGTTCCATATGGCACTTATAATTGGCACAAGACTTCGGCAATGAAAGGACCCCTTTTAAAAAGTTATCTTCAATAGTCTGCAGCTTTGCACAATCTCTGGTTCCCCAAACAGCTGTTCCATAAGTGGCAGCAGATACCGTCTTAGCTTCATACATTGTTTTTATAAGATATACAGGTTTTAAGGCAGTTTTGTTTGTACATTTAGTTAGGGCCCCAATATCCTTTTCCATCTGCATCCCTCTATTTACAATCATCTTTTGCCAATTAGTTTGACAGTCAAACATAATCCCTAGGTAATTAAAAGAATCAACAACTCCCAGTTTTCCCCCTTCAGTGTTAATTTGCGACTGTTTCCACTGCTTTGAGCCTGCTACTAGGATAAAAGACTTTGAATAGTTAACTTTCATATCCAGATTGTTCATTAACTGCGTGTATTCCAGCACTAAGTGAAGCAGTGCGTTACTGGTACAAGCAAAAAGTACTGTGTTGTCCGCGTTTTGTAGTATTGGTACCTGTACTGAGTTATTATAAGGAGATCCCAGCAGGGCAGATTCAACATCATTGGTGTAGAGTGCAAATAGAAAGGGGGCGAGAACGCAGCCCTGCCTCACACCTCTCGCAATTTAAAAACAACCTGGTACACTCACCATCCCTTCCATTGCGGACACAGGCTGAGGCACCTGTGTAAAAATTGCGAATGATATTGATAATATTCAGGTCAATCCTCATTGCCTCCATGATCTGCCACAGCATAGGCTTTGCCACGCTGTCAAAGGCTGCGGACAGATCCATGAAGGCAAGATCGAGATGGCCTTTTTTGGCTACCATGTATTTTGCTGTAATTAGGCTCAGGTTCAGGCACTGATCCACAGTGCCTTTCCCTTTTCTAAAGCCAAACTGACATGGGAATATAATATTCTTTTCTAGGGCTCAATCCTCCAATCTATCTAAAAGTAGCCAGCCCATTAATTTTGCGGTACAATCTATCAAGGAGATAGATCTATAGTTTTTCGGAACAAACCCATCCCCCTTTTTTAATATGGGAACAATTACAGTTGTCTTCCAGGAAGTAGGGGCACCTATTTGAGCAATTTTATTCAAAAAAATTAATAAAGCAGGGCCCAAATATCTTGATTCTCCAAAAATAAATCGATAGGGACTCCATCTGTTCCTTACCTTTGCCCATTTACGCTGATTTAAAGCATGCTTTGTTTCTTTGAGTGTGAAACTAACAGCATCCTCTGCTCTAGCTGAAATTTGGAGAGAAAGCTGAGCAGTTGTCATATCGTCAGCTCCGAATAGACCTTCAAAGTGAATCACCCATTCCTCCTGTTCAACATCCGAATCTGTAGTCATGGCCTGCTCATCTTTTAAAAATGGTGCATTAATCCGAGACCAAAATGCTTGCAAGCTTTTTAATATAGCAGCCTCCTGCAAATTTTCCCACCACTCTTCCTTTAGGGCTTTCAGCCTAGTGGTCATTGCTTTTTTCTAAGCTTGACGCAGACACTTAACCAAAGGTGGGTTACAGGGTTTGAACTTCAAGGCTATAAATAGATTATT
This sequence comes from Lissotriton vulgaris, assembly GCF_964263255.1. NCBI lineage: Eukaryota > Metazoa > Chordata > Amphibia > Caudata > Salamandridae > Lissotriton > Lissotriton vulgaris. Next base: position 712,479,735 of record NC_141697.1, on the reverse strand, counting down.
TAATGTTTTATCACAGTCATCATCCAACCAACTATGTTTTTTACGTCGGCCATTTACTTATAGCATGGGTTAAGTTGCTTTTAACATCAGATAAAATTAGCTCAAAGACTGTGACCATGCTGTTTTGTAAAACTGAGTCTAGGCAAAGCATTATCTCCCCAAGTCGGTTGGAGAGTAGGTTGGCCAACTTTTTCCCCACTTCAAAACAATGCCATTCTCTCTTGCAATTACAGGGTTTATGGGGAGTTTAAAAACACAGCCATTTTTCTTTACAGACGGGATAAGAAAAGTTATTGAAGCATGGTCGCTAAAAGGTTAAAACACAATCTCAAAATGAGAGAAAAGCCCTCTTATTGAATCAGAGACCAAAACATGATCAAGGGTAGAAGAAACAAAATGATTTAAAAAAGTAGATCCTAACTGACCAGTTAAAACTTCAGAAGCATTTAAAAATACAAGATTATTTATAGTTAGTAATCTATTTAAGGCATTACCATACTCTGTGTCACCAAAAAGAGGAACACTCTCCCCATCATCATCCTGTATTCCACATGATGGCACATTAATCTTGTCACAAGACTGAAGGTTAAAGTTACCCTAGCCAAATTATATTGCAGGATTTAATGCATTTATCTTGTAAGTCATTAATATCTCTTTTTAAAGGAGCCAATACCACTGCTTGATTACTTCCAAAATTAATATTATAAAAGTTATTAAGGAGGCAGCAATAATCCACACAGTATTCTATTAAAATAATAATATAAGGTGAAGTATTAAGAAATGTCTTCACTTTAAGAGGAAAAGCATTAGAGATTAGAGTCAGCAAACCACCCTTAGCCCGACCAGCAGGAGATGGTACGGCAGCAGTTTGAAAAGAACGATACCAATTCAGGTGTATTGAATCTATTTCCCAAGTCTCTTGGAGGCACACTATATCACTAGATATCAGCAGAGACAGCCATTCTGTATTAGACCTTTTTTTATTGTAGCCAGCGATGTTCCAGGACATAGCTGCTATAGACCCCGAGAAATTCTCTCGAGGTATCGGTCTCTGGGGAAAATTCAGACTGTCTAGCTGAATAGTCAATTTAATCCCTTCGAAGTCCAGCGCTTTCCTTACTGTTGCTCATACTGGAGTGGGAATAGTACATTTAACCCAATAAAAGCCCAACACTTTCCTTACTGTTGCACAGCCTGGAGTTGAAATAATACCTGAATGCCTGCTGTTACCTGTAGACCCTGCTCCTCAGCCTACATTGTCAGGAAAGGAGTGGGGCAGCAGTACAATGCACCAGTGGCCGTCGATCTTCCCAACCAACTGCAGGAAGTCTAAGATTAAGAACCTGGATGTCGGAGTTAGGACTGAGGCATTGACCCAGGTTGTCGGTGAGACTAATATTAAGAGACTCTATGCCTGATAGTGCCTTCGAAATTAAAGGGGAAGAGTTGTATCTGTGTTGACACCTCCAGGAGGGTACCTTGGACTAAGGGAGATGGAAGGTGGCAGAGAGGCATGCTTGCTAGGAGACAATAGTCATCTACAAGAGACTCTGAGGATTTGATAATTTTGTGTTGTGTGTAACATTGAGTTTTACTTGTACTAAAGTAGTTCCTTATTTACAAAGATGAGAAAAGGGCTTGACAATCATTTTATTGCACTGTTGGGTATCTATTCAAATATTCAAAGCCTCTTTATTCGATTCAAAGAATCATTAAAGCATTTCAAACAAATCTTTAAAAACATTACAATAAAAATCCCATCAAGTACAAGTATTAGGAGCAATGTTCACAAAGGAATAAAGTGCAAAAGATTATACAATTTAAGATTTCCATTTTGGCCCGGTACTAAAGAGTGTAGTTCAGCTTAAAATATTATAGGTGTAAAGTGCAAATACCTACTCTTGTATGTTAACGGGATCATTGGCGTATTTTGGAGGAGGGAAGTAAACATTTTCATAATTTTATTTTCCCAAACAATTAAAGGCTGTAAGTTTTCATCTCCCCATAACTGTGATCCACAGAGGGCAGCTGCTTGGGCTCTGGATTTGTATACTTCCAGAGTAGGTGTAATGGCCTTTGACACAGCCAAATATTGTTTCTTTGCAAAGGGGATGGGAGTTTGCATTCAAATTATGTTCAATTTGTTTATTTGTGGCTTCAATGAAAGCTTTGAGTCAAGCGTAACGCCTAGAAATACAAAGTTGGAAACACACTCCAAGGGCACCCCATTCAAAGCTATTTCTGTTTTTGAGGCTCTAATGAGGTCTGATAGCCATGTATTTGGTTTTATTAGGGTTTATCACAAGGCTCTTTAGTTTACAATAATTGTTTAGCCTATTGAGTAAGTTTTGTAACTCCCTTTGTGTTTGGGACAGTAAGATTGTATCATCTGCGAATGTTAAGGCGCCGATATGGGTACTTCCGAGCTTAGGTGAATCATGGGAGGAGGATTGCAGATATTGGACCATATCATTCACTCATAGTAAAAACAGAATTAGCGCCAGGACACAACCCTGGCTCACGCCCCTCCTGATGGGAATCTCATCTGTAAGCTCCCCTCCTGTACCCCATCGTACCTTGGCGAAGTTACCCTCATGAAGCCTTATTATTTGATTTAAAATCTCCTCTGGCACTCCCTGTTGCTGAGAGGTTTTCCATAAAAGATCTATTGGAATAGAATCAAATTCTGCTTTCAAATCAATGAAAGCAACATATAAATGTCCAGGTTTTAGCTTTGTATACTTCCAGGCTAGGCTTAAAAGTCTAAAAACGTGATCAATTGTACTTGTTCTTCATCTAAAGCAAGCCTGGCAAGGTGAGAGTATGTCATTCTCCCCATCCAATCATTTATCTTGGCCAAGATGTGTTCAGCAAAATCTTTTTGCAGAATGTCTATCAGGCTTATGGGCCTGCATTTTGTGGGGTCATCCATGCTGCCCTTTTTTTAAATAGGGAGTATTTCCACCCATTTCAGGATTCTGGAATGGGCTCTCTCCTGGCTGATGTGTTACAATGCAACTTCACGTATGGTACCCACATATCTGGGGCATGTTTCAGAAGGTCCCCTGGAATCTTGTTTTGTCTGGGCGCTTTTGCTGACTTAATAGTAACTATGGCTAAAGCAGTGTCCTCTGCACTAAACTGAAGAGGTACTGTTTGTGCTAACAGCAGGGGCCCCACAGTAGGGAGTGAAAAGTCTGAAGCTGACACATCATGTGTGGCATATGAATTAGAAAAGTGTCTGTGCCAAGTACAGGGGTTCAGAAAATGATCAGTAGCCATATTGCTTGCTTTGCTACTATGAGAAATTATTTTCATGAACATAGACTGGTTTTTGCAGCTATTATGAGATCCCCCAGCTAGCATCTTCCCAATTCCTTAATGCTATCCTCTGTGCTTTTTGTATTCTGCTCTTTCATATCTGATCTGGGTTATGTTTTTGGCTTTAAGGGCTCTAACGAGCCAATGTTTAGCTGAGGCGCATTCCTTGTTAAACCAGGCGTTCGAAGGCTGAGGCTTAGGTCTTGGTTTATCTATACCCATCTGAGGTTTGGTTAGATGATTTTTTATATTCTCTACCAGTCTTTGGTGAAGTTGTGTGAAGAGTGTGAGCTCCGAACTAACCTACACATAAGGTGCTAAGAGTTCACAAAAGACATTGTATATGTTGGTAAAGGGCTCAACTTGATCCATTATGGTGGGCCATTTGACTGATCTCTGGTTATTACTAACTAGCGGGTGCATGTTCTCTTTTCTCAGGTCCATTAGTTGAGTTGGACGGGTATCAATCCAACTCCCAGACAAATCTAAGCATAGTGAGAAGTGATTACTCTTGCCTCTTTTGTCTACCTTAAAGTCTTGTATGCGAGCCAAATGTGCTATGCTTATCATCACATCATCAATACAGGAAGCAACCTTTCCTCTTTAAAAAGTATTTGAGCATTCAATACCTGAAGGGAATCGTCCATTACATGCCCCTAGGCCTCTTTCTATAGTGAGGTGGAGTAATTGCATTGCTGAGGAGAAGCATGCCACCTTTTTGTTTATTGCAAGGAGGGCGATCCCCCTGGCTAGATCTTCCTTCTCAAAGATCGTGTATGTTCCTGTCATTAGTTCATAACAAACATTTAAATCACGCCCACAAGAACCACTCTATTTGGTTCAATGGATTCAAGGGCTTCTTCAAACTGCTGGATAGCCGGTGCTTCTTTTGAGCGATCCCTCGGTCTTATATATATGGTAAAGAGGTATGCCTGTGAATTTCGGCTTTAAACCTAAGATATCTTGTGAGGTAGTATGCAAGGTTTCTATGGTAACTTTAGATATATTTTTATCCAGATGATCAACCCACCGGAAGGTCTGCCTCTTTTTGATGGTAGAACCTCTCTGCTAAATGTTCTATAGCCTAGTTTGTGTCGAGGCTCTCTTGCCCAGGTCTCCTGGAAATGACATAGGTCAAAGTTACCAATGTATTCCTGCCAATCTGGCTCTAAAAGTTTTTGATTAAGTCCGGCTATGTTCCAGGATACCATCTTCAGGAAATCTGGAGCTAAGTCAACAAGCATGTCAGGTGCACAGCCAGATGTAGTTGCACTGATGCTATTATCACACTCGCAGGTGAAAAATACCTGCGTGTCTTGTAGGTGTTTCTTAAGTAAGTGAGCGCCGTAAGTAGCTTGGGAATCAGATTCTAATAAAGGGGACACCAAGTTTATATGACTAGGTCTGCTTTTGGTAGTTAGATTCACTATGCCCTGCTCATTCAGTCAATCTACTAGATCTAGGTTGTGGGTGTCTATTGAGTGATGAGCCTTTTGAAGCCCTACAATAACCCCTCTGAGAAGCATGTGACTATTTACCATTGTTACCACTGATAGTCAAGTGCTTAAGGGGTTGTCCTTGGTACAGTTTGCAGAGACATAGCAGAATGATACCTGCAACGTTAAAGAAAAATGTCTCCAATGCCTACGGCTGTGGCCCTGTAGCTCTTGCTTGGATGCTGTCCCACTTGCCACCAAACGGGGACTGACAAACACCATCGAATCCGTGCAGAACCACAACAATGCTCCAAGTCTGACTAGCTGTTAGAAGCAATCTGACTGAGGTAGCACTGAGTGACCGCTTACCCACATGGGTATTTGGAACAGTGCTCTCCAGTCATGGAGGAGAGAGCAGAAGGAGATTAGCATACTGGTCTGCTGCTCTAAGCAAACAGCAGCAGATCAATGTAAAGATACACACAGGATGTGCAAGCATGAGCAACGTCCAATTCACGCCCAACTCATATACCTATTGCAGGCCTGTTTCCCTCAAGCTTGTAATCTCGTTTTCAGATAAAACTCCAGTTTTTGGTTGAAGCTGGATTACAAGTCTTCTAGTATTATTGGGCACATGTCCACCTTCAAATGTAGGAGGAAATATACCCAGAAAATTAGGCCATCTTTTGAGGAAAGCATACAAAACGAAATGTGTTAGCTTTGCTTTACCCTGTTATTCTACATTCCAGATTTGACTTATAAAGACACAGCAATACCTTTCAGTATTTACAATATCCTGGATAGGTTATAGACCTCCTGAGCAGAACTCAGGGGTTAGAAACTTGCAGCAAGAAGATCTGTAGTTCCTTGCGGCCACATGCATCATTGCTGCCGTTTGCGATTCCTAAATTGCGAAAATTAAGGAATCGCAATTTAGGAATCGCAAACGGCAATGCATGAAAAATTCGCATTTTCTTTTGCGATTTGGTATTTTTCTTTAATTGCGATTCACAATTTGCGAATCGCAATTAAGGAAACCCTTCCCATTGATTCCTATGGGCCAAAAGGCCCATAGGAATGAATGGGAAGGCATTCACATTTTGCGAATTTCATTTTGCGAATCGCAAAATGTGAATGCAATTTCAAAGGTGCAGGGGGGGTCCAAAGAACCCCTCCCTGCACCCCTGAAATTTAACTTTAAGTGCAATTTACACACACACATGACCCAAGTACATGTGTGTGTGTAAATTAAAACTTTCAAATATGCAACTAGTGCATGTTTGAAAGTTTTCGGTAAATTAGCATGAAGTTCAACTTCATGCTAATTTACCCCTTCCAAATTACGAATTCGCAATTTCAAAACAATCATGCATTGCATTTAAGAAATCGCAAAATTGCGATTTCTTAAATGCTATCGCAATTTAAGAAATCGCAAATAAATTGGGATTTCTTAAATTGCTAAAAAAGCCTAAACCTTAATGCATCCCAAAAAGGGTTTTGCATTAGCAAACGGACGATTTTTGCGATTCGCACCATTTGCGAATGCAAAAACCCTTGATGCATGTGGGCATTAGTCCTCTAGAAACCTAACACCATCTGTCTGGTTTTCACCGTGGGATGGAAGCGCCGGCATGCCACTATATGCTAAACAGCCTCCGACCTCTCAAGTTGTTGCAAAAAACTGAAGCCAGAAGGAAAATATTACGCATTCCAGAGCTGATATGAGTCAAGATTCACTATGACTGCCTGCAAGGTAAGTGAGGTGGGAACGGGCTCTTGCAGTTACTTTGTATATATGGATGTGTGCTTGTGTATGAGCCAGTATTTTTGAGTGAGCATGTGTAAGTGACCTGGCCTTTTGTGTATGTGTGCTTGTGTATGACTGGTGATGCAGCTGACAGGAAAGTGGACTGTTTGTTAAATGCTATATCAGACATGTTATGGCCCTAAGCTTGGCAATACTGCATTACTATTGGTGGCATTCATCCTAACAGTTTGAATATCCTTGCCTTGAAAGTGTCCATACTTAGAAATTCTGGTGCCTTCTGGTGACATTCTGTCTATTCTTGTTGTTATAGAGGTGCATCCTTGCATCCTTGCCGTTTGCTGTTCTCTTTGCTCTCATCACTCCCTTCTCAGCCATTTGCCCATTGAGACAGTTGCAAATGGAAAAAAATATAACTTGCCACAGGGTCACAAGTTTATGCAGAAAGATGATATCAACAAAGTTATCCTAGAGTAGGAGAAGGGTTAGTACCATGTGGATTGTATTGTCCTTTATAGGCTTGATCAACAATCTTGTTTGCCTAGCCCTTCTAAGTGGGCAGCACCCCTGTTCACACCGAGGCAGAATAAATAAAGAGGAGGGTAGGGAGGCAATAGAAAATGCAGTGGGGTTCTTGCTCACATGGTACAACTCTGGTCGTTAGTGATTTACAGTTGTTCATATAATAGTTTATTTGAATATTGTTAAGAATGCAAGGGATATTTCAGCCTCAGAAACATTAATGTACAAAAAGTTTCAGCCAAAGTCCAAGAGGTTCCAGCCAACAAGTACTTTGCCCCTTAAGTGGCGCTCAGGCCTGGTGCTTTCTCAAGGCTAGTAGTCCAAAACGAAGTGTCACAAGGAAACGTTTCCTCTTGAGCTTGTGTTAACCAAATTAGTCTTTCTTGTTAAATGATTTTATTTAATGCTCCTGTTTGGAATTTTGGGAAAGGAAGGTTCTGTAAAGAAGGGTGACAGGAAGGTGGCAGTTGGCGGAGATGTAGATGGCTGCCAGGGGTCTTTCCTTGTGACTAAATCTGATCAACCATTTTCCTTGTGTCACTGTCTCAAACCTGATAATGAGTTTGGGATGTTAAGCTGGTGACAATGAACTGTGAAGGAGTTCTTTTCAATTCATGCCTGGAGGATCTTGAAAGGTTTATGACCCCTGTGCATCACTCTGTCATTGTTCCACAAGGAATGGTGACATCGATCAGTGACAGGCAGGTGAAAAGTCTGGCAGCTTTTAACAGTGCGGGCTTCCAAGCTTTTATTTCCCACAGAGGTAGGAAAAACGGTATCATAAGCAATTTAACTGGTATCAAATGGCGAGGGTGCGCAGTAACCTGTGTGTGAGAACCGTGTTGTAAGTTGTCCAGCAAGTGAGGGATACTGAGCGTGCACCAGTTAGGGGGAACCAGGAGCAATTTGCCTGCATTGTGTTGCTCTAGGAGTCGGGAACTGTACCAGTGTGGGACATTGCAGGAATGGTCTTGGGAGTGGACAGCTCTTACTGGTGGTATTGGAGGCAGAAATTGGACCCCAGCACGTTCATCATTAATCGTGTTTGGATTCAGGTGAAGGTAGCAATTAAACGCTTCCTCCTCTGTAGAGGCCGACCTTGTTTAACAGGAAGTGGGTTTAATTGGATTGATAGTTCCAGGAAGTAGTAGTAGGAACTGTGTGAGAGCTGAAATGCTAACCTTTTTACATTCATGGGAAGTGGATCCTGAAAACAATTTGATGGGAAGTTAGAAGAGCTGTAATGCTAACTTTTCTATTGTATTGTAACATTTAGTGAAGTGCTGAATGACGAGGTTATTAAATGCAGTAAAGGGATAACAGATGTAGTCACAGTACTATGCATGTAAGGTATTACATGTGATGATAATGCATATATATTGAAGATATATTATCATTGCATGTAAGATATTACATTATCATTTGCCCATTCAATCATTTTGAAGTAAGTTCAAGCACCAGTTTTGAAATGGTAACACAAGAGAAATCGTTGAACAGATCCAGTTTATTCAGTTACAAATGCCGACCCCTGGCAGGCAGTGCCAACCATCAGGTGACGGCATTTGTAACACCTAAGGGGGTGTAGCAGCATGCTCATATTTGGTCTGGCTTCTGCCTCAGCTGCGTTTCAATGAATCCTGCAGGGCATATTGCAAGGATTGTCCAATGTATTTGTTTTCCAAGATGATGTTTTCGTTTGGGGTGTAACCAAGGAACAGCATGATGATATATTGGTGAAAGTGTTGGGAAGATTAGAACAAGCTGATCGTACCATTGGGTTCGTTAAATGTGAATTTGGTGTGGAAGAGGTGGAATATGTAAGATATACCCTGATGTCTGAAGCTGTCAGACTCAAATTCAGTTTGGTAGAAGCCCAAGAGAAAGCACCTTCACCTCAAAACAGGGATCAATTATTTTAGTTTTTGGGTTAAGTGGAGTATTACTTCAAGTTTGTAGATAATAGTTTGAAAAGGTTTATTCAATGCGTACTTTAATAAAGAAGGGAGTACAATTTCTATGGACACTGTCCTGTAAACAGGCATTTGAAACTGTAAAAGCTGTGTCCTAAAACCCCTCAACCCCAGTGTTGAAACCATAATTGTAACTGATGTAAGCAATTATGGTCTAGGGGCCCGATGTAGGTAATCCTCATTTACCGACTCTAAAATACTGAATTTTACCGAATCGGTATTCTTGATTCGGTAAATGAGATGTAGCTAAAAAATCTGTACTTTTTACCGAATCGGTAGGATTCGGTAATTACTGAATCAGTATTTACCGATTCGGTAATTGCCATTGATTCCTATGGGCCTTGAGGCCCATAGGAATCAATGTCAATTACCAAATCGGTAAATACCGATTCGGTAAAAAGACCAAATTGTCAAGAGGAACAGGGTGTCACTTTGACACCCTGTTGCACCCCTGATTTTGGCTTGTGTGCCACGTGACACACATACATGCCCTTAGGGCATGTATGTGTGCCACATGGCACAGGTGTACATGCACAGATGTGCATGTACACAGGAATTCGTTATTTACCATGCAATAGTATTACATGGTAAATAACGAATCGGTAATGGCCTGTGGCACTGTTTGAAGTGCCACCCACATCTGGATTTACCGATTCGGTAAATTTACCGATTTGGTATTTTACAGAATCGGTAAATTTACCGAATCAGTAAATATACCGATTCTGTAAATATAAGGCCACCTACATGTCAAATCCCAAATACCGGTTGGTAACGGCCGAAAACGGTCGTTACCGACCGGTATTTGGCGACCTACATCTGGCCCTAGGTGCTGTGTTCATGCAAATTTTTGAAGGGCGTGAAAGAGCAATGGCATTTGCATCACATACATGAAAAGGTACTGAGAATATGCTCTGCACCATTGAGAGGAGATACCACCTTGTTGGTAGGGTGTGCATAACTTTAGTACCCTAGTGTTGGGTATGAAATTTGAGTTGTGCGCTGATCATAGACCATTGATAAATGTGTTTTCTACAACAGGAGCTTCACCATGTATCACTACATGGTTGTGCCATCTTCAAGAATTTATGTTCTCCATCAAGTATGTGTCAGGTATAAAGAAAATCAATGCTAATTGTTTGTTAGTATTGAGCTGTGGTTCTTTTGAGAGGATTGTGAATGGATGTTGGCAGAAGTATCTGAGGTATGCTCATTAATTACTTGCGATGTATCTTATATGAGCAAGAACCCAATTGTATTTTCCATTGTCTCCCTACCTTCTTCTTTGATTGCCAGCAATCCTGTTGGTTCTAATGGTATTTATTGTGTAAAGACTAAGATTTTAAGAGCACTGAAGTGGGTTGTCGAGTCTTGCATTAAGCATACCTGTATAAGGATTAATGTGCTAATGACTTTATCCTGTATAAGGATTAATAATCAAAATGTTGTCCAGTGCATAAATGTGGCATATCCCTGACACACTGGGGGAACCCTTGATGACATTCTGGCTATCCCTGGCATCGAAGTAAACTAGCCTTAATATATTATGGACGCTTGTGCCAAAATGTTTGCTATACCTTTAATAAGTGTGGTCCATCCTTGAGGTATTGTAGGCATTCTTTATTACATGGTGACCATCCCTGGCAGAATAATGCTTTAAAGGTAAGCATAATGGGGCATGCTTGGAGACACTCACATTATCCATTGCATAATACTGGCAAAAACATGGCAATTTGAGGGTAACAGTGAAAAGATTTTTATTATCCCTGGGGAAATAGTGTCACCTTGCCAACCTGCTGCAGTCAGTCTTAGCAACATTCTAGCTATTCCTGACATAAACAAGGCCCTTCCTCGACATATTGTGGAAATTCTTGATGACATTCTGATTATCCAAGGCGGCAAAATAGTACATTCTGGCCAACCCTGGCATAATAGTGACCCATCTTTGACATATTCTGGGTAGTCCTGTGGGAATTCCAGCTACCCCTAGAATAACAGTGGCCCACCAATTGGCAACATTATGGTAAAAGTGGCCCATTCCTGAGGGGTGGGGATGGCTGGATCCCAAAATGGCTGCCATAGCTTATGATCACGGCGGAGATCCAGTACTTTTGCTGACCGCATTTCCAAAAGAGGGTACAAGGCCTCATGGTCAGTGATAGAGGCAGGTGTAAAGCTGTGAATGCAGTGATTGAATGGCTTTGTACTAGTCTGATATTCAGAGGACTGGGCTGCATCACTCTGGTACTGCTCAAGTGGCTACTCTGGAGTGTGTAGTGAGGGTGCTGAAAGGCCCTTTGACAGTCTTTCTCAAGGTGTGGCAGAGTAGGGCTGGCTGCCGCAGCACCATGCCCAAAATGGATGTAGGCAAGTAGTACCGGAGATTTGCAGAGCATTGCTGTCGACTGGGACCATGAAGTAGGACGTCATCCACAGGGGAAAGCATCTGTTGTAGATGATTAGTCAGCGAAATGTACCCCTCTCCAGAACTACACCAGTCCCAAAGTAATCTGGGCAGCTGCAATTGCCGACATCAAAGTCAGCATGCTGCCTGACAGCAGGCTCGAAAAAGTACCCAGGGGAAGGGTTTTTAATCCATGGATGCACTGCAGCGAGAACTCATGTGAGAGTGACATAGGAGTGGGGGCGGCTGAGACTAGTGTCCAGCAGCATGGGCACAAATCGAAGCAAAGAAGAAAACGAGAGAGGATTTTTTAAAAATCTCAATAAGGCTGCTTTTAAGGAAAGGATTATGGAAACAAGGTCCACCAAAGATAATGAGGGGCTCACAAGGGGCGGGTGCCGATTGTTGAGCTCAATCTCAGCTCTGAAAACAGAACTGCTGGAGAAAATTGATTCTGAAGAAACTGTGGGCCAAACTATGGAGAAGCAGTTTAGAGGGCCTCAATCAAAGAATAGTATCAATGGATCCAAGAGCTGGTTGCGTTAAGGGCAGACTGTAGGCATTAGTTGTGTTGGATGACATGAGTTGCAAAAACAATGAGGTGAAAGAAATGTTAACCTTCAAAGTTCACGTTACTGAGGCCATCCTGGGAACTTGATTTGAAACTTGAAGTGTTGGATACTGTGTGAGGGGGAATGATTCTCAGAGTACTTGAGGTGCCTGAGGAGATAACAAGCGGAGCCCTCTGTGACTGGATGAAGGCTATTCTGAGTGACTTTCTGGACATGATGGAAGCTAAGGCACTAGGTAGGAGAGTGTACAGGCTACCTCCAAGGGGTGGAACAAGTGTCTGTGGGAACCATGGAATTGTAATGGCGGTAGTCTAATCACAGACATGAAAGACCAGATTCTATGCCTGGCCATAAGAAGTAAGTAGATGTTAGAGTTGGTAGAAGCCAGACCTTTCTTCTCCATGAATATAAGTGTGAATACACCGGCACACATTTTTGGGGGGGAGATTAGAAATGTTACGTAACTCAGAGGGTTGTTAGCCTTGGAAGGTTTTCTGAACTGTTTGTGGGCACAACATCTGCAGAAGAGATATGATTTATTACAAGTGGAGACGGCCAGGTCATTCATGGAGATACAAAATTTGGACAGTGGGTGACCCCTTGCCAAAGGGATTCTTGTTGAAGTTACAAAACTATGCTCTGGTGGACTAGGTCAGAGGTCAAGTTCAGGGTGTCTATAGAGGGTACTCACTAGAAAGAAGGGAGGTGAAGGTGAGAGGGACTAAGCAAATATATGTTGTGTCACTATTGCTGCTCTCTCTCTCCTTTTTCCCTTCTCAGTCATTTTGCTGTGAGGCATCGGCAAATGGAAAAAATGAAACTTGCCACAGGGTAACAAGTTTGTGCAGAATGATGGCCCCAACAAAGTTATTCTGTGGACCATGTTCTTTATTCCTTAAATAATTACATTTTAAGGAGCACTGAAGTAGGTTGTCGATTGGATTAAGCATACGGTACATGGCGTAATGTACTAATTACTTTTCCTTTTGTAGTCGTCAAATGTTGCTATTACTCAGCAAAAGAATTATAACCCAGGGGCCGTATTACAGATGGTGCTCCGAGTATGCACTGGTCATTTGGGCCCGCTTTGCACACCCCTGGGGCACTTGTGCCTCCCCTTCTATAATACTGATAGCACTGGCGCACTTAAAGCGCCAGTGCTATCAACAGACGATGTTCCCTCATTTGCACTGGGGAGACCTCTATGCAAATGAGGGAATTCCTTTGACTCTGCACCTGTGCCATATTACTGGCGCAGGTGCAGAGACAAAGAGCCCTCAGGAGGCGCACTGACAGGGCGCCATTTAATTGTGGTGCACCATCAGTGCGCCTCCTGACAGCAGCAGCCCTCTGCAGGGGTCAAGGAGGTCCCATGGACCCCCAGACATCCCCATGCAAGCAGGTGCAGTCACTGTCCCCGCCTGCAAGGAGATCTCTAAACCACTTTGAAAGTCAGTCAGGGCTGCCTGCACTGTGAAAACACAGAGATACTACCCTGTGTTTTCACATGAATGCGCTGTCCACAGGGTAGCGCTAGTTTGCGGCTGCCCTGGGGGAGCACATACACCATAATGGGGTGCATTATAACTGTTTGCACCCAGCGCACCTTATGAAAGGTGCGCTGGGTGAAAACAGTGATAAAGTGTAACATGGCCCCTGGTATTCCCTCTTTGGAGAGTATGTAGTCTAATGGTTATGGCAGTCCACCTCAAATCTGGAGAACCGGGTTCCAGTCTCGGAAACAACGATGCTCAATATCCTGTGATTCTGGGCAAATCACTTATGGGATTGCTGACTTCCCACGAGAAGTTCCTGCTAACGAGGTTCAGATTGATCCTTTTTAGGTCGAGGACTATCGGTTCTGCCGTAAAGGCAGAAACCGGAAGTCGGAGATTTAATGATTCTTAGAGTGCTGCATTTATCCCTCCCTCTTTTTGCTCGTTCTCCATTGGCTGGCTTCCTAAATGGAGGCCAGCCATTGGAGGAGAGAGCCGTCCCTCCAAATAGGCTCCGTCTTTTTCGGATTTGGGGGCGTCATTTTTGCTGTTCTTTAGCTCGTGACGTAGTCCGTCACTCAGGACAGCAAAACCACGCCCCCAAATCCGAAAAATATCTGAAGCTCGAGTCCGCCATTTTTCCCCGCAGTCTAGCCTGCACCAACCCGTCTCCAGTGAGGTCGCCTCTTCAGTCACCTTGCAGCCTCCCTCTCAGCCCCTGCAGACTCCCACCTCCCTACTCCCTTTCGCTCTCACCCGTTCTCCCAGTCCGTAGCTCCCTGCTCTTTCTACATTATGAAAACAGGGGGAACAATTGGTCAACTGTAACGCACGTCTCCTTTTCTTGTGCCTGGCCGGCAGTGATCCGATTCGGCTTGATGCTCAGCAACACGGCACCTTTAACTACTGAAATTCACTCAAAGAACTACAAGCCCCATTTCCCTATGTACTAACAGTGACACACGCAGTGTCGTCATGACGACCTTTCCGGCCGGTGGGTCTCCGATACTCCGGTTCTTTGCCGCCCTATGACCTGGATTTAAGCTCCGGTCCCGTGACTCCGATTGCATGAGGTGAGGACCGGAACCTGAATAGGTTGAGATGCTGAGTGACATTTCAAAATGAAGTAAGTGCTGTAATAACGCGAAGACACACTTTGAGTCCGTCCTTACTAGCGTTCTTCTTAATCAGCCCACACTAGATCTCCAGTTTAGAGACTTCTCTTTCACTTCGCTCTCCCGCCAACAAACATTACCTTTTCTCAATACTACCCCCAGGACCACCCACATTATCCTTCCGGTCCTGTGTGCAGCCCGCTGCTGCTCGACTTTGACCGCGAGGTGATGCCGGTGGCTGGCGGCCTGGGGCTCTACACGCGGCGCCTGGTGCTGCTCACCGGGGTGCCCATGTGCTTAATCGGCTTCAGCCAGTTCTCGGACTCCTTCCTGCTGGATCAGCCGGACGACTGGTGCCGGGGCAACGCCACGGCGCACCGCCTGCTTGCCCCCACCGGGGGCCCCGTGGTGGGCCCCGAGCATAACATGAGCCACAGCCGGGGGCTCCTGGAGCACCCCGCCCACGCCGAGGACCCGCAGCTGGGCAAGGACTGCCAGTGCAGCGAGTGGAGCTACCAGATCCGGGCCGGCCTGGGGCAGAACGTGGTCAGCAAGTTAAGAATGATGTGACCTGACCTGTGACCCCGCTCCCAGCAGTACACCCATCAAAGCACGGTACTGAACGCACGTTCGCACCAGTACCTCCACCCCCCGTTTCACAGAGGGACCCGGCATGGTACAACTACTCTGCCACTATTGTAGCCCGCCAAACTCCTCAACACTCCCCCTCACAGAATTAAAGCAGGCTTTCCCCGGTGAGACAGGCACTGCAGCGCCCTTCTACCCTGCTAAACCCCTCACTGAGGCAGGTGCCCTCGGCATGGTACTGCGTGCACTATGGCACCATTATACACCCCATCAGATTTCTCACGGAAGAAAGGTACACAGAGCTAGGACTGTATGCCTTCGAAACTGTTCCCTTGGAGGCAGGGTACCTTCTGCTTTGCAGGGCATGTGCTGCAGTGTGATTACACCCGTTATTAAACTCCTCACAGAGGCCAGGTACCCTCGGCGTGGTACACCAGCTACCATATCTCTATTAGACGCCTTCTGCAGGTAGGGTGCCCTGATGTAGAATGTACTATACCCTCACTGAACACCTCTCTGAGGCAGCGTACCCTTCACGAGGTTCGACATGGATTGACGCTCTTTTTTGTACCCCACTAGATTCGTCAGAGAGGCAGGGTACCCTCGGCATGGCACCGCATGCCCTGTAATGCAGCTCCGTGGCGCCATACTCCATAGGAACGGCTGTATGAAGCGAGGAGAAGCAGGGAGCAGCCTCTGGCAGAACGTGAACCTGGAAGGTATGGTAAGGAGCACCCCGCCCCTATACTATAGAAACTGTTGTCCCACCACATTCCCTACACTGCCCTCACTCAAACTATATTGTTCTTGCAGGTGGCTTCAGCAGACACCGCCCCCACCAAAACCAGCACCCCATGAACTCTACCCTCTCATAACACCGAGAGCACCTCGGCACTGCGCCCCACCGTCTACCGTACCCCCTCTGTCAGACAGATCACGGCACACCGGTCCCTCTCTCAGCACAGCTTTCATGGCACATCCAATCATAAGAGCCCTCCCTGACCCCTTCCGTTCACACAGAGTCCACTTTATACACACATCTCCCCTGGATTACTAAAGATTCATCGACACGCTAGGGCTGGGTTGCTGCCCGAAACATCTGTGTGCCTCTGGGGCTAACGCGTATTTAGAGTTCCCGTCTAGAGACTGCATTTCTCCGGCCTGCTGCTATGAACATTCTTGTTCGTGCCAAGAACCTTATAAGCAGACTTCTACCCAAATTTAAGCTGCATACTGGTTCCTAATAAAAATCACTCAATATGGTAAATACACGGCAGTCTGTGTATAGTGCTTTCTCAGTCGATTTTACGCTTCGAATTCCTTTACATAAAAAGCGTACAATTGCCAAATGTGGTGGTCCTACACTGCAAGGATGAACAGTCGCGCTGGCCCTGCCGGCTTCGCACTCGTGGCCTGCAGTTATCGGCATTTGTCAGCCGTGTGTGCTTGGCACCCCGAGGGAGGGGGCAACTCTACTCTGTGAGTTGGCAGGCTCAGGCTGCGTAGTGAAAACAAATAATATTAAATGATAATGACATTCACTCTGCTCCCAGTATAATATGAATAAACTCCTCCCTTGCTGTGCTGTTCTTTTCACGAGCTGAGCTCTTTACGGAGGGCATTATTTTTACAGGCGGAGATTGGGGGTGTTTTCGAGGATTAAACCCCCTAACTCTTCCCTGCTTTACTTTTCATATTATCACAAACAGTGTGTCCTTGTGACCTCAAAAAAGCACGGCCTCCCTTGCCAAGTGACAAAATGACACACAATGGAGCTCCCATTGCAATCTCCCGACAGCTTTCACTTTCGTTATCTAACTGTGTCAGACTAGACATTCATTGGTGACTGCATCTGTCAGCGACACAGAGAGTGGGAAACAATAAAGCATGAAAACAACTCCCGCCTTAACAAAATTAGAGAATGGAATGAATTCTAGCATTTAGTATTTTTTTACGAAAATAGTTTTTGTTTACGGTCCCTGTTGAAGCAACTTGCTTATTGCTGCCCACACTTGTTTTTAGTGTGGTTTTTTTTTCCACTTTTTTACTCTTTACCTACGCGGTTTTCATTGCTGATTCCAAAATCGCTCCTCTCCAATTTTTTTATCCGAACGCTACGTAACCTACACAGTTCCGTCCTTTCAGCCTTATGACAATACTTAACATGACATGGCAGCAGTAGCAAGAGTTGAAACCTGCAGAGCAGCACTCATGTACTGTGGAGGCTGAAACCCAGCTGAAAAATAAACAAAACTCGGAATGGAGATCAAGTGCATAACAATCACAGTATAAGCAGCAATGTAGTAAAAAGAAAACCAAACATAAATCACTATAAAACACAATTTATTAAAATGTAAAATTGACTAGCATTAAAAATGGAGGCCATAAAGCAAGTGAAAATTATAGTCGCTTAAAGTGGAAGCTAGAACCAGTAAAAGTAGTAGTACTAAATCCCCTACAGTGAAAATACCGGTAATTTCAAAAAGTTAAAAATGCGCCACATATCCAAAAACAATAAAATACTACCAAAAGAAGTAAAAGGCATAATCATTGCTAAAAAGCGAAAAGCAACAACTCGGTTAATTTAAAAGTCACGAGCTAGTACAATTAAAAGTCCCAAATCGAACAGTGCTAGCGAATCACTTAATAGTATTGTGGTGAAATTTAACACTGCTGCTGTGGCTTTAATTCTAAAAGCGCCAATTCCCTTTGATAATGTGTTTGGAGACAGCGGAATCGATGGCATCATTTGTTATTGTTACATGGGTATCATGTTCAGGAAAGGGCTAATTGTTGGCGAATCAGTGGCGTAACCAGTGTGACTTGGGCCCTAGTGTCAGGAAGGAAATGTTTCTCCTGGCTGAGTGTTGAACTCTGAAGTGGAGCAATAATCAGGGTTCAATACCCCCCCCCCTTCCTCAGGGCTCTGGTGCCACTGCACCTGCTGTACAAATGATTCCTATTCCCGTTAGTGGGTGCACGTAAGAGTCAGACTCTCACTACCTCACTATATCACGACTCACTCCCTCAAAAAAATCACTACATCACTCTCTCACTAACTCACTCTCTATCTCACTACCTCACAACTTCACTCTCTCTCTAACTCACTACCTCACTCTCTCTCTCACTACCTCACTCTCTCTCTATCTCACTAAGTCACTTTCACTCTCTCTTTCACTACCTCACTCTCTCTATCTCACTACCTCACAAACTCACTCACTGTTTCTATCTCACTACCTCAGAACATCCCTCTACCTCACTCTTTCACTACCTCACTCTGTCTCTCACTACCTCACTCTCTATCTACCTCTCTCAGTACATAACTCTCTCTACCTCACTACTCCACTCTATCTCACTACCTCACTATCTCACAACTTCTCTCTCTCAAAACATCACTACCTCACTCTCACTACCTCACTCTCTAGCTCACAACTTCACTCTCTATCTCTAACTCACTACCTCAATCACTCTCTATCTCACTACCTCACTCTTTCTATCTCAATACCTCACTTTCACTACATCTCTATCGCACTACATCACAACATCACTCTATGCTTATATCTCACTACCTCACAACATCCCTCTCCCTCACTACCTCA
Organism: Lissotriton vulgaris; assembly: GCF_964263255.1. Lineage (NCBI taxonomy): Eukaryota > Metazoa > Chordata > Amphibia > Caudata > Salamandridae > Lissotriton > Lissotriton vulgaris. Next base: position 712,460,950 of record NC_141697.1, on the reverse strand, counting down.
CTATCTACCTCACTCTCTCACTACCTCACTCTCTCTCTTTTAATACCTCACTCTCTCTCTCTACCTCACTACCTCACTCTCTCTCTGCTAATGTAATAGGTATCACATATGCAAAAAAAAAGCTAATGCCAATAGAAATGACAATGCCATTTATTTAGGGATACAAAAAAGATAAAAAATGAGCAATACCAATAGCTCTACCTATAATATTGCCGAGACCATTGCATTGTAAATGCTTGTTCATCATCTGCTGTTTAGATCTAAAAAATGCTGCTTTTATTAAACCTACAGCTCCCTGTGGCTGCGACGGTATGTCTCCACAGGATATGCTGCATTTTATATTTTTATGTAAATTTTATGAATATCCCCGCAACCGCTATCTGGTCAATCTTTTAAAGAAACTTAATTTTAATCAAATCAGACCAGCATTATTGTATTTGCAGCTTTTGCACAGTGACAGTATACTTCAAGTTACCGAATTTTTAAAATTGACCATTAAGATGAGAAATTGTTTGGACCAATGATGGTATCTTTGTTGATTTGATTACCTGCACTAAATGAATTTACTATGTATGAATTTTGCTGTACCCTGCGCTTTTTGCACTATTTGCTCATGTATTATAATCATTGTGTGTTTAATATGTTTTTTTAAAATTGTACTACCCTGTGTTTTCACATGAATGCGCTGTCCACAGGGTAGCGCTAGTTTGCGGCTGCCCTGGGGGAGCACATACACCATAATGGGGTGCATTATAACTGTTTGCACCCGGCGCACCTTATGAAAGGTGCGCTGGGTGAAAACAGTGATAAAGTGTAATATGGCCCCTGGTATTCCCTCTTTGGAGAGGATGTAGTCTAATGGTTATGGCAGTCCACCTCAAATCTGGAGAACCGGGTTCCAGTCTCGGAAACAACGATGCTCAATATCCTGTGATTCTGGGCAAATCACTTAATTTTCTCCACGTGCCTAACAAAAATAAATGTGTCCTTATGTAACAAAACTATTACTCATGTAAAGCGCTCTGATACCTGATACCTTCGAGTCAAGTTTGTGATGTTTAAAACATCGAGATTTTTTTTTTGCATTTTGATACCAATAAATAGATTTAAAGTGACACATCTCCGACATATTGTGGAATTTCTGGTGACACTTTGTCCATACCTGGCATATTGATGCCCGTCCTTTAGAGAGTGTGTGTGTTCTTGCTTAATAGTTGCTAAACATTGCATAATGATGGCCCTGGCAATATGGTGCATCCGTTACTTATCATGGTAATTGCTAACACAATTCTGACTCCGGATGTCATAATGGTGGTTAAACTCAATCCCATATGAAAGACATCCCTGCTATTTGACGGTGATGATACAAGGGTACGAAACGAAGAAATAGTCCACAGGTGACAGAAAATCCTCACATCAGCACTCATTTTGCCAATAGGTGGGGTGTGATTTCTTACCCCAGCAATCATCTGGCACGAGGAGGAGGGACTCACTATCACCAATGTGCTATACGTTATACAGGCTTAACACAGTGCTTATTCCCTGCATCAGCCCGCATTTCGCACTTAGCTGGGGTTGGGGCTTCATTCCCCAACAATCATCTGAGCATGAGGAGGAAGGGCACATAATCACCAGCATGCTATAAGCGCTACAGGCTTCCCACGGCACATGCTGGGCGTGGGCGAAGACCGGGCCAAGAGCAGGCTTGTCTGCGCCCATCCGCGCCTGGCCATGGCTGGGTGGACCATGCCTCTACACCCTGCATCAGGAAGAAGGGCTCCTCTCTAAGGTAAAACTTAAATTTGCGGTCTTCAACTAAGTCTTCTCTTTAGTCTTGGGCCCATTTGGTCAGTTCTTCACCAATATTGCTCTGCTGGTGGTGTCGTATTTTGACGATGGCTGGGTTAGCGCTTAGCTTTGCTACACGTTTCCCGCTTAAATTAGCTATACGTAGAAACGCCATTTTGTATGTGTTGGTGGCCATCTTAGATCATGAGCGGCCTCGTGGCCGGCGTGCCCTTTAGTCCTTTGTCCGTTCCATTGACCACTCGAGTCTGCCCAGCAACAGGCTATTTTTAGTATTGGTCAAGCTCACACATGCGCAGTTCACACTGACCAGTCACTCCTCAGGAATGTGCCGCAAACTGACCAGTGGGTTTGAAACCCTCCAATGAGCTGGCAGTATTCCAAAATATGCCCTTATATGTACATAATGTCCTGCAACTTTGTGCCGCGTGTACGTTTTATTACCTGTAGAATCATATAAAAGAAAGGGTCACACCGATGTTCGGTGTGATACCTCTTGCATTACCGAAGGGTGCTGTATGAGTGTACCACCACCCCATGGGGTCTTAATAAACTTGTTCTTTGACTTTTACAGTTTCCGTGCCAACAGTTCTTGAATGTAAGTGGGTTATCTTCGGAGCATGTAGACCTTGGGAACCCTGATTACTTCAAATTGGCGACCACGAAGGGACTCATCGGCGACTCGGATGCCCGAAGGAGAGGTCGTGACGAAGGCTTGGAAACTCGCCATGGACGCGGGCTGCCACGAGTGACCCGAGTCTTGGCTGCCACGGTGTTTCTTCCTTTCCTTCCGATCTGACCTTCCAGGTGGCGCCGGTCTCCGACTGAGTTTTTGAGTGTCTGCGTTGCTGAGAAAGTGCTGTTTGGCTGATTTGGCTTACAAGACCTTGGCAGTTGGAATCTGGAACTTTGAGATTTTGGGTAAGATTTGTGATCGGTAAGGTAGTCTGCGGACGCTTACTGGAGTTCTATGATTTGTGATCGGTAAGGTAGTCCTTGGACGCTTGCCGAATTGTGACCTATGACTTTGATTTGAGTTAGCTAACATTTGTGAATTTGTGAATCTGTGAACTTTGAACTTATATGTGTAGTGCACTTCACACAGGCAGGCATGTAGAGATGTTTCTCTAACTTTGTTTTTTCCCTTTGAGCGGCACATTTGTGTGAAGTACTGTAAGTGCCTTTTATACGGTGTCACGCTTTCGTGATACTCTTTGAACATGCCTGTTTTTAGCACACTTCGAGGGATGTGTTGTCTTGGAAATGGTACCACAATTAGGTTAGCGGAATCACAGCCGGCTCCCCCAGAGGGAACACCAAATCGCGAAATGTATATTAAACATGGCCTTCCCCCTATTATGTACAGCAAATTATGGCATAAGTATACAAAGGCCGATCCTGAATTGCAATGGCCTCTACATGGGTCGTTCGATTTACGTAAAGTACAGTTTGTAGAGCAATGTTTGTTTCAACGCAGGTCTAGACAAAACATGTTTGATTGTGTGCGAATGTGGGAGAAAGCGGTGCGTGAGCGAATGAAACGTGAAATTGCCTTGGCGGACAAAGAGCAGCGTAAGGCTGCTCGGGATAAGGCTTTACAGCTTGAGGAAAAAGAGGCTCAGGAGAAAAAAGAGAGGGAAGAACGGGAACATAAATTGCAAACGACGGGTCAATTCCCTATTCGTCGACCGCTTTATCCTGTCCTTAATAATGAAATTGATGATTTTTCATTGCTAGATCGGTCACCGCCTCCGTATGTTTCGCCAACGGCTCCAGCTGAAGATTCGGGTGATGAAGGGCAGGATAAGACGGAAAAGAAGGGTATAACTGCTCTCAGGTTTACCACGGAGAGGTCCGCGCATTTACGTAGTTGGGCTCGTAAAGTGAATAAGAAATGTGTTTCTCAGGATCAGTTGCTTGTGGAGAAGAGGGCGTGGTCAGATCTTGAATTAATGTATTTTCTGTCTAGTTTGGCGGATGAAGTGGTTGCATCGTATCGTGAACTTTCAGACACGTTAGAACCTAAATCGTTGTCAGTGTATCGTGAGAATTTGGTTAAAGGTGTATTTGATCTTGCAGATGCTGACGACCTATTCAAGCAACTGATCCAGCTGCGAGACGAGACAACTGGATTGCGGGAGGAGCGGAAAAGGAGGCAAAAGGAGTCCGAATCGGAAAATAACGGGCAGATTAAGGAGTGTTCTCTCCGGGGTCCAGATAAGAGTTTTGCATTGCATGTTATGCCTATGCGTGAAGCCGCGCCTTTGTATGTTCCACCTAAAGGGGAAGGTACAGATGATGATAAATCGTCAAAGGATGCGAAAGGGTATTTTGTATATAACTGGGTATATACGCCTTGGAATAGAGCAGATGTTATGGCATTGAAAAACTCTTTACCTGACCTTCGGAAAAACCCGGCGGCATTTTATGAAGGGGTGGAAGGGGCTATTTCGTCTTGTGTGATGACTCTTGTGGATATAGATTTGTTCTTTGGGCTAATTCTACCACCTGATATGTGGAGGCAAATTCGTAAAAATAATGATGAAACGATATTGGGGGGCACATGGAAAGAAATTAATGCTGCAGATTTAGACAGGGAACCAGCATGTAAGCCTTGTCAGTTAATTCTAGATCTCCCGGCAGCTATCTTGATTAAATTAAAGACGCTTGTTCCCTCTAAAAAGATTGATTGGACTATGTTGACGTCGTGCAAACAGAAACCCGATGAAACGGTCTCAGATTTCTTTACACGCTTTGAGGAGGCATTTCATGATTACAGTGGTCCATCTTTGACAGACGATACGGGTCGGCATTTGTTTGTAGATAAGTATGTGGCTAATCTCCTACCGGAGATTGCAAAAAGATTGAAGTCGAGTGAAAGTTCCTGGGCCACGGCGACCCCAGCGTCTTTGTTAACTATGGCTCAGTACTATGAGCGGCAGGAATTGGAGGCTAAAGAAAGTGTAGAGAAAAAGGCGAAGGAATTGAAAACGAAGGTGATGTTGGCGCAGGTTCGGGGAACACAGGGTAGAGGGAATGATAGAGGTAGACGGGGTGGAGGAAATACGTCGTATGGTCGTACGGACATAGCGGAAGATCAGTGTGCTTATTGTAAGGAGTTTGGGCATTGGGCCGAAGATTGTCCGGTACTCCGTGAGCAGCGTAGCCAGCGTGGTCGTGGAGGCGGAAGGTCAAGAGGAGGTTATACGGGAGCGAGAGGTGGCGGAAGTGATCGTGGAAAGGTTGAGGTGAGGGGCTGTGGCCAGGATGAACGAAATATGTTTGATAGGCGGAATCAATATCAGATTTTGGAGGGAGAGAATGTGAAACACCAGGATTATGTGCATGCATAGGACTGCGTAGGATGGGGTAAGGAATCAGTTGAAGTGCCGGTAGATCAGCAGGGTCCATATGTAACAGCGGGTATTCTGGGTTCTACTGATCAATTTCTAGTTGACACAGGAGCTACACGGAACGCTTTGTCGAAAAACTTGGTTCCGAGGGCTCCCCTGTCTGGCGAAATGATTACATGTGTAGGGTTTGATGGCACACCCTCCCCCAGCCCATTGTCCAAGCCCCTTGCACTATGTCTTGACAAATACTTTAGTTTTGGTCAATTTTTGTTATCACCCCATACCCCAGATAATATCCTGGGTATTGACTTGCTTAAATATTTTCGAGCAACAATACGTTGCGCTCCTGAGGGAGTGCGGGTTATCCTGAATGACAATTATCCTGACCCCGACCGGTTTTACGCCATCTCAGATATTTCAGCTTTAGCCTCCCTACCGCATACGTTATGGGCGACCTCAGATACGGATGTGGGAGAGATGCGTATTCCACCGATACATATTACTGTTAAGGAGGGGGCCCCTCTACCACGAGTGCCACAATATAAGATTTCGAGAGAAGGTGAAATTGCATTGACACATATTGTTCAGGATTTGATTTCTGCAGGGGTTGTGGAGGAGGTCCCTTATAATGTTTGCAACAGCCCTATTCTTCCGATCCTTAAGAGAGATACTGACGGCAAAATCTATCGTTTTATTATTGATTTGCGAGAGATCAACAAAATTGTCATTCCTCAATACCCGGTGGTTTCCGATATTACGACCTTGCTTACTTTGGTTCCACCAACGGCCACCACGTTTAGTGTAATTGATTTAAAGAATGCGTTCTTTTCCATCCCTGTTCATCCTGATAGCAGATACCTGTTTGGCTTTACGCTAAATAATAAATCGTATAGATTTTGTCGTGTTCCCCAAGGATATACTGAAAGCCCTAGCATCTACAGCCAGGCTTTGAAAAGGCAGTTGGATTCCTTTAAATTGCAGTCTGGCGTTGCTCTCATCCAATACGTGGATGACCTTCTGCTTGCTGCTGACTCTTATGCACAATGTGAACAGAGTACACTTGCGTTGCTTTCCTTTTTGGCACAGAACAATCATAAGGTTTCGAAGAAAAAGCTTCAATACTGTAGACCTCAGGTGACCTACCTCGGTCATCTGTTGTCTAAGGAGGGGCGTGCATTAACATCTGATCGAATTCAAGCAATTTTAGACACACCAGTCCCCCGCACGCAGAGAGATGTGCGTGCCTTCATAGGGTTGACGTCTTTCTGCAGACAATGGATTATGGGGTTTTCACATATCATAAAACCGTTGCTGGCGTTACTGTCCAAAGCCACACCAATGCCCCTTGAGTGGACAGATGAATGTCAGAAGGCTTTTGAACAGTTGAGGCAGGCCCTTTGTTCCGCACCCGTGTTAGGCACACCAGACTACACGAAACTTTTCACATTGTACGTGCATGAGAATGATGGGTGCGCGTTGTCAGTGTTAGTGCAATTACACGGGGATAAGCAGAGACCATGTGCATACTTCTCTGCCATTCTGGATCCTGTAGCACGAGGGTTGCCTGGGTGTTTTCGAGCGGTAGCAGCAACAGCAGTGGCCATACGACAGAGTGAGGGAATAGTGTTATCACACAAACTGTTGGTGTTAGTTCCTCACGCAGTAGATGCCCTGCTAAACCAAACAAAGACCCAATACCTCACGAGTGCACGGCTAACAGGATATGAGCTGACACTTTTGGCGCCACATATTACACTGAAAAGATGCGCTACTTTGAACCCTGCCACTTTATTGCCCTATCCGGCCGAGGAGGGTCAGGAAGAAAAACATCACGATTGTGTTTTCCTGACCGAGGAACAGACAAAGGGTCGTGTTGACTTACAGGATGTCCCACTTCCAGATGTGGATGGGGAACTGTGGGTTGATGGATCGTGTTTAAGGCTGCCAGATGGTACGACTTCCGCAGCCTATGCGATCACGACACTTAAGACAGTGGTAGAAACAGCTAGGATACCACAAAAGTCGGCTCAGGCAGCAGAGCTGATAGCCTTAACAAGAGCCTGCGAACTGAGTGCTGGTTTATGTGTGAACATATACACGGACAGCCGGTACGCCTTCGGAGTGGCACATGACTTTGGGCTACTCTGGTGAGAACGTGGGTTTTTGACATCTCACGGAGAGCACATTATGCACGGAGAACTAGTGCGTGATCTCCTAAATGCGCTGCTAGGCCCAAAGAAAGTAGCGATAGTAAAATGCAGTGCCCACAAAAAGATCACGGATAAAGTGGGTCAAGGAAATGCCTTTGCAGACAGCATAGCAAGACAAACGGCTATGTCCCGAACTAGCTCCCCCATGTACGTGATACAATCGCAGGCTGAGCGATGGAGTGATGCTAGAGCAGAAATATTGGATATTCAAAAATCAGCTACTGAATCTGAACTTGCGGCATGGGCAGCAGATGGGGTACTAGATGACGAGGGGTGTTGGAGAAGCAAAGACATGGAGAAGTGGAAATTGCCTGCGGCTTACTTGCAGGCGATGGTCCAGATGACACATGGACTGGCGCATGTCGGAGCTCTTGCAATCACTCGGCTTTTAACACGAGTTTGGGAACATCCCGAGATTGCTAATACTGCGAAGAGAGTAGTGCAGACCTGCCTGGTTTGTTTACAACACAATCCTGGAAAGGGGACCCATACTCCGAAAGGAGGGTTCGTTCCACCTTCTGCTCCATTCGAGGTGCTCCAGATGGATTACATCCAACTCGAGCGTTGTAACAACCTGAAGTACGTCCTAGTGGTGGTATGTGCCTTTAGCAAATGGGTTGAGGCCTTCCCCACGAAAGACAATACGGCTTTGACAACAGCTAAGGTGTTGCTTAAGGAATTTTTTCCTCGCTTTGGAGTTTGTAAATTTCTGTGGAGCGATAATGGGCCTCATTTTGTTGGGAAGATTGTGGAATATGTACTGAAGGGGTTAGGGATTCAGCAGAAGTTCCACGCTGTATTCCACCCTCAGTCAGCAGGTTTGGTCGAGCGGTACAATGCTACGTTGAAACTGAAACTGGCCCAAATTGTGGCGTCTACATCATTGAAGTGGCCAGATGCTTTGCCGCTAGCGCTACTCTCTCTTAGATCAGTACCCCATTCACGAACTGGCCTTACGCCTTATGAGGTGGTGCTTGGGCGCCCCATGAACATTTGGGGGGTGCCTAAGCCACGACTAATACATGATGTGCCTTGTGTTATGATGAATGATTATTTGGCACGATTAACAAATGATTTACTCTCTATTCATCAACAGGTTCGAGAAGCGCTCCCTGACAACTCTACTGGAGAAGGCCATGATCTCCGTCCTGGGGACCACGTCATGATTCGGTCGTTTGAGAGAGCAAGCAGTTTGGAGCCCAGGTGGAAGGGTCCCGAACAGGTCCTCCTTGCAACCCGAACCGCTGTACGAGTGACCAACAGGAAGCGGTGGGTGCATTCGACACACTGCCGCCGTGTCTCTCCGGATCTGGTGACTCCTGCTGTGCTGACCGACTACAAAGAGATCTTGGAGAAAGAGAAGAGCCCAGCTGTGACGTCGGCCGAAGTTGAGGGAGCCTTCCCGGACCACACTGTTGCCGGACGAGAACGCTATAACTTGCGTCCTCGATAAGAAGATTTTTGTATTTTTAATGACTGGTTGGTTACCGCTCCAGGTTTGTGAAACGGAAACCGGGAATTCCAAGGGGGGGGGATCAGTTCTGCCAGTGTAGCGACACCCGTCTTGGCCCGGAGAAGAAAACAACGGCTACCTCGGAGTTCAGCACCACATTTTTCTTTTTTTTAGGTATACACGCATGTGTATGTGAAACTTTGTGACTAAATCGAACTATTTGAGACTCAGCAAAGGTTTTCAGAACTATGGCATTATCAGCAGCACGAGATAAGAGACTCTTGGGTGCCATTCTCTTTGTCCTGACTATTGTAGTGATTGCGGTAATAGCCTGGGTAGTCGAACTTGTGGTACCTGCACGTGAACATTTGCTGCCGACTACCCCGGCTCCATCTGAACATTTCCATTTCACCCTGCCTTATCATGAAGAACGGCACCGACAGACTTATTTGAACAATAGTTTTATTCAGATCTTACATCATACACACAATATGACAAATACTTCAAATTGCTGGGTGTGTGGGATGTTGCCTGGGCATCAGAAGGAAGGGGGTACTCCACTCATCCCTCTCCCATTTTCACATAATGGATCCTGTAATGCATTTTATACTCTCCTCTTTACTTTGAGATGGCCCACAAAAGGGGGAGTGCTTTTTCGTTTGAATAAATTGTGTCATCATGATCGGGATGGGTATCCACAAGCTGAGGGTACTCGATTTGAATATGAGGAGTACCGCCCCGACAATGTGTCTGCTTCACGAATGTATAGCAACCAGCGAAATGTCAATGTATCGAATGCACATGTTATTAATGTTATCGCTACTAAAGCAGACCTATGTATCCGTAATAAAGGTGTAATTTCTGTTGGGAAAAGTGAATGTAACACCACGCTCACGTTTGATAGTCCTACTGGTATATCGTTTGTCACATCCCGAAATACTTACTTCATCTGTGGAACGAAGGGTTATCATCAGCTTCCTTTGGGATGGTCAGGCACTTGCTATGTGTCTTTTGTATTGCCGCCTGTATTCATTGCCCCACCAATGTATCACAACAACTACATCCTCTATCACAACTTTGTTTTAAACCGTGATAAACGTTCCCTTGTTCTGGACGATGTCGATCAAACGGACACTACTTTGCAACAGTATGTGGACTTTAATTTGGGTTTGCTCTCTTTCGTTGGGGCAGCTTTGAACAGTCGAAAGATCCGACGACTAACTCGTGTTGTTGAGGCTGTGGCTAATGATACCGCAATTGCACTTGGAAATATCACTGAAGAAGTACAGATTTCTAGAATTGTTGCACTTCAGAACCGGATGGTTCTGGATGTAGTGTTAGCTGACCGTGGGGGGGCATGTAGAATCATCGGAAGTAGCTGTTGCGTTTACATACCTGATAATTCACCATCTGTATATGATGCTATCACTAAACTACATAAGATAGCGGCTGAAATACATCCAGATAATGGTACTTGGACTCTGTCAGGATGGTTCTGGTCAACACTCACCACCTGGGGATGGAAACTGTTAACGATTCTATGTGTTATTGTGGGAATTCTGTTTTCCATTTGCTTATGTATCCAGTGTGGCCCAGTTTTTTGTTCTATGTGCTTGTCAGTTTGTGTACCATTGAGACGAGCTCTTGCTCATGACAAAATGATGCTTCATAAAGAAGTAACACAAATAATGCTAATTGATGTAGAAGATGAACACCCTGACTATGTCCACTATGAGGTAGCTTCAGCTAAACGCTAAAAGGGTCGTCTGTCGTATTTTGACGATGGCTGGGTTAGCGCTTAGCTTTGCTACACGTTTCCCGCTTAAATTAGCTATACGTAGAAACGCCATTTTGTATGTGTTGGCGGCCATCTTAGATCATGAGCGGCCTCGTGGCCGGCGTGCCCTTTAGTCCTTTGTCCGTTCCATTGGCCACTCGAGTCTGCCCAGCAACAGGCTATTTTTAGTATTGGTCAAGCTCACACATGCGCAGTTCACACTGACCAGTCACTCCTCAGGAATGTGCCGTAAACTGACCAGTGGGTTTGAAACCCTCCAATGAGCTGGCAGTATTCCAAAATATGCCCTTATATGTACATAATGTCCTGCAACTTTGTGCCGCGTGTACGTTTTATTACCTGTAGAATCATATAAAAGAAAGGGTCACACCGATGTTCGGTGTGATACCTCTTGCATTACCGAAGGGTGCTGTATGAGTGTACCACCACCCCATGGGGTCTTAATAAACTTGTTCTTTGACTTTTACAGTTTCCGTGCCAACAGTTCTTGAATGTAAGTGGGTTATCTTCGGAGCATGTAGACCTTGGGAACCCTGATTACTTCAGTGGTTCTTTTTAGCAGCATGAAAGTGTAAAGGGGAGTAAAATGTCATAAATCAATGTAAAAGATACATTGTAACTCAATATAGGTGCACCATAACTCATGATGACAACCAAATGACAGCTAGTCAAAATGTATTTCAAATTCAGAAATAGTTGGACATACACAAATCTCAGCATGAAAATACTGAGGAAAGAGAAGAAATCCTAATCTCATGAAAAGATGTACTCAGTGCAGCATATAAGAAACCACAAGTTCTCTGACTATTATACATAAAATCAGGAAGAAAATGTTATGGTTCCTCTGCATTAGCACTTCATCGGTATAAAGTATTTAATCATATCTATCCCTTCTCTAACTCTAGACATGGCATCCCTAAATTAGCATAGAAGCAAAAGGTTCAGGTGAAGAAAGGTATCAGTGGTTAGAACCTTCCTAAGAAGTCACTCTAACAAAAGATGGGTCAGCAGCATGAAGGAAAAGAGCAAGATAGCACTCAGGTGTTCTTAGGGAGAGAGGCAACGTGATTGTGTATCTGTCCCTCTCTGCAGTGCATCATATACTAAAAGTTTCATGCAGCAAATGTCCCATAATGCAATTCTTACACATAGTCTACGGCAGGCTCAGACTTGAAATTTCCCATGACGTGGATTCCTTTCATGGCCTTCTCCATCTATGCCTCTCTGCAACAGTTTGTCCTTAGTCTTTTCTCCTTCTCCTGTGCGAATGCACCTCTCTCCACCTTATCTTCGCCAAGCCAAGCTAACTCCTTCATTCCTCAGCTATCAAATGAAACAATCCCCCTACTCCTTACTAACAAGCCTTCCTCCATCTGCAATGCAAAACATGGGAAAAAGCAACATTCTACAAAACTCACATGAGAATCTAAGCATTAACTTCCGAAACAATGACCTTCAGAATGTACTGCAGACTCAGGCCTACAACTTAGGCTAAAGTAATGAAGATACGATGTTATTTATGTTTAACATTTCCATAAAATCATTAGCATATTCAATAGACATGCTCACTAAACCACATTAGTAAATTTATTTCATACACTTCATTAGCCTTAGAAACATTAAAAATACATTTAATACGTCAGTGTGAGCTCGTCATGAGGCACAGTGGCGCTGTGCGCCGCAGCGCTCCCACGCTGGGATAATTACCCTGCTGTGCTGAGCGGTCCATGGAAACGGGCGTGGTCATGACGAGCTCAGCTCGTCATGAACACAGCGCCACCGTGCCGCGTGACGAGCAGAGCTCGTCACAAGCACCGTGGCACTGCGCGCAGCCCCTTTCCCCCCGCACCGCGCGGTAATTAGCCCTGCAGCGAAGGAGTTATCATCACAGGCTTCATCAATTGCCCTTTTACAGCAATTTCCCCCCTTGATTACCATGGACAAAAACATCGTTCACCAAGGTCTTAAGGGCAACTTGGCCACTCTTGCAGACCATCCCTTCTGCTCCACAGGTTCTTAATCCAACCTCTTGAACAAGGTTACTCCTGGGATGGAAACTGGGCTGAGAAACCCCGGCTTTTCACTTAATTTGCTTGGGCGTTGCAAGGGACCACACATCTCGGAAAGGAGGTACTCTAGCCCTCTTGTGAGGCCAGTAAACCAAGCACCTCAGGCAGTCACTTCATATGCGCAGCCCAAATATAAGCATGCTCAAAGATTTCCATCAACTGAAATTCCTTCATTCAACATTTGGGCACTAAGAGAATCCTGTATGGGCACTGTGGTTTACATGCAAAATGTGGCTAAATTGTCCTGAATGGCAACCGAATAATAGGATTCATTGACAAACAAAGTGCTACAATGGTTGCATAGTGTGTGTGTATATGCTTCTCTGTAGTACATACTGCCATTGAGAGGGAGACCTGTCATGAGGTCCTAGGAGACAATTTTGATCATATTGAAATCACATTAATATCACAGAGCTTGGTGGAGGGTTTAATTGCCTGGGAAGTTCGATCATCTTGTACAGTTTCTCCCATAATTAAATTAAAGTTCAGCCCTCCCGAGATCAGTGCAACTTCACATCAACAAAATTCTACTTTCCATCCCTATTCTCTTTTTTAAATTTTTTTTTATTTGTCCTCATACGCCTCTCCTCACCCCATGCTGTCGCGGATCCACCCTGGGGTTAATCTATCTCATATAGCAGGCGTAGTGTTGTTAAGGAGTAAAATATACTTCGTTCGCCCTTCCTCCTTACAACAAACTTCCACCGAGATTCTAGAGAAGCTTAATCATAGGTCTTTATCTCATCTAGGTCCCCCTCACCATCACCCATAGTGCTGTAAGAACGGAGTCCAAAATTTGCATCTCTTCTTATTCCGACCAGCCATATCTAGCTTTGCCATAACTCTCATAACTCTTAACCAAGTCATTTCAGACGGAGGGTCCACAGATATCCACATTCTGCAAATTTCCCTTTGAGCAACCAAGATACCATAAAACACCAACTTCACTTTATCGTTATAGCCCTTACCTTGTAAATCTGCTTTTCCCGTCATAACAAGTTCAGGGCTTACCTCCAATTGTTGGCCCAGTACAGTGGACAAGCATTTACTCACTGGTTTCCAGAAATCTTCTATCTCTGGGCATGTACCAAACATATGTATATCGTCTTCATTCGGGCTATTGCATGTAGAACACCTCACTGTACCGCCGTCTCTGAATTTCGCCAGTTTTTTTTAGTCCAATACGCCCTGTGGAGAGTGAACAAGTGGTTTCTCCTTAAGTTTGCAGGATTAAACACCTTGTATAGAATCAACATAGATACTTGCCATATATCCTCTGTCGCAATCCTCGGCAAGCACTCTCCCCACAGGGTCTCCGGCAATACAAAGGGTTCATCTTCTAGATCCTCTATCGACCAATACCACATCGCTACCTCTTTTTTAATTGGGGTCTCCAAAGTTAGTTTCTCTTCAAAAACATTATAGTGCCCGGGTAAATTTTCCTTCCCGACAGCCCAGCTTTGTATCTGGAGGTACTTGAATTTAGAGAAGTTATGGCCCCACTCCTGTTCGCAGTAACTCCACGGTGCTAAGCTCCCTTCTAAAAACAGGTCCCCCATCTCTGAGGTCCTACTGTTTTTAATGGTGTTGCCAAAGCATCATCAGTCCAACTCGGAGCTCCTGGTGTATCCCAAATTGGTGCCATTGCACTAAAGTACGGTATCTTTGTTGCCCTTCTGACTCTGTACCATAACATAGCTAGATCTTTCAAAACCGTTAACCTTATTTTCTTAAAATATTTTGGGTCGGCAAATTTGTACATAAACGCACTTTGATTAGTCTTCTCCGTTCTTAATAGTGCTGAGAGTAGTATGCCAATGTCTGAACTCCCTGGGGTTCCCAAAAGAATTCTGCAGTTCCTTAACAAAAAAGCCCAAGAGTAAAGCTGTAGATCCGGGGCTGCCAAACCTCCTTTCAAGAGTTTTCTCCGGATTTTTTTCCAGGATAAACGTGATCCCTTAGATGCCCAAATAAAAGACCCAATCTCGATTTGCAACTTTCTAATCTCCTCCTTCTCAAACATAAGTGGAATAGAGTCAAAAAGAAAGGTTAACTTGGGTAGAACTATCATTTTCACCAAATTAACTCAGCCGTATAGCGTTAAAGGCAAATGCGCCCAGCCTCTCATGACCTGGGAGATTTCTTTCCTTGCTTCAACCAAATTTATTTTAGAAAGTTCCTTAATGTTCTGTGTTATTTGCACCCCTAGATATCTTATCTCTGTTTTACATGCTGTAACTCCTGCATTTAAGTTCCAGGACATAATCTCAGTTTTATCCCAATTTAAAGATATCCAGAAACCTCACCAAATTCCTTCGTTATAGTTTCTATACAACTCAGTGATTGATGTAATTTAGGGGTAAAAATGACTATATCGTCCGCATATAGCCCAATCTTTCTGGGCCAACCTTGAAACTCAAAAGGAGGAATCAACTCTGCCTCTCTTATTCGACACGCTAAAGGTTCTATATAAAGATCGAACAAGAGAGGAGATAAAGGGCATCCCTGCCTTGTACCCCTCATTACTTTTATTGGTGGTGTTAAATTCCCGTTTACTAAAACCCTCGAAGTGGGTGACTGATGTAGCCGTGTCAATACCGAGCCAAAATTGACCCCCATCCGTATATGAGCTATCAACTCTTTCAAATACACCCAATTAACCCGATCAAATGCCTTGGCGGCGTCCAGGGCAACCACCGCCAAGGGAATGTTATATGTAGCTGCTGCATCTATACTTCATATAAGGGAAAACTTTAACTCCTTTAGATACCTCCCTTTAATAAACCCCTTCTGATCCTTATGTATTAGATGTGGGACAACTCTAGCCAACCTATCTGCCAAGATCTTGGCAAACAACTTATAATCGCTGTTTAACAACGAAATCCCTATAGGAGTCCATATATTTCGGTGATTTCCCGGGTTTAGGAATAACAATAATGTTTGCCTCGTTCCATGACACTGGGAGGACCGCAACACCTAAGAAGATATAATTAAAAAGTTTCGTTAATATGGGTACCACGCTCCCTGCCACTGCCTTATAGACCTCGGCAGGAAGCCTGTCTGGTCCTGGAGCCTTCCCTTTCTTGACACTTCTTATAGCCATCTCTACTTCTCCCAACGTTATCTCTTGATCTAATGATTCCTGAAGCTCTTCCGTCAATGGTTTTAAAAACTTTACCCAACTATCTATTGCCTGTTTAGCCGGAGCGAGATCCTCCCTATACACCTCTTCAAAATATCTATAAAATGCCTCCGCAATATCCTTTGTGTCAGTAACAAATTGTCCTAGTTCACCATCTTTTACTTCTTTAATTGTGCTACGTACCCGCTCACTCCCGGTTTTCCAAGCTAATAATTTAGGCAGGTCCTCAGTCTCAACGCCAAGCATATTGCTGTCTCAAGTGCCTCCGTGCCAGAGCCAGAGATCGAGGATCCTTGGCGGCTGCAGTGGTCCACTTGCCGTCTGACCGCCATACTCTTAATACGATGGTCGGACCACTGGTGCGGCGGTACCCGACCGCCACCAACCTCTACCATGGGTTTGGCAGTCCGATGAACTGCCAGACTCGGAAGAAGGGCCTTAGTAAACTTCCTGGATATTCCTGCAAATGAAAAATCATGGCATTCAAAGTCCCGACATTCTTTTTTTCCGGGTGACACAAGAGTCATATCTAAAACTCGATCTAGCTGGCATACTTTATTGGACCCTTTTTGCTACTCTGTGTCAAAAGGGGTATGAAACTGAATATCAAAAAGAGAAAATGTATATCTTTTACCCCAACCACATCCAAGAGGTGCAGTATGCAGGCGTACAATGAACTGCTAGAACAAGTTAAAGACTCACTAATAAGAACGACTGGCCTTACGGAAGAACACACTTAAACTCTGGCAAGAGTCCAGGATGATCCTCATGACGACAAAGAAGACCAAGGCTAGGTCACTCTCTCAAGCAGCTGAGATGTTAAATGCTAAGGCCTAGGGATCAGTCCTTTATGGTGAAGAGCTTTAGGGTGTTGATACTGCTAAGAACCTCAATGCACTAGAAAATAAATTCATGAGGGCTTTGATGAACCTTCTACAAAACACCCTTCCCCCGACTAGTGCAGGTCTTAGAAGTGGGTAGTTTTTCAATAACTTTAGCAAGCAAACTTAGACCTTATTGTCTGGCACAAATTGTGGTCCTATGATGAAATGGCAGCATATAGGCACCTTGGCTGAGGTTTGTTAAGGATGTAATTTTGAAGTTCGATTTAGCTGCCCTTAGGAACTCTCCTGTTGATGCCACCTCTATTCGTAGATCTGTGGTAAAAGATAGACTAAAGTCTTTTTTGTGGAAAGAGGAATTGAGGAAGTGTAATTGGGCAGCCAGACAGACAGTTTTTTAGACAAGATTAGTTGTCCCCTAGCCAAGCAGGTGCTTATTCCAATTCAGTGGTGTAGCAAAGGGGGCGAGGATCGCCCAAGGTGACACAAGTTTTGGGGTGAGACCTCCCCCCCTCTTACTTGTGCTGTCCCGGGGAAGCAGACTCATGGGAATCACCAGCCCACCGCGCTCTTACATGCAGGCCACCGATGGCCGCAAACTCCGGGGTCTCCACGGGTGGCCAACGGTCTAGCTACGCCACTGTTTGATTTAGATATGGAACATTACCCATCGATAGTGTCTTCATCCGTTGGGGACCCAGTTCATGCACCACCACTTTATGCCCTACTTGTAATCTGGAGGAGGAAATCTTACACCATTCTTTTTCTTTTGTAAAGTCTATGTTATCCCTCACAAGAAGTAGATTAAACCAATGTGTCTTTCATAAGTTGTTAGGAGAATAGAACATGCGCTCAGAATAATGAGCTCTGATATGCAGGCCATTATCTAAATCACTTTTGCTGAACTCTTATTCTCCGCATGAATTATTCCCAAGAATGCTTCTGTGCTGAGGTTGACCAATGACCCACTGTGATTACATTGCTTATCCAAGAACTTTTGTTAAGTAGGGCTTTCTTTGCACTTATTCTAATTATGGTACTTTAAGAGAATGTAGGTGCAGTCTCAGTTGATTGCTGGTGTTATTATTAGGCAGCTACTTTGCATCCGCACTTTATGATACCTTTAAAACTGCTAAGGCTATAATGACTTACGTTTTTAGCTTGGACACATACTATGTATTGCTATGAGCTATTTTAATATTGCTGATTTTATCTCGATTTTAACGATTTTAGTTGACGGTTTTGATTATGATGCATGAAGTTTTTCGAGATTTATAATCCAAAATAAGCTATCTTGATAACAGGAATACAATATTTGCTTGGTGAAATGGCATGCTGAGGTGTGTTTACTAAAATGTAAATCTGTTCTTTGGAGCATCCAATTTTATAATGAAAATGGCAAGCGTCTGTTTGAAGGAATTACGCGTATTTGTCTAAGATGAAACCATTGAATTTCATTGTGAAGTGTATGTGTTTTCAGACGCATGCAGCCTTATGTTTCTAACAAAATGACTGCATTTCAGAAATGCCTTTAAAGGTGATATTTGAGCGACAATTCTGCCTGAGTTTAGGGAATTGTGCAGACATTTCTGACACTTTTCCTCTCCTTTCTATCTTTCACCCTTTCCTGTTCTTTCTTTTCTTTTCTTTCTTCTCCCTTTCCTCTCATTTGTCTCTCCTCTCCACTCCATTCACGCCTCCCTCAAGAGAATACGGTGCAAGGGTCCAAACAGACAGGCGCTTATTTACAAGCCCCTTGTGCCACTTTTGCGTCACTTTTAACATGGGAAAAGTACGCAAAAGTGGTGCAAGTGGCTTGTAAATCTGCCCCACAGTGTCTAAATGATTCGAAGCAGGAGACTTAAAGTAGGCCCCTAACTGACTCCATTCACCGGTGCCACTGCACCACTGATAGCTACAACCCTCAACACCTGACTGAGAAATAATTAATACAAATAAATAATAGACATGAAAATATACTTATACATTGTTTGCAATACCCACTGAACACGTTGCCAGGCGCATAGATGTTTATGGGAAACCGGGCACATATTGTCTGAGATCAGATCTGTGATGCTCACCCCACCCCCCTTTGCCAAATGCATTCATAACTGCCATACCCATAGGAGAGGATGAAATGTCGAAGTTTCCTCCTTAGACAGTGAACACCAAACCCGAACGTAAAGGAGATGAAACTGCCCAAAAACAGAACGCATAAAAAGATGAACGAAATGAAATGGTAGGTACATTTCCTTTGATACTGTGACTGATGCTATACGTGTACAATGTTCTTTTTACGATTAACAACTTGTAAGCACGTTTTAACCACTGAAAACATACCAAGATATGTTTATAAAAGTATTTATTGGGGAGCATGAGCCCAAACACCATAGGAGGAGTGGGGCATACCTAAATCAATCGTCCAGCAGCAGTGCTCCCATCTGTCGCCGCTAGCCCAGTCCAGCGGCCGCAGTGTGAGGGGAGCCCTGAGGACTCCATTTTCCAGACGCCCTAGTGGCGCAACACGCCGCCACAGACAATCCCCGCGCCAGGCGGCGCCTGAAAAGGAGACCAGCACCCGCGTCGCGGGATCGCGCGAGTGGGCGCCGGGAGAAGCCCGGGACAAGGGCGGGGCCATCAGCGGCCAGAGAAGGCCGGGTCGGGACACCCCCCTTGGCACACAAAGGTAAAGATAACCAGCGTTCAGTTCCATACAGGTCCCTTCTAAGTGCAACCACATTGTGACACTTGAACAAATTCCTGGTGGTTGATGCCCGTTTTAATTCACACAAGACAGTTAAGTCATGACCTGCAAGGGGGTCATTAGAAACTTATTTCCCCAGAGTGACTTGCGTAAGGGAACGATGGACAACTACTTAAAGAGGGTGACCTCCCCCACTACCAGTGACCCGGAGAGAATAGAACAATGCCTGGACATGGGTAGTTCTTCTAGTACATGTTCTTCCTTCCAGACAGCCAAAGCAGCTCTAGATTCATTTCTCCTGGAGGAGTTAAACAAATTATGTAAATCCAATTACGCTCCTGTTGAATTAGGAAGTATGCAAACTAGTGCTCCTACCTGCCCTACAGCTACCACTAGTCCCCAGTTCACTAGATCATCCCAACTAACTGAAAGTTTGCAGGGTACTCCCCTTTTAGCACGGGCAACAGTAAATTCCCAACCTACACTGTCCCCTCAGGTCTTTTCTGCTAAAAGGAAGAGAGATGGGGTTAAACAAATGGGGAAACATGCAAAGATACGAAAACCGAACCCAAGTCCCCCACTTCCCAACACTGCCACCCTTAAAGCACCTATTCAGGCTACTTTATTGGCCCAGATCGAAAACATGATCAAATCAATAATATCCCTGCTGATGGAAAAAATGAATAGCTTAGGGGAAAGGCTCACAGGTGTTGAGGAAGCGATTAAGGCCAACTCGTCATATATAAAAAGTTTGGCAGGACCTTTTCAACCACAGCTTCCAGCCCCCAAAGAAGTGCCTAAAAATACCGCACTAAGTATAATCGCCCATAACCAATCAGTAACCTCTAATATAACATCTTCAAACACCCCGAAAGCAGCCGCAGCAGCACGAAGTTCTTACCCTAGAGCAGGGCCGAACAAAGATTCTATATCACATAAGGGGACAGCTGTCAATTATGGCAATATTGCACATAAAACCAATCATTTACACGTGCCACCGGAGGCCGCTCCCTTTGTGTGTGTCCTCTCGGGAGTACCGGAACTTACAAAGGGGAAAAACGAAAGACAACAGGACCTTAGGAATAAGGTTGTCTTCTGGTAAACTAAAAATAAGCCTCTCCCTCCCAACATCGATGGAAGTATACTAAGGGTTAGAAGGGTGGGCTGGCTAGGACCTCTTTCAAAAGATATAGCTGGTGACTTGGTACTTGTAAAATTTGGAAATTAATATGTCGTCCCACATCTCCAATCACGGCACCCACAAATAGGAGATGGCCCTATATCTATCTGGGGCCTAAGTGATTTCTACCCTAGAACGTCATACGTTCCATCACCAAGTCAAAGACTTGAGAGCGACCGTCTGACGGGCAGAAGTGCCCTCGTATCGAGCAGTTACACCATCCCCACTTCTAATCATTTTCACTTACTCTCGAGTTTAACCCTGATGGATTAAATTGTATAGACACTGATATTATTCATATGTAAATTCCAACCTGTAATGAATTATATACATTCTTTTCGTTTTTATACTATGTCTCTGCCGCGTTCGACACGGTTCCACATGTCCAGCTGATCTCTAGGCTAGAGGACATTGGCATCACTGGCGCGGCTCTCAAATGGGTCAAGTCCTTTCTCACAGACCGTTCACAACAAATCTGGCTCCCTCCCTACCAGTCATCGATTAGCAAGGTGGACACTGGAGTCCCCCAAGGGTCGACTCTAAGCCCCCTGCTCTTCAATGTATACTTGACCCCCCTTGTACATCTTGCAGAGAGTCTGGGTGCTAAAATAATGGCCTACGCCGATGACACCCAGCTTCTCTTCACGTGGGACAAGAACAACCTCGATACAATGAGAGTCCAATTGTGCCTGTCCTCAGTATTTGCCTGGCTGGCCAAGGCTGCCCTCAAATGCAATGAGGACAAGTCGGAGATTCTCTTGTATGGCCAATTCCCAGCGGGATTCAGGGAATCCATCTGGCCCACTGGATTGCCGTGCCCGTCTGGAAATTGCGGAGTTGCTAAAAACTTAGGGATCTGGTTTGGCGCCGATCTGTGCTTTCGAGATCAGATCTCGAGATTGGCGGGAACCTGTTATGGTACCCTTATTACCCTCCGGAAGTTCTTTCCACTTCTTCCCCAGGAAGCGAAGGAAACAGTGGCTAGAGCACTCATTCTTTCGCGTCTGGATTACGCCAACGCATTATATGTGGGCGCTCCTGATTTTCTGCTTCGCAAACTGCAAGTAGTCCAGAACGCGACAGTGAGGCTCCTATACAACATCCCCAAATGCCATAGTGTACGAAGACAACTTGCGGAACTCCACTGGCTTCCAGTTGCCCTCAGAGTGCGCTTCAAAATCCTAACACTAGCTTTCAAGGCCTTACACGGTCCTTGCCCACCATACCTCAGTGCCAGGTTTGCCTTTTATCAGCCCCCGCGTCAATTGAGATCTGCTTCCCTCAGACATCTGGTCACTCCCAGATTTAAGAGAGCCCGTCTGGGGGGAAAATCCATGACGGTTAAAGCCGCCCAGCTATGGAATAGTCTCCCTGACCATCTGAGACATACGACAAACCTTACATACTTTAAAAAACACCTAAAAACCTTTTTATTCAAGCAAGTCACGTAATCCACATGTCTTTTCTTGGCATCTCTTTCGTTTCTGACACTGAACTTCTCTCGCGCCAGGACAGTCTCGACTAGCAGTGCGCGTTATAAGAAATATATAACATAACATAACATAACATAACAATCAATTAGCTTGAATGTTTTGCACAGTTTGTGATAAGGGACTTAGGTTTTGTATTTGAAATCTTTGAAAATTTTGTTTTTATGTGAATGTAATATTATGTTTTTAAGCTATTATGGTTATATTTCTACCCAAATAAAGTACTTACTGACTGACTGATTTATAGGGGAAGTTTGCCTCCTCATCAAAAATGTATTGCAATATATCCCCAATGCCCACTGAACTACTCGATAACTTAGCTAATTTATGTCAAAACTGTGCTGTAAAATGCACAATTTGGCCCTTATTTGTAAAAAAATAAAATTAAAATAAGACCCTCGAGGACATTAGATCAATTTGTAGAGATCAAGGCATGCATTTTCGCTCAACAACTACAAATGTGCACTTTCATAAGAAAAGTTCAGAATAAGTTAATTTCAAATGCAATTCACAAAAGAAGACATCTCACAAAGACGTTTGACAATCAGTCACAAGCATATTTTAACATGTAAAGGACTAATCACTGTGTGATGCATATGACCATGCAAAGAAATATATAAAAAAAACTCCACTATGGTTTCATTAAATTCTTCTGAACTTTTGTTTAAATTTTTGATGTGAAGCATTCTCACTAAAAAGCAGCATCCACACAGCTCTTTGGGCCAAAGGGGGGATGCAGCACAGACCACATAACGCTCTATATGTGTGAAAAAGGCTGCTTCATTGAAGACAGGTGCACCACCCAAACATGTTGTTTGACCTTTGCCATACAAAACTAAACCTTGCTACTATTTGTTCAGCTACCTTGCCTCCTGACCCCACCCCTAAGAATTATCCTTTTTTTCCCTTTCCTTGCAAATATTTATAAACCCACACTCAGTCATTAACTGTTGAACTTTAACCCTGTGACCCATTACCTACCTCTCAAAACATCTACCTAACTAAGCATTAAAAACATATTTTCCCCATGCTTTTGCATTATATTCACTTATAAATGTCCTTTTTTGTCCTTTTTACTATTAGACTTGACGTGCACGATTGAACGTCTATTTCTATAGTCGGTGGACAGTCGTGGTCAAGATCGGCTACTAGGGAGAGCTGCAGTCAGGTACAAACTTTGAATATTTTATATGTACAGTTGTAGGTGGCTTAATTAAATGTAAGGAGAGAGGTAGTTATATGATGGTTAGTGTAAAACACGATGTTACATATGTTTTAACCCATTTTTCATTCTATGCAGGTAGCTGTTTTAGGCCTACTTAGGGAGGATCATAGTTATTGCAAGATACATTTTAAAAAGTATGTCTAAAAAAAAACGTATTGCCTGCTCCCGGAGTAACTTGTTCCCAACCATAAACTTAACCTGTAAACATATAAAAACGATTTACCAAATGCCACTCAGAAAAGTCCCTGACTGTCTGACTTTTCTGACCCCCCCAGCCTAGGTTGTAGGATAACTTTTAATGATCAAACCCCTATCTATAACCTCATTAATCTGTATGAGGCATAGCTCCACTCAGAAGCTAGACAATTGCACCCCATCATACCTGAAAAAATATACTGCTGCGTACCTTAACTCTGGATGTTCTACTCTTCCAGTACCCTCCTTATTGCGAAAGCCTCATGTCTCTGTTAATTTGTCTCCTGGCTTTGTCTATTGCTGCAGGCCTCTTGGTCCCCCTCACTGTCACCTTGAAATGAACTTTGACCAGATGATATAATATCCCCATCACTGATGTTTACATAACAAAAGGTCACTTTCCATTTGCCACAAACAGGGGGAAGTCTCTTACTCACCTATAAGCCCTTTACTCCCAGGGGAAATATACGAATCAGAACTTTTCCTTTCAGTAACTTATTATCAGTGTAATCAACTCCTGCAAACGCATGCCACCTTTCCCCTGCCAACAAACTTTAATGGCCTCTGCATCCAGGCCCAGGCAGCTTTCCCTTTTTCCAATTCATAGGGCTCCCCCCATTAACAACTAAATGTCCCACTATCCATGTGGACAGTCGCTCCGTCGCTGACCTCGGCACAGCACCTGAAAAGACACATGTGTAAATATATGCAGGATAAGCTGTCCCCAACCCTGATCCTCCCCTCCTAATGTATTTTAAAACCGCCAGCTCTCCCTTTCCCCAGGCGCAAAATCCTGTCCCTTTCCCCAGCCCTCATTTGCTGCATCTGTTGTTACCCCAATCTGAAATGGATGTGTACCATAATCACCGGGCCTCCCTCAAAACAATAATGCTCTACACATAACCCACCATAGCTGCACAGCTGACACCATGGTGCCCAAAAAACCTGCAGAAAAAACTACCCCTTTCTTTGTCTGCCCTACTCTTTCAATACGCAGCCCCACATCACCAGGCATGCTCCCCCAGCGTCTGCCAGATCCCTTTCACCCCATCTTTCACCTGGAAGTCCCTTCCTACCCAGCAATTCCGGAACCCAGAAAAGCCCCAGCGTACCTCCATTACGACAAGGTGGAAAGCCATACTTTGTCCCAATAAATTCTTCAACTCCTCCGAATGAGGTGTAACAGGCTTTACACTAAAACCTTGGCCACCTGTTTCCTCACTTGTGGCCCAGTCCCCTTCTCTCTGCCCCCACCATTTAGCAAGCGCCTGCCCAGTTCACCCATCGAGGGTGCATACCCCACCATAGCTTCCCCATAAAAGCCATCCCTGCCAGCTTGCCCACAGTAGTGACCTCTAACAACCTCTGTCAATCCTTGAAACATAAACTGTACAGCAACTACTTCCCTTTCCCACCTATCTGATCTCCTCTGAGGCCCCTCTCTAATAATTACCACCATGCTTGTTCCTACACTCTCCTAGTAACTACCACCACAGACCCTACCTGGCTTGATACAAAATATTGTGCTTTAAACAACTTAATACCAATACAAATTCTCGCATTTGCTTGAGTACCTTTGCACCCCTCGCTTATTGCTTATCCACCAGTTGTACCACTGCCATGTTACCCGATTGTGCGCTCACTCCCCTGCCCGCACAACTTTTCCTCACATGTAAATCCTCCTTCATCCCTGCTGACAAGTGCATGTCTTGTTGTGGCAACACAAGGCCCAATAATAACCTTTCCAATCGCCTACAAAGTGTCCTTCCTGTCCCTACTACTCTACATGCACATTTAAGCTTTCCTAAAGGAACCTGTACCTTTCTAACCATCGCTTCCCCTCTAACCAGCATGTTGTCTTTCACCATCACCATGTGCAGCTTCCTCTTCATCGGTAGGCGTGCCTCCATTACCTCTGAGTCCAAATCAATACCCAGAAATTACAACTCTGTACTTGGACCTTGTGTCTTCTCTGGTGCTAAGGGGACCCCCTATCGCCTCATGAGCTCTTCTAAACTTGTCAGCTATTGGTGACAGTCCATCAAAATGAGTTGCCCCATCAGGAAGTAGTCGTCAAGGTAGAATGTCACCATATCTTTTCCCATCTGCCATGAAAACCCATTGAAAGAAAAGCTGAAACCCTCAAACCATGCCCAGGATATGGAACAGCCCATTGGTAGCGCTTTGCCCACACTTATTTACCCCTCACCTTATTGAGCTTCTTCTCCATTGGTATGTGTGCCTCCATCACCTCTGGGTCCAAATCAATACTCAGCAATGACAACAACACCGTATTCAGACCTTGTGTCTTCTCTGGTGCCAAGGGGACCCCAATTGCCCCATGAGCTCTTGTAAACTTGTCAGCTGTTGCTGATAGTCCATTGAACCGGGTTGGCCCACCAGGAAGAAGTCGTCAAGGTAGTGTGTCACCATCACTTATCCCGTCTGCCACGAAAAGCCCATTGCAAAAAGAAGCTGAAACACTCAAACATGTACAGGATATGGAACAGCCCTTTGGTAGCACGTTGTCCTCACTTATTTGCCCCTCAAACTGAATACCGAGCCATTGAAACTCATCCGGGTATATCAGCAGTAAATGGCAAGCAGACTTAATGTCACCTTTTGCCATCAGGGCCCCTGTTCCTATCCTCTCCCCCCAGTCCTCTGGCAACGTCTGCTGACCAATATGACCCAGATGTCTTCTGCTATAAAATAGTGATTGCCTCCTCCTTCGGCCATTAACTATTGTTGGTTCAATCAAAATTGCCCCGGTTCCTTTATGGGCCCCACTCCTAATGGTGAGATTCTCAAATCCTTTGTCTGCCCCTACATGACTGGGCCTTCCATAGGCCCCTCCTCGGCTTCCTAATTCTCTTTGTCACACATTCTGAGCATGTCTTGCGCATGCTCACTGATTTCAAGCTGTCCACCCACCTGTCATACTGAGGTCCATTGTACCCGAGATGGAAACCTTCTTTAACCCACACCTAATAAGGCAGCATCTTCCCATGTGGGAGAATATGCCCGCCATTACTCTAAGCATGGCTGTTTAATGGCTGTATGAGCCTTCTCCCATAGTTCCCTGTGCTCCTCTACCCTGCTTTATACTGAGTCTCTTGACTGCAATGCCACCCTTGCCTGTTGTATCCTGCCCCATAGCATTGCCCCAATGGGTGCCGCCCTGCACACTTCGGGCACCCTTACTGAACTTGCGGTGCTCCCTTGTGCACGCTTCCTTTATTGAAATCCCAACAGGCCCCCTGTACTTCCCCTGAGGTTTTGTCTGTGTATCCCCCCTACCCCCTCTCGTGGAGTGTTTCTAAAAAGGGATGGTAAACAAACAGAAGCCCGCAGGCCGTGTAAGTTTGCTTTTCCCACCCAAATGCCCCCATTGTTTGCTAATACAAGTCTGTGTCTATCTTCTGGCGACTTCTCGCATCCGAGCTCACAAAATCAAGACTGCCGCCGATCAATTCTCTATGGTCATGACTACTTTAGGTCTTTTGCCAATTCCACTTCTTACTCTTTCGATATCTCTTTCGTTCTAAGCTCCCTTTGCTGTAACCTCAACATTTCTACCTACTTCCCTTTCCAAACCTTTTCTATTGCAGCCAGCCTGGGTTATGGTCATGAAGGCTTCGTCACGCCCCGGCATGGAAGCCATTAGTGCTGTACCTTTTGTATCATCCTTACCAGCTGCTGTCTCCCTCCCTTCATCCTGTCGATGTTTTACCATCTCCTTTTTTTCCATCCCCCTCCAATTTGTGCTTTCTGGTACCTACCCCTGTATCCTTTACGTAAAATCTTTCAGCTGATATACCTCCCCCTCCCTGTCATCCTTATATGCATCTGTCTCCGCTGACACTTTGCCATTGGAAAACCTTACAATGAATACCCCTTTTTCGCCCTTATCCGCCATCAAGGTCCGCGTCCACACTGGATCCTGCCGCCTAACCATTCGTGCAGGGATTCCATCAGGCTGTCCTGGACCGGCCGCTTTCTTTTACTTTCAACCTGAAATGGACTGTGCACATTGTTACTATGCCCCACCACCCCCCCTTTCTGTTACCCTTCCTCTTCCTCCTCAATTTCTCCTCCCATGGGACTCTCCTCGTCGTAATCCACTGAAGAAGCTACCCGCATATCATCCCATGCCCTTGTGCCTCAGCCTTTTCCTCCTACTACGAAATCATGCTTCCAGGTACTGCGAAATCATGCTTCCAGGTTTTAACCTTTATAAATCTGGGTAAACTGCCCTTCTGACCACTTCTTGCCCTACATCTCCAGCCACTGTCCCTGTGGCCCCATTGACCCATTGGGGTTGTCGTGCCATTGCTAACACCTCTGCTGCCGTTTCATTGCCTCCTGCCCGTCCCTCGATGTGTTCCGGCTGCTCACTTTTGACATAGCCATCCCTTCCTCTTGGTAACCCCTGAGACAATTACTTCCCATACCTGCTGACCCTGTAATTGAAAAGTAAGGTCCAGAACACCTGGGTTAATGACCCCACCCCCCTATCCACACATTACCCGGATCCACTGCCAAAATCCGCCTCTCCCACCCTATTGTTCTGCTCCGCTCGACTCGCCTGTTTCCTGCTGAATGCTCCCCTCTCTGCTGCGCCAGCCCCCCCCTCCACTGTCCCTTCAATGTGTATATACCCGTGTCCCCCTTTAGCCTCTCCTACTTGATCCTCCTCATTGCTCCACTCCAGCAAAGCTGCCGCTGTGGCGGACGCCGGGCCCCTCTCATGTTCTTTCTCCCTGTATTCCACCCCTCACCCACTCTCATGGGCTGCGGATGTGCCCCACGGTCCCCTCCCCCTCCTCCAATCCCGACCTGAGCCCCTCCGCAGTCCTGTCAAATCCCCCCTCCCATTTTCTATGATGGTTTCAACCCCCCTGTAGACCTCACCCGCTCCACTCCCCCTTATCAGGTTGCCCTCGCCCCCCCTTTCCAGTACTGCTCCTTCCACCTCCCTATCTCCCAGGACTTGCTGCGTTCCCCCCACCCCCCTCCTTCCTTCATCCCCCTCCCCCAAAAACTCCTCACCCCTTATGAAAATCCTCCTTCCCCAGCCTCTCCCCCCTCCCTGGCAGATTCCTACTCTATTATGCTGGCTGCGCCCCCCCTCCTTCCCATTGCTGCTGCTGGACATATCCCTGCCCAGAAATACCACCTACGGAGCCTCTCCCACCCCTCTCTTGGGATTTGCCTCTGCCTTTTGTTCCCCCAATCTGACACTTTGGCACCAGTGGGATGCTCGATACCAGCACATGTTTACCCGAACCGGGGTATCTTGGTGCTGAATAACAGATGTTTATTGTTACCCAACTTAATGGTACTCATTTTATTGACCTCAGATGGATGAAAGGCTGAGTGAACCCACCAGGATTGTAGCCTGTAACCATGAGGTCGACCATAGGCCCCTGCAGTGGATGAATTAGTCCATTGAGCCACCAGACCCTGACGCTCACTTCCCTCTGCTCGTGTCACACATGGCCTCAGCGGCTGTCACAACCTCATGCGTCCTTCCATTTAAGCCCTGCCCACTCCCTTCATGAACGTGAGTGGGGGACGCCACGCAGTGCCCCGCCCCCTCCTCGCTTTGTTAAACGTGTGCGGCCGCTTTTGCAGCTCGGCCGCACACACTCACCGGCTTGCGCTTGTTGTCCCAAACATTTTCAGAAATCCCCTGCCTACGCAGAACTAGAACTGGTTGCCGTGTCACCTTACTAAAATAGTGGCATGGCATACAAAACTTCTGGTTTTAAGGCCCCCGCACCCCCAAGCCAAAAAAGGAAGCCCAACGAGCCCAATTGGGCTCTAGGCTGCACCACTGGCCCAAAAGCCCGGGAAGAGGGGGCAAGCCCTCCTATGGTCGGCTGCCCCCATGCCCCACTTTGCGCATTCATTAGGGCTCGCCCCTTTCCTATTCCGCAGGAATAGGTAATGAGCCCTAATGCAGCCAAACCATACTTAAGGCCGAGGGCTCTCCAGAGGATTTTGGGAAGTGCACGCCTCGTGCACGAGCTTGCCTGGCCTTCTGCCTATCAGCCTGCCAGTTCTCCTCCCCTAATTATTCACTTCAATGACTTTGTCTCTTCAAAGGCTCTGCTCCCCGCCCCTCGCCTGCACTTGCAGGCTTTAACTTGGCACCCTCTGCAGCTACAAAGTCTCTGAGAAATAGTGGTGCGGGTGACTTAATACGACTGCTAATGGGCTGCATCCGTGCCATGGGCTGTACCTTCCTGTACCACTCTGCATATATTTAGTTTAGAAACTTGCAAAGTGACCTAGTTTGTGAGGTAACCTAAAGCCACACAGTGATGGTTATGCTACGTATACTTTATGGCTTAAAGCTCAATGTACTGAAGCACATCTATGAAACCTCCATGCCTGTTTTCTCCCTCCTCTTGCCTCGTCTCTCTTGCTGCTCCAGGTGAAATCTGCACTGCTCTCCCTTCAATTCTTTTAATCAGCATCCCCCTCTGTCCATTGCCCCTCCCTCAGTCCTCACACCTCCATTTGCTCCTTTCATCATGTCCCTGTTTCTTTCCGTACCTCGTCTCTTGTGTGTGATCTGTTTCCGCTGAGGCGACCCTTGTGCTTTCCCGACCACAGCCTGTCCCTCGGAGCTCAGCTGTCCCTCGCAGTCCAACCAAGAGTGAGGGACTGGCTTGTGGGGTGGGGAGGATCCGGGGTGCTTCCAGTCCAAAGCTGCGGGAAATGTCACATTTGTGGCAAATGCACCTGATTAGAACCATTTGGATTCATATAAAAAAAAAGGAACAGGAGTTATATTTCAGAGGTAGACTCGTTCAGTTGCTGCCCCGTACCGCCTAAACTGGCAGACTTGGGGGGGGCATTGCCA
Organism: Lissotriton vulgaris; assembly: GCF_964263255.1. Lineage (NCBI taxonomy): Eukaryota > Metazoa > Chordata > Amphibia > Caudata > Salamandridae > Lissotriton > Lissotriton vulgaris. The sequence goes on along the minus strand of NC_141697.1, from coordinate 712,430,609 downwards.
TGGACTCGGCTCGGTGGAGGTGGGCTCCAAGCGGCAAGGTGTGAGCAGAACACAGACCTACCCAGGCGCTGAGCATTAATAAAGGATTAACGCCCGTTTTTGGATCAGCTGTGATGGCAGCTAATGGCTGGGCATTAACTATAGTACTCTCAGTAAAGCACCCCGTACCCAAGCACAGCCGGGAACTTTAACATAATGGGTGCTGCATTCACTCTAAAGTGCCCCGTCTACTCTACAGAAATAAACAACTCCCCGGAATCCAGAAACAAAGTGAAAACACAATTGGACAAAGAACAAGCGGAGCGCTGTAATCACTCGGACCTCAACTTTTAACTTCCATTTCAAAGCGAACACAGCAGCACATGGGCCACACCCAGTGCTTATTTTGAGCCAGTGGTTTCCGGTGCTTGGCACAGCACCTGCACTTAATTGGTTTCCAGTGCTTAATTGGTTTGCGGTGCTAAGAGATAAGCAAAATGGCGGTTTATGAATACAGTATGCATTCAAAATTACTAATACCTGCCTCCCCAGACAATATTTTAGCTATGGGGATTTGGAATAAAGAGCACTTGCTACCCAACATGTGCACTCATGTCAAATAGAACCTCTGGTAAAACGTACACCATCATGAAGTTACCTATTGGGGTTTGTGGTCGGGAGGGGGAACATGCCTTTATGCATTGGGGTGTAGAGGAATGACTTGGCAAACTAGATGACTAGGGTATTGCAAGAGACTGAGTGGTTCAAGGTTTACATTACTCTACCACCCTCACTCTACCACCCTCACTCTACCGCCCTCACTCTACCGCCCTCACTCTGCCGCCCTCACTCTATCGCCCTCACTCTACCACTCTACCGCCCTCACTCTACCACTCTACCGCCCTCATGCCCTCACTCTACCGCCCTCACTCTACCACTGTACCGTCCTCACTCTACCGCCCTCACTCTACCACTCTACCACCCTCACTCTACCACTCTACCGCCCTCATGCCCTCACTCTACCGCCCTCACTCCACCACTCTACTGCCCTCACGCTACCGCCCTCACTCCACCACTCTACCGCCCTCACTCTACCACCTCCCGCTACCACCCTCACTCTACCACTCTACCGCCCTCACTCTACCGCCCTCACTCTACCAATCTACTGCCATCACTCTACCGCCCTCACTCTACCACTTTACCGCCCTCACTCTACTGCCCTCACTCTACTGCCCTCATGCTACCGCCCTTACTCTACTGCCCTCACTCTACCGCCCTCACTTTGCCGCCCTCGCTCTACCGCCCTCTCTACCACTCTACCACCCTCTCTACCACTCTACCGCTTTCACTCTACCACTATACCGCCCTCACGCCCTCACTCTACCGCCCTCACTCTACTGCCCTCACGCCCTCACTCTACCGCCCTCATGCCCTCACTCTGCCGCCCTCACTCTACCACTCTACCGCCCTCACTCTACCACTCTACCGCCCTCACTTTACCGCCCTCACTCTACCGCCCTCACTCTACCACTCTACCGTCCTCACTCTACCACTCTACCGCCCTCACTCTACCACTCTACCGCCCTCACTTTACCGCCCTCACTCTACCGCCCTCACTCTACCACTCTACCGTCCTCACTCTACCACTCTACCGCCCTCACTCTACCACTCTACCACCCCCAATCTACCGCCCTCACTCTACCACTCTACCGCCCTCACTCTACCACCCTCACTCTACCACTATACCGCCCTCACGCCCTCACTCTACCGCCCTCAATCTACCACTCTACCGCCCTCACTCTATCGCCCTCATGCCCTCACTCTGCCACCCTCACTCTACCACTCTACCGCCCTCACTCTACCACCCTCTCTACCACTCTACCGCACTCACTCTACCGCCTCACTCTACCGCCCTCACTCTACCACTCTACCGCCCTCACTCTACCTCCCTCACTCTACCACCCTCACTCTACCACTCTACCGCCCTCACTCTACCGCCCTCACTCTACTGCCTTCACTCTACTGCCCTCATGCCCTCACTCTACCACTCTACCGCCCTCACTCTGCCACTCAACCGCCCTCACTCTGCCAGTTTACTGCCCTCACTCTTCCACCCTCACGCCCTCACTCTACTGCCCGCACTCTGCCGCCCTCACTCTACCGCCCTCACTCTACCACTCTACCTCCCTCACTCTACCACTCTACCACCCTCACTCTACCACTCTAACGCCCTCACTCTACCGCCCTCACTCTACCACCCTCACTCTACCACTCTACCGCCCTCACTCTACCACTCTACCGCCCTCACTCTATCGCCCTCACTCTACCACCCTCACTCTACCGCCCTCACTCACTCTACCGCTCTCACTCACTCTATCGCCCTCCCTCACTCACTCTATCGCCCTCACTCTATCTATCGCCCTCCCTCTCTCTATCTATCGCCCTCCTTGTATCTATCTATTCCCCTCACTCTATCTATCGCCCTCCCTCACTCTATCTATCGCCCTCCCTCACTCTATCTATCGCCCTCCCTCACTCTATCTATCTATCGCCCTCCCTGTATCTATCTATTCCCCTCCCTGTATCTATCTATTCCCCTCCCTCCCTCTATCTATGGCCCTCCCTCTCTCTATCTATGGCCCTCCCTCTATCTATTTATCGCCCTCCCTCTATCGCCCTCCCTCCCTCCCTCTATCTATTGCCCTCACTCCCTCCCTCTATCAATCGCCCTCCCACTCTTCCACCCACCTCCTTCTCTAACTCCCTGTTCTCTTCTCTTCTCCCGTGCTGATCTTATTCTCTCTTCCACCCTGCCTCCTTCTATACCTCCCTGTACTCTTCTCCCGTGCTGATCTGCTGCTCTCTTCCACCCCACCTCCTTCTTTAACTCCCTGTTCTCTTCTTTTCTTCCTCTGCTGATCTGCTGCTCTCTTCCACACCGCCTCCTTCTTTAACACCCTGTTCTCTTTTGCTGATCTGCTGCTCTCTTCCACCCACCTCCTTCTCGAACTCCCTGTTCTCTTCTTTTCTTCCTCTGCTGATCTGCTGCTCTCTTCCACACCGCCTCCTTCTTTAACACCCTGTTCTCTTTTGCTGATCTGCTGCTCTCTTCCACCTTGCCTCCTATGCTAATCTGCTGCTCTCTTCCACCCCACCTCTTTCTTTAACTCCATGTTCTCTTCTCCTGTGCTGATCTGCTGCTCTCTTCCACCTCACCTCATTCTCTAACTCCCTGTTCTCTTCTCTTCTCCCTTGCTGATCTGCTGCTCTCTTCTACTCTGCCTCCTTCTCTTACACCCTGTTCTCTTCTCTTCTCCTGTACTGATCTGCTGCTCTCTTCCACCCGCCTCCTTCTTTAACTCCCTGTTTTCTTTTCCTGTGCTAATCTGCTGTTCTCTTCCATCCGCCTCTTTCTCTAACTCCCTGTTCTCTTCTCCTGTGCCGATCTGCTGTTCCCTTCCACCCGCTTCCTTTTTAACTCCCTGTTCTCTTCTCCTGTGCTTATATGGTTTTCTCTTCCACCCGCTTCCTTCCTTAACTCCCTGTTCTCTTCACCTGTGCTGATCTGCTGTTCTCATCCACCACCTCCTTCTCTAGCTCCGTGTTCTCTTCTCCCATGCTGATCTGCTGTTCTCTTCCTCCCGCCTCCTTCTCTAACTCCCTGTTCTCTTCTAATGTGATGATCTTTCTGCTATCTTTCATCCGCCTCCTTCTCTAACTCCCTTTTCTATTCTCCTGTGCTGATCTGCTATTCTCTTTCACCCCGCCTCCTTCTCTAACTCCCTGTTTTCTTCTCCTGTGCTAATATGCTGTTCTCTTCCACCCGCTTCCTTCCTTAACTCCCTGTTCTGTTCTCCCGTGCTGATCTGCTGCTCTCTTCCACCCGCCACCTTCTCTAACTCCCTCTTCTCTTCTCTTGTGCTGATGTGCTCTTATCTTCCACCCGCCTCATTCTCTAACTCCTTGTTGCCTTCTCCTGTGATGATCTGATGTTCTTTTCCACCGCCTCCTTCTGTGACTCCCGGTACTCTTCTCCTGTGCCGATCCGCTGTTCTCTTCCACCCCCCTCCTTCTTTAACTCCTTATTCTCTTCTCATGTGCTGATCTGCTGCTCTCATCCACCCACCTCCTTCTTTAACTACGTGTTCTCTTCTCTCGTGCTGATCTGCTGTTCTCTTCCACCCCACCTCCTTCTCTACCTCCCCGTTCTCTTCTCCCGTGCTGTAGTGCTGCTCTCTTACACCTCACCTCCTTCTTTAACTCCCTGTTCTCTTCTGCTGTGCTAATCTGCTGCTCTCTTCCACACCTCCTTCTCTAACTCCCTGTTCTCTTCTCTTCTCCTGTGCTGATCTGCTGCTCTCCCACACGCCTCCTTCTCTAACTCACTCTTCTCTTCTCTTCTCCTGTGCTGATCTGTTGCTCTCTTCCACCCCACTTCCTTCTTTTACTCCCTGTTAACTTCTGCTGATCTGCTGCTCTCTTCCACCCCACCTCCTTCTTTAACTCCCTGTTAACTTCTGCTGATCTGCTGCTCTCTTCCACCCCACCCTCCTTCTCTAACTCCCTGTTCTCTTCTCTTCTCCTGTGCTGATCTGCTGCTCTCTTCCAACCACCTCTTTCTTTACCTCCCTTTTCTCTTTTCCTGTGCTAATCTGCTGTTCTCTTCCACCTGCCTCCTTCTTTAATTCCCTGTTCTCTTCTGCTGATCTGCTGATCTGCTGCTCTCTTCCACCCGCCTCCTTCTTAAACTCCCTGTTCTCTTCTGCTGATCTGCTGCTTTCTTCCACCCAGCCTCCTTCTTTAACTCCCTGTTCTCTTCTCCTGTGCTGATCTGCTGCTCTCTTCCACCGCCTCCTTCTCTAGCTCCCTGTTCTCTTCTCCTGTGCTGATCTGCTGCTCTCTTCCACCCTGCCTCCTTCTTTAATTCCCTGTTCTCTTCCCCTGTGCTCATCTGCTGCTCTCTTCCACCCCACCTCCTTCTTTAACTCCCTGTTCTCTGCTCCCGTGCTGATCTGCTGTTTCCTTCCACCGCGTCCTTCCCTAACTCCCTGTTTTCTTCTCCTGTGCTGATGTGCTGCTCTCTTCCACCCACCTCCTTCTTTAACTCCCTGTTCTCTTCTGCTGTGCTGATCTGCTGCTCTCTTCCACATACATCCTTCTCTAACCGCACACACATACATACAACCACGCACACACACACACACATACAACCACGCACACACAACCACACACAACCACACCACACACACAATCGCACACACAATCGCACACACAACCACACACACACACACACATGCAATCACACCCAACCACACACAACCACAGACACAACCATACACACAACCACACACAAATACAACCACACCCAACTACACACACGCCCAACCACACACACACCCAACCACACACACACACAACCACACACACACACACAACCACACAACCACACACACACAACCACACACACACAACCACACACACACAACCACACACACACAACCACACACAATCACACACACAAAACCACACACATCTATCTATCGCCTTCACTCTATCTATCTATGGCCCTCACTCTATCTATCTATCTGTCGCCTCACTCTTATCTATCTGTCGCCCTCTATCTATCTATCTATCTATCTATCTATCTATCTATCTATCTATCTATCTATCTATCTATCTATCTATCTATCTATCTATCTATCTATCTATCTAGCTATCTATCTATCTATCTATCTATCTATCTATCTATCTATCTATCTATGTATCTATCTATCTAACTATCTATCTATCTATCTATCTATCACCCTCACTCCATCTATCGCCCTCACTCTATCTATCGCCCTAACTCTATCTATCTATCTATCTATCTATCTATCTATCTATCTATCTATCTATCTATCTATCTATCTATCTATCTATCTATCTATCTATCTATCTATCTATCTATCTATCTATCTATCTATCTATCTATCTATCTATCTATCGCCCTCACTCTATCTATCTATTGCCCTCACCCTATCTATCTATCGCCCTCACTCTATCTATCTACCGCCCTCACTTTATCTATCTATCGCCCTCACTCGATCTATCTATCGCCCTCACTCCATCGCCCTCACTCTATCTATCTATCGCCCTCACTCTATCTATCTATCTATCTATCTATCTATCTATCTATCTATCTATCTATCTATCTATCTATCTATCTATCTATCTATCTATCTATCTATCTGCCTCACTCTATCTATCGCCCTCACTCTATCTATCGCCCTCACTCTATCTATCGCCCTCACTCTATCTATTTATCGCCCTCAATCTATCTATCTATCGCCCTCAGTCTATCTATCTATCGCCCTCACTCTAAATATCGATCGCCCTCACTCTATCTATCTATCTATCGCCCTCACTCACTCTATCTATCTATCTATCTATCTATCGACCTCACTTGATCTATCGCCCTCACTCGTATCTATCTATCGCCCTCACTCTTATCTATCTATCGCCCTCACTCTATCTATCTATCGCCCTCACTCTATCTTTCTATCTCCCTCACTCTATCTATCGCCCTCACTAACTATCTGTCTATCTATTGCCATCACTCTATCTATCTGTCTATCTATCGCCCTCACTCTATCTATCTGTCTATCTATCGCCCTCAGTCTATCTATCGCCATCATTCTATCTATTGATCGCCCTAACTCTATCTATCTATTGCCGTTACCCTATCACTCTATCTATCTTTCGCCCTCACTCTATCTATCTTTCGCCCTCCCTCTAGCTATCTATCGCCCTCTCTCTAGCTATCTATCGCACCACCACAGCATCACTCAGGGGCACCACAGCATCACTCAGGGGCACCACGACATCACTATCCGCTACTACAGCATCACTGAACACCACAGTATAACTCGTCGCCACCACATCACTCAGTGCCACCACACCATCAATCTGTGCAACTATTCAACAACAACTGGTTCCAATATGTTCTCTCAATGTTTTAAGCTTTTACAAATGTCACAAAAAGATGTTAATATTTCACTTCTGTTCTTGGATTTTTGTCACAATAAAATACACTGAACATAATCATCACAAAAGTTATTTACTAAAGTTTAAGCTATTGCCATTATAAATTACAACAATAACTTTTATTTAAGTATTAAATATTTAAAAAAATTAAAAGCCATTGTTATTTGTAATATCAATACATCTAAGTCACGTAAATACAAAACATGTTGCATTACAAATGCTATAGGTGTCACATTTGCAAAAGTTAAAAGTATTGGCATTGTAAATGACAAAGCTATTAATTTCGCTATTTTCAAAACCGACACATAAATAAAAAATGTGTCATTTACAAGACCAATAGCTCAAACTTTCCTAATGCGAGATCTATTGCATTGCAAATGCTTGTTTTTTAGTGAAATTATGTAAAACAGGGCTTTAGGAATGGGGTTGGTGGTGACATGAGTGAAAACTTAAGAGGGCATACATAGACCTGACACCAATTAGGGGGAGCGGTTTATAACTCTGTCATTGCCCTTGCCCCCACCGGACTCAAGGTTCAAGAAAGCAGTGACAGGAATAGCTTTTCATTGTTTACGTTCTATAGTTTCCACTCATGTCTATCCACAATTCCACATCCTCTCAGGTTTAAATAGAAAGCCTTTGCGGAACTAAGCGTGTGGAAAGTGGTTAGTGTTTTGTGTACATGGAGTAAAATGATAAGTGATGTCATTTCCGGTACTCTTGCCATTTCGGTGTACTCCCCTACAAGGGTCGTTAGCCTGTTCTCTTGCTCGCTCTCGTGTTTTTTCTTTTTTTGTTTCAGCGTACTCGTCATAACACTTGGATTGTTTAATAAACATCCTTCTTGAAATGCTGGGCTGTGTTAAACGTGACCTTCATTTCCTGAGAACCACAGCCTGATTAAGGGGGGGGGCAATTATCCACAACCAAACAACGAGCAATAGAAGCTAATTACATAACTAGGGCATTAATTATTATGAATGGAATATGAGGCATGCGCGGCCCGGTGGTCTATCTTTGAGAACACGGCGCTATTCTCTCGTAATTGCTCATACTTGTACTTTCTGATTTCAGAGCTGAGTCACCTTGTATTGCGCTCCTGTTAAACAATAACGGACGTAAAGCTACAGTCCCACGCTGCGGGTCTGTACTGGGGCGTCTAATCCAAGGGGTACACTGGAACTAACCTCATGGTGGCCCGAGAGATGCCCAGCCTCATGGCACAACCACAGCAGTATAGCAAAGATGCCATGGGCCCTGCTGCGAACAGCCCCTTTCACTGTTGTTGGGCTAGTAAAATACTGCAATGATCAAGGCTCTTGGGCCCCACCAGGGCTCTTGGACCTGGTGCCTCTGCACCTACTGCACAAATGGTAGCTACGCCCCTTCCAGAACTATTGCTCACACCAACAGTCCCTCCATGTACAAAACACATATAATAAACTGTTTCAGAGTTTGCACAAGCAACATTTTATTAGGTTATTGCACCCCTGCGTAATCCCCGATTGATGGTTTTGCATTCTGCTCTGGTCTTTAGAGATCTGCTTTTTTGAGGGACGACATGCGGGGAAATAGCCACAGGGCACGCAACACCTTCTGATACTTCTGACCATGAGCAGCGGAATCGGGGTGGCCTGCAAAGCCTAGCAGTTTATGAAAGACAAGTGGCCGTGAAGAGATGGACAGACTACATTATAGAACGGAAGGGAGGTGAGGGTCAAGGGAGGGGGTGAATGTAATGGATGGAGGAAGCCAGTAAGAACTGAATTTGCTCCAGAATAGTCATAATGGATAATATGTTTTACATAACGTTCAAACTTGACGGTTTTCAGTTTTATTTAGAAGCACAGGAAGGATACAGAGCGTCAGATATGTTCTGGTGAAGCAGTCTAGATCGAGATTGCAGCTCATAAGAAAGGTTGCCTGGCTGATTTCGAGTGTTTAATTTTTGTTCTGCAAGGTTAGATTGTGAGGACTCCTCAATCTTGTTGCTCTATCACCGAAGACAATTGTCAGGTATCCAGTCCGATAAGAAAATACATTGCTGCATAGGAACATTATATTCTGTTATCTCGGAGGGGGAGAACGGTGCTGTGGCACTTCACGAAACTGAAAGTGATGACAGGAATTTAATAGGCCTGGGCAAAGCACTACGCTACGCTCGCGGAGTTTGCGAAGTTTGCGCAACTTCGCACTACGCAAGCTGCACATAGCACAGTGCGAACATGCGTAGTGCAGCGTAGCGTAGTGCAGCGCGTTTATTTTTTGCTTGTTCACGGTCCTGAACGTCATGTTTGCGACCGCGAGCAAGCAAAATTACATCCCGGCGAGATTCTCAACGCAGGGAGGTAAGGTTTCTCATTGTGAGTGGTTGTGCATGCTCGCGACCGCTCTCAATGAGAAACTACCAGTTCGTGTTGAGAAAGCTGCAGCTCGAGTAATAATCTACTCGAGCAGCAGAAAACTACAGCTCGAACTGTGCAAGATGCCGTTTTCAATGATTGCACAGTGCCGGATGCTTGTCCGCACTGTGCAATAATTGAAAATGCATCTTGCACAGTGCGAACATGCTACTACGCAGCTCGCGTAGTGCTACGTGAAGTTCACGTAGTGCGAAGTACACTTCGCGTAGCTTCGCGTAGCGCTACTACGCGAACTACGCCCACCCTTAGAATTTAACACGCTGGTTTCTAAGAGCCGGTTTGACAGAAGTTTGGGTTGTTTTACTATGTAAATCCACATGTCATGATACCCCTGACGAAGGGATGTTTCCCGAAATGCATTTGGTGTTTTGAATAAAGACGTGACACTTGGAAACCATTATGCCTCCTGTGCTTGTGTGAATATCTTCGTATTTGAACGATTAAAATGAGCCCTGCCTTAGATACTTGGGATCAAATTTGAATATAGCAGCCCTGCCTCAGCTTACCTGACACTTTGCGGGACGCTGCGGGATACTCAGCCGCCATATCGCCACCGAGGGACCACAGCCCCCAGAAGCACACACGGCGCGCCAATGCTTCTTTGAAGCTGGTGGAGCGGGTGCCCTGCATTAGATACTTGGGAGCAAACTTGAATATTGCAGCCCTGCCTCAGCTTACCGGACACTTTGCGGGACGCTGCGGGATACTCAGCCACCATTTGGCCACTGAGGGACCACAGCCCCCAGAAGCACACATGGCGCGCACGCCTCCAACGCGTCTTTGAAGCGCCAGTAGGCGTTTTTAAGGCGAGCGGGGCTCCGGTGGAGCGGGAGCCCTGCCTTAGATACTTGGGAGCAGCGGCGTCACTAGGGGGGTGCGGGCCGCACCGGGTGACACCATCACCTGGGGTGACACCAATTACGTGCAGTTATTAGTGCACTGCACTGTGCAAGTGCACCTGCTGCTTACATCAACAACTACTGCATTGCATGCCACGTACGCACGCACCACAGCATAATAGTGGTGATGGTGCGATGCGCGGCGGCTGCGGCGTAACCAGTTTGTGGGTCCCAGGGCCGTCAATCTAATAGTGCTACTAATGACGGCCCTGGCCCAGCCCCCGCGCTGTGCTCCTCTGACGCGCGCCGCCTACCACGCGCTTAAACTGAGAATGGAGAGTCTGTAGACAGTCTCGGCAGGGGAGTGCTGCTGGGCTATTTGCTGGACCCCCACGGTAGGGGCCCAGCCACCACCACAGTGGAGTGTTAAAAAAAGGTGAGATATCATCACCGTAACAGAATTTCATCACATGTAAAAATACTTTTGCTCCATTGAATGCCTTCACTTTTTCACCGCTGCCTTGGAGGCTCGGGTGGATTAATTGCAACGGTTTCATTGACCGGGCCTATTCGGACTGAGGTTATCTGCCTCTAACAAAGCCCCGCACGCCGTGAGGCTTCAGCTGCCGCCTAACTACCATTTTTACACAAGGATTGATCTCTCTCGTCTTCGGGGGCCAGTTCACCTGCTTTACTGTGCAGTTTTTTTCTTCGTTTCAGACCTCGTGAATGAGGAGGCACTGCGAGCTGATAGACCTCCTGACATTCTCTCCACACCTTATTACTGGACCTATTTGGGACAGAATACCCGCCGAGGCAGATCGGTGTGCTTCGACAACCAGGGCGAACTTATGCGCCCTGGGCATCACTCAGGCTCTCCCTGCGCATTCCCAAGCAGAGTCTGAAAAGACTCACTCTAACTGACTCTACTGCCATAATCATGCTTCACTGCATACTATAAGCTCGACACGAGCGTGGATTGGAAGCCACAACCGTTTTAATAATCAAATAGGTTAATTTTTGGAATAATGACATAAGAACAGGTCAATTATGCAAATATAAGTACCAGACAACACAGCTGAACGTGGATTATTCAAAGTTAAGAGCTGCTGTATATTGTGTCAGGGGTGGGAGGCATTCCACAAATGATCCAAAAGGTAACCTACATATGTGAGTGATTTAAATGTGTAATTTATTCTTACACTTTTGAGTAACTTTACTTATTTTAGCTATTGATGAAATCAGAGAGAAAAGTTAATCAAAAGTGTAGACTTACATGGGGTGGAGCCAAATTTATGTCAGTTGCTATTTATTTATATTTATTTATTTAGAGTTTTAAATAGCGCTGGCAGGACCCGTGGGTATCAGCGCTTTACAACATCTACACAGGCATAAGAAAAACAGACAAGCAAAACGAAATGGACAGACGTTCGGAAGGCAGGTAATAGAGTCAAGAGCTACCCATGCTAATGATGGGATGCTATTTGCAGCATCATTTGAATGTTTTTTTTTCCGGTCTGTGAGATAGGGCGCCAGTGTATGCGTCTTTCTTTCTGTCCCCGTTCCACCGTAGTGACAGTTTACATGTATTGAGTGTAACTAGAGATGATTTTCTTTTTTGTTTGTCTTACTAAAACTCTGACTGAAAGTTACTTTTCTGGCCCCCATTCAAAATGCTGCACTACTAAGATAGGGCAATAGCAGGAGTTACCAGCTACAATGGAAATACCCGACCCGCGGTATCACTGTGGGCCCTGCGGGTCTCGTGCCCATCCAGCAGCCTCTGAAAACACCACAGGCCCGGCGCGTCTCGTGCACACCCTGCAGCTGCTGAAAATAGCATAGATTCCAGTAAAACTCCAGGGGGAAACGAGCGCTGAATTTCCTGCAGTGTGCATGCATGGTGATTCCCCACTTATTATAAAAGTCCTGTAGTTCAACTAGCATTGGCGTAAATAAATCCCCCATTCCAAGAATTACCATGATATCAGTGACATTGAGAGACACAGGGCTGTTTTCCAAACCACTGGTAATGGGACCCTCAATGGGGCAAAGATACCTGCGTCAATAATATTTGTTGTCTTTGGCCAGGCAGGTTGGAAGTACAGTGCAGCGGAGGTGAGGCTGTATCAGGAGAGACTAACGTGGTAGTTCTACAGGAGTAGTACTCTTTAACATACTCTTACATGCCTTTGTTAGCCAGTCCAGAAATGTCCAACTCCCAAATGGTAAACACACCGTCCTTTCTGTTTGTGCTAATTGTGTTGAATACTCCCATAGTGTTCCCATTTATTCCACTTTTAGATGTTTTGAGGACAATTCACAAACTCGTGTCATAGTCCCTAAAGAAATTCAACAAGAGCACTACTTTATGAACTCCAAATGCATTTTGTGAATAGGCCTTGTTGAATTCAATTTTTCTTCTATGGCCTTCATATATATAGGACCTAAATTTACAAACGTTACTAAGGATTCTGTATGGTCCCGTTATTTGCCAACTGTGTCAACTGGTGGACTCGTAGCGGAGGAGGTAAATGCGGTAAGTCGTGAGGGGGTGACAACATGAGTTACCCGCACCGGGTGACACCAACCCTAGTGACGCCACTGCTTGGGAGCAAATTCGAATATAGCAGCTCTGCCTCAGCTTACCGGACACTTTGCGGGACGCTGCGGGATACTCAGCCGCCATTTCGCAACAGAGGGACCACAGCCCCCAGAAGCACACGCGGCGTGCACGCCGCCAACGCGTCTTTGAAGCTCTAGGAGGCGTTTTTAAGGCTAGCAGAGCTCCCGCGTCGCAGGATGCGCGCGGGCGGCGCCGGACTAAACCCGGGCCAAGGGTGAGCCAATCTGAGCCCGTCCGAGACTGTTCGAGGCTGGGCTGGGCCAACTCCCTTGGCTTTGAGTTCACGGATTGATAAAGAACTTGTGAGAAACCGGCTATGCCTTGAAATTGCAAAGCTCATGCAATCCGTTTTCTTGGATATGCTACTCTAGTGTTTTTTTTGCACTATTAATACCAGTTATTGCTTTATTTTGAAATTTTGGTGATCAATAAACTTTTAACCATTTTTTTTTGATTTTTTAAGGCTGCTTAAGCACTTAGGATACACACATCTGGGCATTTATCTTACCAGTGTACTATACATATAATATCACTTGGATCCCTTGTATGTTTTTATTAAGTGTTTTATATCAGCATTAGGACCTAGTTATTGTAATAACTATACAATCATATTATTTAGTATAGAGGGGTTTTTGTGTATTCACTTTGGTCCAAATATCACCCAGCATAATATAAGGCTAACTGGGAGCCTTCTGGTTTAAGTAATATTTGAGCAAAATAAGAGATGTTGTGGCACACCTAAGTTCTAATCCAAGTTCAAACAAAAGTAGTCCTAAATCAAATTTGTGAAGTTCTTTCTGGGCGCCTCAGGAATGGTCTCTTCTGGCTGATGAGAAACTCAAATTTGAAAACTAGTAGTGAGGAGGTGTGGGAATTTCCCACACTAAATCCTGTGGGTGCTCCTGTTGAGGTGATTACCTCGATTTCTTCAGAAAAAATGTATACTCAAGTTCAACAATCCAATTGATTCATCATGATTTTAATCCAAGGAGTCATATATTCATATTCATATAGACTGTATGATAAAGTTCAATTCATTATTCGTCACAGACGATTTTGAATGCCAATGTCCCTATGCATTTCGTGACGAAAGTCCCTTCACTTCATCAGGGGATAGGGTTGATCTGTGGAGGAAATAGACACTGTTTTAGGTTTTAGGAGGGGGACTCATCCCTCAACACCAAAAGAAAAGCGACTGAAAGATGAAGTGACTCGAACATGAAATTCGCGGGTGATCAATAGCAAGGAAAAATTAACGGAGAGCAAGTGAGAAAATGTGCTGAGCATTCGTCTGTGAAGTGAGAAGACATCGGGGTGGGGCCGGAGACGGGCTAGTGAAACAGAAAAACTATGTGCATCACAAAAACGGAAACCTAAAGAGACAGTTAGACTCCTCAAAGAAAACTCGGTTAGTGCGTATACCTTGTGTAATAATACGTGATAGGAACCGATATTCCAAAGAGTGATTCTTACCCAAAATGTTCTAGGTGCAGCGTTCTGTGACGGTTATGGACTCAGTGGCGGGGAGTGCGGAAGAGATTAATGGACAGGCATAGAAAACGGACCACGTGGAGCCAGTGACATAAAGAAAGGACTATAGACAGAGTTATCGCAAGTGATGTCGGGACAAAATATACAATTGTGAAAACGACCCGAGGGTTCCATGTGGTAATATGATGTAACTCGAAAACATAACCATTTGGAGCAAAATTAACTGAGTGAACAATAAAGTGCAGTAATGAAGTGTGAAAAAGAATGTAATCCGGCCGGTGTCGGCCATGTTGGGTAGGGGAGGGTTTCAGGGAAATAGACGGTACCCGGGAAGATGACAATTACAGGGTTCAAAACTAACATTGAGCAGTATTCCATTCAATATTTCCTTCAGTATTTAAAAAGAGGAGTATAAGGAGTATATAAGAAGAGAAATATGGAAAAAACAAAAACAGTGACAATATTTAAAAAAGAACAAAGATAGAGGAAAATAAGACCTTTTAACTGGGGAAAAAATGTTAACTAAGGAAAAAAAGTAGTGGGAACCAGTAAAGTGAGGATGCATAAAAACAAAAGTACTGTGGGAAAACAAATCTTAGGTAAAAGGAAACATAAAGAGTTGACAGAAAAAGCAGGTATGATGAACAGAAAGCAAGAGCATGTTATTAGAGGAAGCAACTATATTTAATCCGTTCATTAAAAGCACTTAATGGGAAAACTGTGGGAAAACAAATCTTAGGTAAAAGGAAACATAAAGAGTTGACAGAAAAAGCAGGTATGATGAACAGAAAGCAAGAGCATGTTATTAGAGGAAGCAACTATATTCAATCCGTTCATTAAAAGGACTTAATGAACGGATTGAATATAGTTGCTTCCTCTAATAACATGCTCTTGCTTTCTGTTCATCATACCTGCTTTTTCTGTCAACTCTTTATGTTTCCTTTTACCTAAGATTTGTTTTCCCACAGTACTTTTGTTTTTATGCATCCTCACTTTACTGGTTCCCACTACTTTTTCTCCTTAGTTAAACTTTTTTCCCCAGTTAAAAGGTCTTATTTTCCTCTATCTTTGTTCTTTTTTTTAATATTGTCACTGTTTTTGTTTTTTCCATATTTCTCTTCTTATATACTCCTCATACTCCTCTTTTTAAATACTGAAGGAAATATTGAATTGAATACTGCTCAATGTTAGTTTTGAACCCTGTAAATGTCATCTTCCCAGGTACCGTCTATTTCACTGAAACCCTCCCCTACCCAACATGGCCGACACCGGCCGGATTACATTCTTTTTCACACTTCATTACTGCACTTTATTGTTCACTCAGTTAATCTTACTCCAAATGGTTATCTTTTCGAGTTACATCATATCACCACATGGAACCCTCGGGTCGTTTTCACAATTGTATATTTTGTCCCGACATCACTCACGATAACTCTGTCTATAGTCCTTTCTTTATGTCACTGGCTCCACTTGGTCCGTTTTCTATGCCTGTCCATTAATCTCTTCCGCACTCCGGCACTCCCTGCCACTGAGTCCGTAACCGTCACAGAACGCTGCACCTAGAACATTTTGGGTAAGAATCACTCTTTGGAATATCGGTTCCTATCACGTATTATTACACAAGGTATACGCACTAACCGAGTTTTCTTTGAGGAGTCTAACTGTCTCTTTAGGTTTCCGTTTTTGTGATGCACATAGTTTTTCTGTTTCACTAGCCCGTCTCCGGCCCCACCCCGGTGTCTTCTCACTTCACAGACGAATGCTCAGCACATTTTCTGATTGATTGTAATACTTTATTCGATGAACATACATCATAAAAGTACAAACGTACAAACATATAAAACAAATGATCCATAGTACTGCAATTACATTTCATAAAACAGGAAAAAACAGAAATTATTTTAAGAAATTAACTTCCCCTTTCCCGAAATTTACACATTGTTCACCAATCTAGAGCGTAATATCCACGCACCCCCCAAATATTTGGCCACCCCACAAACAATGTACAAAGAAACCGTGTTGGTTGTAATAATACGTAAGGCTGACATACAATCTTTAACCCCCAACTCCCTACATACAGGTTTCAGCCATTTAGTTCTAACAACTTTATACGTTGGGCAAGCAAATAGGAAATGGGGAAGGGTTTCCTCAGGACATTGGCACCCTGGACATTTTAATTCAGTTCCCCCCTTCGAATTACATTTTCCCAAAAAACCATTAAGGGGCAGGGTGCCATACCTTAATTTCAAATATAATGTTCTATGGCTGGCTATTTGGATGAAATCTAGGAACGGTTCTAGCTTCATGTGTGGTTTATGAGCAAGAAAGTTCGTTGTTAGCGTTCCCAAGTTTGAACTGTTATTAATTTTGGACTCAACCCAATCCCAGTACAATTTTTTTACACTTTCTTTTGGGGGTGGATCCTGTGACGCCCAAAACTCCCCCAGTCCTACTGACACTACTAGTTTTTTGAGGTTGTTAAGCCATTTTATTTGTTTGGAAACATTGAGAGTAATTAGCTCATCCAACACTCGAGCGTACCCCCTTAATTCCTCGGTTCTTCTAAGGCGGACCCAAAATAACAAAGGCCGAAGCCGAACTTTGTCCGCAATTGACTTTTTACCCATGTCAAAAAATAGGGGTAACAAGGGTGAGGAGATCGGAAGTGACACTAAATCTCTGATAAACTTATTTTCAGCAATTACCAGTGGCCTAGTGTTTTCTGCCCCCCAAAGTTCGGCGCCATAAACTGCCGAAGATAAAGCCTTCCCTTCGTAGACTATTAGGGCCGGGGCTACCGGACGGCTTATGGAAAGTCGTTGATTTTTTGTTATTGCACCGGACACCCTTTTTAAATTCAGTACCATCTTAGAAATATGGGAGTCCCAAGTCATACGGTTAGACAGTCTCACCCCCAGGTAGTCAAACTCACTCACAACCTCCAAGGGTGAACCACACAGGGTAACATGTACCTTTCTCAACTTACTATTGGGGGTTAAGACCATTAGTTTAGTCTTCAAAGTGTTGACAGTTAACCCACGGTCCTCACAAAATAAAGAGAAACGGTCAAGAAGCGTTTGTAAACCTTTGGGGGTTTTAGACATCAAGAGGGTGTCGTCAGCAAAGAGGAGGGTCGGGGTTTTCTCCCCGGCAAGAATGGGGGCATCTGCCGGAACCTCCCTCAAATGGTCCACCACCCCATTTATAAAGAGGGAGAATAGTGTTGGCGCCATCACACATCCCTGCCGTACCCCCCTGCTGACTGGAACCCTCTCTGTCAGTTGGCCCTGCTTTCCCCAACGTATTCTTGCATAGGTGTTCTCATGCATTTTAATAACTAATTGGAGTAGAGGGCATGGAAACCCCATAGCTTCAAGAATTTCCCATAACTTAGCCCGAGGGATAACATCGAATGCCGTTTTTAGATCAATGAAAGCCAAGTACAGGCAACCCTTGGTGATTGATACTGACTTCCAGTATACGGCACAAAACCGAAAGACTTGGTCCATAGCACCAACATTCCGCCTAAAACCAGCCTGAAAATGCGTGAGGATGTCATTATCCATTAACCAGGTCTCTACTCGGTTTATGATGACCCTACCAACTACCTTCTGGATAGTGTCAATCAGACTAATGGGTCTGTAGTTAGCCGGGTCCTCTCTATCTCCTTTTTTAAAGATTGTAATCACCTCCGCACCTTTCCATGATGCAGGGATTGGGTGGCCTAGCTGGATAAGAGCCAATAAAGTAGCTATATAGTTAGCCCAGAGTGGGGGGTCATGTAGTATAAGATCTCCCGGCAGGCCGTCTGGGCCAGCTGCTTTCCCTGGATACATCTTTAAAATCGCCGCTTTAACTTCTAACTCGGAGAAAGGTAATCCGTTAGTCAACATTTCCGAACCAGATGCAATTTTACTAAACTCCAACAAAGACGGGATGGGAGCCTGAATAACAGGATTACAGTATAGTTTTAAAAAATGGGCATACCATTGCTGATCAGTAATATGATTTACAATTGGGCTACCAGCCCTCCTGTCTAACTTGTTAATCAATTTCCAAAATATAATGGAATTTTTACCACTGGCAGCAGTTTTAAGCTTCTGCCAGTGCTCTTCCTCCCAATTTTTTTTTGCCAAGGCAATGGCACCACGGTATTCTTTCCTTGCTAATCTAACTAACAGTGGATCCTTTAATTTTATTGCTGTGCCAATAGCTTTCCTCTTGGCTTTGCATTCTGCTGTAAACCACGGATTCTCTTTAGACAATCCGTTGGTCACTGCGGGTTTCCTTTGCGATGTTTTAACAAAATTTGCTCCTACTTTGTCAATGAAAGTTTGGTATTGGTCCAGAAGTTTTTGGCCCATAGGGGGAGTATTACTTCTTACCATTTCGACAAGGTTGGAAGTTTCTATTCGGACCAATTCCCTAATTTTATCGATTTTCCCCTCTTCAAGCTTAACCACCTCCCACCTCAGTTTCCGATTGCAATTGGATGGTTGAACATCCTTTGTGATCATCTCGGGGCCACCTTTGTTGTTAATCCCAATGCCCCAGTCAATTTCCATACAAAGTGGGTTGTGGTCACTGTCAGAGGACTGTTTAACTTCCATATCTTTTAGACTAGCCCAAGAAGGTACATCTAGGAAGATATAATCAATACGTGAAGGGCAGTTAATTCTATTGAAGGTCATTGCTCCTTCACGATCAGAAATTGTCCGACCATTTAATGCCCGTAAGTTATGGTCCAGAGCTAATGCATTCAACTGTAATGCTCTTGCTGTCCACTTTTTGATAGGCACCAACGTTAACAGTGGAATAGCCTGACTCACGTCTTCAGTATTTGAACCCATGACATCCTCCTCATCCAAAGGTTCAAAAGTACAATTAAAATCTCCCCCCAGCAAGATTCTAGATTTAGGTGGAAGCTCGGACAATTTAACATCTAAAAGCTCAATCGTTGGGGAAATAGAACCACCCGGTGTCCCTCTAGCATATACACAAAACAGATGAACACAGCTCCCATTGGGACTTTTCAGAGAAATATGCAGGATATCGCTTGACAGTGTATTATGTAACATAACAGAATAATTCAAAATCACTTTCACCCAAATAAGCAGGCCGCCAGAGGGGCGCCCTTTGCCTATAGAGACCGCTGGCACAAAGTAAGAAGAATACCCATTTTTATATTGGGGAGTCATGCACCATGTTTCCTGAAACATACAAATGTGGAACTTATCAACAAAGTCATTCCATTCTGGGATTTCAAGGTTTTTCCTTAGTCCCGCTATATTCCAAGAGAGAATGTGGATGGTCCGAGAGTCAGTGACTATTACCGGAGTTGAGGACAGGGGACTGCACTCAGATTCAATCGCTCTAATGGGCATATCGATCAAAGAATCTTCTCTATTTTCTCCACCAGTCTGTATTAGGACCCTATCACCTAAGGTGTGGGTTGGAAGTCAATCTACTCCCTCTAAGCTGCTAAAATGATTGAAACAAGGAAGAGGGGGGGGGTAATGTTGCTGGCCCGACCAATCTCCCTGAAACTGGCTAACCCCCTGAGGGTATCTGCCTGTTCTCCTTCGTACGGTACTCCATCCTCTATCTTCCCCTCCATCCCAGAAGTTAGCTTTATGATCACGGAAAGATTCTCTCGATCCCCATCTTGAATTGTTCGGAGCTCTTAACCAACTCCATCTATTGCTACGTTGATCATGAGACATATAAAAGTAAGAGAGCGATTTAACCTGAATAGGCGAGTTAGTGTCACATGGGGATCCGGCACATATGAATTCTACTGTGCGCGGGTCCCCAAATGTCACAACTATACAATCCCCCTGAATGTTTTTGGTCTTCTGGCCCACCCAAGGTGCTCTTTCTAACATAAGCATGTCACTGCGAGTATTTGGCGGTAAAGGATAATTTCTGTCAAGCCAGTAGCATACTTTATTCTTAAGAGCCCAAAATGGTTCAGATGAAGAGGGGGGTAGCTCGGTAACTCCTGTTAAGACAATTACATAGGGGTGAGCATCAGGGGGTAGGTTGATATTCCGTCGTGATTTAATACCTACAGGAGGGGCTGAGGGTGGTTTAGAGTCAATTGTATTGGAGGATTTAGTACCTACAGGAGGGGCTGGGGGTGGTTTAGGATCAGTTGTATTGGGAGTTTTAGGGGCAGTAGTTGAGGCAACCTTCCCTATTAAAGGCAAGCTGGTTGACTTAGAGGGAAGGATGTTGGAGCTATTGTTAACAGTCTTGGCAGGGAGGATTTTAGCAGGACGCACAAGTGGGGCCGGGACATTCCCTACAGCTGGTAAGGAGGGCAAGGAAGGTATATCACCAACTAAAACTTGCCCTCCAGTGGTCTTTACTGGAAATGGAATTGGTTTACCTTTTAATTCTAGATTCAAGGCTTTCAGATTATCTTCTATGGCCTTTAATCTAGTTTCCAAAGGGGCCAGAAGGGAAGCCATCAGTGTAGCTATAGAGCTCATAAAAATACCTCTCTCGTTTTCCTCCCCATCAGGTTGCTCCACCTGAGAACAATCCTCAAGGAAGTTTTCCAAACTTTGGGTTGAGGCTGTGTCATCGGGAATACCCAATGATAGGGGGTGAGAAGCACGATGCTCCGCAGTTTTGTCTTCGCTGGTTAATACGAAGCCCACAGTATCGTTTTCTACCTCCAACCCACCAGACAAACAGTTTGGATCTCTAGGGGTTCCCCCCTCAACCAATACGGGTATTAAAACAGTGTTATTCTGTTTCGAACAATGCGAGGATTTGGGTATAGCACCTTCCCTAAGACCTTTAAGTGCGAGTAGAGCATCAGGTTCATTTGGATTATTTGGATGTACTATTAATGAAGTCAGAGAGGCAACTTGGGGGGTTAGTAAGGGAGTATGGTCCTCAGATGCAGTATGACTGGTAGAACCCGGTAGGTTTTCAGAAATGGATTGTGAAGGGTCTAGGAGGCGAATGCATTGGGAACTGTTTGGTGAGGGTGCATGGGCTAAAGGGCCTAACGATGATCTCCTAGCAACCTCGAGATCCCTGGACACTCTTCGTTCCATGAGGGCAATTCCCTCATCTATTAACGAGTTAGTGCGCACAATAAAATTATCCAGGGTTCCCGTCAGTTTGGCGGCGCTAGCAGCAGCCTTACTTCGGGTTTCACGAGTGCACATCCCTGGACCCAAAGGAAGCCCTATGAGAAGTAATGGAAGACACCCTTATTTATAACAATTACCAAACAATCAATAATAATAACCTGGAGATATGGCCCAGACCAGGTTCTACGGGTCTCGGAGGGCCACAGAGGGCCCGCCCTTTGCCCGGGCTTAGCCCCGGGCGCTACCGCGCGCTACCGCGCAGCGGGATCCACTAACTCTTATATAGAGCTAGGGGCGGGGGCGTTGCCGGCAGGGAGAGCAGCCACAGGTGTGACAGGCAGGGACTCTTGGGATATTGAGTCCCTGCAGTACTGCTCGCAGCCCTGCCGGTGCCTCAAGACGGTTGCAATCACTCGGTCTTCACAGCCCCAGAAAGTCCAAGAACCAGGAGGGCGCAGCGGGACCCGCGAAGCGGGTCCGGCAAGGTGTGGGTTGTGCAGAAGCAGGCGAGGGTAAAATCTTAAAATCGGCTCCCAGCGTCAGCAAACAACCAGTAAGGGTTCCCAGAGCACACTACCTCCAGCACAGTTTAAGAAGGGGCGGGGGCGTTGCCGGCAGGGAGAGCAGCCACAGGTGTGACAGGCAGGGACTCTTGGGATATTGAGTCCCTGCAGTACTGCTCGCAGCCCTGCCGGTGCCCCAAGACGGTTGCAATCACTCGGTCTTCACAGCCCCAGAAAGTCCAAGAACCAGGAGGGCGCAGCGGGACCCGCGAAGCGGGTCCGGCAAGGTGTGGGTTGTGCAGAAGCAGGCGAGGGTAAAATCTTAAAATCGGCTCCCAGCGTCAGCAAACAACCAGTAAGGGTTCCCAGAGCACACTACCTCCAGCACAGTTTAAGAAGGGGCGGGGGCGTTGCCGGCAGGGAGAGCAGCCACAGGTGTGACAGGCAGGGACTCTTGGGATATTGAGTCCCTGCAGTACTGCTCGCAGCCCTGCCGGTGCCTCAAGACGGTTGCAATCACTCGGTCTTCACAGCCCCAGAAAGTCCAAGAACCAGGAGGGCGCAGCGGGACCCGCGAAGCGGGTCCGGCAAGGTGTGGGTTGTGCAGAAGCAGGCGAGGGTAAAATCTTAAAATCGGCTCCCAGCGTCAGCAAACAACCAGTAAGGGTTCCCAGAGCACACTACCTCCAGCACAGTTTAAGAAGGGGCGGGGGCGTTGCCGGCAGGGAGAGCAGCCACAGGTGTGACAGGCAGGGACTCTTGGGATATTGAGTCCCTGCAGTACTGCTCGCAGCCCTGCCGGTGCCTCAAGACGGTTGCAATCACTCGGTCTTCACAGCCCCAGAAAGTCCAAGAACCAGGAGGGCGCAGCGGGACCCGCGAAGCGGGTCCGGCAAGGTGTGGGTTGTGCAGAAGCAGGCGAGGGTAAAATCTTAAAATCGGCTCCCAGCGTCAGCAAACAACCAGTAAGGGTTCCCAGCACATTTTCTCACTTGCTCTCCGTTAATTTTTCCTTGCTATCGATCACCCGCAAATTTCATGTTCGAGTCACTTCATCTTTTAGTCGCTTTTCTTTTGGTGTTGAGGGATGAGTCCACCTCCTAAAACAGTGTCTATTTCCTCCACAGATCAACCCTATCCCCTGATGAAGGGACTTTCGTCCCGAAATGCATAGGGCATTGGCATTCAAAATCGTCTGTGACGAATAATGAATTGAACTTTATCATACAGTCTATATGAATATGAATATATGACTCCTTGGATTAAAATCATGATGAATCAATTGGATTGTTGAACTTGAGTATACATTTTTTCTGAAGAAATCGAGGTAATCACCTCCACAGGAGCACCCACAGGATTTAGTGTGGGAAGTTCCCACTCCTCCTCGCTACTAGTTATGTAATATTTGTCCTTAATAAACACGACATGATCAATATGTTGAAACGTAAATTACCAAAAGGAATTAATAATGTAGTTGAGCCCCCTGGCACTACTATTGATTGCTATCTCGTGAAGGCGGTTAACGTCATTAGCATTGAAATAGACAGGGCAGAACGCCGCCTCTCCTTAGGATTAGGTAGTATATCCGGCCCCGTAAATGTGATTGACTTACAAGTAGAGTCTAATGCAAGTAAGGACCAAACTATTGCCCCCCTTTTGAATTCTTTATGTCCAGACCCTGCCCTAGATTCCCTAGATTCCCCTGAACTTAGAGAAGTTCATTGTTTACCGGCATCTAACGGATCACCTACCCCAAAAAGGAAAAGCAGTTGTAGGAAAACCCAGCAAAAACAGGGGACAGCCAGTAAAGGCATAAAGATCCCATCTCCTAATCTTACAGTGGAACACCCACCTAGCACGGGGACTATGAGTGACGCGCAGGTCAATCAGGTTATTGCTGCTCTAACTCTTATACTAGAAATATACCTCAAACCACTTCATGACAAAATAGATCAATTAAATGATAAAGTTCTTAAACTTAGTGGGGTATTTAACCATTCTAATGAGCTACTTAAAGAAATTACAACTAAGCAGCGGGAAGGATTATATGGTGGTAAAAATATAGGAATAACATCCGATTCAGGGGCTGTATCTGATATCACTAGGAACAGGAGGGCAGGTGAAGTAGCAAGCTCTAAACCTAGTGTGTCAGAAACAGGAGTCAACACAGCCCCTTTAGGACAAAGAAAGCAATTAATGGGGAATAGCCACTCTAGCGAGGCAGGAAACAAATGTACTAGGAATATGGAGATTACATCAGTGCCTATAAATCGGACAGAGAAAGAACCAGAGGTGGGAAAAAGGATTAGATCCATTAACTTACCTCCAGATTTTTGCCCGTATGTGTCAGTCTTGGTGAACATCCCCCCCCCTTAGTCGGAGTTTAACAGAAACACATGCATCCCTTAAAAATAAAGTGGTGGATTGGCTTAACCGTAATTGTGACTACCCTGGTAATCATGCAAACCAGATCCTTACGACAAGAAAAGTAAATTGGATCGGCCCTCTAAGGAAAACAACGAAGGGTGACTGTGTTATTATTAATTTTAAGAATCCACATTATGCTTTGACTACCCTGGAAAGAGCTCTTGCTCTGTCAGATAATGATTCTAGTACTTTGGCAACACCACCTGGGGCATCTGAATCTTACCTGACAAACGCAGGTCTTTATGCTGTGGGTCTCCCCGGCCGCCGCTCTCTCCACCACGCGGCCGCTGCGGGGAAGACTACAGCCCCCAGGAGCCTCGGCGGTGACACGCCCACCGGCAGTCACGCCCGGAGGCACTGAAAAGGGAGAGATCCCTCCCACCTCGCGGGCCGCACGCGGGCGAAGCCCGGGCAAAGGGCAGGCCATCTGTGGCCGTCCGGGGTAGGAGGAGTCAGGGCAGGGCCAGCCCTCTGACATCTTACTATGGGTAAGCGTAAGAAAACTACTAATGCAGAGGAAGGGGAGAGCAAAGCGAAGGTACCAAGACACAAAGTCAATCATGTTGTATCTCTCTTCTGCTGTGGGGGCCCTTACAAAGGAGATTGCAAATGCTGAACAGGAGTTGGGCCTGATACCTCCTTCTTTTCCCAACATCCCCAACCCCCAGGACACTCAGGACTCTGCCAACGTTTCCCATATCCCTTTAGAGCCAGTGGTGATCATTGCAAACCCTACTCCACCAGTCATATCTGGTCCTGGCCCGCCCCCAGACAGTATCACTACGCTCCTGTTTTATTGAGCGTCCAGCAGCCTGATCCACCACCAAAGCGGAAATGGGGAAAATCTAACAATGCGCCAGTCGCGCCCATTGCTTTACCCGATTCTTTGGGAGACCAGATGGAGGCCATTTTGATGCTCGGATTGAGCCCCTGCTTCTGGGTATTGCAAAAGACATTGTGGACACCTTGAACACTTGCCTGGAAGGTCTTTTAAAGAAATGCTCACTTATTGATAGACTCGTTCACGATCACATCGCGCCTCCAGAGACACATAATGTTGGATTTGAAAGGCACGGGAAAAATAGTAGCGAGGGGGTCAGAACAAGGGAAATTGGAACGCCTCCTAGTGGGGTGGTGCAAGCTAACGATAGGTTGGGGGACCCTATTACTTCCCACATAGGCCCAGAGGTAATTCCATCAAACTCTAGTGCCCCAATACGCCCCATAGAGCAACCTAGCATACCCATTAACAAGAGGGTAAGGGCTAGTCAGGCCAAATTGGATCTACCCCCTGATGCTGCCCCCTAGTAGCAATCTTCATTGGGGTCCCCCCACTTAATGAGGGAGAGCTTGAATCCGTCCTAGATCTCATGGTAAGGGCCCGTTCTTGGTGTGATGATGTTTGTAGTGGAGCTAACATTTCCAATAGTATCATCTTTGCTAGGAGGGTGGGTTGGATAGGGAAGCGACCAAAGTCTGTCCAGGGGGATTGTGTCATAATTAATTTGGATAGGGCCAATTTGGCCGATAGACTGTTCTGGGATGGCTCACACATATCACAAAGAGACCAACTGAGACCGGTCCCCCTGCGTTATTTTTATCCCCCCTCAGTAAATACTTATGGCGAACAGCGACCACGAAGGTGGAGGGATTGATTCCAGCACCAGGAGGAGCAAGTTTAGGGGAAATAACACTTACAACGCAACTTTTACAACACACTACCTTTACAATGAAACTTGTACAACGCAACATCCATTACAACGCATGCCATTACAACGCAACCATTACAACGCATGTCATTACAACGCATACCACTACAAGGCATGTCATTACAATGCAGTCATTACAACGCATACCATTACAACTACACTATCCAACACTTACCCAACTGTTGCACCCCTTGGAGTTAGAGTAGTAATTTTTACCCCTACACTATCCAATACGTACCCTACTGTTGCACCCCTTGGAGTTAGAATAGTAATTTTTTACCCCTATACTATCCAACACTTACCCTACTGTTGCACCCCCTGGAGTTAGAATAGTAATTTTTTACCCCTACACTATCCAATACTTACCATACATGCTATGTAATGGTATGCGTTGTAATGGTATGCGTTGTAAATGTAGTATGCGTTGTAGTGGAATGCGTTGTAAAGGTAGTTTAAAAGAATTTGTTGTAATGGCATGCGTTGTAATGGAATGCGTTGTAATGGATGTTGTGGTGTAAAAAATGCGTTGTAATGGTAGGTAACGACGTACATCCCAAGTTTAGGTGGGCATGACCGTTTCCATACCCCAAGTATAGATATTGCAGTCCTGGCACCTCATTCTCACCCAGTACACATTCCTGCTGTGGATTGCGTGCCACGGTGGTCGGATTCCATAGGAATAAGGTTAAATCAAAAAATGTTAAATGCAAGGGTGAAGTTGTCTCTAGAGTGGCAGTGTTCCCATACCTGGGGGTGATCTTCGATGAGAGTGGCTCGTGGGGCCCCCAGTTACGGGTAAAGAGTTTATCTGTGGCTAGATCAACTGCGGCACTCATGGGGTTCACAAAAAGGTTGGGGGCCAGGCCGATGGAGGCCCTGTTAAAAGTCTACAACGCTAAATGTATTTCAATCGCGATGTATGGGTCAGCCTTATAGGGCTACGTACATCCTGAGACAATTCAGAGGGCGGAAAATAGGTTCCTGTGTTCCTTGTTGTCTGTTCCCCAGTCCACCCCAACCTTTTTGATCCATGCAGAGGTGGGCTTGGACTATGTTATCGACAGCCTTAATCTGGCGCCACTAATATTTTGGCTAAAGATTTGGCTTAACAAGGAACTAACACTTAATCACGTGATTTTAGTAGACGTCATGTCCTTAGATCACTCCAAAAAGGTGCCCTGGCTGGATTATCTGAGAAAGTCCTTCGAACATCTGGGACGCCCGGATCATTT
The DNA here is from genome assembly GCF_964263255.1 of Lissotriton vulgaris. Lineage (NCBI taxonomy): Eukaryota > Metazoa > Chordata > Amphibia > Caudata > Salamandridae > Lissotriton > Lissotriton vulgaris. The sequence continues at coordinate 712,403,248 of NC_141697.1, read as the reverse complement.
CCTATACCCATCTTGTATTAAGAAGGAGGATGTGATCCTGGTCGAAAAGCACTTTATGGAGAGGGCCAGACTAGCCCGGGAGGAAAGGGAATTGCTGAAACCTACAGTTAGATCCCACTATATGCTATTAGGCTCTACCTCACTCGAGCAATATCTTAGGATTGTCACAAGGCCATTTCATAGGTTTTTATTGGTTAAGTTTATATTTAATTTGATTAATTTTTATTTGGGCAACTATCCAACTTGGGTCAAACCAGATACAGCTACACCCTGTACTTGTGATCAATTTTCAACCCAAGACACAATGCATTTTGTTATGTTTTGCGGGTTCTTTTTGGACATTAGAAAAAAATACTTGCTGCCCATTGTGAAGGAGGCTGGCTTCATGCAAGTGAGGCCGGCATTAGTCTACCTCCAGTCATTGAGCAGCACCCGCATCATATTTTGTGTGGCCAACTTTTTAGTGGCGGCATCCAGAATTAAATTACATAATGCGCCACGGTGTGTAACATAGTGAGTTTTTAATCCCATTATTTACATACTTCATTTTTCTTGACCCATTGTATTGCACATGTTGAAAATGTATCAAATATTTTTATACGTGTATATAAATGTTTTTATGCCTTTTATGATTTTTAACAAATCGAATAAAGTGTATTTGACTGACTGACGGACTGATTCAAGTATTTTTCTACTTCCACTTGTTTTTTTATATAGCCATTTAAAACAAGATGCATCAATGGGAGTTGACCAGGTATACCGCAGAGCTAATTGGTCAATGCCACCTTTGCCACATTTCGCCCTCCCTATCTCTAACAGATTTCAACTGCTCAGTACCCTAGGGGAGGAGAATGATTGTCCTACCCGTCATATTAAATGAACGGCGGGCCCAAGGAGTAATAGTCAACAAGTAGGACAATTGTTACTTGGACAGGTCTTAAGTACACAGGGGGCCATAATTACTCTGGAAGAAAGGGACCTAAGCAAAGAGCAAGGAAAGACCCTTGATGGCAGTATAGGCCAATTTTTGGAAGAAGATCTTTCTCCCCTGGTTGTGGTCCCTATGATTGATGTGATCGGGGACGGTCAGCCTCTGTCGAACCAGTTATCTGGATACACAGAGAGACCCATAGTTAGCGGGTTTACTATAGTCTCATGGAATATAGCTGGATTGACTAATAAAAAATATGTTAGGATGGATGGATTTTCTCAACAAACACGATATTATATGTCTCCAGGAAACCCGGTGCACAGACCATGTTAATTTCGATGGGTTTGTCTCCTATAACTTACCTGCTTTGCGCTCTATAGCTGGCAGAGCCAAGGGGGGCTGCTAATACTTATGCCTAATAATCTGCCTATAGAAGTCAAAATGTCTATAAATGTTGGTTGTCATTCACAGATACTCTGGCTAGACCAAATAAATGGCCGGGATGTTTTGTTAATTAACTTCTATAATAATTTGTTTGATTGTACACGCTACAAAGTAGTTATAGAATTAGAGAATGCAATCGATAAATTGGGTAATGAAGAATATGCCAACTTTTATATAATTGGGGTTGGAGACTTTAACACGCATATATGCCCTTTGTCCTCGACTAAGGTCTGTGGGTTTAGGAATGATACAGGAGATGACTGCGTGCACTTCCCACACAACCCTTATGGAGATATATTAAACACATTTCTGGCTAAATTTGACCTGGATATAATGCAGTGGGCAAGAGTTGGTTATGGGAAAGTGATCCCAACTTTTACAGGTAGAAATGCTAATACCATTATTGATCATGTATTGGTTTCTGCAAATATTGTCCCTTTTTGCACCACACCATGGATCGAAGAACTTCTACTTAGTGATCATAACTGCATTATCATGCCTTTAGCCGTATGGGGCAATAGTCTTCCAGTAACACAAACTGCAATAGGCAATATAGCCCCGTGTAGACCAAATGCATCAGAATAAAATGGAAAGGGGTCAACCCAGATAAGGTGTTAAAAATATTGTCTCCGTTTGTTATAATGAGATCTCTGAGAATTTGGATGTTAGTGTCGACCCAGCCCAGATTTTAACGAATTTTTGTAAAATTAATGGAATTATTAATAGTATTCTGACAATGACATCAAATAGGAAACTTACCCAGGACAGAGGATGGTTTAATCATGCCTGCACCCTCTCATTGAATCTGCTAAAACAAGCACTGTCTAGTAGGAGCAGGGATATGGTGCTTATAAAGAATTTAAGATTGGCTTATAAATTACAATTAAAACAGAGAAAGAGAGAGCTCCAACAGGAGGCCTGGGATAAGTTAACTTTGGCTGCAGACACATCTAATAGTCAGCTGTTTTGGGAAACAGTAAATTCACCTTTCTTAAAAAACGAGGAAGTCCCTGAATTGACATCCTATGTCAGTAGTGAGACATGGGTTGTGCATTTCTCTAGTATTTTTAACCCAGGAAATGTAACTATAATGGATTCTAGGGAGCCAAGTATTTGGCCGATTATACCTCTAAATATCACATTAGCGGAGGTAGAACAAGGAATTAATAGCAGTAAGGGAGGGAAAGCCCCGGGTCCGGATGGCGTTCCAATAGATGTTTATAAAGCCATACCTGCTCTCTGGGGTCCCATATTAGATAGAGTTTTTAACGTCGCTGTAATGGAAGGAGCTCCTTCTACATGGGGTGAATCAATTAGTATTCTGATTTTTAAGAAGGGGGATAAATCTGAAGCCAAAAACTATTGGCCGATTTCCCTTCTAGATTCGTCTATCAAAGTTATGAGTTGGGTCCTACTTGTCAGATTAGAGGAGTGGGATGAGGACAACGGGATTTTAACACAGACCCAATATGGTTTTAGGAAAGGGCGGGGAACCCTTGAACAGTGCATTAACCTGGAATTATTAATTGGAAAATAAACACGTGCTAAGCAAGGGTCCCTTTTCCTATGTTTTGCTGACCTCAGCAGCGCACTTGATTTAGTGGACCACACCATACTTTGTCCGATTCTACTAGGTTTTGGAGCCCCAGAGTCTATTATTTTCTTTTTGGCAAGGCTTTATGAAAAACTAATAACATCTGTGCGGTATGGCCAAAGGGGTGAGTGTACCCCTAAATTTAAGGTTAAATCAGGCATCCGGCAAGGCTGCGTTCTTGCTCCTTTGCTTTTTACACTTTTTATAAATGAAGTTGACGCAGCACTTAAACTTGTAAAGACTGATGCACCTCATGTGGAGGGTCCGGATGTGCCGTTTCTGCTTAACACAGATGATGCCGTACTTTTATCTAGAACTCCTATAGGCCTACAGAGGTTAATAGATAAGTTCGCTGATTTCATCAAGGGTTGAAAGTTGTAGATCATTAACACTAAAACCTATACTATGGTCTGCGGTTTGAGGCCCGGGAGAACTAAATCCTTTTTTGTAGAAGGGCACAAAATACAAACTGTAGACAAGTTCTGTTACCTAGGGATAACTTTCTCCGGCGATGGTAAATGGTCGCAAGTGATGATGAATTTTCGGGCCAAAATGGGAAAAAGTGTACATGGTGTTTTTAGGTTTGCCGCAAAATTAGGGGACCATTGCATTAAAGATATGATGCACATTTACCAATCGAGATCTAACGTACTTTACGGTGTGGGGGTATGGGGTCATCATTATTATGGTGATTTGCAAACAGAGGAAAACATGTTTCTTAAAAAGCTGCTCTGTTTACCCACTTCGGCGTCCACTGAATAATACACAGTGAAGTGGGGATTAATTATCTGACGGACCTAATTGAGCTCAGACCATTCTTGATCTGGAGATCAATATGGTGGAAAGAAGAGACCACATTCAATAGAATGAATATTAAAGACTGTCTCCGACTAGATAATTGCCTCAAGATCCCATGGCTTAATTATATAGTACAAACTTTTAAGGATCTATTTAAAATAAACATTCAGGAAAACCTCAAATGAGTAATAGAACTGCCTAAAATAGAAGTGAAAAATACGTTTCTGTGGGAGAGAAAGTATGCACGTCAAAAAAGCATAGGGCAGTTATCAACTTGCCAGTTCTATTACTCACACCTAGAAACTAAGGGATTCCAAACCTATTTGAGCCAGGTAACTAGATTGTTGCACCGTTTTGTCCTTACAAGAATGAGATTAGGCCTCGTCCATCACTTGGTAGCATTTCCTTGTGTAAAAAAGTATCCTGTTTCCCCTTGCCCTTGTGATGAACGTACCAAACAAAGCACATTGCACTTTCTCCTTATCTTTGATTTGTATCTGAACCTCCATATTGCTTTTCTAAAACTCTTGTTTAAAAAATATTGTACATTAACTACGGACGCTGCTATGAGCTTGTTGTTTACAATGCAAGAGCCTGATATTTCTTTTTATACTACAACTTTCATTCTGAGATCAAGTCATGCAAGGAAAAGTATGTTGTTTCTAGTTGTGTTATTATGACCGTATTCCATTAATTTAATGAATTGTACTTTTTTTAACATTGTTTTTATGGTTGTTTTATCTGAACCGAATAAAGCTTATTGAATCGAATCGAACAGAATATTCCTACCAATCGAGACAAAGATCTGAGTGTCATCGACCTATGACATACATGCCAACAATATAGAAGAGGAAAGTGGGAGATTTACAAAAAATAATAGGGAAACTGTGTCTCTACCATCGACTTATGTTGAATTGGGAATCGGGTCTATTGTCAGGTATGGGGCTTGCAACTGTGCTGCTGAGGGATTGGATATTACAAATGCAAATATACAATTTGTCCCCTTGCCCGTCTGGAGCACACAGAAAGTACCATGGCAGGCAGAGAGAGTGTGTCAAAGGAGGAGGTTACTGGCAGTGCACACTCTGAGTCACACAAGACAAGCCCCCTGTCACCAGAAGCCTGCAGAGAAATCGAGTTTTTGGATGTAGGAATCGGGAGGTGGGAGAATTGCCTTGTAATCAGTAGTGTCCTGCCTGAATCAGGAGGGTTGGCATGTATGCTATGACTATGGGCCCAAATTAAACAGTTCATGTTGGCAGAAAGTGGGGCTAGTCAGATGCTGAATATAGGCAGATCACTGGAAGAACCCTTAGGAGAAACCGCATAGCTGCTGAACGGAATTACATCAAACAAGGCAGAAGGTGGGTCTTGGTTATGAAAGCGACCTTTTTGTTATTTTATGTACATCCGTTCAGCAGTTTTTAAGATATTAAAGGAAAAATAAATGTGTACCTCATAATTTGATCTGATTGGTTGTCAGCACTAAACCAGTGGACCAATGTACATGAAAGCACCCCACTAAAATGCATTGCAGTGAATGCAGGTTTTGGGGGTTAAGAAGAAGACAAACTTATGAAGGGTGACAACAGATTGTAGTTACAATATAAATCATGTATTGAGGGTACAATATTAATTTTAGGAATTGGGGGTGTGTTCTAAGGTTATTTTAACCTGTGAACAAGCCTTCTGCTGGAATTTCATGAATTGTGTTGGAAAGAAAATAGTTTTTTCATGATTTGACCAGAAGCTAAAATGAGAGGAAATGTTCTGGAAAATTAAAACTATCTTTATCAGCCTTATGAAAATGAAGTCTGATATTATCAGTAAAGCATGCACGTCTAACAGGAGCAGCCTGTCAGTTGATTCCCTTATGTTCTACTGCAGCCTCTCAGAGTGTTCTATAAAACAACTAGAGCACTAACAGTTTCACTTATGACAAAAGCATGGTACACCTGAAGCCATCTTGATTGAATCAAACAGGTAAAAAATTACATTGCGAAAGAAACAAAATGAGGGGTTCATTTTGTCGTATGAACTATGGTTAGTTCTGTAGAAAGAAAAATGTAGGACGCATTTTATGCAAGTTCTCAAATATCTTCCTCATCTATTTTATTAAAACATTCTGACATGCGGACTGAACATGCACGTTCAACACAGCAGACTGCCAGTTAACCATGGTGATCAGCAGTTTTACTACAGTGTTCTAATTAGCAACTAGAGTGCTTACATTCAGAATTTATGCTAAAAGTCCAGCACATCTGAACTCCATCTTGATGGAATCGAAGTGGAAAATTGAAAGCATTTTCTACTGAGGATACTGCTGAAAATTAACAAACTAGGGCACGTCATAACAAATAGGTCTCCCAAGATTCCCACCAGAGGAAAAGTAATTCAAATATAGCACAAATATCCCCCAAATGTAGCCCAAGTATAGCCCAGTGACAAAAGAATGCAACTTTTTAATTTTTTTTTTACAGTTTTATATAGCACAGACTTGACCCAAGGGTATTGGAGTGCTTTACATGAGCATAAGTTGAATTACACAAGGACACATTCCGTTTGGTTTTAGGCATGGGGAGATTAAGTGATTTACCCAAAATCACTGGATGTCAAGCTAAAACAGCAATTCAAACCTGGTTCCCCAATTGCAAAGTCTGCAGCTTTGGCCATAACTCCAAATTCTTTCCCCTGAGTGTAACATATAATCAAGCTATCAAGCGGATAAAAAAACATAAAGATAGCAAATAATTCAAAAGTGCTTTTTTGCTATTTGAGAACTCAGAAAATAACTCCACTTTTTGTATTGTATTGTAATTGTAATTGCATTTATATAGCACTTACTACCTTTGACGAGACGTCGAAGTGCTTTTTCGGCAAGTAGCACGCTACTCCGGAACCCAAGAATGATTAGTGTTGAATTAGTATAGTGAAATATGAAAGTAATTTGAGTGGTGGATATTAATCAGTTATTTGGATTGAGAAGGGTAGCGGAGGGATCGAGGAGGGAAAAAGGTTTGCGGATATATTGCCCTTGTTACCCCTGTTGGGGTGTTGAAGTGCTTTTTTGGCGAGTAGCACGCTACTCCGGAACCCATTACAAGGTTTTTAGAGCACTAACCATAATTTCTATGGGAATAGAACCTTCTCATGTTTTTAATTTCTAAAGGAAATGCTTTAGGCATTGCAGAATTGATTACAACAGGTTACCCCCTGTTTAATAACAATACAATAAGATGACAGCAGGTGTGCCACACTTTTGTAATAGCTATTTAATGCTAGTCATCTAGGGCCATATGTATCAAAGGGTTTTACCCATTCTAGGTCTCTGGGAAAATGTGTTCATTCATATGGCCCCTAGTTTCTCTTTAGAATACTGTTAGGAAACAGAGGTCAGGGTCACGGACACGGATAATTGAGGGCAGAGAAGAGGGTGCAGTGGCAACAAGTTGACCACCCTGGGCAGGCAGGAGGGGCAGTGGCAGCACAACAGACCATGGGGGGCAGAGGCATCAAACCAAACATGCAGGACAGGCAAAAGAAGCTGTGGCAATATAACAGACCGTTGAAGGCAGAAGGAAAATGCTGTGTAATAAGTCTACAAAGCCACAACATGGATGGGTAAGGATGTATTCCATAGAAGATATATTCAACCGACAGGACAGGGAGCAGTTAGCACACAATCTAGGTTCCTCCTTGGAAACAGTTGTCAGGGTGGCACCTGCTGTAGGTTCTGGCACAGAACCTGACACATCTGCTCCCTTATGACAAACAAGATAGTACCCATCTTACCAAAAATTAAATAACAGCACTGAACCTTTTAGTGAAACGTCCAGTGGTATCAACAAAAATAAAAACATTAAACACAAACAGGAGCAAAGAAACAGCCAGCAAAACAAAAACAATTTCATAGTAATTTGTAGCACTGCCGCAGGAGACAGGACATAAAATGAACACCAAAGCCTAGAGATAATCATTATGCTATTCAGGAGGTCTTCTTTCACTTTCAGATCTCAACGACATCTTCTCTTCCTCAGTCGACGGAAGAGTGTCTTGTACCACAATCACTTTTGGCCTCCTCATCTGACTTTGAATTGATAATTATTATTTATTCCACCACTCGCAATTTTCAGGTTGAACCACTATGTTCTTAAAAGTTTGGATATGCAGAAGTTCAGAAAACTTGGATTTTCCTTTAGGGATCATGCCAGGGAGTTTAACTCTCACCCAATTGCCCACTCTGAAATTAGCTTGACATCTCCCTTTGGTTTTCGCCTCACTCACATAGTTTTACTGAGCTTTCTCACTATTAAATTTGACTTATGTTTCTCGTCTGACACCATTAAATTACCCATTCATGGTCTGAACAATTTAGTGGTGGCCAATCTGCCTTTCAATGATGCAAATAGTGAAATATATTGATGGTGAAATAGGGAGTGGTTTGGAATGGCCACATATAATTGAATATTATCATTTAATGCAGCGCTCAACTAAGCCATTTATGCGAGGGAGCTACATAGAAGTTGTGATATGCTTTACGTCCCAATGAGATAAATATTCCTGAAATTCTTTGGACACAAATTGCACCTTGTTGTCTGTCACCAGTTCCGCGGGGGAGCCTTCTCTCAAGAACATGTTTTTCAAAAATGTATCCCCTTCCTCAGTGTTGGCCATTCTAACAAATTTGACCTCTTGACATCTAGTTTCATAAACGACGAACACCACACCGTACTTGTATCTCTCACTCAACACATGCCTAGGTCCCATGATGTCCAAACCAAGTTTGGAAAATGGTTTCTCCGGAATGGATGGCTAAAGTCTCCACAGGACTGGGAAAAGTGGCCTGTGATTTGTGGCTACAGCACATGGCATGCATTCACTCACAAAATGTTCCACAGATCTATCCATACCTGACCTCCAAAACATTTCCCTGATTCTTCTCTTCATGGCTCTCATGGGCTATTGACAACCCTTTGTACTGAATGACACGTAGAACCACCAGTGACTCCCTTCATATCACTCCATCTTGCATGCTTAATTCCACACTAATATGCTTAAAGGCTTTCACCTCTTCATCTACACCCACGTCTGTGAAGCATGCAAAAAATAACAAGCTCTAGTAGCAGGACACAGAGTATTACTGCACATACATAAAGAGACTTCTTCATTGGAGGTTTGTAAGTGAAAAGCATTAGTCTGTTCCTACTCTACCACTAACGTAGCATCCCTACTTAGGATTTCCCAGGCAAGTTCAGGAAAAAGGCGTCAGCGCATGAAGACTTCTTAATAAGTAAACTCACCTTGAATGGGTCAAGTAGCATAAAGCTACAGAGCTTGTTCTAAGATGCTCCTTCCTCTCTGCAGATGTCCTTTGAAGACCCCTGGGCTCTGGCCTTAACCCCAACACAAAAATCATAGGACATACCCATTGTCACATCACACGATCGCCGCATCCAGCTACACACTTCCTCGTGGGTAACTTTCCAGGTGGTTTCGATACTCCCAGTGCTGGCTTGTGGATCTTGATTTCCAGGCCTTCTCTGGTAAGAAAGAACTGTGTTTCACATTTTCAGCATCGCATGTTCAAATGTATCCTCTCCTCCCTAAGCTTAAGTCCTTAAAAAAAAGCTTTATTCAAACCAACAAAGACGAGTTTCGTCACCTGTGACAGAAACGTGAGAAAGAAAAGATTCTGCATACACATATGTTTTGCTAGCAAGCCGTCTAGAGAGCCAGGGAGAATTATACATGAGGCCTACAATTTCGGCTAACATATGAATCAGTATGGAACTTTATTAATCACATGTATTCATGAACATTATTACTGTCAATGCATTATATAACAGTAAATTAGTTGCATCAGTCACTTGTAAAATAAAAACATTGAGCTTCACCATGTATATCATAATTACAAAGTTAATTTCTCCACATTATACAAAAATATCCTTGTTACTTAACTGTACACAATATTACATTACATGTTCTAATAACCAAATATTAACACGACAAAGGATTAAATATGCAGGTGCAAACTACCCATGTGCTCTATCAATGTCATCCTTTTCCACAGCATTCTTCAACTCCTACTCATAAATGACTAATAACCAGAACCCTACAAGGCAGCCACCACAGCAAAATCTTCATCTAAACTACCCTCAGTTCCATAATTCTTGAGTGACAACCTGGATTAGCAGTCTGCAAAAACATTTTTGAAACCTGGAATGTATTTCAACCGAAAATGAAATTCCTACAACCTATAATGCCATTTGGCTGAGCAAGGCATTGCCTTGCCAGCACCCGATGTGGAAAATACACCCATCAAGGGTTTGTGATCCATCCAAATAACATGTTGCGTGCTCCACAAATAATTTCTGAAGTGATTAAAACCACACCAACACGTCAGAGCTCCACTTTCGCTTACGGAATAGGTGGATTCCACACTACGCAGAGCTCTAGAAGCAAATGCCACCACTACTTCCCTACGATCCCTTTTCTTTAAAAAGAACAGCCATCAAACCATGTCGACTAGCATCTGTCACCACAACCGAAGAATCACAGTTGTCAAATGGCTGCAAAGAAATGTCATTACCTAATTCATTCTTGACCCTCTCAAATTCTTGGGATTGATTGCCAACGTACAAAAATTGCCGATTTTTTTCATGAGAGCCCTCATGTCATAAGTTTTCCCACTGGAGTGGGGAATAAAGTAGGCAAAACTCTAACATACCAAAGAAAGAGTGAAGCTGATTTTTGGTCTGTGGCACTGGAAAATCTTTTATGACTTTCACCAAACTTTCTTTGGGTTCTACACCTTGGGAAAATAATTTGTAGCTCAAATAATCCACAGAGCTCACTACAAACCTACACACAGCTGCTCTTAAAGTAAACCCATTTTCAATTAAATGGTTAAAACTTTACCTAAAGTTTTATTGTGATTTTCCATATTGCTCCCATAAACTAAAATATCATCCTAGAAGCATTTCACAATGGCAAGCCACTTGAATATGGCTTCCACCACCCTTTGAAAAACAGCAAGAGCTGAAGCAATGCCAAAAGGCATTCTTTTAGACCTAAGCGCACCAGCCAGGGTAACGAACAAGGTTAGATGACAACTATTTTTAATCAAAGCTACCTGATGATATGCAGAAGACAATCCAGGGCAGTGAAAACACTTGCACCGATTAGGGAACCCAACATTTCCGTGATGTTCGGCAAAGTATGCTTATCCACCAATAGTCTTTCATTAAGATCACGCAGGTCGATGCATATCCTAGGACTACCATTTCCTTTTTTGAGAAGAACCCTCAGGGGACAACCAGTAAGAACTCTCAATGGATTAAATTATGCCTTGTTCACACAGGGATTTCATTCTAAATCCATCCCCTGCCTCATACTTAAAGGCACCCATCTAGCTTTATGAACAACTGGTTTCACACCTCTTTTGTTACAACGTGATGAGAAAAAACTTTGATATTACCCAGCTTTTCACTGAAAACTTCAGGGAACACTCTCTCCCACACTTGCTCCTTAAGCATCCATAACGTTTTGCATCCCTCCTTGCGCAAAACTTGTTCAGGACTATTGGGATTCAAAATGATCCCCAGAATTTTCTGCTCTGACTAGCCTAAAAGGCATGCCCCATCCTTTGCCACATAAACCGTACCCAAAGTCTTTCATCCTTTGGAACTCATAGTACCCTCAAACTCACCAAGCACCTCAACTGTTTTACCTCATACGCTACAGGTCTAACTAGGGACTTTATCAATTTAATATCAATTTAAAAAATAAAGAAATCATCCCAACGGCGCTCCTTCTAGCCGACATAGATAGGGCATTCGATTCTCTCAGCTGGGTGTACCTTCGGGCGCTTCTGTCCCGCCTCAATCTTGGGCCTAGTTTCCTCTCATATCTGCGCCTGCTTTATACGGACCTGACAGCGTCTGTGAGAGTGGCGGGGGCGGTGTGAAAACCCTTTCCCATCGGACGGGGAACCGGACAAGGTTGCCCTCTCTCACCCTACTTATTCGCATTGGCTATGGAACCCCTGGCGGCGTGGGTGCGGATGGACGCGCAGTTATGGGGGCTAGAGTGGGAGATGGGTCCGTCCGATCGCATTGCATTGTATGCCGATGACGTCCTCTTCTTCCTTACAGCCCTCAATAGGTCCGGGCCCAGAGTCCTGGAGATAATGCGAATCTTCAGGGAAGTTTTGGGCTTGCATTTAAACGTGCAAAAGTCTAAGCTGTGGGTGCTGGGGGGTAGTGACGGACTGGGTGCATGGGCGTCGATGCTGCAGACGGCGGCAGGTGGACTCAAATACCTGGGCGTCTTTATTACGGATGTTCCGTATGTGGCTTGGGAACGCAATGTGGTGCCCGTTTGGGATAGAGTACGGTCGGACATGAAAATTTGGTCCAGAATGCCACTGAACATCTACGGCCGATCGGCGATCTTTAAAATGGTGGCCCTCCTGCGCCTCCTATACCAACTGCAAAACCACCCATGCCCTATAGCGCTGCAGTGGTTTCGTCAAGTGAACGCTGCGCTGAGTCAGTTTCTCTGGGCCGGGGGAGTGGCGAGGGTGGCTCTCCGCACTTGCTTCCTGTCCACGTACTGCGGGGGCCTGGCCACCTCACACATTTTGTCATACTATCAGGCGTCACACTTATTGGTGCTTAATGACTGGTGGTACGGGAACCGGAGTGACCCGACCTACCCCCTAGAACGGTATTTGATGGATCCAGACATGGTACACACCGTTTTGTACTCGGCGACTATCAGGAAGAGGCTCCCCATAGTCACCGAGGTGGTCTTCCAAGTGTGGCGTGCGGCTCTGCGCCGCATGGGTGGTGGAATAAGTTGACGAGGGAGACCCCGCTGTGGCAGAACGGACGACTGCCGGCGCTGGCATCCCTCCGGGGATTCAGGGGCTGGGACGATATAGGCATCTCAACGCTAGGCCACGTCATGAAGGGTACTGCCCTTAAGTCTTTCCAGACCTTGAGTGAGGAATATGCCATGCCCAAAACCCAATTCTTTAAATACTTGCAACTGCGACATGCATTGTCCCCCTCTCTGGTGGGCTTAGAGTCCCTGCCCGAGTTCAGCCCCCTGGAGGCTAAGGTGTTTATGGGGGAATTGGAGGAAAAGAAAATTTCTAATATACATCAGACCCTGGTCACACACTGTTCCTCCTCCCTGGATAAGCTACGCTCCGGATGGGAGGGGGATGTGGGAGCTCTCGAAGAAGAGGACTGGAGGGTGGCCCTGGAGGCCCCGAGGGGGGCGGCCATTGTGATGCGTCTACGCTTTCTTCAATTTAAATACTTACATAGAGCCTATTTTACCAGAGAACGACTGTGGAAAGCAGGTTTGATTGCCTCCCCTGAGTGCTTGAGGTGCGGATGGGCGGTTGGGACGTTTATCCACACTGTGTGGTCATGTGCAAAACTGGCGAGATACTGGATGGGTGTTTGGGACTGCTTGGCTGAGGTCTTGGAATGGGACCTTCCCCGATCACCGCAGCTCGGTCTGCTGCATGTAATGGAACAGGTGGGGGCAACATATACAAACGTCACCTACTGGTTTTGGGCCTCACTGTGGCCAAACGAGATATAGCCCGGGCCTGGAAGGACCCCAGGGCCCCCTTACTGGAAGTTTGGAGACGGGGATTGGACTTTTGCATGGGGCTGGAGCGTCCTGTCTTTGAGGCCAGGGGATGCCCTCGGAAACATTTTAAGATATGGAAAAGGTGGGCGGACTATAGAGGGTTGTGGCTGGAGCCACCAGTGCCCCAGGACGCTGGAGAAGAACTTTAACTATTGGACCCTGGACGGCAGGGAGCACGCTCTTTTTGTATTTTCTTGCTTTATGCCTTGAGACTTGCAGACACTTTGTAGGGGAATGGGTGGGACCCGGGGGGGTGGTAGGGAGTTGGGAGTTGGGGGGGCGGGTGTATAATTTATTATTGCTTGTGCTGACTGCATATCTTCTTTCATGACTATGCTCACTAGTCCTGCGATGTAATGCGGGACGGTGTCCCCCTTGGTATTTTGTCGGTACTACAATAAAATTTTGTTCTGAAAAAAAAAAAAGAAATCATTTCAAACTTTTGCCATTCATCAGGACCAACCAAAGTAAAGAAAGATTCAGAATCGCCTTCCTGGGTACAGAAGTTCCACAGATATTAACTTGACAAACTGGTCTGTTGAACATGCTTGAGTCAATCTTTAGAACCTTACAATTCTCTTCACCCTCCACTAATGAATCAGAAATCATCAAGATGCAATTCTCCTCTCCACTGTCCAAATTCGAATTGGTTTGAAGCACACTGTCAACAGACAGAATTTTCTTTGGTTTAGACTTAACAAAATATTTTTTAGAATTGCAAAGTTTCCCAAATGCCCCATCTTTTTAAATTGGTACATGTTTTGTCTGCAGCAGGGCTCGTAATAGCATTACCCAAATGTGTCTTGCTACCACACCTATAGCATTCATAAAACTTGTGTTTGGAATCATATCTTTTTTCTTAACCACAGCGTCTACCCGGGATGCTATGGCCATTTCCTCCATATACACTGTGGTGGCTTCTACACCTTTGGTTATCTCTAACGTCTTGTCGAACGTAAAATGTTCAGCAGTCAGTAACTTTTCCTAACTTTTCTTGCTGCTAGTTTTTCCACTAGTTGATCCCTTTACATTACATTCTCAAAAGCCCTATAATCGCATGTTGATGCTAAGATTTTTTCAAATCACCAACAAATTCAACTGATTCATCCAGTAATTGTTTACTCATGTAAAATGTGTGCCTTTCCCTGATAAAATTCACTTTTTTCTTGTATCTAATATCCAAAGCTCTGATGGCTGCAGTGTTCTCATCAACCTCATCATCCTCATCACACACAACCACCACAGGTAAGTGCTTGTAAAATTTCCTCCCTTCCGTAACTAATCAATGTAGTAAAAATGCTATGTTTCACTTTTGAGTGAAATCCTCTCCATCAATCGCATCCAAATAAGCTTCAAACAGCCTAATTCATGAAGCCTAAATCGGCTCGCAAAGGGCCAGATTCTGAGAATCTGGCCCTTTGCGAGTGCGATTTTTGCATTTGGGATTCAACATCCCAAATGCAAAATTCACTATTTGCTAATTCGCATATTTGCGAGGAATTACATTTAAGGAATCTCTATTTGAGATTCCTTAAATGTAATTCATCATCCATTTTCCAATTGCGAAATCGCAATTTCGGCCCGCAATTTACCGCGAGGTCAAACCTCGTGGTAAATTGCGAAAACTCAGAAAAATGCATTTAAATGCATTTTTCTGAGTTGCATGTTACACACACACATGTCCTTTGGACATGTCTGTGTGCAACACCTGTGTTAATTTCCATTGCAGGGGTGCTACAGGGTGTCCTTTGGACACCCCTTTCACCCTTGTACTCGCAATCTCATTTGCGATTAGCTAATTGCTAATCGCAAATGAGGAATGACTCCCCATGCATTCCTATGGGCCTTTTCGCAAATAAGGAATCAGTGAGAATCGCAATTAATATTGCGATTCCTACATGAATACCGTTTTGCGAGTCTCAAATAGGGATTCCTTATGATTCGCTATTTGAGCCTCGCAAAAAGGCCCGTTCATGAATCAGGCTGAAATCCCTCTAACCATAATTCCCATTCAACTGAAAGAAGACATTGTGAGGATAATAAAATGAAGTAGAGGTAACTCCTTTTGTTGCATGATGAATTAAACAGAAACAAAACTGCACAACCTCTGTACAATTTAAACTTCAATAAGGGAAAAGCATCCCACCCAAGAAAACTTCGATCAGTAACCACAGTCAAAAATTGTATTGCACCAGAATCCTGATGGATGCGCACAGTTTGACATAAATATTTAAATAAAGTGCAGATTTAACCAAACATACAGTTTAGGTAGCATGCCTATTACTGGCGATGATGTTACAGCAACATATAGACAGCCTGGTGTGCCTATCACTGCAAGAATAGTCAGAGAAATAATTTAAATGGCCTCACCTTTATTTTCAAAACATGAAATACCTACTTTGTAGCTATAAGTGGCAATTAACTTTAAAAATTTACAGTTTACTGATATTAAACCCCATTCCCATTTTGAAGACACAATTGACAAGATTGTTCCACCACTGCGTTGGAAATTGTTTCTGTTATTTAGGTTCAGGACTCTCCCTACCAAAATGTTCCGTAGCAAATGGCATAGTCTTGTCTCCTTTGACAATATGTGTCCTGCATGTAAAGGAGGCCCGAAACATCTGTCCACCTGCTATTCTTTGGTTCCCATTATGGAAATCTGAGGTTTAAGTGGATCATCCCCCTGTGTAGGCTCATTGGTCCTGGCCATTATTTGGAAGTGCTCAGAATACTCAGCACAGATACTAAAAGAATTCTTGCAGTGGGCTTAGCTAAATGTTTGATGGCCCTGTGGATTAAATGCTCAAAGTGCTCAGTATAATATATACAGTTTACTGTATTTATCAATTTTATGTTTTGATTACTAATGAAATGAACTGTCTTTTATATGCATTTTATGTATATATGGGATCTTATGTTTTTAGTAATATGCTGTATCCCTGTGTTTATTGATCCTTCTGTTTTTACGTTTTTTAGAAGACAATAGTGTTATTTTAAACTATGTTAACATTGTTATGTCTGAATGTATGTTTTGAGATGTACTTTATAAGATCTTTGTGATTGAAAATAAAGTTATGATGATAAACTTCAAAACTGATATGTGTCACCGCCGCGTAGGCATTAATAATTAAAATGAGCAGTTAAAAAACAACTGCAGCAATATCTGCAGTGATGGAGTGCCTGTCACCACGGGTGCAGGCCTTCCACTTTAAACTCGAAGAGAGTTCGCTGTGAAAGATATAACTACAGCAGTGTCTGCAGTGAGGGTGTGCCTGTCACTGCAGGTGCAGGCTTCTCCCTTTTAACAGAGACAACAATTGGCTGTTGCTAGGTAACTGAGGGCGTTACGTATATCGTAGGTGAGCCACAATAGGTGTTTTAAGGCGACGTAATGGAGCTCAGGAGCTGTCCACAGAATGAGCTTACAGGATAACTGTCTAGAGCTGAGGAACGTCACGACCATTCAAGACCCTGCTCACAGGGTTGGTCCATGGAAGCAATTGAGTGACGTAGGCAGGCTTAGTGTTGCTAGGCAATACATAATTTCAAAAGGCCGGCAACACCCCAACTATTCCCAACGCCAGTGCTGAAACCATAAAATGTAACACATTTAAATGAAAGGCAGCAATCACTGCCATCACAGATGACGGTAAGGCAATCAGGGATCACAGCTGCTGAGAGCCGCTCCTAATCCAGACTTGAATGCCAGATGAATCTTTGGCTGCACAGAGGGTTGCCTGTCCTAACGGACGCTGGGTTCTTGACCACTTTTCACCAATAAAAAGTCCAAGACTCCACAACTTTGAAGGGTAACAATTTATTCCATAGAAGATATAGCCAACCGACAGGACAGACAGCAGCAAGCAATTGACAAGCTCTCACATTCCAGGTTCCTCCTTGGACACAGTTATCAAGGTGGCACCTGCTCTAGGTTCTGGCACAGAAACTAACACAGTGGCAGTGCAACCATGTAGGCCAAAAGACCCAATTCAGACAGGATACTCCTGATGTTTTTAAGCCTAAAAAGGATTTATTTAATGTGTCTCCCGCCTAAAAACGCCTCTTTTTCATACTAAGTTAATGGGGGAAATCAATTCCCCAGTTTTTTTCAAAATCTCCCTCTTATCAAGTTAAGAATGTTGGCAAGTATGGTACATTGGATAACAGAGGGCAGGAGGAATGCGGTAGCGACATGGACTCGGATAACAGAGGCCAGTAGGGAGATGGGTAGGGGCACAAAACTGACCTTACAGGGCAGGATTTGCAACCGCACAATGCACATCACAGGACAAGCAGGATGGCAGTGCAGAACAACATACCATGGAAAGAAATAGGGATGGGGACAGGGGCATGCACATGGACAACATAGAGTGGAGAGTAAAGAGGCAAAGGCAGCAAGTTTTTCCATATCGGACAGACAGGAGGGACAGTTGCAGCATAACAAGCCATGAAGGACAGGAGTGAAGGGGTAGAGGCACAACAATGGACCAGACAAGGCAGGATGGAGGGGATATGCACATTGAAAATGTGGGCAGGGCAGGAGCAGCAAGTTGACCATGAAGGGCAGGTGGGATGGACACTGGACACACAGTACACCATGGAAGGCAACAGTGAGACTATAATGGCATACACACAGACAACAGAGGGAAGGTGGGAGGGGTCAAGGCAGCAAGTTGACCACACAGGGCAGATAGGAGGGGCTGTGGTAGCACAGAAGACCATGCATGGCAAGTGGGAGGCTTAGTGACAGCACAACAGCCAAGGTGGGCAAGAGAGAGGGGGCAGGGGCATGCATAAAGGACTATTGAGGACAGAAGGGATGGGAAGAGTCTGAAAATGGTCAAGAGAGGTCAGGGAAAGGAACTTCACAACAGACCATGAAGCCTAGGCAGGAGAAGCAGTTGCAGCACAGCGGAGCATGGAGTAAAGAAGGGAGTGGCAGTAAAATGGACCATGGAGGACAGGAAGAGGGGATAGGGACATGGAACTCAGAAAGGCAGGGTGGAGTTGGCAGGCACAGGCAGCAGCCATCTGATCATGCTAGGCAGGGGCAATGGCAGCGCAAGAGAACACTCAGAGAAGATAGGAGGGACAGTGGCAGGTCCATGGAACATGGTGGACAAAACAGAGGTGGCAGGAGCATGCACTCAGACATAGGAGGGCAAGAGAAGGAGAGTAGGAGCCGCAAGCTAAGCACAGCGGCTAAGTGGGAGGGCAATATGAGGCATAGAACTGGGTAAAGGAGGGCAGTAGGAGTGGGAAGGGACATCAAGCTAAATGGAGGGCAGTGGCTGCACATCAGACTATGCAGGGCAGGAGGAAGGGGCTTGTGCATGGGCTCAAACAACAGAGGGTAGGGAGGAGGTGGATGGGTAGCAAGCTAACTGTTCAGGGCAGGTGGGAAGGGCAGTGGAAGAACAACTAACACACAGGGCTCTAATGAGGAACTAGGGGCATGGACAATGGATGGCAAGGAGGAGGGGGCAGGAGCAGCAAGCTTGGTTGGGGGCAGCACAATGCCAGGCCAGGTCCTGCGTTCAGCCCCCCCACCGTGCATTGTGATGGGCATCTTAACATTAAATAAAGCCTAGAAATTCACTCGAAAAAACAAAGGTATAGGGACGTTATAGTTAGGAAATAGAATTTAAAAAGTCTTCAAAATTCACAGTAAAAACCAAAAGTTAGAGGGACGTTATGGTTAGGCTTAGATTTCACTCACGCAAAACCAGTGAAATTCAGCAGTTATAGTTACCCAAGCTAACTATAACATATATCCTTGCAATGAACTGGTTATGACCTCACATATTACATCACTCATGACATGTTCAGTAACATTACTCATTACATCACCCATGACACCTTTAGATAGTTATATTTGGAACCATGTTTCTATAGAAATTTTTTGGGGGACGTGCCTATATCTTTGGTGCTAATTGACGAATCTTCATGAAATTTAAAAAGAAAAAGTGTCATTGTGAGTTTTGTTGTGCATGGAAGTTTCGTGGTGATCCGCCAAGTGGAGGCCGAAATAAAAATGTATAAAAAAGTGCATTTTCCCATGCTAATTCCCATAGGACCTTTAAACATGACTACAGCCTGAACTGCAGAACAGAATCACCAAATTTGACAGAAAGCAAGCTTTTGTTCGCAGATTGCACTTTTTTATTAGGTGTAAATACATTCAGGGTTTGTTGAGAAACTTAGGAAAATAAAGATAGTGATATCTGTGGCCATGGATGTTTTGCAAAGATTTCCCGATTAATTGCGAATGTACTCACCAGCAGGAATACTGAGATTGGCTGCTTGCAACGTGTACAGAAAGTTGTGGCTGCCATTTTATGGACCGGGGAATGGTTCCCAGGCTGAAAATTGAGGACAGAGCTGATATAAGAGGTCAGGGTAGACATACCCTGCTCCCATGTTTGACATATGGGTGTGTAAACACGTTATGTGTCCAAACTCTTTTTTGGTAACCATGCATGATTTGCAAATAGGCTGCGACTGCCAGCACAGTCCATCCGTGTAACGTCGTGATGACATCTAATATATTGCGAGGTCATTGTGAATATTTGTGAAAACAAAATAGATACATACACCGACCCTCAATTTTACTTAGACACTCACACACCCACCCACAAACACTCATGCAGCTAGTGGTAGACGTAATTAGAGACTCTTTTCCTACTCACATTCCTACTCTGACACTAACACACCCACTGACAGATCCACTCTGAGAATTATACATCCACTCACAGACCTACTTAATGATTCATGCAACCACTGACAGAGTCACTTACATACTCACCCACAAACCCACTCAGACACTGATGTCCCCACTGACAGACCCACTCAGAGATTGATGCATCCACCCACAGATCTACTCATAGCCTCAGCCAGACACTCAGAGACCCACGCAGACACTGATGCACCCACTGACAGACCCACTCACAGACTCAGACATACACTCACAGATCCACTCAGACAGTGACGCATCCACTGACGGACCGCTCATACACTGATGCAGACCGACATCGACTGTTTGAATTCCAACCACATAATTTCCATGTAGGCGGCCAGTCATTCTGGCTATATTATGATAGACTCAAGCAGCACATCCGCCAGCTGGAGATCGGATTACGATGCTCGGTTTCTGACAGGCTTTCGATGCCAGGCTTTCCGACATGGAAAGCCTGTTGGAAAGCGAGTTTGGGTGCCCCTATCAGCACCCCTACCTCCTTTCAGCCTCTTTTTAGGGGCTGAGTCCCTGTTGATCCCTGCACTGTATGGCAGGCACCCTGAGGTGCCTGCCATGGTGCAGGCATAAACAAGTCTCCCATTTCCCCATGGGAGCTTGTGCAACTGCTGGTTTACAGCCACAGCACAAACTCCCATAGGGAAATGGGAGTGTGTGCTAGCACCATGTGCGGTCGCATTGTAATTATGCAGTCGGGACCTCCGACTGGAGGTCAGTTGGTCCTGATTGCGCGATGTCAGTCAGAGGCAACTCCAACCGACCACATAATCGGCCCCTCTGACTGTCACTCAAAGACCTACTGAGAGACTAAGACACCCACTTAAAGATCTACTCAGACACTAACACACACACTCAGAGTCCCAGTCAGAGAATCAGACACCCACTGAGAGACAGACACTCATGTGCCCAGTCACAGACCCACTCAGAGAGTCACACACCCACTGACAGAACTACTCAAAGTCATGCACCTGGTCAAACACCTACTCAGACAGTAATGCAACCAGTGACATACCCACTCATATTCTTATTGAGTCACTCAGAGACACATACAGATATTTATGCTCTCAGTCACAGACTAATTGATACTGTCACATAATAACTGACACACCCAATTGAGACACTCATGTCTGTACTCACAGATCTACTCACAGACTGATAGAGCCAGTAAAAGACCCACTCAGATACTTATACATCCGCTCAGAGGGCCACTCAATGACTGATACACCCATTCAGAGATTCACCGACATACTAACTCATCCGGTCACAGTTGCCAGTCAAAGTGTCATACACGCTGTGACAGCCCCTTTAAGAGATTCTTGCATATTTTTTTTAGAATACACGTTTAGCCTTGAATTTTGAATGTACTGTTGGTCCTTTAATGTCTGCTTTTGTTTTGCATTTTTGCAATGTATTCACCATCATCGCAATATTGTTGTGAATATTCAGAAACATTGAAAAAATATTTATAAAGAAACGTAACAATATTTGGAGCACTAGGGTACCTTTTTTTAAGATTGAGTTTAATAAATAGTAACAAGAAAAAGAACAGTAATAAAATTAATAGAACAAATCCTATTTAACATATACATTTTGTAGGGGAAGCAAGAATATATGAGGATAGAACTATCAGGCTGTATACAAGAAATAATGTATACACAGTATAAACAGTAAGGCGAAAGGGCAAGGGAAGGGGAGACATATGTAATTACATTGTAACAAAGAGTAAAATACATAAGAAATAAATAATTTAACATTGTAAGCATAACAATACCGAAGAATGAAACCGAAACTGAAAGTAAATGACCCCATTGTCTGTGTAAGGTGATCTCTGTGCTGAAAAGAGACGACTCAATAACATCTTAAAACTTCGCTGCTCCTCCCACCGCACAGCATTACTTTGGAGACTAAGATGAGGACGGTGGCAGTGTCTCTCCCGATCCGCTTCACGCAACAGATAGACAACTAAGAGCTCTACTCGATGGTGCTACATTTTTAATATTTTAAAATCGCTAACTGCAAAGGTGACAATTTTGTGTGTTTACTTCATTTGCTTTTAGATAGACCTCTGTATGGGAAAATTATAGGGGGTCCTGGCACTTACCACATAGGGAAGCCTGTGCTCAGTGTTTGCTCCTGCCTGCCCTGGTCCGACTTGGTAGCCAGTACCGTTGAGCGGAGGGCGGGAGAGGGAGAGCCAGGTACTTCCGCCCTACCACTGGAGCGGTTAGCGCTCTAGGTGCTGCAAGTTAAAGGCTATTTATCCCTCTTGTCTTTACAAGAGCACAGCATTGGCGCGCAGGGGGAGCGCCAAAGACGCGCCGAAGACAAGCCAAAGAGAAGCCCGTCTGCGCCCTCCGCGACTGGACGGGGCTAGGGGCCATGAACCCTGATCCTCCAGACTGGTATTTTAGCGTACCTAGGCATGTCAGCGATTCGACCCAGAAACTATTAGATTTACGGACTGCCCCTTTGCAAGGCTTCACTGGGGAGGCTTGACCATGCCCGGAAGGTCCGTTTTCCTGCCGGCATTGTCAGTTTCAGGCCTCCTATGTCAATCAGTCTTTAGTGCCCCCTCTGGTTGCTACACATACACCGAATGGGTGGAAGAACCTGCTCTGCAATGTTAGACCCCTGCCAAAACATCATACAGAGGTTTGGGATCTTATCTCCACTGCGCAGCCTGAGCTGTGCTTTCTGACGGAGTTGTGGTTGAAGGCCCACTCGGTCCTTGCAATCACCCTGGGTATTCCAGAAGGATATAAAATGGCGAGGTTGGACAGACCTACTAAAACTGGCGGAGGTATCGCCATTGTTTATAAAAGTGTCATAACCGTTTCTATACTGGATCATAGTTGTACTGCCAATATGGAAGTAATGATCTTTAGGATCAATACCCCCACAAAGGCTGGCTGGAAAGGAGCTTTGGTCTGCCGCCCACCGGGCCCTTGTACGACTTTTGCCATCTCATTAGTCGAAGCATTGACCCCGCACATTAAATCTGGCAATGATTTTCTATTGCTGGGGGACTTTAATGTACATAGTGATTTGATGGATAACGCAGAGGCTCAGTCCCTTCTAGCCGATCTATCCCTACTAATACTAACACAGCATAATAAGGGCCCCACCCACCTAGCGGGCCACACATTAGACATGATTTTATCCAACTCCTCCAAGATTGTATGAAATCCTCCTATACAGGTGAAATGGACCGACCATTTTGCTATAGAATTTGCCATGCTTGGCATGGCCAAACTCAGCAAACGGCCCTCACCTCCACCCCTGTTGCGCAGACAGTGGTATAAAATATCTCAGGGAGTTTTTCAGGAGACACTTGTTGAACCCCGAATTACAGCTTCTGACAATATTGAGCTGGCCTTATCTAAATACAATCATGCCATCTCCACCGCGGTGAACGCCATAGCTCCCATGAAACTATGCAAGCTGCGCCCGCACAACGGCAGGAAGTCTGGTTTACTGACCAACTACGTTCCCACAAACAGGCGTGCAGGAAGCTAGAAAAGACTTGGAGATCATCCCATTCTGAGAATGATAAAAACCGTTACTACACTGCCTTGGCCTTATATTATAAGAACATCAGATTGGCCAGAAAGAACTATATTGCCTCGCAACTTACTGAGGCGGGCAACACCCCCAAGGTGTTGTATCGGATACTTCAATCTTTTACTAAACCCAAGGCCTGTGAGAGTCTTGATTTGTTATCACAACAATTATGTGATGACATCTCTTTATACTGCACCAACAAGATAGACATGGTTTACGATACAATCATCAATACGAGTCTCTCCACGAGTTACCCCTTGTTCCCATCTCAGAATAGTGGGGCCCCTAATTGTATCTGGTTCACTGAGTTTCCTGCTGCCTCCCTGGGTGAGGTAGAGGCCCTCATTGGTCAAATCAAGAGTGGATCCCCTTTAGATCTTATTCCTGCAAGAGTTGTGCCATCTTTAGGCAGGTCACTCTGTCCCATGATCCAGTCCCTTGTCAACCTCTCCCTTTCCAAGGGTCGGGTACCACAGGAGTGGAAGATGGCTCAGGTGAGACCCATTCCTAAAAACTCTACCATCCCTTGGTCGGAACTGTCCAACCTTCGACCGATATCTCTC
Organism: Lissotriton vulgaris; assembly: GCF_964263255.1. Lineage (NCBI taxonomy): Eukaryota > Metazoa > Chordata > Amphibia > Caudata > Salamandridae > Lissotriton > Lissotriton vulgaris. The sequence continues at coordinate 712,378,931 of NC_141697.1, read as the reverse complement.
CTCCCGTTCCTGAGCAAACTAACGGAAAAGCACGTCAACATCCATCTGTCGAGCTTTATCGAGCGAACAGGAGGCCTGGATTACTCCCAGTCCGGTTTCAGGCCAAACTATAGCACCGAATCAGCGCTCCTCTCTGTGACAGATGACATCCGAATGTCCCAGGACAAGGGGAACTCGATGATTTTGGACCCCTCAGCAGCGTTCGATACGATATCCCATGACATTCTGCTCAGCCGTTTGGAAGAGGTGGGGCTTGAGGGTTCGGCGCTGTCCTGGATGAGGAGCTTTCTATCGGGCCGTACACAGTGTGTTAGCATGGGCTCATTTCGATCTGCCCCTGTAGAGATTACTAAGGGGGTGCCACAGGGCTCTTCAGTTCAGTTCAGTAAATCTTTATTTCGATGATAAAAACCATCATAAAAATACAAGTTCTAAAAATGTATTACATTATATTTCTGAACTCTATTTAATTTAAAAACAGATACCAAGCTGATACAATTCATAAAGAGGAGATACAAAATTATATATACATCATAGCTTAATCTCTAGTATTCCTTAACCTAACTGCAACTTTAAAAAAACTTATCTCAGAGCATAGAGTGCGCATATCATTTGCTCTTTGTAGAAAGAGTAGTGCAGTTTTAGCATGACAAATTTTTTTCTCTCTTAAAATATCAACCAAAAAACTACGCCGAGGCGTCCGATAAAATGAACAAAGAAGTACAAAACGAAGGGTGTCCTGCGGAGACCTATTGTCGCAGCCGCAGGCACCCTTCTGCTCAATAGTTACAGTAAAACCAGAGGGATAAGATAAAATATTAGGTAACAGATTGAGCCTAAAACGACACATTAAAAACCTATCCTGCTGATTATGCATCAGCCCTAAGTAGGGTTCCATGCCCTCCCCATTGTCGACAACGGAGTGAGCCACTACTGAACGCTTTGAAAACTCAGTGCCTGCTCTGATAGTTTCGAATTTTTCCAGCAGCAGTTTTCTAATTCGTGGTTTACAGGCAGTAGAGATAAAGCGCGGATTGCTAAAGAGGGTATGCTGGTCTATAATCTCTAATGTACTTTTAACATATTTCAGCCAAGGGATTTGCAGGCCCTTATCCCTTTGCAAACAGTCTGCAACAATTTCCCTACTTAATTCCGCCTCAGGATTGGCCCAAATTCTGAGCCATGCCATAACTGGCCTCATCTTTACCTGATCTGTGATGTATGGAATCTCCAGTTCCCTGTGAGCGATCTCAGCTGGGACAGACTGAGAAATCTTTAGGATTCTACGGAGAAATTTATCTTCCTCTAACTGTAATTTTATAGAATCCCTAAAGCCCCAAACCTCAGCTCCATACAAGGCCTTTGCCGTACTTATCGAGCCATATAGACACATTACTTGTTCTGGGGTCCAGGGGAACAGCCTGCGAGTAAAATCTAATATGGCGCCATTTGCGGAAACCAACTTTGTACAGCGTTCCTCAATCAGGGAATTAAACTGGATCTCACCATCAAATAAAAGGCCCAAATAGGGAAAAGTGCTTACAGTATCCAGTATGTGAGTCCCTATTTTAAACACACATTTCTTAGAGGGCTTTTTACCTGCCACCATCATGAAGGATTTGCTCAGGTTCACAGACTAATCTAGATTTTCCATGAACTTTACAAATCCGTCCACGAGGTGCTGTAGACTCTGTGGTGTTCGTGCAAGCAGGACCGTGTCATCCGCGTACAGAAGTACCGGAATTTGACGCATTCCTACTTTGGGGCAGTCTACATTCAGGGCGATAAGGGTACTCTCTAACTCATTAATATACAGCGAGAAGAAAAAGGGCGCGAGAATGCACCCTTGCCTTACTCCGCTTGTGCACGGAAAGGGGTCAGTACGCCCCCCTCCGCGCTGAAGCGGACCCTGGCGGTGGTGTTCCAGTGCAACTCTCTTAGGATGTTTATGAGACCCGAGTCTATTCCCAAATCAAACACCATGGCCCACAGCTTGTTCTTATTCACATTATCAAAGGCCGCAGCCAGGTCCATGAATCCCATGTAAACTGTGCCATTACTTGCTTTAGTGTACTTGGCGGCTAACAAATACAAATTAAGACACTGGTCACTAGTCGATTTACCCATTCTGAACCCATACTGTGTGTCAGCTATAATGTGATGCTCTTCTGTCCAGCATATTGGGGTTGGATTGCACACCTCAGTTTACGTAGTGTTTCTCAGTTTTTGTCTGAAAACATAATAGTTGCGTGCTCATTGGTAACGTGCTTAGCCCAAACTGCACATAGAAAACTGAACCACATTTTGTATGGGCGACCTTTCACCCCAAAACCGCTGGCACAGCCAAAGTTGCATTTGCAATGTATTTTCATCCTTGTTCAAACCATTTTAATCCTGTTTACTCAATTTGTACTCAGTTTTTTTACTCTTCATGAATTCCAAACTTTCATGCAAGAAAAGCAATTTCCTTAAACTTCTCATGTTCAAAATGGGCCATCCGAACCTCTAATTCAGAACACGTACAAGTGCTGTATTCTTCAGAAGCAGTTTATTACATCCCAATGCATTTCGGGCCCAGATTGGCCCTTCGTCAGGGGAAACTGCTTGTTGACAGCCTTCCTTTCCTCTCTGTATATTGCATGGATACAGAGAGGAAAGGAAGGCTGTCAACAAGCAGTTTCCCCTGACGAAGGGCCAATCTGGGCCCGAAATGCATTGGGATGTAATAAACTGCTTCTGAAGAATACAGCACTTGTACGTGTTCTGAATTAGAGGTTCGGATGTCCCATTTTGAACATGAGAAGTTTAAGGAAATTGCTTTTCTTGCATGAAAGTTTGGAATTCATGAAGAGTAAAAAACGGAGTACAAATTGAGTAAACAGGATTAAAATGGTTTTAACAAGGATGAAAATACATTGCAAATGCAACTTTGGCTGTGCCAGCGGTTTTGGGGTGAAAGGTCGCCCATACAAAATGTGGCTCTTCTGTCCAGGCCATAAGACGATTCAGTACCACCCGACCAAGTATTTTTGCTGAGACGTCAATTAGAGATATTGGTCTATAGCATTTAGGATTATCCCTACTCCCTTTCTTGAAGATAGGGACAATTAATGTGGTAGACCAAGATCGGGGTAGACCTGATTTAATAGCGGCATTTTAAACCCTCGTCAAAATTTGCGCCCATAGATCCGTGTTACTTCTGTATAGATATGGGGGTGTACCATCGGACCCTGGAGCTTTATACGGTGTCAGACCTTGAATTGCCTTAGTTATCTCTTTTAATGAGAGTTCTATTTCCCAACTCTGTATGCCATCCCAGCCCCCTTTTTGGGTTGTTTCCTTAGAGTGGTTGTAGAGACCCTCAAAATGGGTCACCCATTGATCAGGGAGGATATTAGTACTGATAACCGGGGCAATACTGTCCTGGAAACAGGACCTGTTAATGATCCTCCAGAATTCTGTAAAATCCCTATTTTCTCCTGCCTCTCTTAGATCCGCCCAGACTTCCGCTTGTAGAGTAGCCTTTCTCTCTTTTACCTTTATTTTATAAATTTGTCTACATTTGGCCACTTCTACCTTGTTCCTGGGGTTAGCTTTAAGGCTTGATTTCAGATTTCTTAATGCTCTAGAGCAATTAGTATCAAACCATCTTGGCTGTGTACTAATCTTTCTAGGACCTTTTACTTCCATTAATGTGTCGGCCAGTTTAGTCTATGACCCAAATGTCGCGACTAGCTCAGTTCCCCCTATTAAAGGGTCTAAGCAGTCTTCGACGTGTTTTCTGCCTTTTCCAGTAGTGTATGATAAAATTCCTGGGCATTAATTTTTGCCCACCTTAGTCGCCTCCCCTGATCCGTTGGCCTCAAACTAATATCTACTTGCTTGTTCCTTTCCAGACGGCCCTTGCATATTAATTCTAAAGCTATGGGATTATGGTCACTGAAAGTACTCCATTCGGTTCTAGCCTCTATAATCCAAGCTTTAGCAAAGGTGGATATCAATATAAAGTCTATAATGGAGGAGGATTCTCTTCCTTTAAATGTTGGGATGAGTGTGCCCTCTGGGCCCGGGGCTATCAAGTCAATCGTGTGTGCTTCAGTGTGGGTGTCTAATAATTTAGTTATTGTTGTACCCTCTTTGCTATGCTCAAAATGTGGCCCATTCTTAGCCGGGCAAGCGGCCCAGTCTGCAGTTACAGGGATTAGGTTTGGACAGAGGTGGCAGTTTAAATCTCCCATCAGTATGTCAATTGGTTCTCCCCCCCTTCCTTTGTTCAGCCTCTTGAGTAAGTCTACCATCTAATTCTTGCAGGACAGCATTATTACCGTTTATAGGTCCTGAGTTATAGATGTTAAATAGCTGTAACCTTAGCCCTTGCCCTTGGAATGTTATTGCTTGCAGGGTATGTGATATCCAGGATGGTAGTGTCCATTTCCCCTCTAAATTAAGGTCAACATACAATGCTAACCCTCCCTTAGCCCTGCCTGCTCTACTTTCTTGGGCTGGGACGAAAAAACTTTTGTAGCCCTCTATCTGGTAGGGAGAGGAATTGACTGCCCAGTTCTCTTGGAAAGCTAGTATTTGAAAACCACATAGGTGGTTTCTCCAATCTACATTTTCAAATTTTCCGGCTAGGCCTGCTATATTCCAGGACATTATGTTCACCCTTCCCCCTGGCACCTTCACAACATTAATACCCTGAGCGTTTAACCTGCGTTCATCCCTACTCATTAGCATAACCCCCTGTTCTCCCCCGTCCTGCTTTAGAGGTAGTTCTTCAAGCTCCATCACCTGTTGACTTCCCTGCCGTCCTTGTTCACTACAATCACTGGAGACCCTATCTGTCCCCTTGTGGTAGTAACCTAATTGGGGTAGTCATTCTTTCTCGTCCAGGGACTGTAGGGGGCTAAATCTATTTGTCCACTGTACCCCGCCCTGATTTAATATGGGCAGGCCACAGTGTTCATATTTCCTTGCCCAGTACCCATCTGTTACTCTGTCCTTTCTGCCCTGTGCGTGATTTGAAGGGTATGTAACACATTTTCTAGGATAGAAATACCCTAGTGGCATAGATCGTATATTACTTGTAACATTTCTATTACAATTACCCAGTATGTAATCCACTAGGTTTGGATTCCTAAAGCTTGCTATGATGCAATTCCCTTCAATATCTTTTCTCCTACGGCCAATCCAATTTGCCCTCCTCACATGGAGGATTTCTCCAGATTCCTCCCTTTGCAATGGCCTATGAATGTTCAACCAGTTGACAATCTTATTTTTAAGTTCCATATGTGACTCTTTCTGACCCCCCCTAAGTTCCGGTACTCCAGCGAAAACAACAACGTATGGACTTGCTTCGGGGGGTAAATTTATACATGGTAGGGGACAATGCATTCTCTCCTTTCACTCATGGACTCTCTGATAATTGTCTGTTAGGCTGTGAATTGCAGGGTTCCCCGACTGTGTTTGTGTGAAATTTGACTGCCCCTGGGTTTTATCTCTGTCATTATTCCCACCTTTTTGTATGCTTGTTTCCCCCAATTGAGCTGGAGCTTTGGGCAATGCATGAACTTGTACAATAGTGCATTGCTCATTGCTTACACAGTTATTCCTAGCTGGGGATTGCCGGGTTACGGCCGGCGCTGCTGAAGAGGTATTACCAATTCGGTTGACGTTTGTGGTCTCCTTTATCTGGCCCTTTTTATGCAGTTCATAAGCTATCTTATCTAGTTTACTAACTAATGGTTTTATTTGGCTCACTATGAAGGCTTCGAGATGTTTTTAAAGTTCTGCAATTAAAGGGTCCAACCACCCCGGGGGTATTGAGGGACATGGGGCTTCTATTAGCTCGATCTCATCCTCTGTCTCTTTTGCCCTAGTGCCCCCTCTAGTTTGTTTCAATTTTCTAGTATGTATATTCTTGGAGACCCTTCTTTTACTTCTATTTCCAGAAGTTCTATTTTCAACCCTGTTTGTCAACACCCCATCATCTATTATCGGTTGGGCGCAAGGGACAACTTCAGGTGAGTTGTCCAGACTGGCGTTGTGTGAGGTCTCACATGAGTTTACAACCAAGGTTTGTGTGGGTGTAAGTGGCACAGTTGTTGGCGTCATGGATAAGCGCCTCTCAGTGCGTTCAATCTCCACAATGACCTTCCTCAGCAATAAGTCAATCGCCGTTGGTGTCGCTACATGTCCTGTTATAGTGTTGTGGTCCGGGCCTGTTTTAGTAGGTATAAGGGGTGTGCGTGGTTTACCCTTAGTAGAGCGAGTTTTTGGTTTGGTGGCCATGGTATTTAGACAGTAATCTGCACTGTAATCTGCCTCCGGATTGGCTCAATACAGGGATAATAGGGTAACAACGGGAGGACCTGCCGCTAGTAACGTATTTTAAATGATTTCATCCCCTTCCAAAGGCAGTGTAAAGTTTGTGCAACCCAGTTCTTGTTTGAGCCCTACACTTTTTACCATCTATGTGGTCCCCCTGGCTAGCCTTATGAGATCATTCGGATTTATCCCAGTGTCATACACTGATGACACTCAGCTCCTCTTCCTATTTAAGTCACTTAGCTCGGTGGTTAAACAGTCCTTTTCAGAAGGCATGCAGGCTGTTTCGCAATGGATGGCCTCGAATTTCCTACAGTGCAATGTGGGAAAGACGGAGGTAATGCTCTTTGGGGAGTCCACACTGCTGTGGACTCCGAACTGGTGGCCCACAGATCTAGGCCCCGTCCCTATCCCTAAGCAGGTGGTGAAAAACCTGGGTGTGCGGATGGACCAAGGTCTTTCTCTAAAAGAACATGTAAACCGAACAGCTGGGTTCTGTTTTCATGTAATAGGACTACTCTGAAGAGTGTTCCCCCTACTACCGGCCACAACTAGGAAAACCCTTGTTCAGGCCCTGGTGCTCAGTCGCCTTGATTAATGTAACGGACTGTTGATCTCAGCAAATGACAGCCTACTTAGTAGGCTCCAGGTGGTACAAAATACTGCTGCAAGGTTAGTCCTAAATGCTCCTCCTAGATCCCCTTCACGCATGTTGCTGGAAAAACTCCATTGGTTGCCGATCCGTCAACGGATCAAATTTAAGACCTGCTGTGTGGTCCACAAGGGCATACACGGCCTGGGCCCTACGTATCTGGCTGAAAAGTGTGTCCCCTACAACCTAATATGTACCCTCCGTTCCAGTTCTCAGTCCCTTCTTCAAATCCCCACTGTCCGAAGGGCGAGACAGGGTGGAAAGGCACTTTCCTATCTTGGCCCATAACTCTGGAACAAACTTCCCGATTCCCTCAGGCATTGCACGAACCATCTGGTATTCAGGAAACTGCTAAAACATTTTTGTTCCAATCCAAGCACCTTCCCCAGATCTCTAGTTCTTCCACTCTTGGTCTGTCACTTGCTTTAGGCGCAGAGATACTCCTTCGGGAGCCGATTCTAGCGTGGTACAAACCCATAAATAAAATAAAAAACATGGTATAAACATTGGTGTGCAAAAATCTTCAAATCATCTAAGAATAGAGAGGCAAAGAGAGAAGTTAAAGGTGGCTTTCATACATCATATGATACATTCATAACTGTAACAATAGAAGAGGCAGATACAGATAAGTAAGTTGTTAATGGAAGCCGTACATTTTTTTTTTAATTGCTAGAGATATAGGGGAAACATAATTAGTGACAAGTCGGTGATGAAAACATACAGCGTTCCACCAGGATCTGAAAGTGACTTTATCTGTTTGCTTCCAATTTGAGGTTTTAAAATGAAAAGCAATAGCTAACATTAAACCTAAAAGTTTAAAACTCAGTGGTGATTGGGGCCAATAGGGTGATAGAGTTCCTAGGAATATATTTATTACTGGAAAAGGGACCTTAACTTTGAAAATAATCCAAATTTGGGACCAAAGAAACTGCCAAAAATGGTGGATGGGGGGCACTCAAATAACATGTATTTTAAGTCGGCAGACGGACGAGAGCAGGACCAACAAGTAGAAGACAAATCTGATGAGAAAGATGCAAGAATCAATGGAGAAAATAGCATTCATTGATGAATGAAGTAAAGGGTTTATGTGGTATTTGCAACTCGAGATGTGTTTGAAGCTTAGAGCATAATTTTTTTCTTATGTAGTGATTGGCTAACTTTGTGATAAGTCCTTTTCCCAAGCCAATTCAATCTTAGATTTGAGTTTGTCTGGGGGCATTTGTAAAGATCTGTATATAGTGGATGCAGCGGTGGAAGCGTCCAATATTGAAGATAGGTTTTTGCATTTTACAGGGAGGTTAGAAGTACTCAGTAAATTAAGAAGATATAGGTTGAGGGAGGGACATAGAAGATTATATTGCAATCTAGAGGACGCTGATAAGGAAAATTTAGTTTGGAGATCAATAAAAGAAAGGGATTGATCATCAAGTAGAAGTTGAGATATCCAAAGTAAGCCCGTAGAATGCCACATTTTCCAATACATAGAATGATTATGGATTAGTAGTGATTTATTATGCTGAATGGGTTGTTGTTAATATGAGTTAGTTGAGGGATATGATGATGGTAAGAGAGGGACCAAGAGTTTACGGGACTGAGAAACGACGGTAGAACTCAGAGATGAAATATTAGTTGTAAAAGCAAGGACTTCCTGAAAATCGAAATGGGCAATAAGAAATATCTCTATTTGTATCCATAATGGAGGATATATAATTAGTTCCAAAGAGAGCCAACAAGCGGCTTATTTTAAGGAGAAAGCAGAATGATAAATTTTGAAAACGGGAAACCTAAGACCTCCACTAGATCTATCCTTTTTTAAATAAGACAAAGCTATATGAGGGGTTGGCCTTTCCTTAGAAATTGTGTTAAGGTAGAATCAATTTTCTTAAAGTAATACCCAGGAATGTGTACCGGAATCATGGAGATAATATATAATGTAAGAGGAGAGAGCTTCATTTTAATCGAAACCAAGAGAGAAAAAGGGGGTGCCAACGTGTAATAGTGTAATTAAATTTTTTGGTGATATAATCAAAATTTTATTTTAGTGTTTCAAGAATTAGCGGGGTGAACCACAAGGGCAAATATTTTATTTTAGATGGTTGCCATGAAAAACTGGAGTGAACAAAGAAATGTTTTTGACATAAAACATTTAAAGATAAGACTTCACATTTGTCGGTATTAAGACGGTTGAGAAAAGGACGCTACTTGTTAAGAAAATTGGGCAGAGAGGTTGCGGGGTTAGAGCAGTATAAGAGAATGACATCAGCGTATGCTGACATTTTGACCTGATGTGGACCAAATTGAAATCCTGAAATATGATCATCTTGCCTAATCTTAGTTAAAAAGGGGTTTAATGCTATAACAAACAACAAAGGTGATAAGGAACACCCTTGTCGTACCCCTCTAAGCAATAGGAAGAAATTTGAGGTTTTCCCATTGACAAATATTGAAGCTTTGGGGCCTGAGTATAACAAATAAATTAAAGTAATCAACTTAGGGGGAAAGTCAGCCCATTTTAATCCATTTTAATCCATTAAACATAAAATCCCAGACTATTGAAGGCCTTCTCTGCATCCAAAGCAAGATTAGGCTTTGCTTAGGACATTGAAAAAGACTCGAGAATTGTCAGATGCTAGTCACCCCTTAACCAGGCCAGATTGCTCAGGGCCAATCCGATCAGGTAGAACCATTATGAGAGAAAGATATAAATAAAAGCAAAAGATTAGGTAAGAGGAATTTTGCAAAATGATCATAAAATTCAATAGTAAAGCCATCTGACCCAGGCGCTTTTTTGCGTCGAAACACTGAGACTGCATGGGAAATATCCGCTTAAGAAATATCTATTCCCAAGGGATCAAAATAAATGTGTTGAGAAGGAGGAGAAGCAATTTATTTAAATTAAGTAGAAAGATCAGACTGTTCTGGTAGTGTTTCAGGTGAATATAAATTCTAATAAAATGAAACAGATTCATTTAAAATATCGATATCCTTAAAAATAGGAGTATCTGTAGGGCCTTGTGAAGATTCTATTCTAGTTCCTTCCTTTCTTACTTTTAAATAGTTAGCCAGCAATTATCCCATTTTGGTTTGACACCCGTAATAGCGAGAGCTACTTTTCAGTATGTAAGAGGAGGCAGTGTTTGTAGCTAATCTATTAAAAGTAAGTTTAGCATCAATAATATTTTTCACAGTAGACTCACTATTAGATTGATTGTAGGTATATTCTGTTTAATTTTATTAAGTAATTGAGTGGATTGGGCATCTAGGGATTTTTTCTTTTGAGATACAAAATGTATATTAAAACCCCTGGTGGCTGTTAAAGGAATTCCATATCATAACAAAAGGTGATTTGGGGGTTGAGTTAATAGTAAAAAATTTGGAGGCAAAGGAAATGAATTGTTGGCAGAAATTAGGATCTAGAAGTAGGGAATTATTAAAGCGCCATCTTCCTGGGTGGAGAGAAAAAAGGATAAGGTCTATATCAACATATACAGGAGGGTGATCTAATATTGATATTAATCCAATTTCAGATTGAATGGTATGTTGGGCCAAAGCCTTACTTAGGAAAAGGTAATCAATACGAGATTGTGAGTGATGTGAGGCTGAATAAAAATATACTCTCGAAGAACAGGGTGGCTCAGTCACCAAATATCAACCAACGATTTGTCTAATATGGGATCATGAATTTGGTTACAGTCTTCACCAAATATAATATTACCATCATCATATAAAAACTATTTGTCAGAAACATTAGACCCGAAAACCTTATCAACCAAAGAAGGGCCATATACATTAAAAATACCTAAAGGAATCTTATCTATGAGAAGCTCAACAATAACCCAACGACCTTCAGTATCAGATTCCTTCTGAACAAGATAGAAATGTAATTTTTTATGACATAAGAGAAAAAAAACATTTTTCTTACCTAAAACTGGAGAGTTTAACACATGACCCAGCCAACATTTCTTCAGCTTGGAAGCTTCATCTTCCTTATAGGGTTGCTTAGTCCCTTAATATTCCAGATAGTAACCCGAAATGTAACTTAATGATAAGAGCTTGAACAGACATTATGCTTACAAGAGTGAGACTAACGTTAGAACAAGATAGATGTAAGGAAGAAAAGTGAAGGAAATGAGACATTTGTTTTATAAAATAAAGCACAAAGGAGGAAGAAGAAAAATAAATGAAATAAAAAAGAGAAGGATAAAAAGAAACCATAGAAGAGAACAGCAATAGAAGAAAGATAAGTCAGAGAACAAAAAGACAGTACAAGTCATACAAATGATGACTGAATAACATACCTACAAAACACAAAACAAAATGGGGATGGCGACACCAGAAGATGACGACAACAGCTCACAAACTCTACCGAACATCAGGGGAACCATGGATTGATAAGAATATCAACATATATGGGAGACCATCTGGGAAACGGATAGCAAGAAAGTACACCTGTATAAGGAGGAGAGAAGACATTATAAATAAATAAGATATTACTCTAAAATAATGAGAATAGACTTAAAGCTTGAGTGTTACAAAATTAAACACAGGCAAAACAACATTCAAGGAGTTGCAAAGACAAGAAAACAGCCAAACAGGAAGAAGCACAATAATAAATCAAGTACATTTTGAAGTATCCATGACATCAGCTCCATGTTGACGATGGAATTCCTGGAAAGCAGTGGGTTCCTCAAAAGTGGTAGTGTTTTCCTTATAGGTGACTTTGAAAAGGCAGAGATGGATTTGTCCAAATCTGACATTAATAGATCGCAACTGAGGACGGAGATCAAGGAATTTTTTCCAGTGATCCGCGGTAACTTTGGATACATCCTGAGAGAAAAATAGTCAATGGCCTTCCCCCAAAAATTGTTTTTTGGACTTGACAGCAGAAAGGACCTGTAGGAGGTCAGTATATTGCAGGAAGAACATGATGATGTGGTTTTTCGGGTATCTTGGGACCAAGTCTATGAGCCCTTTGAATGTTAAGTGGAGAAGTAGCAGATATATCCTGGAGCTTAGGAAAACATTTCTGAAAATAGACGGTCAGGTTGGAACCCTCTATATTTTCACGGAGACCATAAATTTGGAGATTATTCCTGTTATTTAGATTTTCTAAATCTTCAGTGTGCTTTTTGAGGAGAGATGTTTCAGATTCTATAAATGAAATGTGCAAGCATGAGGATTGAAGAGAATCTGTTCTTTGTTCCACAACAAGTAAACGTGATTCTAATGAAGACCACTTGTTGTCCAGATGTTGCAGAGTTTCATTGGTTACCTCCATGAAGAGTTTCAAAGCACAAATTTCTTCAAAAAATACATCCATGGAGGCTGAGGAAGATTCACTGGAGACTGGGGGTCTTTTTTCAGTCGCTTGGTGAATGTCACAGATATCTTGCTTGAAAGCTGTGTTTTTGGGATGGTGCCTAGTGTATGGTCAGAATTCTGAGGAGAAATGTCCTCTATTTCGTAGTGAGTAGAGTCTGAGTTCGAGTGCGCAGTATGTTTGGAAGAAGTAGAGAGTTTAAGGTTTCTTAGTCTCCACATAAAAAAGAAAACGTGGGTTTTGTGAACAGTGCATAACTTGAAACTTCAAATGAAGTACAGCAAAATCAGGCACACTGATCTAAAACAGCAGAGCACACCGGTATACATCAGAAAACGCACTCGAGTTACTGTAGATTTAGACAGCAGAAAGTAATGTTCACATAATGAGGGTATTTATGCTCTTTGACTTATAATGAAGAAAATGCTCCACAAAAATGAAATACTTAGAAAAATAAGGGTTAAAAAAGTAGTAAACATGTTTTTTTTAAAAATGAATATGCCAACTGCATACAAGAGAGAAAACTAAAGTGATGAGAAAAGGCTTCAAAACATTCTGAATAAGGATGCCTTTAATTATAGGAGCGCTGTAAATTCGAGAAGTTTTGCCTCATCTGAGGAGGAAAAGCGCTGTTGTCATTCAAAATGGCGGCCGCCGCTTTAAGATGAGGAGAAATCCCTCAGAGGCATAATGACACTGAAATCGCTGCTGCGTAAAGATGAAAACAGCTCCAGAGACTCACCACAACGTGAGGGAGAGATGCCTCGGCGAGCGCTGGAAGCGGTCTCTAACCATAAAAAGGTTCCTCTGTCTGCCGGAGCTCCATGAGGTCACACCATCTTGGATTGGTACTGAGTAGGGGTGGTTGGAAGTCGCTTAAGTGACTTACGCAGAGAGGCATGGAGATTGACCCAATCTCCGTGCCTCTCCACATACTTCTGTTACGCGCCGCCCGCCCGCCTCCCACCCGCAGTATTAAATTACATTACAAAGCCTAAAATAACATTTAAAAGAAAATTTACCTTGTCTCTTGCGCATCCTTGTCCATTGCGCCTTCTTCTGGGAACTGTGCATGTGCGAGAGCCTGCCCATGCGCATGCCTCACCAGGAACCAAGACAACATGAGGTAAAAGAGTCATTAATTCTGTAAAGATATCCTTCTTTTGAGATTCCTAGTTATACCTGGTCAGTGTACCTAAGTCACTGCCACCACAGTGCAGTATCATGAGGTTAGGGGTTCAGGACTCCGTAACCTTTTTAACCAAAGGCAGCAATGGGTGACACGTTAAGCCTCTCTGGGCAATCCATTTAATGTCCTCACTAGGCAAACCCAAGTCTCTCTCAATACCACTCTTTCTAGCAGCATCTCCAGCTCAGATGACATAGCTATGACCCACAATCTACACTCTAACCATTTTGAAGTGAAGTAGCAGTAGCAAACTGGAGAAGGCTGGAGCTGAATGAGGCAGATTTCCAAATAAAAGGCAGTTACAATTCAGGTGTTCTCCTGGTATAAAAAAAGCAGATATTTGATTGGATGTTGTGAAAATTAGGTGAATACAATTAGGTAGTGTGTTGAGACTATCAGTAATCACATTTGTGATTGGCTCTGGTAAAAAAAGAATATAATACAGACAAGGATATGCTTTTTAATATGTATAGAAAACCACACCCACTACAGCTCATTTAGTAGCTCAATAAGTATGGTTATTTTAGAATGTGTTGTGAGCTAGTGAACTACTGATTCTAGTGGGTTGATACGAAGACTGTGCTAAGAGTATATTGGGGAAGGGTGTTAAAGACACAGGTCACTATTTCTTATGAATTTGAGGTGTTTGGACTAATTTTACTATCAAATGGGTTTTATTTCCTAGTGAGGGCTTGCTAAAAATGTATACTTTACTCTTAAACTCATAAAACTATAAAGGTAAGCATGTTTTTGGACTCTCTTTTTTGAGAATTCCTCGCAATGATCGTGAATAAGCCACGAGTAACCACAAATAGATAATGATTTTGGTGGTCTTTGTAAAAGGAAGTGAAAGGGGTAAAAGAAAAATGCACTTACAATACTAAAATATAAAAGGCATATTTTAATTTGCTGCCGTCTGCAGTATTAGACAATGCAACTTTGAAAAGGCTGCCATTTATGGGTGCTTTGTATGAGAGTGGTGTGCCATTCTATTGCTTAGTTTTAAAGCAGAAAAAATGATTAAGAAGATATATGTGTATGTGAGATTTTAAAAGATTCTGAAATGTATATAAAACTATTTCAAGTATATGAAATGGTTCATGAGTGGTAGCATGTGGGCTTTAATGTTTGTTTTAATAGGAGACTAAGCAGTTTATGTGAGGTGTAAAGTAGGTGCCTGTGAAGTTAGTTTACAATGTGATGCCATGGATCTTCATATTCCCTTATGCCGCTTTACTCTATTTTGTAAATAGTAGGGAAAAACACTGTTCTCAAATGGTTAAAGTTATATGTGGTAGTGCATTTAAAGATGTGAAAGTTTTATATGTGCATACAAGATGTGCTGTCATAGAGAATGTTTTTTGCCGCATGCTGAGACTTGTAGTCCTATTTATTTCATTGTAAAAGAGGAAGAACACTCAGAATTGAAAGAGGAACATTGCACTCAACGTGTATATGAATCATGAAACTGTGGAAGTTACCAATTACATAATAGACATTGTTTAGTTTGCCCTTTCTAAATTATAAGAGAAATTTGTATATGCTTAGTTGGTGAGAAGTTTTTGAAGCTTATACTAAGTGACATGTGTAGTATGAGACTGCTAGGTATAGTTAATCATACACTGTTCAAACATTGGCCAGGTTTATTTTTGTAGACTGCCCCTGTGGAGTCTCATTGCCAGCTTGACTTTGCATGTAGCATCTCTTTGTGAAGTGCTGAATGCTTGTTTTATAACAGACAACTGACGAGTGAGATATACTGAAGATATACCATAAAGCAAGGTCTTTTGTGCTGAAAAAGTAAAAGTTGCAGTTGGGGTTTAGTAACTTGCTCACACTTGTATTGCAAGCTCTACATATGCTATAACAGCCTGACTGTAGATGTAGTAGATGTTTCAAAAGCATATATTGTCTCTGTCTCCCACTAAAAGGTCAACAGACAGAGTTATAGAATCACTAACTTACTGCGATACTAGTTATATGTTCAACAGGGAGAAAGGCAGTTGTACAGATGCATATATACCTTTGTACTTCTTAATACAGACACTGAGGCATTAATTGAGAGATATATGTACAGATTGAAAGAGCTGTAGAGGTTTCATAAGAGAGAATCACATACTAGCACATTTACTTAAACATCTCGGAGAGTGCTACCTAGCTCTGGCAAATTATATGAAAGTAATGTTATACTAAGTTAGAGGATAATAAAATGCCAGCTAGAGCAGTCCATAATAAGTTAGAAGTAGTTTCAGTTCTGCTAGAACTTCAAGATCTAAATGTTTATGATTCAATTCTTATCCAATGTGTACATCCATTCCAAGACAATAGTCCGTATCGAGCCAAAAACAGGAACGTTACCTGCAACTGAGATACAGAAAGGATGTGTACTTGCCATTAGAGTTCAAGCACAATATTGAAACTGAAGGCAGCCATAGAGATTTGGAAGAAACACTTGTAGTTCTAGAGAATGGTGTTCCTACCAAGGACAAAACTTATGGCAAGAGTTAGTGGATGTTACTTAAGTAAAAAATGCAATATTATATGTGGTACAAAATATTATTTATTATATATAGATCTTCAGAATATAGCACATATGGAGAAGGATACATCAACATCATCAAGAGGTCAGATTGAAAAAGTGGAATGATCTTGCTCAGACGAAATTTACTAACTCTACAGTATTCACCCTCTCCATTCTTAGGAGAGCATTGATGAAGCTATTGATCTCTTTCAAATGAAAGAAGCAAGAGGAGCTCACTTGAGTGTTTGGTAGAGAAGTGTAGAAACTCAGGGCCTGATTATGATGCCGGAAGGCCCGACACCGCCAGCCGTGCGGTAGCATGGCCCTTCGCCATCGGACATCAGTTTTACCCCCACCATATTACAATGGTGGGGGAATCGCTTTCCGACCACGGTGGTCACAAAGACATATTTCTGCCACAAGCAATTGAAGCCTGGCAGAGCGGTCAGCATGTGTAAAATGGTGGCAGTGCCTAGCGTCCACCATATTACAATGCTGGCCCCAGCCTGCCTTTCCGTGGCAGGTAAACTGCCATCGAAAGGCTGGTGAAGAATGCATTCAGGGGCCCGCTGCGGTTCCCCCTTGTGTTGACGGGGTGGTGCGCTCTGGGGGTACCCATGGTACCCCCCTACATTTTACTACTCTAAGTGGTAGGCACGTAGTGCATTGAAAAGCACGGTCTGCATGTTTAGCATTGCAGTGGGCGCGGCTGCCGCAGCACCTGCCACAATGTTAACCATGCACGATGCGACCACCACAGTGGCGGTCGCATCGTAATCTGACGTGCTGGACCATTGAGTTGCAGGCAGGCAGTTACAGGCACCGCTACGGTGGTGGGCGGACTCGAGTCCGCCCGCCATCATAATGACCTTCTCAGTGTTTTACCACATCTGTTTCCTACTGAACTAGATGATAGATGTGATAACTGCCTGTACAGATACCAGCAACTGACTACAGATCAACTAGATAATATTCTGAGGATCCTAGATTTCACCAGTGTATTCCCTATTTATTTAATCTTTTATTTGAGAGCGACTTGTCAGGCCTATCTTATGCAGTAAACCATATTCTCAAGACAGAAGTAAATCTAAAAATATGACAGCAAAGTAATTTGTTGAAAAGCTCAAGGAAAAGATGAAAACCTGGAATGCAGCTTGATTAATTTGATGGTGTGATAGTGTAGCATCAATGAATATTAGTATCATCATCTTGGAGCCGAAATGCATGTTGAGAAACCTAGGAGCACCAACTTTGTTTCTAGCACTAAGTTGAGCTGAGTATGCATGGGATGACCGGATTCAATTGCTGAGAGAAGCAAACTCTAACATAAAATAAATAAATCTAAAGACACCAGGAGAACTTTGTTTGCTGGACCCTGCAAACACTTGCAGATATTTTAACCACAGGTTTCAAGTGATGATGGGTTTTCACCTGCAACAAACCTAATCTCCTCTTGGTGAAGTAATTGATTTCTTTAGGCGCAAAGGGTATCAAGCAAGAGGTGCTCCACATATCCACATGCTGCTATTGGTAAAAGATGCCCCAAGTTTGTGACAGACCACCATGAGTCTTGTCTTTCAAACAACTGTATGTGACATGTGGCATCCCAAAAGATGTTGCTGAAAAGGGTTTGATACAGGTTTTACGGTTACAAAATCATAGGCTGCAGCTCTAAGGGGAGCCCGATAGAGCTGCAGCCTATTGAAGGTGCCGGTCGACATATAGCGACCGCAAATAACTAAAGAGGATATTCATTGAAGTCCGTTACACTGGTGGCCACAGGTATGCCAGAAGGTGGCCACCACGAGGTTTGAGTGCTGGATATTCACAACAGTGTGTGCCAAAGAACCCCCAGCCCTGAAGAAGTTGCCGACCTAGTAAAACAGGCAATGAAACATGTTGGCTTCCCATAGGTTAAAACGAAGCTCAACTGGAGAGTATAGGTTTTAATAGGAGTAGATACACAGCAATGAATAAAAGCATCACTTAGCTAGTGGCATCTAACTCATTTTTAGCAGGGTAGAGCACTGAATAGCGGTTCTCTTATCCCTGGGGGGGGGGGGGGGGATTTGGGTGAATATAGTTGTAAGCAGTTAGGATCACATTTAAGTTTTTTAGACCCTCTTACACTTTCTCACATTATTTTTGTTTAAGGTTGGAAGGAGCCAATGATGATAAGAGGAACAAACTGACGATTACCAGTCAGCAGTTCCCTGGTGGTTGCTCCCGTGAGGTTCCTTCTTTCCGCACACACATTTTTTCCAGGACACTAAGTATAGTGCGTGGGAAGTAGCAACACAGACACACATAGACACACAACAGTTTTTAGCAAGACACAAATGAGGTACACCCTGTCTAGGATAGTAACATGGGTGGTAGATTAAGTATATCTACACACAGTAGTTGACAGGTGATGTTATAGTGAGCACCACTGATAATCAGGACCAGGTTTTGTTGTTGAGAATACGTTGAGTGGAGGGTAACCTGCGTCCTTTGTGTTCCCTTTATGCTCCTAATTGTGAGGACCTCAGCTTTTTGTGTCAGAGTGGAAACTTCTCTTCCTATAACATAAAGATAGCCTCAGGTTCCTTACACACTCGATATGTTGTGAGTACGATTATGTAAATGATCCTAAGTCAAAACCTGCAATTTTTCAAAATAATTATTTTGCCCTAGGATGAAGATGACCATGGGTGTTATACAGAGTATGTTAATACTGTTATGTACGTCATGTGCAGGGACATTTCTAAGAATCCTCATGCATAATAAATGAGTCTAGTTTCACGGAAACTGGTTGACTTTTTTTCAGCACATAACTGGGTAAAAGGTCAATTGTAGAACTGTTATGCTGAGCAAGGTCGGGCAAATTTAGGTTAAAGGTTGTGTACTAGCTACCTAGGCCCAGATTGGGATACATTGGGGTATATAACACCATACTTCTCAAAGAAGACGATCATCTGCTGTGGACAGCCCTGGGCCTCTGTCTGTCTCCACAGCATTTAAATATATGCGCTCAATTATCAGTTGATAAGATTATTTGGGAGTAAGGACTTATCTAGGGCTGGCTTTTTTTTTGCTGGTGGTGCCCAGTGCGACAATCTTTTTGGGAGTACCCACCTCCCCATGACCTCCTTGTCTACCAAGTCCCTCATTGGCATCCTCAACAGTGCCCTTCATCTATTCATAGCCCCTCTCATACATGCATTTCATTTGTTTTATAGCACAACTCTTTTCAGTGTAAGGTGTCAGAGCACTTTACATCACACACACATATACAGAGGCAATCAATCATGGGTGTGTAAATTAGTCTATAGGAAATGTTATATAAGACAACATGGATACAACGAGTAGAAATCATATGTTATGCTTTTAAGGAGTTTTTGGTCTGGAGAAGCACACACACATGATTTAAAATATACCATAGTGGTTAAGTTTAGCTTTCATAATAAACATCTATTTATACCCAAATGAACCATTTTAGCAACATTAGGATAATGAAAACCATGGGAAAAACATAACATTCAAATTTATACCATGCTGTTCTTTTATGACAGTCCATAAGTCAAATATTAGGATTCCAAATTATGAACTTCAACTAGCAAAAGGATTTTTGTAACAAAAACAGTAACCCCCTGTGCTATCCACATAAACTATTATACTTGTGTGATTTGCATGGTACACGTTCTTTATGGCAGACTATACTTTATTATGAATCAAAATGGCCACTAGACAATACTCCGATCTCTCTCCAGCATTAATCACAACAGTTATCTTAACATTTATATTGTTGCCTGAAAAATGCTGGACACACAAAGAAATCTGCAGCAGGTGCTTTAAAACCCATACATTATTTCTAAACATAGCCCCCTCCTCCCCTGAGCTGAGGACCAGGTAAAGCTGCACCGGTAAAGTATATCCTGGGCCTATCAAATGATGATGACATTATATTTAACCAGTGAGTCCTAATTCTGCAATCAGATTGAAGGATTTCCTCATCTCAATTCGTCAGTGGTGTATTGCCACTTGCTCAAATGTAATGCAGATATAACTGAGCTCTTGATTATGGGAAATCATAATTCAAGATGTAATGGCTGGTTATAGGCCAATGAATTGGGACCCAGACCTGGACTGCACCTATCCGGTACCAGGGATTTTCCCAGTGAGCGTGCATGATGAGGAACAGTTTCACCTCTGATGGGTGCTGGTTTTGTTGCTGAGGACAGGCTGGCTGCATTTCCTGTCAGAAGTGCTCCTGTGCTTTAAAACGAAACAATACAAAACAAATAGTTTTTAAAGTGTGCTTTAAAACCATTTGTTTATGTGTTTCGGTGATTCCTGTCCACTGCAGAGTCGCCATGAGCAGCTCTGATCTTGGTGAGCGGTGGGGGGGGGGGGGGCTGATCTTGGTGAGCGGTGGGGGGGAGGGGGGGACTGCTGTTGTTTGGTTCAAGAAGCCCAGTAAATATATGATAAAGACTTTTCAAAATTCCAAAAAGAATATTACTTTATAATGTGATCTTTGCAGTTCATTTCATTTTAGTATATTAAATTGCACCATTGTATTAAGTCGCAATTATTAGAAGTTACAGATTCTAATCATAAACTTCAAAACATTCATGCCCTCACCACTGCCACCCTGACGATGATGATATTAGTCTCAGAAGTTTGTTTTGGTGAATATCACTGATTTCTTTTCGGCCTCTGCTTAATGGGTGGTCATCATCAAGGTAGAAGGGTGAGTACCACATATCTAAGTAAATAACAATTACATTATTACTAAAGAGGTTGGTTTAAACACTATTGAAAGGTATGGCAAATTAATGGGAGTTTGGGTCAAGTTGCTGAAGAGAAGGAATCAATCAACAAAAAGCAGGGACTGCTGGTAAATGAATGAGGCCCTTCAAAATTAAGTTAAAAACAAACTTAATTTCTGCAAAAAGGGGGGTGATGAGGGGGGGGAAAGAAGGGGCAAGAGGCAAGAAGCAGAATAAAATATACCCAATGAAGAATCCAAGAATCCAAGAACAGGACTAAAGCTGGTGGCAGCTAGTACTTCGGTGAGCATTCAAGCATGTAGCCTGAACCAAACTGAGGCTAATTATTGCTAATACACGGTGCCCAATTAGAACTTAAAAGATAGCTGCCAAGGGTCAGCGTGGCAATTCCACGTTTGCCCAGACTTAATCAAAAAGGACAAGTGCGCCATTGCAGGTGGAAGCGCTACTGGGTAAGATACAACCCTGAAGTGCCTACCGGAACATAAAATGTCTCATGTTGGCTTAGAAGGGCACTGTGTGAGCAGTGCTATGCATGCTCCTAAGTAAAATAGGCACAAATGGGGAGAGGCAGGAGGTGGCAGTGTACAGAGAATAGGGCTGGCATCGGATCCAGTGACGTGGGAGTACTCTTAGGAGGAGGAGGAGACGAAAAGGGGGGAAGTTGGAAGGGGACTGGCAACTTCAATGGGCGTGATAAAAATATTAGAATAAAGAAATAATCCAACACTTACTAACACAAGACAATAAGTAACAGAAAAATGATAATAAATGATATTTCTCCAGTTGCTCAAGAAAATGAAGGAGAAAATGAATAATAATAATGAAATAAATAGTAATAATAATAATAATATTAACATAAAGGGTACAAGGAAACAATGAGCAGACTTTAACAAAAAGTACAAACATATATAAATTATGCATTCAAACATTATTTACAAAAAAACAGCAGTTGCTCTACAGCAATTTCTGTTTTATGTTGACAAATGTGAGCCTTCATTTTCTCTATGGGCTGACCAATGTAAATTAAATTGTATGGCAGTGAATCCAATATATCACATTATTTGATTCGTAGTTGGAAAAGAAATCCAAATTGTGTTGCATGTTTGTTCCCTGACATAATATCGACAACCAAAATATAGACTACCAAAAATATCGGATAAATTATCGGCTATCATAATATCGAATCATAATACATATTTAAGAAACTACAAAAATATCGACTACAAAATGTCGTGAATAACAAATATCGAAAAACACAATATCGAAAGAAAAAATATAGAGAAAAATAATATTGTCTACTACTA
Organism: Lissotriton vulgaris; assembly: GCF_964263255.1. NCBI lineage: Eukaryota > Metazoa > Chordata > Amphibia > Caudata > Salamandridae > Lissotriton > Lissotriton vulgaris. Next base: position 712,356,840 of record NC_141697.1, on the reverse strand, counting down.
AAATAAACAGTACACACCAAAAGTATCGAAAACAAAAATATAGATAACACCAACATCGAATATTAGAAAATATCGACTACGTAAAAAAGGCCTAAAAAATATAACTAAAACCAAACAATATATATGTATAATATAATACACTCCACAATGAATAGATAACACATAATATAAATTTAATAATACACAAACAGTAAAAATTAAACTGTCACACCAAAAATCATAAAGAAATTCAATAAAATTAATAATAAATATCATCATTTTACGATACAATTTTACAAAAAATATAACATATATTTTAAATAGAAAAACGAATAAACTATGTTTCCACAATAATTATTAACTGACTAGCATTTCCACTACACACCAAAAAAGCCAATTAAAGAAAACAAATTCAAACCAACCAATAAAATGCTCCCATTCTTGAATATACCAATCAAATACAACAACTAATCAAGTACACAATATAAAAGGAAACATTTTCAACAGTTATTTCCTACTTCTAACTCTGAAGAAGAAGGTGACACGCTGCCCAACTGTTTCCTGAAATAACTACTCTTCCAGACAAGAATCTTACAGAAAAACACAAAGTAAGTTAAACTATTATTAAATAGAAACAAAAGTAGTAGCTTAAAATCCAAACTATTTTAACAAACACTTTAAATTACTTTTCTATTACACCATTTATGTCTCCTCTACAGACACCTCCAAAACACAGCACTAAACGTTTGACAGCTTATTTACAGAAAAAATATAATTGTAAGTATATTTAAAAATCGTAAAACACACCAACTACATTTTTTAAACGCAAAATTCTAATGCACATTTTATTTGTGTTCTATCTCCTTAACAGAAAATTTAAACACACCCAAAACCTATTCTTTCAAATTAAAGAACTCCACAAATTGCCCAAGTAAGTATATATTTTCAATAATTAAAAACCTTAAAATGCTAACTCCAAAAGACCTTCCCCCCTAAAAACCTCTTAAAATTAAATACAAAATACAATAACAACATTTTATTTCTCCCACAAACAGAAAAAACATCATCAAAATACAAGAAAAAGTTTGAAAAAATATACTGAACATTTCAAATTGCACCAAAGAATAATTGCGAGTATAATAATTAAAATAGGAATGCATTTACAAAATGTATAACAGTATTTAGACTTAAAATGTATTTCTTTCTAATCTTTCCTAGCACAACAAATACAAACATGACTGAAGGTGCAGAGTTTGTTATGTATCAGAAAAATAAACTATTACTATGTTATATGGGGTATGTGTATACTCAAAAAAACAGACAGGATTCAAAGTGTTTTGGAAATGTAGTAAATACTACTCAAATAAATGTTATGGTGGAGCTACAATTGAAGACGCCAGAGTACTGTTTACAAAAGAACATAATCACCCCCCCCCCCCCAATATCACAGAGATAGAGGTCAGAGATGCCCTTGAAAGCATAAAAGAAGCAAGTACCAGTACTGAAAAACCTACAACTCAAATACTAAAAGAGGAACTCTTAAAAATTCCTCAACATGCTTCAGGACAACTACTCTCAATTGATTCCCTAAAAAGAACAATTGCAAGACAAAAAAGAGTAACAGCAACCACTCTACCTAATCCTAAAACCCTGGAAGAAGTTGTCATTGCCCCTGAACTAAGTGTAACTCACAATAATTACCAATTCTTGCTTTATGACAACAAATGCTCTTCCAACAGAATTATAATGTTTGCTACTGCAAACAATATAAGAAAATTACAAGACTGCCACCACTGGATGATGGATGGGACTTTTAAAATATGCCCAAAACCATTTTTCAGCTCTACACCATACATGGATTATACCATCATTCTAACATACCATTTATGTACTGCCTATTGCCAAACAAACAACAAAATACCTATCTAGAGGTACTAAACACATTAAAACAGGAAACCAATAATTATTTTCCACAGAAAATAATCATTGATTTCGAATTGCCAATGATAAATTCTATCTTAAAAGCTTTTCCAGATGCAGCAATCCAAGGTTGCTATTACCATTTCAACCAAAGCATTTGGAGACATTTCCAAAAATCTACATTAAGCATACAATATGCTACAGATAGCACTTTTGCCTATCAAGTAAAAAAATGAATTGCCCTAGCATATGTCCCTGTCACCGACGTAGCAGAACATTATAATACACTAATAGATAGCCCATATTACAAAAAGAATGAAGAGAAACTAGCACCACTCCTAGACTACTTCGAGGATACATGGGTGGGAAGGTTACACCGATCTGGACATAGACGCCAACCAAAATTTCACATAGCTTAGTGGAAAGTGTACTTAAGCACACTAAACCAAGAAGCAAAAACTAAAAACAGTGTAGAAGGATGGCACAATGCCTTCCAAGCAACAACTAGCAGAGGAAAACCTACCGTACAAAAACTACTACAAGCTTTACAAAAAGAACAGAGCTACCAAGAGCTACGCATACACCAATCAATAACTCAAATAGGACCTAAACTAACAAAACAAACTAAACAAATGTTTAGACTACTTCAAAGTCAGGTTACCCTATATCCTTCTACACAAGGCCTAGACTATATATCTCTAACAGCCAAAACCCTCCTGTAACTTACATATACACAAATAAAATTACTCAGTCAGTCAGTCAAAGATTCTTTATTTCGATTAATTAAAATCATAAAAGAGCAATTGAAACACATACATCCTAAAAACAGATAAAATATATTTTAAAAAAATATATGCATTTGATTATTCCAATTCAGCAACATACTATTTACAATACATAAATTCATCATATGCTATATCAGGTATACTTAATGACCAACAAGTTTCCCAATATGAGTCCTTATAGTCGATTACATAGACACTCTCATTCTATTATGGATTCGGACAGCGGCCACCAAAAAGCACGCTACACTATAAGTGACATGCATACTACTGAGCATTTGTAGATAGAGCAGGGCCGGCCTCACTTGTACGAACCCGACCTCACGCAGTAAGGGGTATAGAAATTTTTTCCTTGCCTCTAAATAATGCTCACAAAACATCACGAAGTGTAGAGTATCCTGTGTGGAAAACATATCACGAGAACAGGGAGCTGAACTTTCCGGTTTACCCCACCTTGGGAAGGTACCCAGGGTTAAATAAATTTGATTGAACCGGAATCTAACCAACAGGAAGCGATGGAAAGGCTTAGTTACAAATTTTAAGTATGGTTCAATAGCAGGGGAGGTGGCTAACAAATAGTTGTTTCTAACCCCTGGTTTCCTTAGCTCCTGTTCTTCCCTATCCGTCACTAACAGATTCAAAAAGTTCAGTTTAATCCAACCTATATCCTCTTTTTGATGGCCATCAGGTGATGTGTACAGTTCAGGATGCCCAAGCCTGAGGCACGCCGCACTAACGTAACCCAGCCATGGAATCCTGTTTGCCTTATCCAGGGCTACACAATCTTTTGAAATCAAGTGGTTTAGTGTGATTTCTTCATTTAACCATAATTTCACCCAGCATATTAGTGGGGCCATTTTTAGGTGGTCAGAGATATCCCCTATACCCAATTCAGTATGTAGAGTATAGGTCGGAGTCGACTGGGGAAGTGACAGGAGTGATCCTAAGAACCTATTTTCTGCGACTTGGATTTTATTCGTGGCAGTATAGCCCCATAAATCTGCCCCATACGAGGCAATCGCAAGGCACTTAGATTTGTAGATTTTTAGCATTGCCTCCATAGGTCATGCTCCCAGCCTCTTTGAGAAGCCCAGGAGTGATGCTGTAGATCTTGCAACAACATTACCCTTGAGCTTCTGTTGTGGGCCCCAGTTTCCCTTCTCATCAAAGAGGACTCCTAGATAGGTAAAAACAGGGACCATCGATAGTTCTGCTCCGTTGCATGTAAATGTTTTTGCTTTTTATATTCCTGTTTCCTACTCTGGCCACCATTACATTGGATTTTTTAATGTTCACTTTTAAATCTAGTGATTCCATGAAACTACCGAAGTGATCCAACAGCCTCTGTAGGCCCAATCCTGTATGAGCCAGTAAAACTGCGTCATCCGCGTACAGAAGGATCGGGATACCCAGTCCCCCTGCACGCGGAATATCTAAGGTGGTTACTCCCAGGGACTCCTCCAGGGCGTTGATGTAAATAGTAAAGAGTAGGGGTGCCAGAATGCACCCTTGTCTGACACCCCTCCTTGAACTAAATTGTGAGGTGCATCGCCCCTCCCTGGTGACCCTAACTGCAGCTGAGAGGTCCCGGTTGTGCTGACATAGTTTTTGGCTCTATTTAGCAGTAGTATAGACTTTAATCTTGCTCACATCTAGGATATGTATTCCTAGCTTATGTTGGCCCTTTTAAGCCCTTTTTCCAGACCTAGAAGAGGATAGCTGCTTAATATGATGATAGATCCCTTATTCTTGACTCTAATCTGTCTATTGCCTATTGGCTTTGACATACTTGCTTATAGTCCTGACTTTATATAACACATTGGTATGGTTTATGTAGGTATTCTGACAGAGCTAAGGGGTATTTCATCCCTTTCAGGCCTACAGGCCTAGAACTAGAGGGACTCCATCTTGATGGAGCTGAGTGGCTTCAGGGGAAAGGTAAAGTTTACAGTAAGGCTGTTTGTGTGCTAGAGGAGGACCGGTTAGGACTGCTTCTTATCCGAAGAATGTGTTTTTCTCTTGGGCCCAGACGTAACAAGCAGCTGGCCACTGCGGTTGCGTGGAAGCCTGGGAGCTGGCACAGGAATTCGGTAGGAGGCAGCCCTCTGGTGGAAATTTCCATGAGGGGAGAGGAATCCATATTAGCGAGCTACAGGAGAGGAGGAGTGTTCAGTTCAGTTTGTGTTCATTCCAGCTTGTGTGCAGTTCAGCCTGGAGCTCAGTTCAGCTTGGAGCTCAGTTCAGCTTGGAGAGAGAGAACAGGATGTCTGCTGGAGCTACAGAATAGAGTGCAGTTCTTGAATGGAGAAAGAAGGCAGACGATTGCTGAAGATGAGGAGAGAGAGAGAGCAGTGCAGAGAGCATCAAAGAAGGCTGTCAGCTGGAGCAATTGAACCAGAGGCGTGATGATGTGGTGAAGGAGGGAGAGACAGAGAGAGCCCTAATCCCACCAGAGGCAGAGAGAAATCTTCCTTCTAATAGGTGAGGTAGTCTGAACTAATCACACTTATATCTTAATCTTATCTTTATTCCCTAGGCTTTTGTATTGCTAATCCTTTTCCTTGCAGCGGTGTGTTAAAAGATCCTGTTACCCCGCAAATAAATTGTATGTCTAATCCTTTTCTTTCAGCGGTGTGTTAAAGTTACTGCTAGTTATAGAGACCCCATAGTTTTGTATATGTGTATTTTATTATTGTTACAATAAACATCCCCATAACTACAGTGCATGAGTTTTTTTTTATGATAAAGCTAGCCTGGCTTCTAGCCAGTTGCCGTTGAGCCACTGATGGATCAGAAGGGAGTAGGAGCGCTTAAATCAAGAAATAACTCAATCACATAGTGTGTATATCTTTGTCCCCATACAGTGAGGGTAATTTCCTTTCCTAGTAGGTATTACTGTTTGAACAGATGCTACCCCTGATCAGGTAAGTAATAGTGAATAATTAGGGAGAGAGGAGACCTGCAACTAAGGGACCAAGTTAGTACACCCTCCCATAATCCTGTAAACAGCGTCTTTTGTTCCAAAGCATAGGTAACCTTTTTCCTCCTAGTCAGATGTTACAGCCAGAACAGATGCTGCCCCTGATCCGGTAAGTCTGAATAAATAGGGAGAACAGGGAGCCCTTGAGCTAGGGAATTGTTGACACTAAGTAATTCGGCTATCCCATAATATTATTGTAGTAGCAAGCCCTTAGTGAATAGGGAGAGAGAGACTTCCCAACATATAACTGAAGGTGTTCATAGGAATGTGGTCGTCGTTGATATGCGGCGTTAGTGAGAGCGTTGGGGTGGATTACCAGCGCGGATACCCACAGGATTGTGGCTTGTGTAAGTGAGAGCGCCAGGGGGGATGACTGGCGTGTAGGTTTGCCGGATTGTAAACCGTTTGGAAAAGAGAGCATTGGGTTCTGCAGGCCCATGTGTAGACGCACCGGATTGTGTGTCATATCTGCCCTGGGGTAGATTAGTCTGGGTCTGAGGGGCCGCGAGACTATAAGGTAGGGCATGGATATCCTTAGTCATCAGTGAGTATTCTTAGTATCCCTATAGATTTAGTGGTGTTTCTAATAATATGAGCTTGTATATTGCGAGTTCCCCATCCTCAGGTAGGTACCTAGGTTCCTGGATAGATGGTCCTGAGGAGGGATGTGGTTATGTTCTGGCTGGGTTGGAGGGGCCCCTAGGGGCTGATCCCATCTAATCAGAAAACCCGGCCATGACACCGGTGTAGATCACTTAAGAAGTTTACCAAGGCGGGATCTATGCCTATTTCCCTGAGGATTCGCCAAAGTTTGGAACGGTTAACCAAATCGAACGCAGACGCGAGGTCCATGAAACCCATGTACAGTAGCCCATCTTTGGCGACTGTATACTTACTTATCAAGAGATGTAAATTTAAGCATTGGTCCATGGTGCTCCTGTGGCCTCCAAAACCATACTGGAGGTTTGAGAGCACCACCCTGTCCTTAAGCCAATCCCCCCACCTCTGTAGAACCACTCTGCCCAGGATTTGTACTGCAGAGTCTAGAAGGGAAATTGGACTCTAACAGGCGGGGTTTCTCTATCCCCCTTTTTAAAGATTGGGACTATAACAGCTGTGGCCCACGAAGGTGGGACACAAACTAGGGACACGGCATTGAAAACATTAGTCAACATTTTTGCCCAAAAAACTGGGTAAAGACTATGTCCGCGGAAACCCCGTCGGGGCCTGGGGCTTTATGTTTTGACATTTCTCTAATAGCCCTCTCAACTTCTGTCAAGTCAAATATAATGGGGTTTACCTGTTGGGCACCCCTGATATCTACTTCCACTAGATCAAAGTGCCCCACACCATAGATGTTATTGAAGTGTTGAAGCCACCGTTCATCTGGAATTACACAGTCCATCTACTCATTTTCCTGTTCCGAGAAGAACGGGTGATTAATTGTAGCCCAAAACCTCTTACTATCCCTAAGCACATCGATAGATTGAAGATTGTCCCAGGCCTCCTCTTTAATTTGCCGTTTACGTAGGGCGATGGCTATTTTATCATTCTTGCGCAGGGAAGCAGGGCCTTTGTTTAAGTGCCGAAAGTAGTGCTCCATGAGCCCCTGAGCAATTCATATCGAACCATTTGTGTGCTTTCCTGGGTTTAGACCTGTTATCTGCCTCTAAATGTTTTACAATCTGCTAGCATATGGCCGCCTAGGCACCCAGAATCTCACCGCCCGAGGCCACACCATTAAGGCAGGTTGCAAAATGTGCCTCAGCCTTGACTGTGAGATCTTCAAAGAACACTTCCGGAACCACCCTGTCCCATTTGATTCTTCTCCCTTGATCTTTTGTGGATAAACTCCTGAGATCCCCCCCTGATTTCCTTAGCCCCATTGGAGTTCCCTAAAACCACCTCCAGCATGACAGGATTGTGGTCACTAAAGATTGAAGTCATCACTCTATATAGTCTAGTTTTAGCCAAAACTGCGGGGGATAAAAAAATATAATCAATGCCTGAAACTGCTCCCCGCCCTATGAAAGTGGGTACTCTTTCCTTCCCTTTTTCAATACAGGGTTCAAAAAGGTTCATATTAGACAAAAAATCCTCAAGAGCCTCTCCCTGCCTACTATGCTCAAAGTGAGGAACCTCACCACTTACCGGCCCAAAAGGTTCACCTAAGGAGCAGTCCCATTGACAAGGATGTAAGTTAAAATCGCCCAGAAGGATCACTTCTGGTGCAGGATTCTGTTTCAGTTTAAAATCTGACAAAAATAGGTCCAAAGCACATATGTGCTCATTGTGCTGTGAGCTGTTGATAGAATTATAAAAATTAATTAATAAATAACTCTTACTGTCAAAACCACTCCATTCAACTATCAAAATGTTGCCAGAATCTGCCTCAAGTTTTTTTAAAACACCTGGAAGTTTAAGCGAAAAGAGAAAGAGAAGACCCCCTTTTGCTCTCCCCGGCTTCCCTACAGCCGCTGGAATAACGAAACTTACATACCCATCAAAACTAAAACTACTGGCGGGGTCCCAAGTTTCCTGCATGGCAATAATATCATGCTGACTGACAAAATCTACCCAGATAGCATCAGTTCGTTTAGCTCTGGTGCCTGACACATTCCAACTCAAAATCTTACGTACAGCTGTAGGGTTAGGCCCTCCAGCTGTGACACCTTTCCCTTGAAAACTGGTGGATTGCCAATCATTGAACTCCATAGGAGATAAAGGGGAGAAGCGATTTGTAAGAGCCAGATCTGCGTTTATCTGATCCTGTGGGGGGGAGCAGGTATTATCTGCATGAAGACCCTTTCAGCTCTCTGAGGGAAACCCCCTGTTAGTCTAGGCTGTGTGGTATCATCCCTTGGATATGGAGTCATATTAGGGCTACATCGACTATGCCATGCCCTAGTTGAAATCGGATATTGTGTCAGAGGCATCACCAGGGGATAGAAAAAACCCAAAGGAAGGGGTCTAATACCCTTATTAGCAACCTCTGAAGCATTCCAGAATAGGCTTTCCGCACATGCCCGGTTACTGAAATTTACCACCACACAGTCCCCCAAAATACTTTTTGGGCCCCGCCCAACCCAACTGACCCTCCTTGCCATGATGATAGAACCTTTTAATTCTGCGCCTCCGCAACTGTGTTGTGCACACCTGAGGCTGGCTTGTTTCATAAGATCATGGGTAGATTAATTAGCGACGTGCCTTAATGGAGAAACCCCTGTAAATACAGCCACCAAAGGGGCAGCCTCAGGTGGTAACTCCAGGGTCAAGCCCTGCTGAATAGTCTGCCTAATTGTATCAGGACCCGGTCTCCTGATATTATGCCTGGTGTTACTTACTCCGGGATTGGGATTCCCCCCTCCTTAAGGGTAATGGACAACAAGCTTCCATTTAACTTTTCCGGGCTTTCCCCCCGTGAAGCCTTTGACTGCCTAGTCGAAATATCTACCCTATCCCTGTTACCACTAATGGCTTGTGTCTGGTTCGAACACCCCCGTGACATGTGTGCTGTTTAATAAATAGGTCGATTTTTTCACATTTTTTTAGCAGTCCTGCCACACATGTATTCAAGGTGTCCACAATGTCCTTAGCAATAGCCACTAAAGCTGGTTCCAATCGCGCTATGAACAGCTCCTCCACCATTTTCCCAAGATATTCTTTGGAACTAGAGCCTGAACAGAGGGTCGCATCTACTGGTTTTTGCCTTCTCGTGTTTTTTTCACTGTCCTGTTCTTAGGGGGTAAATGTCTATCAGGTCCAGCGTAGCTTTTGTCCTCCAATGTCTCCTGTGTCTCAGGTACTACCAGAGTATCTGACAGACCTAGCCGGGGCTCCCCCCCAGTGGAGCCATTTGTTATTACAATGATCGGCTCCAACAGTATAGAGGGGGTCTTATTGTTTGCTAGTGCAGATGGTAGATTAGCGGTATCAAAGCTCAGTTCTTTCTCGGCATTAGCAATTTCCTCCAATAATACCCCCACCACAGATGCCAAATATGTAATAATTGACTTTGATTTTCTAGCCACCTTAGCTTGATTCCCCTCAAGCACCCTAGGGCAACGATTTTTTCTCTTACCCATTGCTGCTGACGGATGTCTGAGGGGTAGCCCGGCCCGTCCAATTCCAATACGGACAGCCACCGACAGCCCGCCCTTTGCCCGGGCTTAGCCCGGCACGGTCCGCGCACGTCCCGTGTTACGTGGGCGGCAGGCAGTGATGTAGGGAAGAGGGTGGGTCGTAACGAGCCTCAAGTGCTCCCGGTGCTGTGGCCTGCAGAGGGGCTGCTGGTAGTGGTAGTCCACTCCTCACTGTGATCAGGGGGGGGGCTGGAAACAGGATGGCGTCCTCCTTCAAAGTCGGGCCCCCAACAAAGAACTTCAGCCTATTCGCTGAACGGCCCCCACAAAACATGCAGCCACACAGACCACGCTCGAGCCCTCAGCACAGCGGCACCCACGCCAGCGGGTGCTGCAAGATGTTAAATATGCTGCGAGGCTAAGGAGCGTCAGTTGCTCCCAGTGCTGTGGCCTGCAGAGGGGCTGCTGGTAGTGGTAGTCCTCACTGTGATCAGGGGGGAGCTGGAAACAGGATGGCGTCCTCCTTCAAAGTCGGGCCCCCAACAAAGAACTTCAGCCTATTAGCTGAACGGCCCCCACCAAACACGCAGCCACACAGACCGCGCTCCAGCCCTCAGCGCAGCGGCACTCGCGCCATCGGGTGCTGCAAGATGTTAAATATGCTGCGAGGCTAACGAGCCTCAGGTGCTCCCGGTGCTGTGACCTGCAGATGGGCTGCTGGTAGTGGTAGTCCTCACTGTGATCGGGGGGAGCTGGAAACAAGATGGCGACCTCCTTCAAAGTCGTGCCCCCAACAAAGAACTTCATCCAGATAGCTGAACGGCCCCCACCAAACATGCAGCCACACAGACCGCGCTCAAGCCCTCAGCGCAACGGCACCCACTCCAGCGGGTGCTGCAAGATGGTAACTATGCTTCAAGGCTAACAAGCCTCAGGTGCTCCCGGTGCTGTGGCCTGCAGAGGGGCTGCTGGTAGTGGTAGTCCACACTGTGATCAGGGGGGAGCTGGAAACAGGATGACGTCCTCCTTCAAAGTTGTGCCCCCAACAAAGAACTTCAGCCAGATAGCTGAACGGCCCCCAACAAACACGCAGCCACACAGACCGCGCTTGAGCCCTCAGCGCAGCGGCACCTACACAAGGCCTAGACCATATATCTCTAATAGCCAAAAGCCTCCTGTAACTTACATATACACAAATAAAATTACTCAATTTTATACAAAAAAAACAGTTAACCAACATAAATAAATATATTTTCTGAAATAATATATAATTGTCATACATATTTATTTCCACTAAATAAATATATATAGACAATTAAATAGTATTTCTTAAAATATATAACACATCAAAGACAATTTAAATAACATTTCTTACCCAAATAATGTAAAATAAATAAACTTACAATTCATGTAGCAGTCGAAGATGTAATCCAAGAACTTGTATTCCGGGTACTCCACTGGTAATCCAATATAAATCCAATGTATCCAAACCCTCAAAAACCCGAAAAAGTATAAAAACAGGAAAAAACGCTCCTGGAAATCCAGAGAAAAAAAAGCATAAATTGGAAACCCTTAAAAACCCGAAAAAATAGTTTAAAAAGTTAAGAACCGCTCCAAAAAACCCAGAGAAAACAAAGGCCCTCTTTAGGATGGCGGGCGGACTTTGCCCGCCTGCCATCCCCGTGCAAAACGGGACCGCCCGCCATAGGAGCGGCGGTCCCGCCTTGGCAATTAGGATGCGCCCGCCACACTGGCAGGCGCATCCGGTATTTTTACCATAGCGGCGGGCGATGCTGAAAGTGCCGCCCACCGCAATGGTAAAAATGCACGTTGTGCATTTCAAAGCACAACATGACAGGTACCGCGCGGTGCCTGCCATGTTGCACTTTGAAATGCGGGGGGGGGTACCATAGGTATACCCCCCATGGGCACCCCCACCCCCCGGAGTCCCAGGGGGCCCACAACGGAAAGGTATGTCTGAAAGCCCATCCTAATATGGCTGGCGGTGTCTAATAGACACCGCCACCATATTCAACATTTTCCGCCCCGGCCAGGCATAAGCCGTCAGGTATAAGAATTATACCTGACTGTATGTATAATTTTAATTTTTCTGTTAATGTAAAAATTACTTTATAATTAACTAACCTTTGTAAAATTAATAATAATAATTAAAAACAAATATTAATTATTATTATTAACAATCTGTTTTATGTATATAAATGTTTATAATATATATATGAAGCATGAAAAATACTAAACATATGCTTACCTGTTTTCTGTTTACCTGTTAATGATTGTTTATAAAAATGTAAAAAAATCTCTCAAATACAAAGTACACTGTACATATTGTTCAAAAAAGCAATGTTATAAAAAAATGTGGTATTTGAATTCAGAAACATTTATGAAAATAAATAAATGTAATGTACTAAATTTGTTTTACCTAACAGTATCCTACCTTGAGTTACATCGTACTCGACCTCTGTGCATAGTTGCTACTTGTGATTTTTGCTTCATACTGAACTAAGAACACCTTTTAACATTTTTGTCAAATTTCTTATTAAGGAAAAATATCTCAATGAATCTTACTTTTCAACAGGTTGAATCAACTCAAAATAATGCTCATAAACAATAAAGCTTCAACTCCTGCTTTATCTTTGATTTGCGAATAATTACATAAACATTTCCACAATTTTCCAAAATGAGTTTTAAATTCTTAAACAATAAACAAACAATATTATTGTCATCTCTTGTTGAAATTCCAAATGTCTTTCAAGATTTTGTGTGTCAGAGCAAATCCTTTTTATCCTCATGTACTGTGAAAACGGAAAGTTGTTTTTCAAATTTTGAGGATGAAAACTTTGCAACAACAATGAGTTGTTAACATCTGTTTCTTTTCGATAAACTTCTGTATGAATTTTTGATGTCTTGAATATAATAGCAACATCTAAAAAGGAAATCTCAGTTTCGCTGATTGCCTGAGTAAATTTGATTTGTTCAACAAACTCATTCAATGTTGCTATTTTCTCCTCTAAATGTTCTCTACTGTCAGTCCATAAAACAAAAATGTTGTCAATAAACCTACAATAAAAAATTGCATGTTCTTGCCATTCTTGGTCACTGTAAATAAAATCAGATTAAAATTTAGCCATAAAGGTATTGGTGTACGCAGGAGCCACTGCAAACCCCATGAAGGTACCTTTCTGTTGTAAAAAACCTTTTCAGCTCTGATAGTGGGTTGACTCAACAAAGCCCATTCCACAACTTCCAGACAAGATTTGTGCGGGATTGATGTGTACAAAGTTTTGACATCTATTGCACACAACAACATATTCTTTTTTGGTGTAATTTCCTTGAGCTTCAATAAAAAATCATTGGTATCCTTGACATATGAAGGCCATTGTTGGACGAAAGGTTGTAAGAATTTGTCAAGATATTGTCCTAGTGGCTCATAAATGGTGCCACATCCTGTCACTATAGGTCTCATAGGTAGGTTGTGTAGGTTCTTATGAACCTTTGGGAGCATATAGAGACTGGTCTCCTTGGATGTTGAACAGATAAAAATTGTTTGGTTACTGAAGAAATATGACCTAGATCATGTGCCTGATCAAGAATGATTTGAAGTGTTGTCTCTAATTCCTCTGTGGGATCTTTTTCCAATAGCAAGTAAGTTAGTTCATCGGACACATGTTCATCTACTTTTGTTGGTAAAAACTTTTGTCCATGACGATGATCGCTCCACACTTATCTGCTTTTTGGATGACCACTTTATCATTTTCCTGAAGACCTTTTAAGATGTTCCTGTCCTGAACTGAAAGATTTTTCTTTTTTGTCTTTCACATATTGAGTTTTTGAAAATCGTTCCGCACAGATTTTTCAAATGCATCTAGTATTTTATACTAAACTGGTGCTTGATATTTAGATTTAGGGCGAAATTCCAAAAACTCTGTTTCTTCTTTTTCTGGTTGTTTTGGCAAGATGTTGGTAACAAAATCTTTGGATAAACTCTTCGTTGGGCATAAACCTTTGCCCAAGTGTAGACTTCGTTCAACATGTAGTCTAATGTGTCCCTTTTAAATTTCCTCAGTTTTCCTTCCCGAACTTCCTTTGAATGTTTATCCAGCTCCACGAATCTTACACTTCAACAGGTTGAATCAACTCAAAATAATGCTCATAAACAGTAAAGCTTCAACTAATGCTTTATCTTTGATTTGTGAATAATCACATAAACATTTCCACAATTTTCTAAAATGAGTTTTAAATTCTTAATCAATGAACAAACAATATTATTGTCATCTCTTGTTGATTCCAGTGGATGCCCAATGCATTTCGAACCCGATGGGCTCTTCTTCAGGGGCCTGAAAACTGAACACATATGAAACTTTATTGACAACCAAAATTTCAATTTGAAAAAACTCAATTTAACATGATCTTTCTCTGTTGAGCATCTAATATGCCAAGTGTCACAATATATTTTACTTCTGGTCCTCGTGTTTACACCGTTTGACATGCAAACAAAAATGCATACAGAAAGTGGATTCTCAGCGCTTCTAACCCCTACACCCCACCGTGACAATGCGTGCTCTCAAACAAATAATTACTCACTCGATTCCCGTTGCCGAGTGTTATGTTTCTTGGAAAAACTGTAAAACAGAAAATATCAAACATCCTAAAGCATGCCGCCTTATGAACTTGAAACCGCCAGCTGACTCCATCAACCTGTTCGCTTACCTCAATATTCTCAAACACTAAAGCCTTCCCATCCTCAAAACTCCTGAATTCAAACTTGCCTCTCGTAAACCTTTAAAAAACATGTATACGCCATGAAAACAAGCTTGTATCATAACTGGGCTCCATCCACCATTCTGATTACTCTAAAACCCTTCGTGAAAACCAGCACATACCTGATCAACCATGTCACTCTACGTCTGACAAGCGCCGGGACTATGAAGTTTTCAATCGCCTCCAGTTCATACTCTAACTTAAAACTAGCGTACAACCGGAACTTCTTTCCGCCAAATGCAGCAACACTAACAATGGACTACGCATCTCACAGACTATGGGCGCCATCCTTGAATGGTTACTAAACCCGATAACTCCCATACGAACAAGATCCTTAGGTTTCACAATAAATGTGCGACTCAGTGTTTACAGTGCTCATGCCATTAAGTGAGAAATAAAAAAGTAAAGAAAAATATGTCAGAACTAGGTGCTCGGTTTACCATTGTTATTTACCGTAAAAACAGCATACATCAACCTACAGGCTCAGGGTCACATGTCAAATACCTGGTAATTCACAGAAAGCATAAATGATCTATTTCCTCATTGAGACCGCTAGGTTCCTGTGTTTCTAAGTGTTTAATCCAATAGATCTCCCTTTGAAGCAGAGATCTGGTTAGATCCATGCCTTCATGTGGTTTTATTTTCTCTAGTACTAAAAACTGAATCTGGGCTATGTTGTGCTTGCCCTCAATCCAATGTTTAGCCAAATTACTTTTGATGTTTTTATTTCTGATTGTACGTTTGTGTTCCGATATACGGATTTTAAGTTTTCTCTCTATTTCTCCTACATATAATTTCCCACATGGGCATTTTATATAGTAGATCAAATTGTTCGAATTGCAATCAGAATCATGATGTGATGAAATTATTTTTCCGGTCTGAGGATGTTGTAATGTTGCCCCAACTATAACATTGTGACAATGAACACAATCAGCACATCTTTTCATTCCTCTATAATCTTTTTAATATTGTACAGGTGCTGTCATTAGTATTTCCTTAAAATTTTTGGATCGTGTAAATGCAAAAATGGTTTAAGAATTTAAAACTATTTTGGAAAATTGTGGAAATGTTTATGTGATTATTCGCAAATAAAAGATAAAGCAGGAGTTGAAGTTTTTTTGTTTATGAGTATTATTTTGAGTTGATTCAATCTGTTGAAGTGTAAGATTCATAGAGATATTTTTTCTTAATAATAAGTTTGACAAAAATGTTAAAAAGTGTTTTTAGTTCAGTATGAAGCAAAAATCAGAAGTAGCAACAGTGCCCAGAGGTCGAGTACGATGTAACTCGACGTAGGAAAGTTTTGTGAGCAGGCACGATTTAGGACAAACGTGCTACCACTGCAGCACGCTTGGTTAAAATAGTAAAAGATCAATCTTAAAATAAAAAAGAAGGGAGTGCTTCTCTATTCAATTTTATTCATTTTGTTAGATTGTCCAAAGAGAGTTAAGCACCCAACAATGTCTTTTGATCAAATTTCCAGTATCACGGAGAATAGGGTGAGCACATTAGCATACACAACAGAACAAGCTTCTGACATTTATTCATTAATTCAAGAAGTAAAAGCATCTAATGTTCAAGGAAATACAATAATCCAACAACTAAAACAGCTGGAATTTCTGGCAAGAGAGAAGTTAGTCAAAAACTTCATGCATCAACGTTGGTGCAGTACCACAGGGTTAAATGTATCCCACGAGGGTTGAGGCTGTCAATAAAACCAATGCTATACAGGTTCCATCTGAATAAGGATTTTATGGAGAGGTGTAACTCCATTTTGAATAAGTGTTCCTTGGACTTGATTTTATTATTGGTTGAAGAACTAGCAAAGGCAATTCATGAACTGACAAACGAAATTGAGGAAATCAAACACAATTTAGAAGATCGCATGGACAAGGATGTTTGGAAAAAAGTTTTAAATGATATCAACATAAAGCTGGATAAATATTCAAAAGAAGTCCGGGAAGGAAAACTGTGGAAATTTATAAGGGACATGTTAGACTACAAGTTGAACGAAGTCTGCACTTTGGCGGAGGTTTATGCCCAACGAAGAGTTTATCCAAAGAAAAAAGCAACAACATCGTCGGAAGAGAGTATAGTATCTGATAGTGACCTAAGCACTAACAGACCATCAGCACACATACAAATTACAGGTGAACAGACGACAACGGAAACAACTGAAAAAGAAGGAACAAAAACTCCTGGATCAACTCATTTTTTACCCAAGGCAGTGGATTCAAGCCATCCACCGGGGAAAACAAGACCGGTAGGAAAACCCGGCGAGGTAGTAGAAGGAGCTCGCACAAAGAGCCACAAACAAACTTAGTCATCAACATCTCTCAAACTGAGTTAACAGCACATGAGGTAAGGGTATTAAATAAAGGCTTGGGGTTCGTCCCTACATATGACACCAATATCCTTGAGAGTGAAAATGCACTTTTTAAATTTATGAGAGTTCTCAAACTACGACATTTCTTTACCAACATCTTGACAAAACAACCAGAAAAAGAAGAAACAGATTTTTTTGAATTTTGACTTAAATCTAAATATCAAGCACCAGTGTAGCATAAAATACTAGATGCATTTGAAAAAATCTGTGCGGAACGATTTTCAAAAACTCAATATGCGAAAGACAAAAAAGAAAAATCTTTCAGTTCAGGACAGGAACATCTTAAAAGGTCTTCAGGAAAATGATAAAGTGGTCATCCAAAAAGCAGTTAAGGGTGGAGCGATCATCGTCATGGACAAAAGTTTTTAGCAACAAAAAGTAGATGAACATGTGTCCGATGAACTAACTTACTTGCTATTGGAAAAAGATCCCACAGAGGAATTAGAGACAACACTTCAAATCATTCTTGATCAGGTACATGATCTAGGTCATATTTCTTCAGTAACTAAATAATTTTTATCTGTTTAACATCCAAGTAGACCTCGTCTCTATATGCCCCCAAAGGTTCATAAGAACATACACAACCCACCTATGAGACCTATAGTGACAGGATGTGGCACCATTTATGAGCAACTAGGACAATATATTGACAAATTCTTACAACCTTTCATCCAACAATGGCCTTCATATGTCAAGGATACCAATGATTTTTTATTGAAACTCAAGGAAATTACACAAAAAAAGAATATGTTGTTGTGTACAATCGATGTCAAATCTTTGTACACATCAATCCCGCACAAATCTGGTCTGGAAGCTGTGTAATGGGCTTTATTGAGTTAAAAGTTAGTGGGCGCTGTAAAGAGAACAACAAGAAACCAACATGACATGTAATGTAACTGCATGATAGAAACAATTGTTACTGTCTTTATAATGAAAATACGTAAAATAATCTCCAAGGTAACTCTCAATATATGGATATCCAAAATGTATCTGGTGGTGATTACCTAATGTTCCAGCTGTATGTCCAGATTAAAAAGAGGTGAATCAAGGATAGAATATAGTGTGAAATAACTCACAACCGAGGAATACTGAGAGGCAAAATGAGAACCAGCGTACCTGCACAGAGATTTTGTGAATACGATGAGTAAACAGGGTGAACCAAGATGAAAAGCGAGAGG
The DNA here is from genome assembly GCF_964263255.1 of Lissotriton vulgaris. Classification (NCBI taxonomy): domain Eukaryota; kingdom Metazoa; phylum Chordata; class Amphibia; order Caudata; family Salamandridae; genus Lissotriton; species Lissotriton vulgaris. The sequence continues at coordinate 712,338,754 of NC_141697.1, read as the reverse complement.
GAGAGAGAGAGAAAACACGACCAAATCGTATCCGTGACATGCGCTCTTGTGTGATTCTGCTTATTTTAAAGTTACCCTACGACCGAATGTGATTGCAGAAACCCTGACCAAGTAGAGATGTGCCAGTGCATACTTAATAAGACCGTATGCTGTGTGACCACGAAGGATCGACTACAATGTGACCAAGGAAGGGCGATTTCCATCTATGAATGAGAAAACCAAATGCTTTCATGAACCTGAACGCCCCAATTTGACTAGACGTGTCCATAATGAAGTTCTTGGCATGTACTCACTAAAACGCAGCTTGAAAATCGCTGTGCAGCTGCTAGAGACCCAATGAAATGTTTTCTGCAGGTAGGTGAACTGTTACTGCTAAACACTCGCCACACAGTCACAAATTAAGCGTGATATTGCCGGTACTCAAAATACCTTGCTGTGTCAATCTATAAATAAAAGAACCAAATGCTTTCATGAGCCTAAACACCCCAATTTAACCAACCGTGTCTGTAATGAAGTTCTTGGCGTGTACTCACTGAAACGCTGCTTGAAAATCGCTGTACTGCAGCTTAGAACCCAATGTAATATTTGCTGCAGGTGGGTAAACTGTTCCCGCTGAATGCTCACTCCACAGCCAGCGTGAAGTCTGTGAACGATAACCAAATATCTCTGTGAATGGGAACTAAAATCAAAAATTGACTCAATAAGCTCTGCTACTCTGCCTGAGAACAATGTCTTACCCGTTGAAAAGACGCACTTCCTCGTATCACCAAACTGAATGGAGGTGTATGCGGGTTGGCCATGTGTATTATGTAATATCGAAACTGGCTCGAACACAAAAGAGGACTATCTTTGGCGGCCATCTTGAGGTAGTGTTGACATATTGCCACCCAATACCTATGTTAGTGGAAGATTGAATCAGGGAATAACTATAAATGCACTGCTAGTCTCCCTGAGAACTATTCTAGCCCATAAAGTAAGCCCACTTCCTCGGGTCACTAAAACGAACGAACGTGTGTGCTGGATGCACGCATGTATTAGGAGATGTCAACAGCTTCAACTAAAAAGAAAACTTTCACTGGCAGCCATCTTAGAATAGTGCTAGCATGAATCCCACTACATGAAAACTACATTTCAAAGTGGGAAACAACGACTGTTTAGGATTGTTATTAAACTTGATCAGCGTTGAGATAATTTCCAAAACGCACAATGATGAGCATAACATTGTGCTAAAGAACGCCTCCGAATCAAATGTGAGCCACGTGATGTTAAATACAAGATTGCCAGGGGTGACATTTCACTGAAAATTTAGGTGACTGCACTTGTAGAACAGAAAAAAATAATCATGTAGAAATTTGTGTGCAAAGAAAGAATGATAATGAGCTGGGAGAAATTGTGAACATATACACCGTGTGTGAGAAAGAAACCTTATTCCCAATGTATTACTTGAACAAACAGCTGATTCATGTACAAAACTACAGGAGCACTCAATGGGAACACATAAAATTGTAAACATGTTGTATTCTTACAAAAAGCATAGCAATTCTATTCTATCATTCAGACCCCCTGGTGCTAAGGTCTGTAGAAACTTGATCCACCATGCCTCCCTTTGTCCTAGTATCCTGTCTGAGTTTTGCCCCTGAGTGAATGTCAATGACTGAAGAATAGTGAATTGTAGTTGAGCATTAGTATGGTGGTTCTCGAACCAATGTGAAGCAAAAAAAGGTTGGACTGATTTGGTGCGAAATGTACTCTTGTGCTCTGTTATTCTTATTTTTATTTTACGCAAAGTTTTGCCCACATAGAGCAACCCGCACGGACATTTGATTGCATATATAACATTTCTTGAATTGCTATCACTGTTGTGTTTGAGTGTGATGGGTTTGCATGAATGTGGATGGTGAATCACATTGCCCACGATGACGTTGTTGCAGTGTATGCAGTTAAAACATTTGCACATTCCCTTGAATTGTTGCTTCTTCAATATCTTGGTGGAAAGTATATCCTTAATGTTTTTGCTCCGGGTATATGCGAAGAGAGGTTCTTCATTGAATAACCTGCTGAAATCTGGTTCACCTCGTAATAGATCCCATCTGGACTTAATTATTTTCTTGATCGAATGTGATCGAGTAGAAATTTTAGACACAAATACCAACCGATTAGTTGGTTGTTTGACTTGTGGCCTGAGTAAACTGACTCGATCTCGTGATTGTGTTTTAGCTATTGCGACATCTAGTATGCTATCTGGATAACTTTGATCCATGAATTTGTTTTTCTATTCTTGGAGTGCTTCTTGCAATCTGTTGTCGTCAGAAATTATGCGTTTGATTCTGAGCATTTGCGAGAAGGGTAAATTCTGAATTAACGACGGTGGATGGAAACTAGAATGAAGCAAAATAATGTTCCTGTCTGTAGGCTTTATGAAAACGGATGTTTCAAGAGAATTATTGTTCTTACTGATGAGTACATCCATAAATATGAAATGCTGTGTGAACTGTTAGAGTGAGTGAATTTGATCCTCTCATGCTTAGTGTTGAGTGCCTCAATCTGTCTTTCCAATGATTCTTGTGAGTTAGTCCAAATTAGAAAAATGTCATCAATAAATCTAACATAAAATGTTAGATTAGTCTGCCATTCATTTTGCTCAAAGATAAAATTGTTCTCAAACTGGGCCATAAAGGTGTTGGCGTATGAAGGAGCCCCTGGAAAACCCATGGAGGTCCCACTAACTTGTAGGTAAAAAACGTCTTGCCATGCCAAGTTGCTGTGTTGCAAACAGAAGATGAGTAATTTCAGGATAAAAATTTTGTTTACTGCGATTTCTGGTAATTGCAACAATGCCCATTTGCAGGCCTCAACTCCTTCCTTCAATGGTATTGAAGTATACAACGAAGTTACATCAATTGTACACACCAGCCACTGTTTTGAAAAATTGTTCTGAAATTGCTGGAGAAGATTTAAAAAGTGTGTTGTATCTTTGACGTAGTTACGCCATGTTTGCACAAATTTGTGGAGAAAATGATCTACCAATCGTCCTGCGGGTGCGAATATCGAATCGCATCCTGAGACGATTGGGCGAAATGGAGGATCAGTGATGCTTTTGTGCACTTTTGGAAGCATATACAGTTTGGGTCTTCTAGGATATTCTGAATCTGATTAAGTGCTTCCATAATCGTGTGTGCTGGATCCTAGTCTAGTTTAATGTAAGTAGAGGTGTCTGATAGATGTTATGTCACCTTTTCTTGATGAAAACTAGTGTACATGATAACCAGGACACCGCCCTTATCTGCCATTTGGAAAGTGATAGTAGCTTCTGCTGTAAGTTCTCTTAACATATGCATCTCATGTTTGTGTAAATTAGGTCTAACAGGTGGCTTCAGATTTAATTTTGCTAAATCATGTCTTACCAAGGATTCAAAGGTGTCTAAAAGTTTGTGAGACACCGGTGCCATATATACACTCTTTGGTTTGAATGTACTCAAATCCGAGTCTGTTTCTTGCAAGTCTGGTGTTGAGTCTGTTTCTGAATGAGGTAAGACATTGGTAAAAAAATGCTTAAGCCTTAGGTTCCGCATGAATCTGAAAATGGATACCTCTAATTCAAGAGAGTTTGTGTGATAGTTAGGCACAAACTACGTGCCTTTGTTGAGTACCGCCTCTTAAGCTGGTAACAATTGTTTAGAGGAGATGTTAATTACAAGGGTTTGCCTTTGCTCCTGAGTGTTCGAGCTTCTTTGTCTCTGAGTTCTTTTTCTTTGTCCTTCACTCTTCCTTGTTTTTTGGTATCTGGAGGTTTGCCACTATCGGACCCTTCTCTAAAAAAGACGGTGGAGGTTCAGTTACTGTGGATGAATGGGATGATGTCCCTACTCCATTCTTGGCACTTGCACTTATTGACTCTGGTGGCACTACAACAGGTGGTCTGGAAAGGTTCAATTCGGTGTCTGTTACCACTGACTCTTGCGATGAAGTGTGAGGTTTCTGAAATGGACGTCTGCGGGCGTACACCTCTGTCCAGGTGTACACCTCATTCAATTTATAATCAATGGTATCTCTGCAGAATTTCCGCAGTTTCCTTTCTTGTATGTCTTTGCCATAGCTCTCTATCTTGTTATTGAGATCATCCAACGTAATTTTCCAGAATTCAGCTTCACATCGGCTAGATAAATCTACTTTGATGGTGGAAATTTCTTCCTCTAGTTCTTTGATTGTTCTAGACAATTCTTCAATTAAGAGTAAAAGTTAATCTAGTGAACATTTATTAAGCACTGCCTGCCATTTCTCCATAAAGTTCTTGTTAAATTGAAATTTGTAAAGGAGAGGCTTAGTTGGTAAACGGAGACCACAAGGAATTCTTTACACTTTGTGGTATTGAATTAATGTTGATGCGTGTAACCGCTGACTGAGTGCTCTGCGTGTTATGAACTCTAGTTGGCGAATTTGTTGAGAAATGGAACTGCCTTGGGCATTGAACGATAGTGCTTCTTGGATAAGAGAATAGATGGCTTGTACCTGAGTATCAGCGTATGTGCGGGTGTCTGCCCGATTGTCTGTTAGACTTGAAATACTATCAAATGACAAGTTCATGAACTGTGTCGGGGTGCTACTGACTAAAAGGTTGGCGAGAATAGACAAGAGTGACTGGTATAGTCTGTGCACTCCCTGCTGGACTGATATAACCGATAATAAAACAAACTGATAATGAGTGCGTGCTATCTGGTGAGAAGGCGGTCAGCCAAACTAAACTGATCAACTGCTAGTGGAAACCCACTGGTATGCCATATGCACTGCTATGTAAAGTATATCACTTTTATCAAATGAACGACCAAATAGATGTGTGATATTGATTGCACTTTTATATCATTCAAAAAAAAATTCTTTGTCACTACATAAATTATATTGCTAACAATCCATTGTACACTGTCCTGGATTATACAATTAACTCGAAGATCAAGTCATGCTAAAATACATGATGTCGAATGATCGAATTTGCATTTTCAAAACGTAATGTACATATAACAAAATGTTTATGTATCAACAGGAACCTACACAACCCACTTATGAGACCTATAGTGACAGGTTGTGGCACCATTTGTGAGCCACTATGACAATATCTTGTCAAATTATTACAACCTTTCGTCCAACAATGGCCTTCATATGTCAAGGATACCAATGATTTTTTATTGAAACTCAAGGAAATTACACCAAAAAAGAATATGTTGTTGTGTACAATAGATGTCAAATCTTTGTACACATCAATCCCTCACAAATCTGGTCTGGAAGCTGTGGAATGGGCTTTGTTGAATCAACCCACTATCAGAGCTGAAAAGGTTTTTATTCTGGAACTTCTTCATTTTTGTTTATACCACAGTTATTTTCAATGGGATACTAAGTTTTTTCTGAAACAGAAAGGTACCTCCATGGGGTTTGCAGTGGCTCCTGCGTACGCCAATACCTTTATGGCTAAATTTGAATCTGATTTTATTTATAGTGACCAAGAATGGCAAGAACATGCAATTTTTTATTGTATGTTTATTGACGACATTTTTGTTTTATGGACTGACAGTAGAGAACGTTTACAGGAGAAAATAGCAACATTGAATAAGTTTGTTGAACAAATCAAATTTACTCACACAATCAGCGAAACTGAGATTTCTTTTTTAGATGTTGCTATTAAATTCAAGACATCAAAAATTCATACAGAAGTTTATCGAAAAGAAACAGATATTAACAACTCTTGTTGTTCCAAAGTTTTCATCCTCAAAATTTGAAAAACAACCTTCCGTTTTGACAGTACATGAAGATAAAAAAGGTTTGCTCTGACACACAAACTCTTGAAAGACATTCGGAATTTCAACATCAGAAGTATGTAGAAAGGGGATATCCACAAGAGGTCCTAGAGAAAGCAAAAAATCATATATTGGCTTTTGATAGAGACAATCTCCTTAAACAAAAATCCAAAAAGGTGGTAGAGAGACATGTTTTTGTCTCCAAGTTCTCAACAAGCTCACAGAGGATAAAGAACATAGTGATCCGTTATTGGGAATTGTTACAATACAAACCTGATTTTCAGGGGATCTTCTCGTAAAAAACAATTTTTGCGTTTACACGATCAAAAAATTTGAAGGAAATACTAATGACAGCACCTGTACAATACCAAAAAGATTATAGAGGAATGAAAAGATGTGCTAATTGTGTTCATTGTCACAATATAATAGTTGGGGCAACATTAAACCATCCTCAGACCGCAAAAATTATTTCATTATATCATGATTCTGATTGCAATTCCAACAATTTGATCTACTATATAAAATGCCCATGTGGGAATTATATGTAGGAAAAACAGAGAGAAAACTTAAAATCCGTATATCGGAACACAAAAGTACAATCAGAAATAAAAACATCAACAGTAATTTGGCTAAACATTGGATTGAGGGCAAGCAAAACATAGCCCAGATTCAGCTTTCAGTACTAGAGAAAATAAAACCACATGAAGGTATGGATCTAACCAGATCCCTGCTTCAAAGGGAGATCTATTGGATTAAACACTTAGAAACACAGGAACCTAGGGGTCTCAATGAGAAAATAGATTATATATGTTTTCTGTGAATTACCAGGTATTTCACGTGTGACCCTGAGCCTGTAGGCTGATGTATGCTGTTTTTACAGTAAATAACAATGGTAAACTGAGCACCAAGTTCTGACATATTTTTCTTTACTTTTTCTTTACTTTTTTATTTCTCACTTAATTGCATGAGCACTGTAAACACTGAGTCGCACATTTATTGTGAAGCCTAAGGATCTTATTAGTATGGGAGTTATCGGGTTTAGTAACCATTCAAAGATGGCACCCGTAGTCTGTGAGGCGCGTAGTCCATTGTTAGTGCTGCTGCATTCGGCGGAAAGAAGTTCCTGTTGTACGCTAGTTTTAAGTTAGAGTATGAACTGGAGGCGATTGAAAACTTCATAGTCCCGGCGCTTGTCAGACGTAGAGTGACATGGTTGATCAGGTATGTGCAGGTTTTCACGAAGGGTTTTAGAGTAATCAGAATGGTGATTAGAGCCCAGTTAAGATACAAGCTGGTTTTCATGACGTATACACTTTTTTTAAGGTTTATGAGAGGCAAGTTTGAATTCAGGAGTTTTGAGGAGTGGAAGGCTTTAGTGTTTGAGAACATTGAGGTAAGCGAACAGGCTGATGGAGTCAGCTGGCGACTTCGAGTTCATAAGGCGGCATGTTTTAGGATGTTTGATGTTTTCTGTTTTACAGTTTTTACAAGGAAACATAACACTTGGCAACGGGAATCGAGTGGGTAATTATTTGTTTGAGAGCACGCATTGTCACGGTGGGGTGAAGGGGTTAGAAGCGCTGAGAATCCACTTTCTGTTTGCATTTTTGTTTACATGTCAAACGGTGCAAACACGAGGACCAGTAAAATATATTGTGACCCCTAGCATATTAGATGCTCAACAGAGAAAGATCATGTTAAATTGAGATTTTTCAAATTGAAATTTTGGTTGTCAATAAAGTTTCATATGTGTTCAGTTTTCAGGCCCCTGAAGAAGAGCCCATCGGGCTCGAAATGCATTGGGCATCCACTGGAATCAAGAGATGACAATAATATTGTTTGTTTATTGTTTAAGAATTTAAAACTCCTTTTGGAAAATTGTGGAAATGTTTATGTGATTATTCGCAAATCAAAGATAAAGCAGGAGTTGAAGCTTTATTGTTTATGAGCATTATTTTGAGTTGATTCAACCTGTTGAAGTGTAAGATTCATTGAGATATTTTTCCTTAATAATAAGTTTGACAAAAATGTTAAAAAGTGTTTTTAGTTCAGAATGAAGCAAAAATCAGAAGTAGCAACAGTGCACAGATGTCGAGTACGATGTAACTCGAGGTAGGAAGGTTTTGTGAGCAGGCATGGTTTAGGACAAACGTGCTACCTGTGCAGCACTCTTGGTTAAAATAGTATAAGATCAATCTTAAAATAAAGAAGAAAAGAAAGGAGTGCTTCTCTATTCAATTTCATTACCTAAAAGTTTAACATAAACAAAAAATTGTTTTAATATTTTCTGTACTTTGACTAATATAAATAAATCCTGTAAATAAAAATGTTCAAACTATTAATATTTTCTTATTTCTCAAACAATAAAATGTGTTTATATTATATATAATATTTCGCTTACATATATTTATTAAGCATTTATAATTTTGGAACATACATGTTTTAACATTACTTTTCTCTAAAATATAAAAAACATATAACTTACAATTGCCACTCAAGTCAAGTGAAAGTCAGGGAAAGTGCTGGACACTGACCAAATATAATTTACTATTCCCACTCCACTCAAGTAAAAGTCATGGAAGGTGCTGGACACGGACCCAATATAATTTACTATTCCCACTCCAGTCAGGTGAAAATTAGGTAAGGTGCTGGACACTGACCCAATATAATTAACTATTCCCACTCCAGTCAGGTGAAAGTCAGGGAAGGTGCTGGGCACTGACCCAACATAATTTACTATTCCCACTCCAGTCAGGTGAAAGTCAGGGAAGGTGCTGGACACTGACCCAATATAATTTACTATTCCTACTCCAGTCAGGTGAAAGTCAGAGAAAGTGCTGGACACTGACCCAATATAATTTACTATTCCCACTCCAGTCAGGTGAAAGTCAGGAAAGGTGCTGGGCACTGACCCAACATAATTTACTATTCCCAATCCAGTCAGGTGAAAGTCAGGGAAGGTGCTGGACACTGACCCAATATAATTTACTATTCCTACTCCAGTCAGGTGAAAGTCAGAGAAAGTGCTGGACACTGACCCAATATAATTTACTATTCCCACTCCAGTCAGGGAAGGTGCTGGACACGGACCCAAAATAATTTAATATTCACACTCCAGTCAGGTGAAAATCAGGGAAAGTGCTGGACACTGACCCAATATAATTTACTATTCCTACTCCAGTCAAGTGAAAGTCAGGGAAAGTGCTGGACACTGACCCAACATAATTTACTATTCCCACTCCAGTCAGGTGAAATTCAGGGAAGGTGCTGGACACTGACCCAAAATAATTTACTATTCCCACTCCAGTCAGGTGAAAATCAGGGAAGGTGCTGGACATTGACCCAATATAATTTACTATTCCTACTCCCGTCAGGTGAAAGTCAGGGAAAGTGCTGGACACTGACCCAATATAATTTACTATTCCCACTCCAGTCAGGTGAAAGTCAGGGAAGGATGCTGGACACTGACCCAATATAATTTACTATTCCCACTCCACTCAAGTAAAAGTCAGAGAAAGTGCTGGACACTGACCCAATATAATTTACTATTCCCACTCCAGTCAGGTGAAAATTAGGTAAGGTGCTGGACACTGATCCAATATAATTAACTATTCCCACTCCAGTCAGGTGAAAGTCAGGGAAGGTGCTGGGCACTGACCCAACATAATTTACTATTCCCTCTCCAGTCAGGTGAAAGTCAGGGAAGGTGCTAGACACTGACCCAATATAATTTACTATTTCTACTCCAGTCAGGTGAAAGTCAGAGAAAGTGCTGGACACTGACCCAATATAATTTACTATTCCCACTCCAGTCAGGTGAAAGTCAGGAAAGGTGCTGGGCACTGACCCAACATAATTTACTATTCCCAATCCAGTCAGGTGAAAGTCAGGGAAGGTGCTGGACACTGACCCAATATAATTTACTATTCCTACTCCAGTCAGGTGAAAGTCAGAGAAAGTGCTGGACACTGACCCAATATAATTTACTATTCCCACTCCAGTCAGGGAAGGTGCTGGACACGGACCCAAAATAATTTAATATTCACACTCCAGTCAGGTGAAAATCAGGGAAAGTGCTGGACACTGACCCAATATAATTTACTATTCCTACTCCAGTCAAGTGAAAGTCAGGGAAAGTGCTGGACACTGACCCAACATAATTTACTATTCCCACTCCAGTCAGGTGAAATTCAGGGAAGGTGCTGGACACTGACCCAAAATAATTTACTATTCCCACTCCAGTCAGGTGAAAATCAGGGAAGGTGCTGGACATTGACCCAATATAATTTACTATTCCTACTCCCGTCAGGTGAAAGTCAGGGAAAGTGCTGGGCACTGACCCAATATAATTTACTATTCCCACTCCAGTCAGGTGAAGGTCAAGGGAAGGATGCTGGACACTGACCCAATATAATTTACTATTCCCACTCCTTTCAGGTAAAAGTCAGGGAAGGTGCAGGACACTGACCCCAAATAATTTACTATTCCCACTCCAGTCAGGGGAAAGTCAGGGAAGGTGCTGGACACTGACCCAACATAATTTACTATTCCTACTCCAGTCAAGTGAAAATCAGGGAAGGTGCTGGACAGTGACCCAATACATTTAACTATTCCCAAATCCAGTAAAATGAAAGTCAGGGAAAGTGGTGGAAAGTAACCAAATATAATTTACTATTCCCACTCCACTCAGGTGAAAATAAGGAAAGGCGCTGGACACTAACCCAATATAATGTACTATTCCCACTCCATTCAGGTGAAAGTCAGGGAAGGTGCTGGACACTAACCCAATATAATTTACTATTCCCACTCCAATCATGTGAAAGTCAGGGAAGGTGCTGGACACTGACCCAATATAATTTAATATTCCAACTCCAGTCAGATGAAAGTCATGGAAGATGCTGGACACTAACCAAATAATAAACAAGAATGCAAACTATAAAATATAGTTTATAAGTTATAACAATTAAAAGAATGTATTAATTATTTTCAAATTCACAAAAAATTAAAAGTAAATTTTTCAAAATCATTTTAAAGTATACCTTTTTAAAATATAAATATAAAAAGTATTTAAAAATTATTTTTTCATTAAAACTAATTATCTAAAAATAAAAAATATTATTTTTTACATTAATAATAAGTAAAAATGTTTAAATAAATATAAAAAAACACACTATTATCCCCTATTAATTCAACAACCCATTCATTAAAAGAAATTGATTTAAAATTTGTAAATTATTTCTACAATTATAATTTCGAAATTATTGTTTTAATTTTTATACTTGATAAAATATGACTATTTATTATACTAATTATTTAAAAACACTCCCCACCCTTTTCCCCTATTAACTCAACATCCCATTCCCCCAAAATTTATATAAATTTTGAATATTTTTTTTTAAATTCTAAAAATATATTTGCAATTTATTTTTCTTGATTTCATTATGAAATAAATATTAATAATGATTATAAAACACTACCCACCCTTATCCCCTATTAAACCAACACCCCATTCATAGAATACATTGATGTACATTTTAAATTTTAAAATTTAAGTTTTTTTTTCTAATAATTTTAAAATAAAAAAAATTACTCATTATTTTTAAACACTCCCCAACCTTTTCCCCTATTAACCCAACATCCCGTTCCTAAATAATTAATATAAATTCGAAATTTTTTATTTAATTTCTAAAAATGAAATTTCGAAATTTAAAAAATAAAACGAAATTGTTAAAAACTATTACTCATTATTTTAAAATACTCCCCACCCTTATCCCCTTATCCCAAAAATGATTGTAGCAATTCTTATATCGCATCATGGCTGCAAGAACATCCCTCAGCACCTGGCTGAACATGGGCTGCGACATCCCTCCAGTGCTGGCCACGGTCTTCTGGAAGGAACCAGTTGCAAAAAAGTGGAGGGCTGCCATCACCTTGTGTGTGGGTGGGAATGCTGTTGGATAGTGGAGGTGAGGCTGCAGGTGGGGTTCCAAAAGATCACACAGGGTCTTCAGTCTTGGTCTGTTGAGGCGGAATTTCCGAATGATTGCAACATTCTCCATGTCCTCCAGCACTGTCAGGTGACGTAGGAGATTTGGCCTCCTCCTAGTTGAGATGTAAATGTGCAAATGTCAGTGACAACCATCATCACATGGCCACAGCGCTCACCATCAACAATGTCATGGCAAAAGACTGCCCTGAGAGATGCATGGCACACCAGGTTACATGGGTGGCCAGTTGAGACACACAGAGGGCACACCTCTCCACTAACAATACACAAGAGCGGCAAATAACACATAGGTCAATGTGAATGCACACATACTGAACCACACATTTCACATGTGCACGCCTGGTGCAGTACCATCCGCCAATGTGTCTAAAAGGACCATGACTGTATCATACCCATCTGGTGTACCTGTCACACCTCAATGCATCATGTAAACTCTGCACACATCCACAAGACAATGATCACAGTAGATGGAAAAATTTCACTTGTGTGCATGAGCTGATGTGAAAGTACCAGTCTGGTATGATACCATACAGTAAGACAAGCCTTGACAAGGTCAGCACTGACCCACAACACATTGATTTTTTCAACATTATTGACACCAGCTTAAGAGTGTCAGGCATCATCAACCATCAAATGCATAAGTGACATGGCAGGGATCACAGACCAAAGTGCGTCACACAGAACGTGCGTCCACCTGTGGAGGATATGGAAGAATGGCATTGTGTGTACAATGATGTGCCCTTCACCATGTTGCTGCTGTGTACTGATGCAGTGTTCACGATGGACATAGCCAGTAAATGTTACTAAAATGGTGGTATCTACCACCTGGCCCGGCGGTGTGACACCAGCACCACCCCCTTCACAAGTGCGGTAGCCATTGGCATGGAGACATGTGTAGATGGCTGTAGGCATGATCCGCCACCCAAATGGCGGTAGTTACTGCCTGGCCCCGGCGGTGCATCACCGCCATGGAGCATTGCCTACAGCCAATGGCAGCGATGATCGCGGTGGCATGATTCAGATTTGAAAATCGCGGAAGGTGTGCACCGCCACCGCGGAGGCAGTCATTGGATGCTTTTGAAAGATGCACCATTGTGGTAGCGCACCCCGGGTCCCCGCGGTGCATCACCGCCATGGAGCATTGCCTACAGCCAATGGCAGCGATGATCGCAGTGGCATGATGCATATTTGAAAATTGCGGAAGGTGTGCACCGCCACCGCGGAGGCGGTCATTGGATGCTTTTGAAAGAGGCAGACCTGGACAACCAATTGTAGCAGCTTTTCAGCTTAAAAACGAGCCCAGGGGGCTATAAATCTGAGCCTGCTGCCTGGGACCCTCTCCTGCTGCTGCCTCAAGAGCCTGCTGCCTGGGACCCTCTCCTGCTGCTGCCTCAAGACCCTGCTGCCTGGGACCCTCTCCTGCTGCTGCCTCAAGAGCCTGCTGCCTGGGACCCCTCACCACTCACTTCCACCACAGGTATTCCATGTCCACAGGGATGGCAAGGACAGAGAAGATCCGTGCCAGTCCATTCACAAGTGAGGAGCTGGAGGTCCTTGTGGACGAGGTGCTGGCACAGTACACAAGGCTGTTTGGTGGTCCCAATGTAATGGTAAGTCACCATGAAGGTAGCTGTAGGGCAGGGGGTTGTCAGACGTGTAGTTGTGCAGCTGCAGTATGCACCTGGGGGTGTGGGGTTGTGTCAAACACTGACAGACAAGCTGTTTTCAGGGTGAGGGAGTGTGTGTGTCCCAAAGTCACTCTTTTCCATGCCTGTACTTGTATGTGTGAGTGGGGTGTGTTACATTGTCAGCCATACAGAGGCACCAGATGTTAGCCATGTAGGTGCCAGGAAAGTAAGTAATTGTGTGAATATTTCAGTGTGCCCCTGTTGTCTGACTCAGTGTGACCCAGAGTGTAGGTCCAGTGCCTACCCACCCAAACGAGAAAACATCACCAGACTTACATGCTCCTTGCTCCAGTTCCTTCACAATGAATAGTAGATATGGCTCATCTGTGTCCTGTATAATTGCACTCTTACACACTTCTGTTGATGCATATTGTGTTGATGCATCCTGCATCCGTGAGATTGTCATGGACCCTCAACGCCCCAATGTGTGCATGCAATCACATCTGTTTGGGCCATGCAGAGTGCCCTTGTGAGGGGTGCCCCAGTTTTGGAGGGAGGGAAGTTACAATTGGTCCTGAGTCTGTGTCTTGGTACTGTACTGATAGATGTTGGTACCTGGTACTGTGTAACTGGTCATTTACCCTTCTTTTCTCTCATACCTGCAGGTCAAGGTACACCAGCATAAGGTCGTGTGGAGGGTCATTATAGCAAAGGTGCGAGCCCTGGGGGTATCGAACAGATGACGCACCCACTGTCACAAGAGGTGGGACGACATCAGCCGACTGGCAAAGCAAGTGGCAGAGATGACCTTGGGGATGCTACCACGCACAGGGCGTTTGGCAAGGCGCAGCATGACTCCACTGATGAGCCGCATCCTGGCAGTGACTCATCCAGGCCTGGATGCACGTCTGAAGGAGCATCGCCGGCAAGGCAGGGGTGGTGAGTATCTGGGGAGGGTGCCTTTTGCTAGGAGTGGATGCATGTGTACAGGGCCTGTTGCAGCGGGGACCCATGTGATGCACGTGTGTTGCTGTGCTGTGTAATGTAAGTGGCTGCTGGGATGTGTGCTTGTATGAGGCATTGGCCCACCCTGCTCCCTCCCTGCTGTACTTTAATTTACATTTACATGATCATGCAATTTATATACCTCAGAACAACGTTCACTTTTTAATTTAATTTAATTTTATTTAATTTCATTTGATTTCATTTTATTTGATTTTACTTTATTTTAATTTCATCTTATTTGTGTTTCAATTTTTTGCTGACTTCTGATTTTTAATACTCATACGTGGGATGCATTTACAATAGATTTTGAACACATCATCTCCAGTGTCCTCTTCAACCCCGTTCTTGTCACCTCAGGCACTGCACCTTCACATTAACTAGCCTAAACCATATAGCGTGTTCACATTCCATACACACCACTCAGTTTAACATTGCAGCGTTGCATTACACAACCTTTACCTTTCATACATAACCATGCATGCTTAGATTCTATCTTTATTACAGCATCGCCCTAACAATTACGGAACAGCATAACACTAGGGAGTACTACATACGAAACACCGTTCCAACATGGCCGCCATAGGTACACTCTTCTATCTAGTCCCCTTTCAATCTCCAAACTTACTGACACACGTTTGGCGCTTACCCACGTACTAACGAAAATGCACAGAGACGGCGTTGAGAGCACATCGTAACTCTAGAGGAAAGAGCATCTGTGATATAGATAATGGACTTCTTATTGTAATGTGGAAAATGATTATTTCTCGTAGTTTATGTCCCATCATACACTCTCTCAGTCACGTCCCCGAGCCCATTCATGTCAGAAACAAGCAAACAAGCAAAACGAACACCCGAGCTAACCCGATCACGCACACACAAAGTTGCACACGCACTCTCCTTCCTCTAAAATTCAAAGGTACATTCTTATGGTCAGGGCGATTCCGAGAAACCAGCTTCCTCACTCAAACTGTACATTCCTATGGTTAAGCCGATTCAGAGAACAAGACCCTCCCATTTGTAACCATTTCCTTGTAATTGGGCCGATTCCGAGAAATAGGCCCCGTTTTGCTAAACCACGACAACCAATTCCGAGAAGAAGAGCCCCCGAATGCTGAAACACGACAAACAGACATCCTGTCACGACCATCCTTCTCTTGTCTAAGGAACCAGCCTAGGGTGATTTCTCCACACTACTGTTTCTCTTGTGCTTCTTCATTTAATCATGACGCAGCCTCATCTCTTCTGCCATGTTTCCTCTTTTCATGACGCAGCCTTTTTTCCTTAGTCATGACTTCTGTTTTATTGCAACATATGACACATGCCTGATTAAAGGGAAGCTCCTTCCTCTTTTCTATGTATAAATACCGAGTGTTCTGATAATAAAGTTAGAGATTCTTCCGATCCTCCTCAGGTGACGGAGCTCTCCCTTAACTCGAGTTACTGAATAAAGACCCTGAATTCGAATCACCACGGACTCTGCTCTTCATACTTTACCTTATTGATAATATAGAAATTCCGATCAAGGTAAATTACTAAAATATTTACCACAGTAAATTGGCGCCCGAACAGGTACTTCCCTTTCGCCCCACACGCCGGTGATGCGGACCCAAACCGGTCTCTTCAAGACATCGACGGACTTCAAAAGAGTGCACGCTGCAGGGTGTTCCTGCATGAACTCCTTCGTGTCCAAGAGAGGCTGTACCGAGGTCCGAGCATCCATATGAGGCGGTGAGGACGACAGCGGAAGTCTCGACCCAGAGCTCGAAACCCGTGAAGATTGCTGAGTCCGAGGTCTTCTGAAACCCGACCAGTCCCTGTCCACGAGCGCTGCGCAATCAAGTATCCAGACCTTCAAGGTCTTCAAGTTCTCTGCACCTCGGTGAGTACTGCTCGGAGTGTATCAAGACGGGCTCTGATTTGTCAGAGCACGGTCAAGATGGGTTCTAGGTTTCTAGAAAACGGTCCGTTTGTACTCTGATACTCAGAGTATATCAAGTTTTTTTTCAAAGTATAAATTTTATTTGTATTTAATACAATGCCTTTGTTCTCTAAACAGTGTAAACTGGGTACCCAGAAGGGGTTACTGGAACAACATGTACCAGTCCCCCCAAAGGATACTCCAGGTTATTTTATGTATACAAAGTATGGCCTTGGTGCCATCTTGAACTTAGATCTTTGGGAGAATTACACTCAAGATTTAGACATTGCGATCAGATGGCCAAAGAGTGGTACATGGGATTTGAATTGTATTATGGCAGTTGAAAGAAAATGTTGGGAAAATAAAGCAAGATCCTCAATGTTAGAAAGTGTAGAACTATGGCGAAAAGAAGCACATCGAAAACAACAGAAAGAACAAGGGAAAGTTGAGAAAGCACAGAGAATGTCAGAAGAAAGTAAGATAAAGATGTTACAGGATCAGAATGATGAAATCAATCTAGAACAAAAGAGAAGGGAGGTCTCGGCCTCCAGAACGGGTATGTGTCTTGTCCTTTCACCAAAGATAGGGTCCGAGGTTAGTTCAGACTCTAGTATCCCTACGGCACCTCCACGCCCTAAGGTTCCTTCTGTATCCGACGATTTTATTACTACTTACTTAATGGAACCTCCTCCTGCCTATACCAATCAGATAACAGCCAGACGAATAGTCACCCAGACTGAAACCATCTCTGACACATCAAGCGGAATTCCACCCATGTTAGAGTGCGATTACGACCCGACCCCAGAGGAAGGTTCACAAGCGGATATCTCCCTTCGCCTACGAGAGGCTCTAGAAGGTATACGGGAGGTACCAAATGTCACAAATTGTCTAAACAAGATTTACGAGGCTCTCCGAACAGGAGAAAATTTAGAAGCCCTAAAAGAAGCTATTAAAAATAGACCTATAGCACATAGGAAATGCCTCTTACAATTAATGATCACTTGTTTTATCAGAATGATTGCTAGTGCAGGAAAAAGTTCCCGATGATTTACTACAACTAGATCAAGCAGTGGTTGCAGGAAGTTACAATAAAAGAAAAGAAATAGATCTTTTTATTCCCCTCTTTACGAGTAAGGTTTCTGATTCCCATTGAAAAGACACCCCCACTCAAGAAATAGAGAATGAGAGTACAGACAGGGAAGAAGAAACTGCCTTTCAAGGAGCAGTACGCTCCCGTATCCCTCGTTCTCAGAATAGTGGACAATTCAAACTTAAAACTAAGAAATTGTCAGTTCCTACAGACAGGTTGTTCCAACAAACGCAAAAAGCTCTAGATGATTGGATGGACGTGAACCCCCACTCACTACCCAAGAAAAGGAACTAGCTCAATCAAGCACTCATTGGGTATCTCAATATTCTATATATGGCCCTGATATAGTTGCTCAAATGTTTTTCTCAATCCCTCTGACATCTCAAAAGGTAGCCAGCATCTATATGGTTCAACACCTCATTACGATGTACGAAGATACTGGTTGCCCGCCCAAAAATTTACATTCTCTCTTACGAGATTGCTTAGAAGAGAGGTGGGTGGCCAGGGGACAAGAGTTCCTTAATATCTTCCTTGATCTACAACAGCGATACATTCAATACTCTTCAGACAGTTATGACGCAAATCCCCCTCACTATGACCAAGGACAGTTCCCCCTCCGAGAAGTACACCACGTTGTAGATTCTGCAGGAAAGTTACAACAAACATTTGTTCACACTCCCTTGACAAAACTAGAAATACTAGAAATGAAGAAAATGGTCCCTTCTCATGAGAAGGATCCTTCAGGTTTCCATAGGGAGCTCAAGGATATACTCCAGATGGGTTCCTTCACCTATAAGGATCTCAACATTCCCCTTAAAGTCCTACTGCCTCAAGTGACATATGACAAATTAAAGGGAAAAGATTGGGAGGTTGAAGGGAAAAAGGTAGCATGGGAAGCAGAGGAAAGTGCTCGTGATACCGGACAAGGCTTGGGATCTCAAGTTCAGGAGCTCCCTCAAATACTCTCCCAGTTGCTGGCCACTAAGAAAGAAGATTGGGATGCTATCTCTGCATGCAAACAGAAACCAGATGAGGATATAGGGGACTATTATACAAGGTTAGAAAGGTGTTTTCTCATCAACAGCGGGTTCTCCTCAGGTGGAAACGCCTATAGTCGAATATTTTTCTCCAAATTCGTAGAGAATGCCTTGCCTACGATCAGAAATAGAGTACTGAAGGTAGAGAGTACTTGGCAAGCAAGTTCCCCGTCCCGAGCACTTCAGATGCTCCAGTACCACCAAAATAGAATCAGAGATGAACAAGAACAAGAAAAGAAAAGAACAAAAGATACTAAAATTAAGGTATTGGTAGCACAGACTAATACGATCCAACAGACCCCTAAACAACATCAAGTGTCACAAGAAAAAGTTACTTGCAATTACTTGCAATTATTGCAAAAAGCAAGGCCACTTTGTGCGTGACTGCCCAGTATTACAACATAATATTGCCACTGGGGAGACACAACCTCGTAACTATCCTCCTCGACCTTCTGTTCCCACATCAGCTCCTCTAACTGATACTAAACCTGACACCCAACTCTATCAGTACCCAGTGTCATCCTATCCTGAATTCCCCTCAATTTCATGAGACAGCTGGGAGGAACACAATAGTCATCCACTGATCCCCGTCCCGGTTGACCAAAAGGGTCCCTATGTAAATGCTAAGCTCTTAGGTAAGAAAACAAAATTTCTAATAGACACCGGGGCCAGTAGGACGACAGTGCAACACAGCGAAGTTCCCAAGGTACCCCTCTCTGGCTCAAATAGTATTTCCTTGGGTTTTTCAGGTGCACCAGTCATCAACAAGGTTTCTGAACCAGTATCACTTCAAGTTGGTCCTCTTACAACATCCACTGATTTTGTACTTACTAAGTCATGTCCCGAAAACTTACTCGCATCCAGACGTTAAAAGAACTGGGTGCTGTGATATGCTGTTCCCCGGAAGGAATACGACTATTCCTCCGAGATTTCAAAGGTCATTTCACCACACGAGAACTAGACGTCAGACTAAGAGACATTCCTGCTACATTATGGGCAACAGACCCGACTGACGTAGGGTTCATGGACATTACACCACACATGGTCACATTGAAAGAAGGTGTTGTCCTACCTCGTGTCCGACAGTACAAGCTACCTCCAGATGCAGAACAAGCCCTTATCCAGATTATCGATGACTTAATACAGAAAGGAGTAGTCAAAGAAGTCCCTTCCAACATGTGTAATTCCCCAGTCCTACCAGTAAGAAGGAAAACAGATGACGGTGCACCACCAGTTTACATACTAGTAGTTGACCTACGTGAACTGAACAAGTGTGTGGTACCACAATACCCTGTGGTCTCTGACATCAGTACTCTGTTAACAGCTATAGATCCTGATGCCACACACTTCACTGTAATCGACCTGAAGAACGCCTTCTTCAGTGTACCCATTCACCAAGACAGTCAGTACCTATTCGGATTTTCACTACAAGGTTGTAGTTTCTGTTTCACAAGAGCTCCTCAAGGGTACACAGAAAGTCCCAGTATCTACAGTCAGGCACTTAAAAGACAGTTAGATGACATTGTTATGCCCTCAAATAAAACATTGTTACAATATGTCGATGACCTACTGATGACCGCACGCTCCGAACCAGAATGTGAACAAGCATCACAAATTGTCCTAATGTTCCTTGCACAACATGGCCACAAGGTGTCACCCTTGAAATTACAAATGTGTTTACAGCAGGTGGCCTATCTAGGACACCTGCTGTCAAAGGAGGGGAGGGCACTCATACCTGAAAGAATTCAACTCATTTTTAACATTCCTGTTCCTAAGACACAGAAAGAAGTCCGTGCCTTCATCGGCCTCACGTCCTACTGTAGACAGTGGATTCCTCAATTTGCATACTTGACCAAACCCCTGATACAGCTAATGACCACAACCTCTTCCCCATTGCCATGGACACCTGATCATACTTTTGCTTTTGACACCCTTAAACAAGCATTATGCTCTGCCCCAGTCCTAGCTACACCCGATTATGCCAAACCTTTTGTCCTTTTTGTCACAGAACGGGAAGGTACAGCCTTGTCAGTACTCACACAAGCACAAGCCAACAAACATTGTCCCTGTGCCTATTTTTCTAGCACCCTTGACCCTGTTGCACAAGGTTTGCCTGCCTGTTTGAAATCTGTCGCAGCTACAGCTCTAGCAATACGACAAAGTGATTCCATAGTACTAGGACACTCTCTTGAAGTACAAGTTCCACATGCAGTAGAACTACTTTTGAATAGGACACAGACACAACACTTGACCATAGCTCGCCTCACAGGTTATGAAGTCACTCTGTTCCAACCCCACATCATCATCAAAAGATGCAATATCCTCAACCCAGCTTCACTACTGCCTACTGTTCCAGTTGACAATCAGATTCACGACTGCTTAGAGGTAGTCGAACTAGTCACAAAACCCCGGTCTGATCTTACAGATGTCCCCCTAAGTGCACCAGAACACACACTGTTTGTAGACGGATCCTGTATACGCCTCCAATCAGGCGAATTTTCAGCAGCCTATGCTGTTACTACAGAAAACACAGTCCTTTTAGCAGCTAGAATATCCGTACATTCAGCTCAAGCAGCAGAACTAATAGCTCTCACACAAGCATGTGAGTGGTCTAAAGGAAAACAAGTCAACATCTACACCGATTCGCAGTACGCATTCGGGGTAGTCCATAACTTCGGCATCCTCTGGAGAGAGAGAGGTTTTCTAACCTCTCATGGAACCAAGATCCAACATGGAGATCTTATCCTCCAGCTACTAGAAGCAATACACAGACCTACAGAAGTAGCTATACTAAAATGTAAAGCACACACCAAAGTCATCGACTCTATCACTAGAGGTAATGCTCTGGCGGACACCACAGCTAAACATACTGCTCAGACAGGAACGCTAAACACCGAAACCACCATTAGAACCATCTGTACAGTTATCGATCCCACCAAAGATGTAGTAGACATCCAAAACCAAGCCACAGAGACCGAAAAGAGAAAATGGGCGGAAAGGGGAGGTTCACACACAGGTCAGGGTTGGGTAACAAAAGACAAGTCCAAATGGTTTCTCCCTGACATAATGGTTCCCGTAATGATAGAAACTGCCCATGGTCCTGCCTATCTAGGAGAAAAAGGATTGTTAGACAGTCTGAATTTGATATGGCACAACAAGCATCTGCGTACAGCAGCCAAACAAAAGGTACGAACCTGCATGATTTGCTGTCAGTTCAATCCCGGGAAAGGTGTATCAGTTGAACAAGGAGGGTTCCATCCTCCAGATCACCCCTTTGAAGTCCTCCAAATGGATTATATCCAAATGGAAAGATGTCGAGGATACAAGTATGTCCTCGTAGTAGTCTGTACCTTAACCCGATGGACTGAAGCTTACCCTGTCCCAGACTATGGTGCCCAAATGACAGCTAAACAATTGGTGAGAGAATTTTTCCCTAGATATGGGTTGCCCAGAGTCATCTACTCTGACAATGGACAACCATTCCCCTCTAAATTAATGGAAGCAGTCTCCTTACTGTTAGGATACACATGGAAATTTCACTGTGTCAGACATCCCCGAGCAGCAGGCCTAGTCGAACGACATAACCAAACATTGAAAACCAAGTTGGGAAAAATATGCGCTGACAAACAAATAGACTGGGTGACAGCCCTTCCCGTCGCCCTGTTCTACATGCGAATGGTGGCACATTCCCGGACGGGTCTGTCACCCTACGAGGTTACATATGGGAGACCTCCAAATATCTGGGGTGTCCCATCTCCTAAAAAGCTAACTGACATTCATGCAAATGTACTGACAGATTACTTGGCTTCTTCGATGTCTGCACTACGTTCTTGCCATTCACAGGTGGCTGCAGCCTTTCCAGACAAGACCACGCCCGACGAGCACTCTCTTCAACCTGGCCAATGGGTGCTCGTCAGAAATTTTGACCGAACCAGCCCTCTGAAAGAAGGTGGATGTCTCCCAAGCTGGTGCTGCTCACGACGAGGACCGCCGTCAAAGTCGAAGGGCGAAAAGGGTGGCTCCACGTGAGCCACTGCAAGCCCTTCTACGGGCCAACTCCTTCGGACGCTGTTGCTGATCCCGATCCCAGAGACACTAAAACATCAGACTCTAAAGACACTGAAACGACAGACTTTATTTCACCCCTTCCAGAACTCTTGCCCAAAGAAGAGTACAAATCGCAGCTGCGATCTTATCCAAAACAGACTTGAGACATTGCACTTGACCTCGGCCTGCCAGTGGCTATTTAAGCCCAAGACGGACGCTTGGTGAAGCGGTTGCACGGAAGTGTCCGGTCACTGGTGCATACTTTACTCAGACTAAGCAGCCGAAATCATGAAGATAAAGACTCATTGTGCGAAATTGTTAGAGAACAAAGTTTCCATTTTTCTTTCTATCATGATTCCAATTTTCTGCATCATGGCTTGTCTAGGTTGGTTCCTTCATCTAGCTTTTCCACTCTCTCCCCCTACGCTTTTGAACAACACTGCTGTGCATTCACACGTACATCTTCCCCCGCATCTCGAAAGTAGGAGAAAAGAATTCATCAATAACACATTCATCTCCACACTCCATCAACACCAACTAGTTATCAACAAAACTAACTGTTGGGTCTGCGGCTTAATGCCACACTCCGTACACGGAGGTATGCCTTTCATCCCTCTCCCTTTCGGCTATGCTGGATCTACCTATGCTCCCTCTATGATATTCTCCGCCTCTGTTAGAAACATCCCTGAGACCAAGACCAAAAACACTAGTACCTGGAACGAGATTAAGACAAAGACTGTGCGCGTTGTTCAAAAGATTGTAGATTTCACTGCGACATGGGGACGAGCAGATACTAGTGAAAATACCAGTTATTCCCTCTTTAACGACACTACCACCTTTAGAGAAACATTCTCAGTTCAGAAGAGACAGACAGAGCAGGGAGGATGGGCTGTGCCTCATAAGGGTCTGTTTTGTGTAAGAGGTAAGGGCAAGGGTCAAAAGATGGGAGACAGTGAGTGTAATAAGACGTATACCCTACCCGATTTGAACTTCCCCACAATGACCACCGCCCCAACACATATTTTATCTGTGGACCTCACGCACGTACTTGGCTACCTCAAGGCTGGTCCGGGAAGTGCTATATTGCATTTTTCCTCCCCCCTACCTACACCGCCCCAGCAGATTATCATCTAAGTGATCCTCCGACCGTGATTAATAGACGGCGAAGGGGGGTCATAGATGCTGAAGACACAGTGGATCAGGAGGCTGGCGATTTCTTTAAAGGAATCATCCCTTTCTGGGGGCCCCTGATCAATAGCCGCCACAGAAGACAACTGACTCGTGTAGTCCAGGGAGCCATAAATGAAACAGCTGGTGCATTAAGTAACATCACCGCTGAGATGGCTTCCGATAGACTCATGACGTTACAGAACCGTATGGTCCTAGATATCATATTAGCGGACCGTGGTGGTGTATGTGAACTGATCGGATCCAGCTGCTGTATATACATTCCAGATAATGCTCCCTCAGTGTATTCTGCCATTTCCCGCCTTCATGTACTTTCCAAGAAGCTAGACGCAGACACTGCTGCCTGGTCCCTGACGGGATGGCTCTGGGGCCTCCTGTCCTCATGGGGATGGAAGATCCTTACGATAATAGGTCTTGCTCTAGCCATTCTCTTCTCCTGTTGCCTCTGTATTCAGTGCGGCCCAGCTCTCTGTAGTTTCTGTATCACTGCCTGCATTCCCAAACTCCAGTCCAGAAAGAAAGAAAAGGAAAGAATCATGTTACAGGAACAAGTAGACGGCCTAATGAGTATAGAAGTAGACTAAAAAGAAGAAGAATTTTTAAAGGGTATACTATAGGACAAAGAGGGAATGTGGAAAAGGATTATTTCTCGTAGTTTATGTCCCATCATACACCCTCTCAGTCACGTCCCCGAGCCCATTCATGTCAGAAACAAGCAAACAAGCAAAACGAACACCCGAGCTAACCCGATCACGCACACACAAAGTTGCACACGCACTTTCCTTCCTCTAAAATTCAAAGGTACATTCTTATGGTCAGGGCGATTCCGAGAAACCAGCTTCCTCACTCAAACTGTACATTCCTATGGTCAAGCCGATTCCGAGAACAAGACCCTTCCATTTGTAACCATTTCCTTGAAATCGGGCCGATTCCGAGAAATAGGCCCTGTTTTGCTAAACCACGACAACCAATTCCGAGAAGAAGAGCCCCCGAATGCTGAAACACGACAAACAGACATCCTGTCATGACCATCTCTCTCTTGTCTAAGGAACCAGCCTAGGGTGATTTCTCCACACTTCTGTTTCTCTTGTGCTTCTTCATTTAATCATGACGCAGCTCATCTCTTCGGCCATGTTTCCTCTTTTCATGACGCAGCCTTTTTTCCTTAGTCATGACTTCTGTTTTATTGCAACATATGACACGTGCCTGCATTAAAGGGAAGCTCCTTCCTCTTTTCTATGTATAAATACCCAGTGTTCTGATAATAAAGTTAGAGATTCTTCCGATCCTCCTCAGGTGACGGAGCTCTCCCTTAACTCGAGTTACTGAATAAATGCCCTGAATTCGAATCACCACGGACTCTGCTCTTCATACTTGACCTTATTGATAATATAGAAATTCCGATCAAGGTAAATTACTAAACTATTTACCACAGTAATACCACCGCATAACGCATGCTGCAACTTCACCGAATTTTAATTTGCACGCCGAAATGCATAATCACAGATTTGCAGAGTACCGATAAAAACAATGCTTGACACAATTCACCAGAGCTAATCTTTTGATACACAGAGGACGCTTTTAACATCGAGCACTTTTTTCTTTTTCTTCTGTTTTTTAATCCACATAAAGCCACCATCATGCATGATATAAATAGAGTACAGCAGTCTAGATCTTTTTAACCATCACGTTTAACATTACTAAAAATTCACACAGTTAAAGCGACAAAATCCCAGCAACACTGAATTAGCATCATAGTAATACTTCAATTTTGAAGGGTGGCCCCTCATTTCATTTTACATTTATTTCCAGATATCCCCTGATGAAGTGCACAGAGTTGCACGAAATGCATTGGGAATATTCTCATTGTAAAAAAAGCTTTTGTAAAAGCAGGAAAACAAATGTAAAAAGTTGAACATTTAAAGAGACATGGAATATATTCATGGATTGAATAAATATTAGCCCTGGGCGTAGTGGGCGTAGTGGGGCTTCGCGGAGCTACGTGAAGTGGGCGAGAAACTACGCCCACCTCCGCACTCCGCGTAGCCCCACTATGCACCACAGGCCTCCCTCCCTCCCGTCCTCACTAAATACTTTAATTTAAATGTTAGAAAGAATTAAAAGGCACTTACCTTGACCACATGGTGCTTGCTATGGCCTACTTGGCATTGTGGACTGTAATGTCATAATAGGTGTGTGTGTTGTCCCCTCCTGTTCCCTGAAGGTCTGTCATTGGTAATAAGTGTTGTACCCACATCAAGTCCCTAGGTGAGGGCTGGGCAAGTTGTGTGTGTGGTGCACTCCATCTACGGGCATGGTGTAGTGCTGTGTGGCATCAACATGGTTCACTCATGGCAGATATTCTGCGTTACAGGCACTGTTGTGGTCTTTGTTGTGTGTTGCTGCACAGTGATTGCAGGGTGTGGTGGTTACCATGTAGATTTGGGCCTCTCCTGTACTGCATTGATTTGAATTTTTGTGACCAGATGATGACACTTACACAACCCTGTATCTCTCTCATGCAGATTCGCAAGAGACCAAGGAGGAACATGAGCCAGAAACCAGTGGTAGCGAGAGTAGCACAACAGCTGCAGCGGAGGCCAGTGACACAGAGCCCACGAGCGCATCTGAGGGGGACCGAAGTATGCAGGAAGAATCCGTGGCTGAGACACAGAGTAGCGCATCATCTGATGCCAGTGGGGATGCATCCATGTTGGCAGTCACAGGGGATGGGGAGTCTGCATCATCATTTACCACCCAGCGGCCAGTGTCAAGCCTCCCATCCACTTCCTCTGGTGCTGCCCGTATCCGTGTCACTAAGAGGGGACGAGTCACATTCACACCTGGCACCGCTGCCCCTGCACCTCTCCCCCCTGCTGCCCTCAGTGCAGAGTGTGTAGAGCTCCTGCGCCAGCGTTGTGTGGGCCAGACCACCCTGCTCAATGCCTTCAGTGACCATGACAAGAAATTAGGCCAGGTGGTTGCATAGATGGAGGGCATACACTCTGACGTGGGTCGGCTACACCGTACAGTCCAGGCATTGTCATCCACAGTGACGTCTGCCCCTCAACAGGCACATGCTCCCATTCCAGCTCAGGTGCCTTTGTCCACCCCCCAGTCAGTGGCCACATCAGATGACAGTGACCACAGTTCGCCAGCGTCACCAAAATGATACAGCACAAGGAGCATACAACAGACACAACCCAAGCACTCCCGCCCACAGACACCAACCCCCCTGAAGAGCAGGGCCACCCCAGAATGCACAGACAAGAGCCAGTCAGGGAAGAGCAAGGCCAAAAGAGCAATGAGGCAGACATCAGGCTCAGATGCCTCAGAGGCATCGCCAGCAAAAGACTCTCCTGTCACTGAAAAAACACACAGACCTACCCATGCAGTGTCTGTGCCCACTGAGGAGGTGTGGCATATCAGGGGTACACCTAGGAAGAGCACAGGGACTCATCCACCCACCACATCAACCCCAATTCCAAGACCATTAAATAAGGTGTAGGAGGGCACTGTAGAGATACCCCTGGCAAAAAGGGAAAGGAGGGAACTGTAGGGGGTACACCAGGGAAAAAGGCAAAGGAGGGCACTGTAGGGGGTACACCTGGCAAAGAGGGGAAGGTGGTCCAGCAGCGAAATCAGACCAAGCGTTCCGCAGGATCCAGCACATCACCAGAGGTAGTGCCAGTGTCTACACCTGATTTGGGACCGTTGGTGTGTGTGCCTGTTGTGTCATCACCACTTCCCATCAACCCCAAGACAGGGAAGCCATTTCATATTCCCAAGAAGTGGAAGGGCACCCCTCAAACCTCTCCCGCCCACACTGTGTCAGAGGTCTGCATGACTCCACCTCTACGTGCCACTATGCCACCTGGTCCACACAGCCCTCCAGCTTGCCATGCCACTGTTAGCCCCCCATCACCTGGGACTCTGTCACCCCAGTCAAGTGGGCCTGCTGTCCCCGACACACAGCCAGGTCCAAGTCCGCATGACAGCCAGGAGTGAGTTGACATCCCCCTCATACGCCTGTGCCTCATACAGGTGTGCTAGTCCTGACCATTGTTTACAACCTGGGTGTGTTGCTGGCCCTGTTGCTCTGCTGTGCTGTACTCTCCCTTGTTCAGCCTCTCAAGTACTTGCTGTCTCACCTGTG
Source organism: Lissotriton vulgaris (assembly GCF_964263255.1). Lineage (NCBI taxonomy): Eukaryota > Metazoa > Chordata > Amphibia > Caudata > Salamandridae > Lissotriton > Lissotriton vulgaris. Next base: position 712,310,892 of record NC_141697.1, on the reverse strand, counting down.
CTATGGACACTGGCCCTGTTGCTGTGCTGTGCTGTACTCTCCCCTGTGCAGCCTCTCATGTACTTGCTGTCTCACCTGTGCCAAGGATACTGGCCCTGTTGCTCTGCTGTGTTGGGCTCTTCCCTGTGCTATGGACACTGTCCCTGTTACTCTGCTGTGCTGTACTCTCCCCTGTGCAGCCTCTCATGTACTTGATGTCTCACCTGTGCCATGGACACTGGCCCTGTTGCTCTGCTGTGTTGGGCTCTCCCCTGTGCTATGGACACTGGCCCTGTTGCTCTGCTGTGCTGTACTCTCCCCTATGCAGCCTCTCATGCACTTGCTGTCTCACCTGTGCCATGGACACTGGCCCAGTTGCTCTGCTGTGTTTGGATCTCCCCAGTGCTATGGACACTGACCCTGTTGCTCTGCTGTGTTGGGATCTCCCCTGTGCTATGGACACTGGCCCTGTTGCTCTGCTGTGTTGGGCTCTCCCCTGTGCTATGGACACTGTCCCTGTTGCTCTGCTGTGCTGTACTCTCCCCTGTGCAGCCTCTCATGTACTTGCTGTCTCACATGTGCCATGGACACTGGCCCTGTTGCTCTGCTGTGTTGGGATCTCCCCTGTGCTATGGACAATGGCCCTGTTGCTCTGCTGTGTTGGGATCTCCCCTGTGCTATGGACACTGGCCCTGTTGCTCTGCTGTGTTGGGCTCTCCCCTGTGCTATGGACACTGGCCCTCTTGCTCTGCTGTGCTGTACTCTCCCCTGTGCAGCCTCTCATGTACTTGCTGTCTCACCTGTGCCATGGACACTGGCCCTGTTGCTCTGCTGTGTTGGGCTCTTCCCTGTGCTATGGACACTGTCCCTGTTGCTCTGCTGTGCTGTACTATCCCCTGCGCAGCCTCTCATGTACTTGCTGTCTCACCTGTGCCATGGACACTGGCCCTGTTGCTCTGCTGTGTTGGGGTCTCCCCTATGCTATGGACACTGGCCCTGTTGCTCTGCTGTGCTGTACTCTCCCCTGTGCAGCCTCTCATGTACTTGCTGCCTCACCTGTGCCATGGACACTGGCCCTGTTGCTCTGCTGTGTTGGGGTCTCCCCTGTGCTATGGACACTGGCTCTGTTGCTCTGCTGTGCTGTACTCTCCCCTGTGCAGCCTCTCATGTACTTGCTGCCTCACCTGTGCCATGGACACTGGCCCTGTTGCTCTGCTGTGTTGGGCTCTCTCCTGTGCTATGGACACTGGCCCTGTTGCCCTGCTGTGCTGTACTCTCCCCTGTGCAGCCTCTCATGTACTTGCTGTCTCACCTGTGCCATGGACACCGGCCCTGTTGCTCTGCTGTGTTGGGCTCTTCCCTGTGCTATGGACACTGTCCCTGTTGCTCTGCTGTACTCTCCCCTGTGCAGCCTCTCATGTACTTGCTGTCTCACCTGTGCCATGGACACTGGCCCTGTTGCTCTGCTGTGTTGGGCTCTCCCCTGTGCTATGGACACTGACCCTGTTGCCCTGCTGTGTTGAAATCTCCCCTGTGCTATGGACACTGGCCCTGTTGCTCTGCTGTGTTGGGGTCTCCCCTGTGCTATAGACACTGGCCCTGTTGCTCTGCTGTGCTGTACTCTCCCCTGTGCAGTCTTTCCTGTACTTGCTGTCTCACCTGTGCCATGGCCACTAGCCCTGTTGCTCTGCTGTGTTGGGCTCTCCGCTGTGCTATGGACACTTGCCCTGTTGCTCTGCTGTGCTGTACTCTACCCTGTGCAGCCTCTCATGTACTTGCTGTCTCACCTGTACAATGGACACTGGCCCTGTTGCTCTGCTGTGTTCGGCTCTCCCCTGTGCTATGGACACTGTCCCTGTTGCTCTGCTGTGCTGTACTCTGCCCTGTGCAGCCTCTCATGTACTTGCTGTCTCACCTGTGCCATGGACACTGGCCCTGGTGCTCTGCTGTGTTGGGCTCTTCCCTGTGCTATGGACACTGTCCCTGTTGCTCTGCTGTGCTGTACTCTCCCCTGCGCAGCCTCTCATGTACTTGCTGTCTCACCTGTGCCATGGACACTGGCCCTGTTGCTCTGCTGTGTTGGGCTCTCCCCTGTGCTATGGACACTGGCCCTGTTGCTCTGCTGTGCTGTACTCTCCCCTGTGCAGCCTCTCATGTACTTGCTGCCTCACCTGTGCCATGGACACTGGCCCTGTTGCTCGGCGGTGTTGGGATCTCCCCTGTGCTATGGACACTGGCCCTGTTGCTCTGCTGTGTTGGGCTCTCCCCTGTGCTATGGACACTGGCCCTGTTGCTCCTCTGTGCTGCACTCTCCCCTGTGCAGCCTCTCATGTACTTGCTGTCTCACCTGTGCCATGGACACTGGCCCTGTTGCTCTGCTGTGTTGGGCTCTTCCCTGTGCTATGGACACTGTCCCTGTTGCTCTACTGTGCTGTACTCTCCCCTGTGCAGCCTCTCATGTACTTGCTGTCTCATCTGGGCCATGGACACTGGCCCTGTTGCTCTGCTGTGTTGGGCTCTCCCCTGTGCTATGGACACTGGCCCTGTTGCTCTGCTGTGCTGTACTCTCCCCTGTGCAGTCTTTCATGTACTTGCTGTCTCACCTGTGCCATGGCCACTAGCCCTGTTGCTCTGCTGTGTTGGGCTCTCCCCTGTGCTATGGACAGTTGCCCTGTTGCTCTACTGTGCTGCACTCTCCCCTGTGCAGCCTCTCATGTACTTGCTGTCTCACCTGTACAATGGACACTGGCCCTGTTGCTCTGCTGTGTTCGGCTCTCCCCTGTGCTATGGACACTGGCCCTGTTGCTCTGCTGTGCTGTACTCTCCCCTGTGCAGTCTCTCATGTACTTGCTGTCTCACCTGTGCCATGGACACTGACCCTGTTGCTCTGCTGTGTTGGGCTCTCCCATGTGCTATGGACACTTGCCCTGTTGCTCTGCTGTGTTGGGCTCTCACCTGTGCTATGGACACTGGCCTTCCTGTTTGTATTTAACCTGTGCATAGTATCTTGCATATGATCATCATGTTGTGCTTTGCGGTTGTCTACTATTGTTCTACTGCCACAGCTGTGCAATATGTGAATAAATACAGTTACGCCTGTTGTGTGTTTTGTCAGTGTCCTTGCTGATTAAAGTTCTTTTGGTGTTTGCATTAGTTTGGCTGTGCCCCACGCTCTATGTATCACTTCAACATTGCAAAGCTCTTTGCAAGCATCAGATTTTTAGACAGGGGTGACAGGGTCTTCTGTCCATTCTGAACCTGATAATAGTGTAATTAGTGTAATCTGTGAAAGGCTATTTTACCTGCCATGCAGTTTTCTTCTTTGTGATTTGCTATTGTTGGCTACACTGTTCACATGGCAGGTTGGGGACACTGCCAGCACAGGGTGTGATGCTGTGCAAAGGTTTGGAAGCAGGCTGGGATATGTAATGATGTATGTGTGTGGATTCCTTTATGTGTGCCCAGCCGTGTATGTGTATGGTCATCTTATGTTGGCCCTTAGTCCTGGTACCATGACCTACATGAGATGTGTGGTCTTGGGTGTAGCAGAGGTGTGCAGTGTGAAGGGTGTAAGTTTGTAGTGGATCTGTGGGTGCCCCTGGATTGTGAGAGATACACATGTGTCATCCAGGAGTTGGGTGCCTGTTGTTTGTTTTGTCGTGCCCTGTGTAGAAGACTGTACGCACTTGTGTGAGCTGTTTGTTGTGCACTGTGCTGTGTGTTGGTGTCTCCATGCTGTTGTGTGTGACTCCTCCTTGATGTGTTGGTAAGTTAGAAGTGTTGGTAAGTTAGAAGTGTGCAAATTGTGTGAGTTGCACATCAGTGTTGTGTTTGTTTGATCCTTTGTTTGATCCTTGATTTCTCACTCGCTCGATACCTGCCGAGTTAGGGCAAGGCACCGAGCATCAGGGAATACTGTGGCAGCCATTTTACTGCGGGACAGCGTGGTGAGAGAGCGCTAGTCTCCGCTATAAAAGGAAACAGTTGTTCTCCGCGATAGCGGACGCGTTTAGCGGTCACGCCTCGTTTTCGCCGGAGTCCAGCCAGAGTCAGCCCGTCTGTGCCTGTCCGGGCCAGGCCGGGACATAGGGCACAATACTCTGCCTCACTCATTACGCAGGTATGATGCTATCTGGGGAGTCTCTTAGAGCGCTTCGCCCCGCTAGACATGACAAATGTATAACACTGAACCCATCTTGTGCTGGTACACAAACGTGCCCTGAGTGCTCTATCACTCTGTCAAATTACCAGCCGTACCCGGATACTCCTCACGACCCCTCCCATAATACCCCACGGCAGGAAGAGTGCTCTAGTAATTTTACATTTTACCTAGTAAATTGCCGTTCATTACCCCAACACAAACTAGATATTTTCCACCTCCTATTGGAAGAGAAGCTTAGTGCAATATTTCTCACAGAAACCTGGCTTCATGATAGTGCTGGCCCGGATGTGGCCACGGCACTCCCCCCGAGCTATGCTATTGTAAGGAGGGATCGTGTTGGCCAAATAGGAGGTGGCATCGCCATTATCTATAAAAGGGAGTTTGCATGCCATTTCGAACCTGCAGACATTCCTAATTGTGAAGCGGCATCTTTTAAAATCACCCTCAGCCCTAATTTCACCTTCTCTGGCCTACTTATTTACCGACCTCCAGTTAATAACCCTACTTGGTCAGAAAACTTAGCAAACTTTATTTTACCTCTCCATTTAAAAGCTCAAAATTTTACAGTACTCGGGGACTTGAATCTCCATCTGGACGACGACAACAACAAGATTTGTAAAAATCTTATAGATGACCTCATAGCTTTAGACATGACATTACGTAATAAGGGCCCTACCCATAAAGCGGGACATCTTCTCGATCCTATCATCTCAAACCTGAAAGAATTATCATGGATGAACACCACTCCCATTTGCTGGTCAGATCATTTTCTCATACTCTTTACTATTTCTCTTAAACCTATCATACGCCCACCCGTTACTCTTTCGGACTCTTTTAGGAGAAATTGGAAAAACTTAAATCTAGATAACCTCAATAGTGCATTGAATAAAGATCATCCACGCCTTGAGGGTGATATGGAAAATATATCTGATGCTATACAGACTTGGCTAAACGACGCAGTGAACGCCAGTCTGCCATTATCCCGCTGTAAAGGGAAAGTTCATCGTCCCCCTGCCCCTTGGTTTACAGAGGCCCTCAAGAAAGAAAAATCTTCTTGTAAGAACCTAGAGAGGCAGTGGCGCAAGAAATACGAACTGCAACAAAAAGAGATCTATCGAAAGGCCAGAAACAGCTATCACTCGGCATGTATGAAAGCCAAGGCAAGTTATGTGACTACCACCATAAATACAGCTGTAAACAAAGTCCAGACGCTTTTCAACACTGTGAAGGAACTGGCTGGAGAAAATTGTAGAGCGGAGGCGGCTCCACTTAACACCCAGCAGTGTCAGGATCTGGCGTCCTTCTTCTCTGAAAAAATTGAGAAGATCGTCTCCAATATTAACAAAAACAGCACTAACGTCCATAACCAAGATGACACTCCCCTAACCCCCAAAGGTAATTGCCATCTTGAAGCCTGGCCTCCCATTACACCAGATCAACTGAGGAAACTTTTAAAATCTATCAAATCGGGTTCCCCTCGCGACCCCATTCCCATCAGTATCATGAGCCAACTGGAGGACTCCACCCTGATGCCCATCACAGATACACTTAATGCCTCCATGGAACAGGCCTCAGTTCCTGCTTTATGGAAACATGCCATAGTCAGCCCTTTGTTAAAAAAAACGACTGCTGATTCTACGATATTGGCCAATTATCGGCCAATATCGTTACTCCCTGCTTTTTCCAAAATGTTGGAAAGGCATATTCATGAGGCACTTTCCTCATATGTGGAGAAAAATGAATTACTCCACCCGTCCCAGTCCGGTTTTAGGAGTGGATACTCTACCGAGACAGCCCTGCTCGGGATTACGGAAAAGATCAGAGAGCTCAGAGATGATGGACAAACGGTGGCACTGGTCCTGTTAGATCTCAGTGCGGCCTTCGACACCATCTCTCATTCCAGACTGCTTGTCAGGCTGGAGGAGTGTGGTGTCGAGGGCAGGGCATTAGAATGGATTAAATCATACTTATCCCTACGCACCTTCCAGATCACCTCTGCTGAGGCCTGCTCGGATGTCTTCTATTCTCCCCATGGTGTACCACAGGGATCTATCCTGAGTCCCCTGTTGTTTAATTTGTATCTTCGTCCTCTAGCCAATCTTGCTGAGAGCTTTGGTCTTATTTTAATGACATATGCTGACGATTCTCAGATTTTGTTCTCTCTTTCTAAATCTGACACGTCTGCTCCTTCCGCACTCAAAATAGGCCTTCATGAGATATTTTGCTGGATGTCGGCCAATCAACTTAAATTGAATGGGGACAAAACAGAGGTCCTCCTTTTAGGGAACAATAAGGATCTTCGGAGTGATCCCCACTGGCCGACATCACTAGGCAAGCTACCGCCTCCAGCCACTCAAGTCAGAAATCTTGGGGTCATCATTGATGACAATCTCTCCATGACACAGCAAGCCAACAAAGTGGCGGGCACATGTTTCACTATTCTTAGATGGCTTCGTAAAATTGTTTGGATGTTGCCACTTACCACCCAGAAGACCGTAGTCAATGCCTTAGTAACTTCTCGGCTTGACTACGGTAACATCCTGTACCTGGGTGCAAACAAAGCAGACAAAGCAAACAAAGCAGTAGTAAGACGCTTACAACTGGTACAAAACGCCGCGGCCAGACTGCTTTGTAGAAGCATTGTAGAATACCCAGACACGCCATGATCACTAAACATCTTAGGGATCTTCACTGGCTCAGGGTTGAAAACCGGATTCGTTTCAAAACCTTAAGCTATCTGTTTAAAATTAAAGCTGGGACCGCTCCCAAGTATCTCCAAGATCTTGCCAAGCCCCACTTTCCCAATCGCAATCTTCGTTCAGCTACATCAGCGACTTTTGCGGTTCCCAGGTACAAACGGGCTAGAATGGGCGGGAGATCGTTTTCATATCTGGGCCCAACCCTGTGGAACACATTGCCCATCCAAATACGCAAAGAGGAAAACTACAGGAACTTTAGAAAAAGTGTAAAGACCTGGCTGTTTGACAAATAAGTACCCTTGGATTTTCTCTCTCTCTAGCTGTGCTCGTGACCCGCTTTTCGGCGCCGGGAAACCCTTTGTGGGTAGCTGTGCGCCTTACAAATGCTATAAAATAAAATAAAAATAAATAAGGTGTCTTTGGTGTGTTTGTGTAGACTGTGTGGGCCTGCTGCTCCACACTGGCATTGTGTTTGTGTTTGTCATGCATTGCAGGCACATGGTGGCTTTTCTCCTCCTACATGGCATGGTATGTGTGGTGTTAAGCCATCCCCTATGTGTGCCACTTGTGCCTGGCCATTGTGGATCTTCCCTCCCTTTATTTGTGTGTGGTACACCCCTTACACGTCTGCTACTGACATGCAGGGTATTTCACTTTGATGTCAGCTGTCCTCTTGGTTTCCATGTGTGTGTGCCTCCCCATCACTTCATTTGTGAGCTTGTGCTGTGTGTTGCAGTTCTTGGGCCATGAGTGTTGTTCCCCTCTGGACATTGCCACAATGGTGTATGTGTGCTGTCCTTGTGCTATTGGTCATTCTGTGGTGGTCATGTGCACTTCAGCTGTGTGTGCTGTCCAGTGCTCTGGTGGAGATGGCTTGGCTCTTGTATCCCAGAGTGGTGCATGTGTAGTTTTTGTGTTGGCTGTGTGTGTGTTGGCTGTGGTATTGCTTCACTTCCTGGGTGTGCTGTTGTATTTGTGCTGTGCTGGTTTGTGGTGTGTGTGATGAGGTTGTGTCAATCATGTCTGTGTGTGGCTGTTGTGCTTGTTATGCACACACTGCTTGTTGTGCATGCAGTGCTGTGTGTATGTGGCCTTGGCATTGCCTGATGTGCATCTCCTAATGTCCTGTGGTGTTTGTTGATTAGTGTTTTATGTGCATCTGTGGTTGGTTTGATGTGGCAGTGTGGGTTTGTCCTGATGACCTTCTTGTGTGATATGTGTTATGGTGTGTGTGTTTTGTTCCTGAGTGATGATCTTGTGAACTCCTCTTGTGTCTGTGCTCCCATTGCCTTTCCCCAGTTTGGCTGACAGGGTATGTCTGTTTCTGTTGGGGTTCAGTATGTGTTCCTGTAGTGTTTGTGTGTTGTTCTTGAGGCATCCCTGTGTGTGTGTTGTGTTTGTGGCTACACCCAGGGTGTGTGTTTGTTTGTGTGTGTATGTTCTGGCAAGGCTTGTGGACCTTCAGTGTGTGTGGCACTGGTGTTGTGTGTTCCTTGTCAGCCACTCCTGCAGTAGCTGTCTCCCTGGTTGTGTGTTGTGTGGTGCAGGGTGTGTATTGTGCTTGCTTGCTGCAGTGCTTGTTGCTTGTTGGTGTACATGGGGGTGCACAGGATGGGCACCTGGCCTGTGACTTGATGGGGTGTATTGCTGTGCAGTTTGGGGTGGTGCGTCCCTGTGGTGTTTGTGCCCTGCCCATGCCTTGGAGTGGCCCTGCCTTCTGCTTTGTGCTTATGTGTTGACTGCGGCGGTGACGTGACTGGTAGCGGGACATTGCTCCTGGTTGGCGGTCGATGTGTGTCCCAGATGCTGAGGGGCACCTTGTTACATTCGAAATTTATCTACATCGAATTTTGCCCTATCAGGATATCTCCTGCAACAGGTCTGATGACCACTAGGGTACAAAGTACCTGTCAGTCGAGTAGGAAAGCGAAAGAAAGGACATGGCATCATGCTTCATCGTACTTCAGAAGAGGGGACCCAGGGGGAGCAGGGCACGAGCCGGTCTCCCCCTGGGCTGTTTCGCACGGTGGAAGTGGCCACACAGGTGGGCAAGCGGGCAATTAGGGCAGCGAGAGGACACGGGTGCGGCAGGCCTCACTGCCGCTCAGGTATTTGATGACACTGGTGCTTCCCATGCTGAGCGGAGCGCTGCGGTGGGCGGGAGGAGGGGGCGGCGTCATGTGGACCGGGCTGGGAGGTTGAGGGGTGGCGCCCTGGGCTGATTGAGTTTTGCAGGCAAGAAAGGAGCAGAGAGCAAGCTGCTACAGAGCACTGTGGCCACAGCTGTTAAGCTTGGTCAGCGCCAGGAAGCCCCTGCTGCCCAGTTGAACCCCCAGGCTAGTTTTAATGTGCAGGGAGACACGCAGTTGCTCAATATCCAGGGGCACACTTACTTATGGAGCCCTGCCCCAGCTTTTAATGGTGCAATTACACAGGCTGTGTCTTCAGAGGTTTTGCCCACGGGCCCCCTGGGGGGGTTGTACACCTGGTGCTGTATGCCCGGAGCAGGGTGGGCTTCGGGCAGGGCAGCCCCTAGTAGTGGGATGCTTTGGTATCGGCCTGATTTTCTGGACGGCAAGGAGGCGGGGCAGTGGCCGGGATGGTCCCCACAGGTGGTGGGTGCAAGAGCGCAGTTTGCTCAGCAGGTGGGCGCAGTGCAAGTTGTAAGACAATTGGTCACCCCAGCCATGTTGTTGGGTCAGCAGGGTGTGAAGGCAGGCGGGCCCTTGCAGCAGGTCATGCAGAAAGGTGGAGGTGGTCACTGGGTATGGGTGGGTAGTAGTGGTTCAGACAGTGGGGCACAGGGGGGAAGGAAACAGGGGAAGCAGGGTACCCCTGGTGTAAAGGAACACTCAGGTCAGAGCGGCTTGGTGAACGCAATGCCAGCTTTAACCGAAAAGGCGCCTGGCAAAAGAGTGGCTAGGTAAGAGCATGTCGCAGCACTGCCACAAGGGCGCTCAGCAGGGGGGAGATCTGGTGCAGATTTTACCTCTCATTCTTTTCCACCACAAGCTACAAAAAGTATTCAATGGGAATTTTACGATGGGGGAGTAGGGGACGGGGAGATGCCGGGGGGAAGTGGGAACATTTCTGGGAGAATTGGTGATTCTTTGGTTTTTGATGGGGAAAGTGATGATCTTGAAGAAGGAGAATTGAGAGATGGGGATTGTGGGGAAAGCGGGGAGAACTTTTTGAGAATAGCGGGGGATAAGAGGGTTGTGTTGGGGTGCAACAGTGTTCTTAGTCTTTTGCAGACGTCAAGTGCGGACCGAGTAATTGTACGGGACCCTACAACTGTCACTCAGCCACACGATGATCCTCAGGACTTCCTGCAGAGAGCGTCCCAGTTACCGAAAGGTGAGCAGGGCTGGTGGATGGTGTGGCAACAAGGGGGACAAACACAGACAGCTACCATATCTATTGGAGTTGGGGAGACAAGGAAGGGGGCCAAGAATCTACTGGGTCTGGTCAGACAGCTGCTCTGCAGGAGAAGGAGTGGGTGGGTGGCGATCCTGCCACAGTCGTTACGGAGGTCAAGGCATTGGGAGCAAAGGACACAGCAGCTGGGGAGGAGGATAGGAAAATTCACAAGAAAGTGCCTTGCATGGGGATTGGTATTCCATTAATCTCTCATTTATCTGAGAAAACTAAAAGCAGGATTTGGCATCACAAATTTGTGGATGTTTTTAAGTTGTTACATCGGGACATTCAAGCCAAAGAAGGCTCAAAGAAGGAGGAGTGGGATCTGGCCAGGAGACCTAGGGTCGCTAAAACAATTGAAAACTGGACTTCAGCATTTCTTATATATGCTAGTATATATTGCGAAAAACACCAGGACAGAGCAATAGCGATGTTTAAGTACATGGACATCATAAGTAATGCTCAGAGTTATTTTGGGGGTTATGCTTGGTTGTCTTATGATGAGGAGTTTAGAGCACACATGAGCATTTTCCATGACAGACCTTGGGGAGATGTAGACTCGTAGTTGTGGCTACAGTGGATGGCGTCTTCTCAGCTGCCTGCTACCACCCATATCGCCAGTGGATTGCCAGTATCTTATCAGCCCTTTCAGTTTCATCCCGCCCAGACAGGGGCGGGGTTTGGTGGCAGGGCTCAACCACCTGTTTTTGGAGACTGTTGGAACTTCAGCAGGTGGTTTTGCAATAGGCAATTCTGTAGATACAAGCACGATTGCTCACAATGTGGGGGCAAACATCCCCTCACTCAATGTTTCCCTGGTCAGAGATTTGGAGAGCAATGTCAGGGACAGAGGGGTAAGGGACAGACTTTCCAGTTTGTACCAAAGGGCTCATACACCAGTTAAGCTGGACATATTGGCACAATGGCTGGGAGATTACCTGGACACGGACGCAGCTTCCAGGTTATTTTGGGGTTTCATAGATGGTTTTCGGATAGGCTATCAGGGGCCCCGGCAGTACAGGTGGTCTGATAACTTGAAGTCATCTAAAGAGTTTCCGAAGGTTGTTCAGCAGAAGTTACAGGCCCGAGGTAGAAGCAGGCAGAGTTGTGGGCCCCTGTTCATTGTCCAAAGCGTAACTTGATTGTCTCTCCTCTGGGCGTGGTGCCGAAAAAGAAAGCTGGGGCGTTCCGTCTCTTTCACCATCTATCCTGGCTGGAGGGCTCCTCAGTTAATGATTTTATATCACCTGTGGATTCCAGTGTGTCCTACGCTTCTGTGGATGATGCGCTGAGGTTGGTCAGGCCAGCAGGGAGAGGGGCACAGTTGGCTAAAAGTGACATCTAGTCTGCCTTTCAGGCTCTTGCCCATCCATCCTTTTGATTTTGAATTGCTAGGCATGCACTTCCAAGGATAATTATATGTGGATAAGGTTCTTCCCATGGGGTGTTCGGTATCATGTGCCCTATTTGAGACATTCAGCACCTTCCTGCAGTGGCGCTTTACCTACATTAGTGGTCATGAACTCATTTGTTAATATTTGGACGATTTTATGTTCATTGGTGTTCAGAATACAGGGCACTGCCTACAGGCTTTACAAACATTTCAGGCTATGGCCCGGGAGCTAGGTGTGCCATTGGCGCCTGACAAAACGGAGGGACCCAGTACAAGAATGACATTTTTAGGAATTGAAATTGGCACTATTGCAATGGTAGCTAGGTTGCCGGCAGAGAAAGTGCAGGAGATTTTCGCTTTTTTGTCTTCTGTAATTGAAGAGCTTAGACTGGAGCTTAGGTAGGTGCAAAAGTTGTTGGGCTACCTAAACTTTGCGTGCAGGGTGATTCGTGCTGGTAGAACATTTTGTAGGAGGTTGGGTATGTCCATGTCAGGGGCTTATCTCCCTCACCACAGGGTGCGTCTTTCAGCAGACACTAGGCTGACTTGTACATTTGGTTGACTTTTCTGGCAGACTTTAATGGTGTATCTTTGTTTTTTGCGGACGAAGATATGATTTGGCAAATTCAGATTTACTCTGTCGCTTCTGGTGCACAGGGTTTTGGTATATTCTGGGAAGGGCGGTGGTGCGCCATAAGCTGTCCTGAACATTGGCTACAGCAGGGTCACAGTATCGCCTTTTTGGAGTTTTTTCCTCTTCTTGTGGCTTTGCATGTATTGGGTGATGAATTCCAGAATAGACCTGTTTGGTTTAATGTGGACAATAGAGCAGTGGTTGACTTGATCAATCACCAAAAGGCCAGGGATTTGAGAGTGTTGAGGATATTGCGTGCCTTTATGCTCAAATGTTTGCAGCTTAACATTGTCTTTAAAGCGAGGCATATTCCAGGAGTCAGTAACTGTATGGCAGATGCTCTCTCTCGTTTGCAGTGGGTGAAATTTTGCAGGCTGGCTCCTGGGGCAGAAGCTCACAAGACTCAGATCCCGCAGTGTGTCTGAACGTGGGGGGAATGAGAATTGTCGAATTGGTAGAGTAATCAGTAGCAGCCTCCACGAGACGAAGCTACCAGCAAGCCTGGGACGAGTTTTTGAGTTATGGTAACAAGGTTGCTGCACATGGGGAGATGGTGTATGATGAGAGGTTTTTATTGGGTTTTGTGTTACACCTGATAGATAAAGGTTTTTCACACAGGGCCATTTCTGGCAAGCTGGCTGGGATTTCTTTTTATGGGCAGTTGAGGTAGGGGAGGGATCCGGTGGGAGGGGTGCTAGTGAAGAGGGTTCTTAGGGTTCTCAGTAAGGAACAGGCTGGTAGCAAGCAGCTACGGCAGCCAGTGACATTTTCTTTTTTGCAACGGGTGTTGGTGCAATTATCTGATTCCTGTTACAATGAGTTTGAGTGTTGCAAGTTTAGGTTATGTTTTGTATGGTTGTTTTTTGGGGCTTTCAGTGCATCGGAGTTGATAGGTTTACGCAATAGGGTAGGCATTAGCAGTGGGGAAGTTTTCATAGACGACCACAGATTGAAAATTTTGTTGAGGGCTTCCAAGATGGATCAATTGGGCAGGGGAAAATGGGTTTTCTTGAACAGGAGCGGGTGGGGGTGTGCTGTCCTGTGGGGGAGTGGGAGATTTTCACTGCTTACATTTTTTTTACCTCAGGAACCATTTTCTGCCATGGGCAGGGACGTCAGATTTCCATAGCTGAGCTGTTGGCTGTGATGAGGAAGGTACTCCTTCCTTTGGGTGAAGACCCTCTCAGATTTGGCACACACTCTTTTCACATTGGGGCGGCAACAGAGGCTGCGAGATTGGGGTGGTCTTGGTCAGCCATACGTAGGATTGGGAGATGGAGGTCCAAGTGTTGTAAGAAATACGTTAGGGAAATAAAGTCCAGTACTCCGCTGTTTCTTTGGTTAATGGTTGTTTTTTCACCTAGGTCAGCTTCCAAGGCTTGTAAGTTTGAAAAATACTAATTGGATAGTAGGACACTCCTTCGTAAAGCGGGCTGCTGTTTACGCAGGATAACAGATTTTTGGGAGATCGTTGGGCCTCACCAGTGCTCGACATGAGGTGGTATGGAAAGGGAATGGGGGAATGCATTGGGAGGGTTTGTTTCCAATGTTGTCTCTGATGTGCCTTAAAAGAGGGAGCCCTCCGGATTTGCTTGTCATTCACCTTGGTGAGAATGATCTTGTTGCCTTATCTGGCCTGACTCTAATAAAACTGATGAAACTTGATCTGGCCGTCATCAAGTCTACCTGGGTTGACACCACGTTGATATGGACTGAATTCATAACGTGGCTGCACTGGAGAGGTGCAAGGAACCATGCAGCTTTGGAGAAGGCGAGACGGAAGCTCAATAGAGCAATGACACTTTACTGTGGGGACACCGGAGGCAAGGTGCTTTCTCATCCTTCCATACAAAGCACTGAAAGACATATTTTCCATGAGGATGGGGTACATTTGTCTAAAATGGGGCAGGCCTTCTATTTACTCAAATTAAGGGATTTGATTGCAGAAATCTGGCAGGTAAATGTATGGTGCTCTAACACAATGTTATGAATTGTCTTCCTTGTTTTCCTGGTTGGTGGAATTTTTCTGGGGGTGTGGGCAGCCTTGAGCGGGTTTGTCCATCCTCAAAGGGGGGAGGGGGGTACACAGTCACATGGGAAAGGAAATGAGAATGAGGGGGAGTTATCAACGGGGGTCAATTCTTCTGGGTTTGTTGGGGGTCAACATTTTGGGGTGTTAGGTTGTAGATAGTTTGGTATAAGCTTGGGGATGTGATAGATCATAAAGTGGCAAAAGGTGTTTTGAGTAAATAAATGGCACCTGTCTTAATAAAGTTGCCTTTATTGCTAAACTAAGAACTTGTGGTCCGTGAGTCATTGTGCGAGGGGGGACCCAGGGGGAGCAGGGCACGAGTCGGTCTCCCCCTGGGCTGTTTCGCATGGTGGGAGCGGCCACACAGGTGGGCAAGCGGGCAATTAGGGCAGCTGGTGCGCGGCGGGGAACGTTATTTAGCAGGGCGGGCGGGCGGGAAAATCACTGTGCCCTCGGGTGGCAGGAGGTGCGGAGGACTTTTTGTCCCACCCACCCTTCCCTCTTTTTTCATTCTGATCCTCTTTTTTGTCCAGGGTCCAATTTTCCTTGGCTACTGCCAGGGTTTTCTTTCCATGCTTTCGTGCCACGAAAAGACAGGTTTTTTCTTTAGCCAATTTTGGTAGGCTGAATTTTTCTGGGGGGTGGTGGGCAGCCTTCAGAGGGTTTGTCCATCCTCAAAGGGGGAGGTGGGGTACACACAAAGGAAATGAGAATGAGGGGGAGTCATCAACGGGGTCAGTTCTTCTGGATTTGTTGGGGGGCAACATTTTGGGGGGTTAGGTTGTAGATAGTTTGGTATAAGCTTGGGGATTGGATTGATCATAAAACGGCAGAAGGTGTTTTTGAGAAAATAAATGGCACCTGTCTTAATAAAGTGGCCTTTATTGCTAAAATAAGAACATGTGGTCCATGAGTCATTGTGCGATGGCTTGCGTCGTGCACAAAGTCCTACACACAGGGAAACTCGACTACCTGGCCTCCAAGCTCAAAAGGGCAGGTCAGACAAGGAACCTCAGGAGCTCCAACTCCCTCCTTCTCATCCCCATGAGTGCACGCAAATAATCAACCGCTGCTAGGTCATTCGTGGGGAATACGCCCAAAATCTGGAACTCCATCCCAGCAGACATCAGAACAATCCTGTCCTTCACAAAATTCAAAATGCACCTTAAAGTCCTACTCCTCAACCGCTCCAACATGAAGGGATAACCCCCGCCCCCATGCCGAGACCTAGCCCGCTGCGCTTTGGCTCCGCACCAACTGACTCACCTCAGCCAAAACCGAGGTTTCCTCAGGACCCTTGAACTACCTCAACAATGCTTGCAACAAGGCCACCTCAAGACTCTAATACTACCTCAAGAATATGCAGCACCCGTGGACTTCTGAACTTTTGTTTGATATTGCTTTATTAGGTATCTCCTATGAAACACTGTTGTAAAGCACTCCGATACCCTCGAGTCAGGTCAGCGCTATATAAAACTCCTAAAATAAAAATAAAATAAATAAATAAATAAATAAAATGCTATGAATTGCAGCTTTCCAAAGGACCGAAGGACAGGGAATAGTTGTCGTAGAGGGAGGGGTCTTCCAGGGCATCTCTCCCAGCGGTGCGGGTTGTTGCCTTTGGGATTTATGCCCCTGGTGTATCCCCGTCGGTTCCTGCTGCTCCGTTTCCCGCCTTTTAGATACCTTCCCCATGGTGGCTATCGCCTTGTTGCTAGGTAAATCTTGGAGGGCTTCCCGTCTTTCTGTTGCCGGTTTCCTCCTCTCAGACGTTCAGGTTCTGCTGCAGTTCTTGCCCTGCCCAGGTCAAAAAGGAAGATCATCCTGGAGTCATTCTGAAGTCCTCTGATGACTTCAGCTGAGCTGTTCCTGCAATTATCTGGGGAAGTCATCCTAAGCCATACTGAAGTATGCCTTTAGGGATAAATATTTAAATGAGATGCCTCCATCCAGAGTCATCACAGTAACTACTTCAGGATGAGTTCCTGATTACTTCCTTGGAAAATGTGTGATTATCTTTAACTACTAAGGGATGACTCCATGACAACAAAAGGATGAGGGCAGATTACCTCATGATGACTCCATGACAACTAGGGGATGGGAGCAGATTGACCAATGAGCACTTCATGATTACTTCAGGATGTGTTTGTATTACTTCACAATTACTTTATGACCACTTATGGTTGTAATCTTATTACTTCACTATTGCGCTGTGAGCGCATCTGAATAGGTTGCATGGTAGTTCATGTAGGCTTTAATAGCACTGGAGGTTACTGTTAAGCAAAAAGAGGCCCTCAATTAGTGTATATAAGACATCTGCCTGGGATAATGTTGTGGTAATACTACAATTCTAGTAACTATTACAGCAACTACAAACTGTGATAACCGTAAGCTTAAAAATAAATTAGGAATAACATAAAAATCACATTTTCATACATCATTCCCAATTTAAAGGGACTCACAGCAGCTTTCAGTAATGTATAGTATATTTTTTCTCTAAATTGGAACTATCATGTACATTTCACAGATGCAGGAGAGTAGCATTGAGGAGCTATGGATGAGATATTGTTGTTCAGTATAGAAAGTGGATTTCAAATGAGTTTCAAGTGGGGCGAGTGGGCAAAATACTCAATGCAGTATGGTCACAGCTGAGGGTTTTATTGTGAATGGCTTTGGTGTGTATGGACTTGCACGTTCATGATGTTGTGTGGGTGAATGGTACAGTGAGGTAGTGAGTAGGTCTGAGCAGCTTAGGAAAATGGTGGTCTTGCCAATGGCTGTTTGGTGTGAGGGTGTCCCAAGTGGTATTCTAATTATCTATTGGCTAGTGTTCATGGATGTGGTTTACTAAGTTGTGCTTTGTGTGGTGCTGTATTGGGTGTGTTTAGTACTATAAGTGAGCATGGTGATGGATTTTGGAGCTGTATATAGTCACAATGCTCCATGTGTGTAGTTAGTAAGCCATGCAGTGAGAAGTGTTCTAAATCCCAGTTGGCAAATAGTTTAATTATTGTTCTGACTCTTTGTTTAAGAATGGGATTTAAGTGCAAGTGGATGTTAAACTCTGCAGATGTACAGTGTGAGAGGATGTTCATGTGGAAAGTCTATGTGGATAGCAGATGTTGACTGCAGAGAGGAGATATTAACATATGTAGTGTGGAACATAAAAACGCATGGGACTGTAGGTGTAAATGTGTCATGCTAAGGCCGAATATGTAATGAGTTGAGTACCGTTTGTGAATGGTAGAACAGTGCATCACTGGACAGAAGAGTAAGGATAAGGCGTGTGAAATATGTTGTGCAAAGTATATTTGGACAGAAGATTTGAAGAGAGCTTGTAAAGAGAACAAGGCATAGTGGATGTTGAGATTGGATATGGAGAGCTTCTATGAAGAGCATATCTGAAGATCAGTTCTGAAGTGTGGGCTAGCAGCAAGATAGCAGTTCCAAGTGAAAAATTGAGTGCGCTTTTGGAGGTTATAGACAAGTGGAAGTGGAGTGTCAATGAATGTTTAGTGGAAATGGAAAGCTCCTATCATGGAAGAAGAGTGGATGTAGAAGATGAATTTAATAGCTAGAAGACTCCCACAGAGGGAACTTAAATGGTGTTAGATGTGGTCGTAATGCAGAGAGAATGAGAAGGGCTGGGAGTTAGTGAGGTTAGTATTTAGCAGATAAGATGGAGAGTGGATGTAGTGCACCAAGAGCAAAAGTGGTGTTTGGAATGGCTAGAGCAAGTGTTGAGAACAGATGTACAGGGTTCAGAGTGGATGCAGATGGCTTAGATTGGATATGTGAGATAAGCAACAGATGTAGATGGTGGATACAGAGGGTGAAACATGTACGTACACAAGCAGTGCAAGTGTTGGGTAGAATAAAATTATGGATGATAGAAAGCGAACATGCAAATAAAGTGTGAACACAGGGAACGCATGTACAGATTGTAGCACGCATGTGGAGAGCAGACATACAGTGTTAAGTAATTGGGTGTAATGTGTAGATTTGAACAGTGTGGTGGGTTAGAAAACAGATATCGATAGTGAGTGAGGACCGTGGACATACAGGGTGGAGGGTGCTTGTGCAGGGAGGAGAACACTTTGGCAAAGGACAGAAAGAGTGTCGCAGAATAGAGGGGCATGTCGTACAGAAGAGTGGCATAAAGTAGAGTGGTACAAGGGTTGTGCTATATCGTAGAGTGGGGTGTTGTGGAATGGCATAGATTGTAATGGAATGGCATAGATGGAGTAGAGTGAAAGGGTGAAGAGTAGCATAGAGTATTGTAGAGAAGTGTTTCCCAAACTGTGGTTTCCACGCCAAATTTGGTGGGTTGCCAAAGTCCAGGAAAATATAGGCTAGCCCTTCGACTGCTTATTATTTTAACACAACAACTGCTGTTTACGAACTCCTCTCACTTTGCATTCAGAGAAAGTAAAGTGAATTATCTGACAATCCTGCTGGGGTACATGAAATGTGAAAGGAAAGCTGAAGGATGTCATTTTAACCTAACATACAACAAAATCTAAATATCTGTCAATGAACTGAACATATCAAGCAGTTGGGAAAGCAAAACGAAGTACTTTTTTGCAATTCTGAAGTATGATGGAAACAAAGATTTTAGTTGGATCAGAACAAATTAAGACTCTACTTGGTGATGATCAAATAACATTCACTGAAATCCAATTTCCACACGTTATCATTTGTGTGCAGTATAGTTTTATCAGTAAAAGTGTATGCCTGTGCGCATTTACTGACCATTTAAATGGAAAATGTGCTGTCTGCAAATAATGCGCTACCACATGATGCTTAAGTTACATTAAAAAAAAGTTGCTTACCTCCTGTCCATTAAAGTTAGGTGGGGCGCAAAAGTCTGTTGTGGACAGTGGAGTTGAGTGTTGTTGCGTAGAGTGTATTAGATTGTTGATGTGGAGTGGGAGAGTGGAGTAGAGTATCATAGAATGGAGTGGCATAGAGTGTCGTGGAGGGGGTAGAGTGTTGTGGAGTGGGGGAGAGTGTCAGAGTAGTGTAGCGTGGAGTACAGTGTCATAGAGTAGAGTGGCATAGAGGGAGTTCAGTGGAGTGTTGTAGAGTAGAGTGGCATAGCATAGTATCTTAGAGTGGAGTGACACAGAGGTCGTAGAGTGTAGTAGTGTGTCATGGAGTGGTGTGGTATAGAGATTGTCTCTTAGAGTGGCAAAAAGTGAAATAGTGTCGTAGAATGGAGTGACAGTGGTCTGGCAGAAAATGGCGTAGAGTGGGGTAAAGTGAGGTGGAGGGCCATAGAGGGAGTTGCGTACAGTGGCATAAAGTGGAGTAGAGTGGAGTGGTACAGTGTCCTAGAGTGGAATGGCACAGAGTGTTGTAGGATTGAGTAGTGTGAGGTGGAGTAAAGTGAGGTGGAGTGGCATAGAGGGAGAGGCGCAGAGTGGCATAAAGTGGAGTAGAGTGAAGTGGCATAGAGGGTCGGAGAGTTAAGTTGCATAAAGTGGAGTAGATTGTTGTAGAGTAGAGTGGAGTAAAGGGTTGCAGAGTGAAGTGTTGTATAGTGGAGGGGCACAGAGAGTTATAGAGCAGAGTTGTGTGTCAGAATAGCGTGGAGTAAAGTGGTGTAGAGCGAGTTTAACACAGTGGCATAGAGCGTCATGGAGTGCTTTAGAGTGGTGTAGAATATAGTGAAGTGTCATAGACTGGCGTATCTAAGTAGAGAGCTGTTGCAAAAAATGTAGGACCGTAGGGTGGAGGGGTGTATCATAGAGTGGTATGTCGCATAGTGTCAGAGTAGTGCGACAGAGTGGAGTGGCATGTTGTAAAGTAGAAGGGAGTGCAGTGGTGTGTGGTAGAGGGGTGGGGCATGGTGTGGTAGAGAGTAGAGTGGTGTAGTGTGGAGTGTGCCTGGTGTGATGGTGCACTGCCTGCACAGTCAACACATTTCCAATTTAAATGACTATTACATTTGCTCAGGCATACAGTTTTACTGATTTAAAGTATACAGTGCACAAAACAATGTGTGGAAGTGTCATCTCCTAGTGTACTGATTTGTTCTAAATCATAGTGAAATATTTGTTTCCACCACACTTCAAAGAATTACAAAAAATGTGCTTCATTTGTGCTTTCCATATTGAGATGTGTGCTGAGGGAAGAGAGCAAGTGAACGGTTGAGAGAAAAACTATAGCGTAAAGAGTAGATAAATAGGGTGGCAATGGCCTTAGAGGGTGGAGAACACATGCAGTATGAAAAGGATGCCTGATGTGGACAACAATGTGCACAGTAGAGATCGGATTTGGTGAGTGGAGATAGCGGATAAAAGGTTAGAAAGTGGAATTACACAGAGTATAGGCAAGGGAGTAGCCAGAAAACTAATATACCCCCAACTTTGAACCAAAACTCTTATGACACCAAGCAAGTCATCGGGATCCTCCCAGAAAGGTTTGCTTTTCTCTTGCATCCAACATCTATCCATTCATCTATTGGTACTTCCATCCACTTGCTGATAATCATCATTTCACCTTTACATTCTGTCTTCCAGCCAATATTCAGTACTTCACCATTCCATCCATCCATCTACCCATCTACATGAAAACCTATTCATCCATCTTCAAACCTATTCACAAAACATATCTATCCTTTTACTCAGTCATCCATCATTTCACTTGTCCATCCCCACTTTCATTCATCCACCCTTTTCTCATCTATCCATCATTTTACTTCATCCTTTTTTTTAAACATTTTTATTTAAAAGTGGCACAAGCAATTGAAGCACATACAGAGTATTTCATTTAACAAAACTTCCATCATCTGTGTAAATATTACAAGAAGCAGTTGAAGGGAAAAAAAATAAAAATAAAAAGAAGACAAAAGAATAGAATGAGTAAAAAGAATTGCAAAATAGTAAGATAAAACAGGGCTTAGTTTCACATTAGTTCAATTCGCAGGTAGGAAACAAGCAGCCCCATATTCTATCTATTTTGGCCAGTGCTTTAGCACCTCTTTTCCTAGCTAGCAGTAGTTCCATGTGGTGAATCTCTGTCACCAAGCACCACCATTCGTTTGCATGAGGTGGTTGTTCCGATATCCATGCTCGAGCTATAACCAGCCTTGCACATGCTAATAAAATAAAAATTAGATCTTGAGATAAAAAAGTGTTGAGTTGCAGGCCTAAGAGAATCATATCTGATGATAATGGTACCTCAATTAGATGTTTCGATCCAGAGTATTTTCTATACTGTCCCAAAAGGGAGCAAGAACAGGGCAAAGAACCAGCATATGTTCTAAATCGGTAGCCTGAGTATGGCACTTTGGGCATTTAGTACGATCACTGAAAGCGTTGTTGGGAGCCCATTTACTTATTGGTAAAGGGGTATAGTATAGTTGACATATCGTTTTATATGCTTGTAGTTTTAAGCTTGAAGAGTGGACTAATGTATCAATTTTGTTTAAAAAGGAGGAAATATCATTTGAACAAATACCGGTAGTAAACCGTAAAGCCCATTTCAGTGCTAATTTGGGACAGTCATCTATCTTGCATTCAATAAAACATTTGTATCCTTGGCTAATGGTATTTTTCTTGTTCCCCGCTCCTTTATACATACATAACCAAAAGTCTGAGTCAACAATCTCTTTAAGGTTTAATTTCCCTATAAGGAAGTCGCGTATTTGTATATACTTGAAATAAGTATTTGCTGGTAATTTATATAATAGCCTAAGTGTATCAAAGTCAAGGAATCCTGCTGACCCATATAGGTCCCCCAATCTTGTTATGTCTCGGTTCGCTCATATCTTACATCCTGAATCGCTAAAAATACTTGGTAATCCCGGGTTATTCCAAAGAGTTAAAAGAGAATGGTAGAATGATGCTTTATTCTGAGTCATTACTGTCTTCCATATGTTTATTATATCTTTCGCTGTCTTGAACTTAACTCTTTTAAAGTAGTTCGGGTCATTATTTCTGGCCAAGAATTGTAAGGAATTTGATCCTAACATAAATTGGTGGAAAAAATATGGATCGCTAGAATTAAACAACCTCTGTAACCGTCCCAGAAATGAGGCAAAGTAATACAGTCTGAAATCTGGAAAATTAAGCCCTCCTTTAATGAAAGGTAATTTCAGAGAAGAAAGTGCTCTACGATTCTTTTTAAAGCCCCATATAAAACTGCCCAATATGCCGTCAAGTTTCCTAAAAAATATTTTATTTATCTTCAAAGGAATGCATCTAAATAAATATAAAAATTTTGGCAAAATGTTCATTTTAATAAGATTGA
Source organism: Lissotriton vulgaris (assembly GCF_964263255.1). NCBI lineage: Eukaryota > Metazoa > Chordata > Amphibia > Caudata > Salamandridae > Lissotriton > Lissotriton vulgaris. The sequence goes on along the minus strand of NC_141697.1, from coordinate 712,288,317 downwards.
TTCGCCCAATAAGGTTTAAAGGCACCTTATGCCATTTTTTAAGGAGAGTCTGAGTTTCTTTTAGTAAAGCATCATAATTCAATGCCATTATGTCCTTGATATTGGATGTTATCTTAATACCTAGATAGGTAGCAGCGTGGCATATTCCAGTTACCTGTATCTGTGGTTTGTAATTGGCTATAATTTGAGTCTTGCCTAAATTTAACTTGTATCCTGAAACTTCGCCAAATGCATCTGCTTCTTTGATAATTCCTGCCATAGCTTCAATCACATCAGTTGTATAAACTGCCAAATCATCCGCGTAAGCAGTAATTTTAAGCGAGTTTGTCCCAGATGTAAATGGTTTTATCATCACCTGCGCCTGTATAGCATTAATAAAAGGTTCCATGGCCAGAGCAAATAATAGAGGTGATAGCGGGCATCCCTGCCGGGTCCCTCTCAAAATTGAAAATTTAGAAGAAAGTAAACAATCATACCCAATTACAGCATTAGGGCACTCATAAAGTGCTTGAATTTTCGTTAAAAACTTAGTTTTAAACCCGATTTCTTTAAGGATTACCCAGAGATAATCCCACCCCACTCGGTCGAAAGCTTTTTCAGCGTCGAGTAGTATCATTCCGAGTGGGGAGGGATTAATGGCAGCTATGTCAAACAAGGTTATAGCCGTGTTTACATGTTGAGTTGTATCTCTGCCCAATACAAAGCCATGCTGGTGTTCACTAACCAGCTTAGGCATGAGGGGAGAAAGTCTTGTGGCAATTAATTTAGCAAATACCTTGGCATCGGCATTAATCAAGGAGATTGGGTGGTAAGACCCGCACTCCGTAGGTGGTTTGTTCTTTTTTAAGAAAAAAATAATTTTTGCAGTGTTCCAAGAGGTCGGGGTCCTATCTGTTGTACTTATCTGATTAATGACTGAACAAAATAATGGAAGTAGTTCCTCGCAGCAAATTCTATAAATTTCAATCGGCAAAGTGTCATCCCCCGCAGCCTTCCCAGAGGGTAGAGAAAAAATAGCTAATTTTAATTCTTCCTGAGTAAAGTCATTTTCCAGTCCTTCCATATCTACTATATCCTTCTCTAGCCGCCAATTGTTTCTGATATAGTTTTCCACTAGCTCCGTAGGGGGGACACCTTCTGGGGTGTACAATTTAGTATAGTATTCTACAAATTGTTGCAATATCTGATCTGGGCGAGTATAATTAATACCGTTTGCACTTTCTATGCTCTTAATTAATGAAGTGGCTCTGTCTTCAGCAATTTTATAAGTGAGGATTTTACCTATTCTGTCGCCGCTCTCATATTGCAAAAGTTTATATTTATGTAGTTTAGTGATGACTTTATCTCTTAAAAATTTCTTAGTCTCGCATCGTAGCGTTATCAGCTTGAGTTCTAGTTTAGCTTTTTTTAGGTTATGAGAGGCCCCCGCACCTTCTTTTCTAGTAATTTCGGCCAAATGTTCTTCTAACCCCCTTATCCTTGATGTGATTAAACGGATCTCTTCCTTACGATTGGCATTCTGCTGTATAATAAACTGTTGGGCAAAGCCTCTGATGCTAGCTTTACAACAATCCCAAACGGAGGTAATTTTGGCCGTATCAATATTAAACTCTAGAAATTCTTTTATATGTTCTTTCAAAAGAGAAGTGAACCTCGGATTAGATATCAAATGTCTGGGAAAGGAGAATAGCCTAGGTTCTGTCTTTTTAGATACGATCTTGAAGATTACCATTATGGGGTTATGATCAGATGTTACCTTAGGGCAAATCTCCATTTTACAACACTCCAAAATATGGGTCGTTGCCCAAGCCATATCTATGCGCGAGTACATTTTATGTGGTATAGAGTGATAAGTATATCCAGCGAGCATAGGGTGAAGATGCCTCCAAACATCTTTCAGTTTATGTATACGGGCTAGTTCTAAAATAGATGCCCTGGTCTTGCGCATTCTTTGTGAGGGAATGCCCTTAGTAGTATCTTTTGCGTAGTTTATAACACAATTAAAGTCCCCCATAAGTAATATCTCCCCTTCCCAGCCTAGTAGTTCAATGTTTAATCAGTCGAATATTGCTGCATCATCGTGATTAGACCCGTACACTGTGCATAGGGCATATTTAAAATTAGATAGCGTAATTTGAGCAATTACCCATCTTCCAGCTTTATCCGATGCTACCCTATTAACTTCAACCTGAAATAGCTTTCTCTTGAGTATAGCCACCCCACGGAGAGAGGCATTCAATGGTGTGCATGTTATAAGCTCATACCCCCCTTGCTCCAATATTTTCCTATCTTTGTATCGTATATGTGTTTCATTTAATAGTGCAAAATGAGGGTTGTACATTTTTAATTCTTCAAAAACAAGTTGTCTTTTGCTTTTATTATTAAGCCCTAAAACATTCCAAGCAAGGCAGCTAACTTGACACATGTCTTAATTCAGATATGTCTTGAACAATTGCTTCAAAAAAAAAAAACACTTCTAAGATTGTAAATTTGTACCTGCCATTGTGCCTGCTTGTGTCACCTTTTTCAGTTTCCCCTAGGTCCCTCCCACCCCTCCCACAAACTCCCCCTAACCTCAACCTACATCCCTCCCCACACCCTGTACCTACCCGGAAGCCTACCCCTATCTTCTGCTGCCGCTGGATGGGCAGCCAGTCAGTGGGAGCTCCTCAAGGACCCCCTCCCTCCGTATTAAATCATACGTGAGTACCTTAATGCCTTATTAGAAGAGTAGAGAAAAATAGAAAGGTGTGAAAAACACACGGAAAGAGAATGACAGAAAAAGAAAAAATAAGAGAGCCAACCCTCTATATTTTATCGAAAATCATTTTTTTTTTAAGCTAATGATCAGTTGCCAAGATATTGTTCAGCATCTTTAAAGTCATTGAATATGTGGGTGTGGCCTGCCTTTATAACTTTAAGCCTGGCGGGCTCCTGGAGATAGACCACTGCCCCCATAGATTATAAAGGGTCTATCAATTTTCGCAGCTCCCATCGTTTGTCCATTGTAACTTTGCTAAGGTCTGACTTCGTAAAGAATGTAACATCATCCACAGTCACCGGTTTGTTGGGCCTGGCTTTGATGGAAATAGCCTGTCTTAATAAGAAGTTTCCCAGATAAATCAGTGTAGGTCTAGGAAATCTGCCATCTTTTTTCTTCGTGAACAAAGGTAGTCTATGATCTCTTTGTATTTGGGAATCCCAATCGGATAGATCTGGGAAGGCTTTGTGCAGAAACTTGACCATATATGCCCGGGTGTCCGCCCCTTCTGACCCCTCGGGAATTCCAAAGAAACGCAGGTTCTGGCGCCTTTGGCGATTTTCCAAATCCTCAACCTTATTCTTAAGTACCAGAATGTCTCTATCCTGGCAATCTGAAGATACTACAGTAGTAGCAAGAGTTTCCTCAACTGTGACAATCCTCTGCTGTATTTCAACAATCTCCTCAGTGACATTGTGCAGTTTACCTCTAACCTCCTGCAAACAGCTCTGCATTTTACAGTTGTCCTCCCTTAATTGAGAGAAGCTGAGCTGAACTTCTTGGCGATGTTCTAATAGCGTCTTCAAAATTAGATCCAAAGAAGTTCCCGTGGGGGAGGCTGCAGTTGCTTGAGATGGTTGTTGTTGGGGTGAGGTTGGTATCGGTGCTAGGGCTAATGTGGTATGAGGGGACTGAGTAGACTGAGACTCACTACCAACGTGAAAGGAAGACGAGGAGTCAGCATTCTCACCCACTGTAGTAGCGGAGCTGGAGCCATTACCTATTACATTCTGTGAAGCTATCTGCAGAGAGTCTGGAGGTATATTATTACTGGCAGATATAGTCTTAAAGTTATTTATGTTATTATTGCCAGAGAGGCGTTTAGCAATGGTTTTAACTCCTCCTTTTGCCTGTATCCACTTACGCAGTGGGCTCTGATCTTTTAAAAGTTTTCCTGGGCACTGGCAGATGTCAATGTCGATGGCAGAGTGTTAAAGTTCAAGCCCCTGCCCTTCTTAACCTTGGTCTTAGCTTTCCCTTTCCTTTTTAAGAGACCAGTGTTTTTACCGTTAATCACTATCGCGGAATCATCTTCAGTCTCTTCAGTCTCCTGACCCTCGAGGCCCTCTCTAACCCCTAGGTCCTCATATTCATCCTCATTAGATTCTGATGCTGAAAGGTCAATTCTGGCTAGATCTTCCCCCTTTCCAATTTCGTTTGCAGTCCCATTTGAGGCATTTGCTATGTTTGTGTTTATGTAATTAGTAATCACAATATCATTGTCTGAGTTAGCTGGTGATTCAGGTTGATTAGATACAACATCGTTGATCAGTTTAACTCTCTCCGTATCAGATCCTGGGGTCTGAGCCACCCTGCTCGCCCCCTCAGGACCTTGACAGTTTTCGACGAAGCTCTGCGCCGCATCTGTCTCGGACTGGCATGTGTTGACTGAAATTGTAATGGTGTCGTCTGTAGTTATAGGCACGCCATTAGTGGTGGTAAAGCCAACGTCTGTAGGATTATTGGCCATGGGGACAGTAGTAGAAGAAACCGGAGGGCCAGCTAGCCCCTTATTGCTAACAGTTACATTCTTTCCTTTTACATTCTTTCCAGCACTTGATGCTGTATCTTTCCCCTCTGAGGTCAGTAATACCAACTGACGGGTTACTACTGGTTTACTGACTTGTTTTCCTTGTGTGCTGGGAGTGAGAGCGCTTGGGGAAGAGGCAGGCTTGGTAACAGCCATTGGTATTAATGCTGTTGCTGTTGCTATTACTGTTACAGTTTCTGGTGCTGCTATTGCTGGTTTAACCCCCACCGGCACCACAGTCTCTTTACCCTCATTAGTCTCCTTCTGCAGTTTATTCGGGCGAGGGGGGGTTTTGGGTGCTTGTTTAGGGGCCATCGCTGCACCGTTCTCAAGCCTCTTCTTACTCCTGGTCCTCGCCACTTTCGTTTAACCCTCGCTGCCGCCCTGAGCTCTCAACTGGGAAAACCGCTGGCTTGCTCCTACCTGACGCTTTCCCCTCCGCAGCGCTCTGCTCCGCTCTGCTTCGCGTAGTTGCGCTTGCGGGGTTGACGGGTTGGCTGAGGCTTCACTAACTCCGCTTTGCTCGTCTCACAGCTGCAGCTGCCGCCGTCTCAAGGATTCCCAGCACGCCACTGCTACCGTTACTAACCGCTACTGACTCCGCGTAGCGTGATGATTGTACAGCGTCTTTTCTCTCTATCGAGCAAGCAGCTGCTGACTCCACGTAGCGTGATGCTTGTACAGCGTCTTTTCTCTCTCTCGAGCAAGCAGCAGCAAGTAAGTAATTTTTAAAGAGTTTATCTAGCGGGTTAACCGCGTTTCTGAAGAAAAGTTTAAAGCTGCTTAGGGTCCCAGGCTCTTAAGTCATCTGCTCGTCTGCATACATCGTACAATCGTACGAAAAAGAAACGTATCTCTACTCCATCCTCCTAGTTCTCTTGATGCCGTTTGGTTCAGCTTAGCATGAAGGTCGGGAGGTCCAGCAGAAGCGTCCTCACTGTGGCGGCTTCAGTCCGCCATCTTGCTTCCGCCAACTCCCATTTTACTTCATCCATACTCCCTTTCACTCATTCATTGACTGGTCCATCATTTCTCTCAGCGATCTATCCTTCCATCATCCATCCACCCTTTACCCATCTATCCTCTCATCCATTCATATACCCTTTCACTCACTCATCCACCCATCCATTCATTCATTTATCCAGCCATTCAGCCTTTCACTCATCATCAGTCTACCATTTAATACAATCCACAAACACAGGCCTGTCCCCCAAGGCACTTTTACATTAGTTTAAATATAACTCGGATAAGGTGATAACGAATTTTTATTACCACCAGCTAAGTATTCTTTGGCTTTTCACATCCATCTGAGTGTCCAAAAATTAAGTTAATACGGTACTCACACTACAACCAATCGATCTATCGCCGTACCATCACCCACCATGCAGTATTCGTGGGAAAAAAAGTGTGGAGAAGAGAGTGAGCACCTCACGGAAGAACCGCCAATCGGGTTATCTGACTAGTATTTGTCAGTGATCCCAATTATCATCATTGGTTACTCACTCTCATAACAGTGGGAAAAGGAAACAAACAACAGAAAAAGACCAACAACATGTAACAGTGCTTCTTCTCGCTATCAGCCCCACGATCTGCTGATAATTCTGATCATAGCGGGTTCTTTATCACCGTATCCGCGTTATATTTAAACTAATGTAAAAGTGCCTTGGGGGACAGGCCTGTGTTTGTGGATTATGCTTTGAGTGGGGGGCGGCCTGCATCCCTTTACCTTTCCCCCGAGACTCCAATTAATTGGATACCATTTAATACAGCCAGCCATCTACCCTTCCTTTCAAGTATCCATGTATACATCCATCCATTCACCCTTTCATTTAGCCCATCCATTCTTCCATCCACTCAGTCCTTCCATTTACTCTTTCCCTCATCCAACCAGCCATCCACACGTCCTATCATCTATCCATCCGTCCTTTTAGTCATCAATCCATTTTTCCTTTACTGATCCATCCTTACCTCCATTATTTCATTCATTCATCTATCCATCCACCTCTTCACTCACACACACATCCATTTACCTTTTAACTCATCCATCCATCTTCCCCTTCACTCATCCATCAATCCACCCTTTTGTTCAGCCACCCTTCCCTACACTCATCCATTCACCCTTCAACACATTGATCCACTCATGTTATGTTATGTTATAGGAGCTTATATAGCGCTCAGCTGCCCCAGCAAAGGGGCTTCCCGACGCTTCCAACAACAGAGAAAAAAGAACTGAATACTACGGCGGGAAGCTCTAACATAACACGGCGAGAATAGACTATTTTAGAGGAAAGAGGTGTGTTTTAATAGCCTTCCTGAAATCCAACAGACCCTCCAGTCCACATGCATGAACCGGCACAGAGTTCCACAATTTGGCTGCCAAGTAGCGGAAGGAGCGTCCCCCTGCACGACAACGCTTCACACGGGGAACAGTAACCAAATGCTGCCCCAGAGAACGCAGTGCGCGAGGTGGAACATACGGGGTCAGCAGATTAGGTGTGGCAAATTTCAGAATCTTAAAAGAAAGACATAGAGTCTTAAATTTAATCCGCTCCGCCATAGGGATCCAATGAAGTCTCCGATGGTATTGGCGATAGGACAGAACCGTGGAAGTCCTACCAAGGCTCTGGCCGCCGCGATTTAGATACACTGCATCCGGATAATCTCAGCTTGATTAGCCCCCAATAACAAAGAACTAGCATAGTCCAGACGAGATTGACGACTCAAACAATTTCAGAATAGGTTTAAGACCTCGTAAAAGGCCGAAGTATGTACCTGCCACTTTTTTATTGTGAATACAGAAACTAAGAGAGGAGTCCATCCACACCCCCAAGTTCTCGACTTCCTTCTTAGGTTGCGGGGCCTTACCTAAAGCATTCGGCCACCAGTGCTCACCCCACAGACTAGCATTCTTGCCGACTAGCAAAACTTCATCCATTTACACTTTTACTCATCCATTCTTTTGCTCACTCATCCATCCACCCACCATTTTCACTGATCTATCCGTCCACCCTTTCATCCAGCTATCCATATATTCTCCCTTTCACTCATCCATATATCCATCAATCCACCCTTTTACTCAGCCCATTCACACATCCACTCACTGATCCATCCATTTATCTTTTGACTTATCGATGCATCATTTTACTCACACATCCATCCTTTCTCCCATCATCAATCCAGCCTTTCACCCTTTCACTCATCTATCCTTACATTTGTGTCACTCATTCATTCATGCATTTATCCATCCACCTTTTCACTCACACATCCATGCTTTGACTCATCCATCAATCCTTTCACTCACACATCCACCCACCCTTTCAACCTAGCCATCCATTCTTTCAACCTAGCCATCCATCCAGCCTTTAACTCCATCCATCCTTTCATTCAGCCATCCTTTCCCTTACTCATCCATCCATCCCTTCAGTCACCTACCGATCCGTTAATCCTTCCTTCCTTTGACTACTCCATTCTTACATCCATCCTTTCACTATTTCACCTATCCATGCATCCCTTCAATCACCCACCTCTCCACCATTTCACTCATCCGCTCACCTTCCCGTCTGTCCTGTGCCAAGTTGCAGACAAAAGAGCCCCACACTCGCTGCATCTGCTAAAGCAGAGGGTTGACAATTAACACCACTAAGTGAAGGGGACATAATGCGGATGGACAGTCTATGCGGTGAGTAGACAGCGCATGCAGAGGATGCGGACCAAGTGTTCGGAGTATGTAATTTGTATAGCAGACGCAGGGACTTGAACAGAAAATAGACCCAGGCCAGTAAAATTAAAGTGGCCCTGTAAATCATCTAGCTAAAAAGTGGCCAGATTGATCTTCCTAGGCGGCGCTTAAGCTGCTTGGGGAATATGTGCCTGACTTGCTTCTCCGCCGCCATCATGGCAGCAGGGGCGGCTCTAGGCTCATGGCGGCCCTGGGCTGGGAGCGTAGGTAGGGGGCCGCGGAAGAGGGGGTCCGGGCGGGGCGGAGCCCCCCTGGAGCTCAGGAATGGGTCAGGGTTTTTGGAAGTGAAACAGAGCCAGAGGCCGCTAAATCCCTGCCAATGGGGCCGCCACGCAAATATGTATCCATCCTCAGAGGATTATTATATTAAGGATATATATTGGCGTGGCGGCCCCTGGGGTTTGGCGGCCCTGTGCAGGTGCACAGCTTGCACATGCCTAAGGCCGGCCCTGATGGCAGCTAATATTGCATTTGGTAATACTTACAGTTTGCCATTTTTTGCAGATCAGGCTGAAACACACCGGGCTCTAGGCAGGCACCTCGCTCAGCTCACCGCCTTATGCCTACTATCTTCTGCCCCTCCCCTGCCCGGTGTGTTTGTAAGCTGTGTTCAGATCGGGTTCTCTGCGGGTTCAACAGAATAGAATCCAATCCGTCAAGGGTCTTCTTTGGCATCCTCCGGGTGCTAGAGTTGCTCGGCAGTCAGGACAGCCATTTAGGTCTCCATATCCGTAGTTAGGAACTAGATATTCAGCATTTGTCTGTTCCCTTGGAGCGGAGCTGAGCGCTTATGTCGCCATCATACTTGCGCTCCAACCACACCCTCTAAACATGGTATTTGTTTTTTAACCATGAGTGTGGGCATAACAAATTAAAGATGAATACGCTGTACTTTCAGAACTAATCATTAATTTGTAGTGAGGAAGAAGTCTCTCCTCCTTTCGAGAGCCCCACAGGAAATATTTTCGATGTGCAGTATACATGACAGATGCTTTTAGGTAACATACACGTACAACATTCTTTCTTTTTTTACACTTGTCTGGGTGTTGGTTCTGTTTCCTATATAGGAAGAGTTGCCAATGATGAAAGAGTGAGCAAGTTGGTGAAAACCTGCCAACCGCTCGTTAGAAGCTGCTTACGTGAGGCACTTCTTATATTTTCACATTTTCTAAGTTAGTGTATCCACTGTGGGGCACTGGATCTGGTTTTAGGCTAACACACCAAATGAGGGGTTCAAAGATATGTACTAGGACCTTTTCTCTATCTAAAATTTTAGAAATGAAGGCGCACTCGGCGCATAGCAGAGGGGCGCCCTTAGTCGCGATACGGGCAGGAGCAGCTAAGGGTGGAGAGTCGTCCTTCCTCTGTGTCACCACAATGTGGGGGTCGCACCCATGACATCATCGGAGGGCGCCAAAGGGGGGCAACTGCTTATAAGGCACCGCCAGCGAGGGATCGGCATATTTTTCCCTCCACCGAGCTCCGGGATCCATCACACCGGATTCGCACAACCACCCACCCACCTTGGCAAGAAGGCAGAATGTGGCAGAATTTCTTGCAGCAGAAATGGGGGCCACCCCAAATGTGGACTGATTTACTGGCCTTTCCCCTTGGAAAGGTTTTTTTATTAATGTGAGCACTTGGCAGGCAGGAGGGTGGACTGACCTGCTGGTGGTCCTGGACCTTTCTGCCCTACCCCGGGATGCCCGAAAATTGAACCTTTTGGGGGAGATTGCCTAGTGGTAGGTATCCCCTGGCAGGGATGGACCGCGATGTGGTGCCCTGGAAGTTTTTAATAAATGTATACCCTTGGTTGACGGTGAGGGCGATGGATAAGTAAAGGGGCCTGCTGGCACTTGCCATTAACCTTTTGGAAATGTTCCTTGGTAGAGGAAGGTCGAGATACTGAGGTGTTGCTTACACAATCGATGAACTGTTCATCTGCCCTATATCCTGCTTTCAAACAATTATGTATGATCTGGCTGATCTTATGAACGGTGTTCTATTAACAATATATGCTTTACTATGACGAAGGTTGTCACTTATCATTTCACAATGAGGTGTGTGTATGTGATTAAAAGGCTACACCCTTGGTTAAACCACAGTAATGACTTTTGTCCATTTCCTTGGGAGTGATGCAGTGGGGCGCAGCGAGTGGCACGTGTGAGCGCACTATAGGGATTTCCAGAGTCATCGGTGGTCGGCTCAGGTAAGCGCGGTGGGGTAGGGCAGGGGGGAAAAAGACGGACAATGGAATAGGTATTACTTATTTATTTAATAATACCTATTCCGTCGTCTGCCGGTTTCCCCCCCTCCCACCCTGTCCTGCCCCGCCCCATCGCACTTCCCTGAGCCAGCCACCGCTGCCCAGAGTTCTATACTAGATGTGTAATGCACACAAGGGCTTTCTTTTGGTTATCTCATATAAAACGTTCTGAGGCCAAGTTAGTGCTGTGTAAAAATGCTAAAATAAATCAAATAAACAGGACTATAGCTCTGTCCATGACACTGTGGCCATATCATGTACAAGCTCGTTAGTGCATGCCAGTGATCCGCCCACTGCTGTGCTTAAATCCCTTGAGGGCTCCCAAAGGCCAGATGTATACCCTCGTTAACCGCCCGTGAATTGCAATGTTGGCTGAAGTGCTTTAACTGCTGCTTAAGGAATTTAAAAATAGATGAACGGAAAGGTTGACAATGCGCATCTAATGGTACAAATCAGAGACACATCCACACAAGCAGCCGGGGGTGAGAAAGCGTGACGAAACATGTAAACAATTTTTAGTTAAACGGGCTTCGTTCCCCGCCCCAATGATTGCATGCAAGCAGTGGTGGATCAGCGAAAAAGAACTCCGCGCTCTACAGTCTTTGTACTCATTTTATTGCCCAAACATAAGGTATTTCCACCTGTGGTGGCGAGCAACCTTTCTGAATACAGTACACCAAAGCATTGTGCACACAATGTGCGAAACAACCATAATAGCTGCATTGTACATCAAGGAACCAAATAGAATGGAAAAGCTCTTAACGGATTCCCCTGGATTCCAGAATGAATACAAATCTAGCTCAGTTCAATTTTCTGCCTGAATATAAAATCAAAAGCAATATTTATACTCTGTGACCAATCAGTGGAAAGGTTACCTTTTTAGGTCTGACATTAACCAAAAACTTTTGATTTAAAAATATATATATGTGTAATATACTTATTTAAAGGGACTTTCTGCCAGCTTTTTGTATCCATTGGCCTTCTGGTGTGCCATTCACGTTATGCTTCTGCCCACTACAGCATACCCCAGGAGGCAGAGTGTCAGCCCTCTTCAGCCACTGGATAAATGCACTTTTATTGACTTTATTTTTCTCTTTTACAAGGAGCGCATCCCAACCCAATGTAATTCTTTTCCGTGCGAGTGTTTATTTTTTACTTTATTGCTTTGGTGATCCTTTTATGTTTAGAGTCTGGTGTGATAGCAGGCCATTTTCCCCCAGGTCTTTCATGTCGAACAGAGGGCACATTCCAGTTTTATAGTACCTTTTCACCTGCTGTAAATTTATTTGGGCTAGTCCTGTTTGACTCTGACTGCTGCTATTTCACAGTATATCACATTGTGTCCATTTAAAACAGTTCTTGATGAAGTTGTTCTAGTATGCGAGCAATGAAGTACTTTTTAACTGCACTCCTATATGTCATGCTGGTATGTATTTTAATTGAGGACTGCAGCTATATTTGGAAACCAGTTAGGACTGTATGTCCTGCTTGTGTGGCATGTGCTTTCAGTGCTCTTGCATGCATTGCTTTATTAGCAACTTCATTATTATATTATTAAGTTTGGCACTACTAATTTTAGCTCTGCTGTTGTACCAATTTCCTGATGTCTGTTTGTCTGTCTGCCTGCCTCCTTTTTGCAACCCTCTGTATCTATCTGTCTTTGCAACACTGTCTATGTTTATAACCCTCTCTATCTGTCTTTGCAACACTATCTATCTTTGAAAGCATCTCTATCTGCCTTTGCAATGCTCTCTATCTATGAAAGTCTTTCTAACTGTCTTTGCAACCCTATTTATCTATCTTTGCAAGCCTCTCTATCTATTTGCAAAGATGTTAAATAAAAATATTTTAAAAAGCATTAGCAAAGGCAGGAGGTTGGCCTGTGGTGCTGGCCCGTGAACAAGGATGTAATATTTGAAACGCGTTGGGCCATATTATTAAATGGAAGTGTCACGCTGAATTTTGGTGCACTGCAAATGATTTTTTCTGGTGCGAGTGAGTCTCGTTTTTGGACAATGTGGAAAGGTTACATATGCACGGCAGTCCAAGCCGTGGAGACGCACCGCTGCCAACAATTGAAAGGCGGTCCTGGGGCCCTTTCAACATGGAGCCTGGCAGGGCACCGGATTGCGATATTTAGCGCACCTTGAACTTCATGCATTTCCCAACTTATTATGGTTTTCAATATGATATGTGGAAAATTTGCGGCAGTTTAGAACTATTGTTAAGTGACTACCAATCCCACAATGCATGGCATCTCATTTCACTCACCTGAGGAGAATTACTCTTTGTGTGGCTATTTATGGTGAATCCCTTATTATCAACTGGCACTCAAATGCTGCAGGCCCGTGAACAAGGATGTAAGATTTGAGACGCGTTGGGCCTTATTATTAAAAGGAACTGTCACGCTGAATTTTGGTGCACTACAAATGATTTTTTCTGGTGCGATTGGGTCTCGTTATTGGACAATGTGGAAAGGTTAAATATGCACGGCAGTCCAAGCCATGGAGACGCACCGCTGCCAACAATTGAAAGGGAGTCCTGGGGCCCTTTGAACATGGAGCCTGGCTGGGCACGGGATTGCGATATGTAGCACACCTTGAACTTCGTGCATTTCCCACCTTATTATGTTTTATATATATACACATATATATATATATATATATGTATATATATATATATATATATATATATATATATATATATATATATATATATATATATATATATATATATATTACCCACCTGTAAAAGTGTGTCTAAGGTCTGCCATTGCAGAGCCTGTGTGCAGTCTCGTACTGTCATGCTGAATGGGCAAGCGCACCCATTTGCCAGTCATTAAACCTTCTATCTTCTTCATATTAGACACCCCTATGGTAGGCCCAAGGGCAGGGTGCATTGTAAGTGTAAGGCAGGACAAGCCCTGATGTGTGAGGCATGTCCTAATAGTGAATTACAGCCATTTTCGTTTTTCACTATTGCAAGGCTACCTGTTCTCCATAGGCCAGAACAGGCTGTTAGAATTGTTACACTTTATAATCATCACAGGCTCTGAGAACATCATAGAAATTCGACTTTAGTATGCCTGGACTCAGAATAATAAAGTATATCTTTTAGTGAAGTTTATTTCAATATTCTGTGTTTGCAAATACCACTTTTAGAAAATAGGTATTTGTTTGCCTAACCATTTGAGCCTGCCTCTGCGAGGTTGAGTATTCCTTTGTCTGGTTTTGCGAGTGACAGGGCTGGGGGATTCCAGGAGACAGGCTGGGGCAGCCGGTGGTGAATAGAGAGATCTGCATCTAGATGGGAGGGAGGAGTTGCACCTGGGACCTGAAAAAATCTGGTCCCGGACCCCAGAGTGCTGGCTTCACCCCGTGTGGTGCGTCGCATGTCTCTGCCCTACACACTGAAAGAAGAGAAGGAAGACTATCAACAAAGTGTTCCAGGGCTGTACTTGCCTTCCACAATGCTGGCTCCACCTCCTGTGGTGCGTCTGATGTGCCTGCGCTGCGGTGTGAAAGGAAAGGAGAAGTCTGGTAAACAGAGTGCTTCAGAACTGGTTTGGACTAGGCACAGGCCCGTCTCCCCTCAGAGAACAAAGGGTTTTGGGGTATAAGTATTGGGACCCTGATCCCTTGAAATTAGATCACTTCTGGACTTACAAGAGGAAACCTCTGCTGAGGAGAAGGAACCTGAAGAAACTGAGGAGAGATTATTCCCAAGCTGAAGTGCTGCTTGGGAGATTGGCCTGCAGTGGTTGCCTGACTGCCAAAGGGAGGAGAAAGGACTTTGTGGACTTTATTTTCAACTTGTTTAAAGATCTCCAAGGGCTTGGAGGAGAGCTTGCCCCCTGACTGAAGTCCCAGGACCAGTGGACTTCACCAGCCTTTGTGAATAGCTGCTGGAAATGCTGTTTCAGTGGCTACAGAGGCAGGGAGCTGTGACCGACTCTCACGACCGGCCTGGTGTCCTGTAGGCACCACATTGAGCAACGTCCGCCTCGAACAATGCAAACTCTGCGCTCACCGACTCCATCTCGATGCCGTCAATGAACCGTAGCCAGCACCGCGATTGGAAGGACACCGTGACGTGCAACGCCTCGCTACACCGACTCATTCTGGTCTGACCGACGCGGTCACTGCTGCTGACTTCAAGTCCTGTGAACGCACCGGAGTTGGGCACCACCTCGCACGCTTCGCGACGCACCGCCCGACTTGGACCGCTATCCAGACTGATCGATGCCAGCTCCCGAACCACCGCTCTGTCACTGCCTGCACCGTAAGCTGAAAGCACCGCAACGAGCAACATCCGCCTCGAACAGTGCAAACTCTGCGCTCACCGACTCCGTCTTGACGCCGTCAAGGAACCGTAGCCTGCACCGCGACGGGAAGGACACTGTGACCTGCCTGCTGTCCAGTGCCACAGTGCGAGTGCTCCCTACTGTAAATTGAGTATTGACTAGTGGTTCCATGATTTGATGTTTGGTTTACTTGTCAGACCCTAATACAATGCACTGAGTTTTCCAAGGGCACGTAAATCCAAATGCTGCTAGTGGGCTTGCAGTACTGGTTGTGCCCCCCACAGAAGCGGCCTTGTCAAACGTGTCTAAGGTCTGCCATTGCAGAGCCTGCGTGCAGTCTGGTACTGTCATGCTGACTAAGCCAGTGCACCCACTTGCCAGTCATTAAACCTTCCTTCATCTTCATAATTTTCACCCCAATGGTAGGCCCAAGGGCAGGGTGCATTGTAAGGATAAGGTAGGACAAGCCCTGATGTGTGAGGCATGTCCTAATAGTGAATTACAGCCATTTTCGTTTTTCACTATTGCAAGGCTACCTGTTCTCCATAGGCCAGAATGGGCTGTTAGAATTGTTACACTTTATAATCCTAACAGGCTCAGAGAACATCGTAGAAATTCGAGTTTAGTATGCCTGGACTCAGAATAATAAAATATATATTTTAGTGAAGTTTATTTTAATATCCTGTGTTTGCAAATACCACTTTTAGAAAGTAGGTATTTGCTTGCCTAACCATTTGAGCCTGCCTCTGCGAGGTTGTGTATTCCTTTGTCTGGTTTTGTGAGTGACAGGGTTGGGGGATTCCAGGAGACAGGCTGGGGCAGCCTGGTGGTGAATAGAGAGATCTGCATCTAGATGGGAGGTAGGAGTTGCACCTGGGACTTGAATAGGACTGGTCCCGCACCCCACAGTGCTGGCTTCACCCCCTGTGGTGCGTCTAATGTCTCTGCCCTGCACACTGAAAGAAGAGAAGGAAGACTGTCAACAAAGTGCTTCAGGGCTGAACTTACCTTCTACACTGCTGGCTCCACCTCCTGTGGGGCGTCCGATGTGCCTGCCCTGCGCTGTGAAAAGAAAGGAGAAGTCTGGTAAACAGAGTGCTTCAGAACTGGTTTGGACTATGCACAGGCCCGTCTCCCCTCAGAGAACAATGGGTTTTGGGGTATAAGTATTGGGACCCTGATCCCTTGAAATAAGATCACTTCTGGACTTACAAGACGAAACCTCTGCTGAGGAGAAGGAACCTGAAGAAACTGAGAAGAGACTATTCCCAAGCTGAAGTGCTGCTTGGGAGATTGGCCTGTAGTGGTTGCCTGACTGCCAAAGAGAGGAGAAAGGACTTTGTGGACTTTATTTTCAACTTGTTCAAAAATCTCCAAGGGCTTGGAGGAGAGCTTGCCCCCTGACGGAAGTCCCAGGACCAGTGTACTTCACCAGCCTTTGGGAATTGCTGCTGGAAACGCTGTTTCAGTGGCTACAGAGGCAGGGAGCTGTGACCGACTCTCACGACCGGCCTGGTGTCCTGTAGGCACCGCATTGAGCAATGTCCGCCTCAAACAATGCAAGCTTTGCTATCACCGACTCCTTCTCGAAGCCATCAAGGAACCGTAGCCTGCACCGCGACTGGAAGGATACGGTGAGGTACAACGCCTTACTACACCGACTCGTTCTGGTCTGATGACGCGGTCACTGCTGCTGATTTCGAGTCTTGTGAATGCACCGGAGTTGGGCACCACCTCGCACGATTCGCGACGCACCTCCCAACTCGTACCGCTATCCAGACTGATCGATGCCAGCTCCCGAACTACTGCTCTGTCGTTGCACCGTAAGCTGGAAGCACCGCAACGAGCAACATCCGCCGCGACCAAAATGCAAACTCTGCGCTCACCGACTCTGTCTTGACACCGTCAACGAGCCGTAGCCTGCACCGTGATGGGGAGGACACCGTGACCTGCAACACTTTCTTTTCTACACCGCAACAAACCCCGGAACCGGCTCGCAAATCCGTGCCGGCCGTTTTAAGGAACCGACTTATTCTGTCAACATGTGAGTGGGCCCGGACCGCCGCCGTCCGCTGGATTTGTTAGACTCTGTGTTCTTTCAGCAACGCTGTAGCCAGACAAGGCTACCGACTCGCACTGAACTTTGAATTAAGCCTTTTAACCAGAACCCTTGAAAACTAATAGTACTGTGGATTCTTATTGTTGTTTATTGGTCTTGTGGTAACTCTATATAAAGTATACTTATTTTTTATATGAAACCTTGTGTGGGGTCCATTTGTAGTGTTGTCACTGGGTTACTGTATGTGGTCACAAATGCTTAGCTTACAACGCCTCTGAAATAAGCCTTGACTGCTCATGCCACTCTACCTAGAGGGTGAGCAGGGGTTATTTTAGGAGTGTAATCCCCTTATCCTGACTAGAGGAGAGGGTCCCTATTTGTCACAAGTACCTAACCTGTGCCAACTAGAGACCCCCAATTCTAGCATTGGTGGCAGCGGTGGGATTCCAAATTTGCATTTGTGACTCATGTACAGTGATTGGTGAACACTACTTAGTGAGTGCAGAATATAACGCAGCCACGTACTTCTGATACTTGTTTTTGCCAAGAGATCTCCATTTAAAATAAAAAAAATCATGCCTGAGTTTGTCATCATGGGGGAGACAGCCTCTGTTGTATCTAATGACTGTGGTTGGGAGGAAGATAAACTAGAAAGCTACACCAACAAGCAGCTCAGGAGCTTCTGCAAAAAGTTTAAAATTCTCCTGACCGGAATCACCAAGAAGGAGCAGTACCACAAGGCGCTGAGGGCCTTGGTGGCAGCAAGGAATGCCCCTGATGATTTAGTGGATTATGATGATGCAGAGCAACAGCTTGGTGGGCCACTGGGTCCTGAGACGAGGGGTGGGCCCTCCCACTCCCCAGTGGGTAGCAGTGTTTCTGCTCGAGGTCTGTCCCCAGAAGAGTTGGCAGACAGGAAAGAAAACAGGAGGCATGAAATGGAGATAGCCAAGCTCAAATTGAATGGGCAACTGGAGCTAGAAAGCAAGGAGATTGCTCTAGAGGAAAAGAGTTTGCAATTGGAGCATGACAAAGTTTTGAGGGAGTTGGATCTGAAAGCCAGGTGCCTGGAGATTACTCCTTCTGGAAGCAGCATGCTGTCAGTACCTGGGGAAAGTAGAGAGTACATCCCTAAAGGTGTGGTAAAGGAGTTTCTTAAGAATGATGATATTGGGCAGTGGCTCAGAGCCTATGAGGTAGCCAAGTCTTCCCACCGGGTCCCTGAGAGAGATTGGGGAGCGGGGTTGTGGGGAAGGTTCCTTAGTGAGGGGTAGGACACAGTGTTCGACTTGCCTTCTGAAGTCCATAACTACTGTAGCCACATGAAAGAGGCACTCATGACTAGGTATGGTTTGACCCCTGAACTCTATAGGCAGAGGTTCAGGAAGTGCAAGAAGATTGAGAATAGTACCTGGGTAGAGTATGTCACTTTCTTTTGCAGAATATTGGATGGTTGGGTGAAGGGCAGCAAAGTTAATGATTCTCAAGGTCTCTTGGATTTGATTGCATGGGATCACTTGTCTGATAATTGTTTTCCAGAGCTGCGCCAGCACCTGATTGATAGCAAGCTGACTAACCCTAGGAAGCTTGCTGAGGAGGCGGACCACTGGGTCAGTACCAAGGTCCACAAGGGTCACATGGGAGACTCAGCCAAAGGTGGGCTGGGTCCCCAGCAGAAGAGTGGGGGGATAAGGGTAAACAGAGTGAGTTCCGCAGAGGGCCCCCAAAGTAATTCCCAAGGGAACCAAAGGAAGGGTTCCCATCCTCCCCCTGAGAAAAAGCCAGTGGTCCTGACAGGTAATCCTGTTCTACTGGGACCCCTGAGATGTTACAAATGTGGGGACTCGGGTCACAAGGCGAGTGATCCCAGGTGCCGCCTGTTTGTAAAAGCAGCACCCACTGGTGCTCCACCCCGGCAGATGGCTAGTGTCACCTTTGGGGGGGGAGATTGAAGTCCAAGGTGGGTGGGGTCCCACAGAGATGTCCCTTGTCTCTTTAGGAGACTGCGAGGTGGTCCAAGAAAACCAACTGCCCAGGAAAACTAAGAAATATGGGCAGTGGGTGACCATCAATGGCCAAACGGTGGAGGCTCTTAGAGTCACAGGAGCCAGTGTGACAGCTGTCAGGTGTCACCTGGTGTCTCAAGAGCAGCTTGTCCCATATGCATTCTGCCGAGTTGTTAACGCCGACAATGCAAAGAGTCATTGTCCAATGGCTCAGGTTCCCTTTGAGTGGGGGGGGGGTCTTTGGTACTCTTCAGGTAGCTGTGAGGCCCGCCATGCCTGTTGACTGTTTTTTAGGGAACGATTTGGAGAGCTCACCTTGGGAGCAGGTGGAGAAGAGTACTCACCTGAGGATGGTGGGTCTGCCTGACTGCGCGTGTGTGACCACCCGGTCAATGGCAGCCAGTAGGGGTGCTCAAGAGGACCTGGAGCCTGAGAGGGAGGCCCAGGAACCTGCCTTAGAGAGAAGAGGCAGGGGGTACGGGAAACTAGCCCCCGAAGTTCCCATGTCCTAGGAGGAGGTAGACCCTGATGGGGATGCCCTGGAGCCTACCGGGGAACAGGAAGCTGAACTGTGGGACCTGCCTGAGCTGACCCATTGGCAGCAAGAAGGAGGCCTCTCCAGGGAAGAATTCTGCGGGGAGCAGAGAGAATGCCCTTCTCTTGAGGGCTTTTGGCAACAGGCTGCAAGCCAGGAAGCAGCTGATCAGTCTGGGTCACATTGAATCTACCGGGAGAATGGTCTCCTGTATAGTGAGCCTAAGGTTGCTGAGCCTGGGTCGGCCCGTGTGCTGGTGGTACCCCAGCGCGTCAGAGCCTTCCTACTGGTGGCTGGCTCATGATGTGCCATTGGCAGGACATTTGGGGCAGGACAAGACCTTTGAGAGTCTTGTCACCCACTTTCATTGGCCCTTAATGTGCAAGAGTTCAGACACTCATTGCAGGACTTGTCAGACTTGCCAGGCAAGTGGAAAGAGTTGGAGGAAGCAGAAGTCTCCTCTCCAGCCATTCCCTGTGGTCAGTACCCCCTTTGTGCGGGTGGGGATTGACATTGTGAGGCCACTGGACCCCAAGACAGCCATGGGCAACAGGTTCATCCTGGTCTTGGTGGACCATGCCACCCGGTACCGGGAAGCCATACCTCTCAGGACAGTGACGGCCCCCGTGGTCGGACGAGCACTGATGGGAATTTTCTCATGAGTAGGATTCCCTTGAGAGGTTGTGTCTGACCAAAGCACAAACTTAATTTCCAAGTATATGATGTCTCTTTTGCAGGAGTGTGGGGTAACTTACAAGTTCACCGCTCCTTACCACCCCCAAGGAAACGGGTTGGTTGAAAAGTTCAACCAAACCCTAAAGGGCATGATTATTGGCCTTGAGGAACCCATGAGGCGTGCGTGGGACGTCCTCTTACCATGCCTGTTGTTTGCATACCGGAAGGTGCCACAGAAATCTCTAGGGTTCAGTCCCTTTGAGCTTCTCTATGGACACCCGGTTAGAGGACCTCTGAGTCAAGTCAAGGAAGGCTGGGAGCAATCTCCCAGGAAACCTCCCCAGGATGTATATAGCTACATGCTGGCCTTCAGGAACCCGACTAGGCGTTACAGGCAACTCGCTGAGGCGAATCTGGAAGCCAGCCAGGAGAAGATGAAGCGGTGGTACGACCAGAAGGCCACTCTGGTAGAGTTTCAACCTGGTCAGAAAGTGTGGGTCATGGCCCCAGTGGAGCCCTGTGTGCTCCAAGATAAGTGGACCGGACCATTTGAGGTTGCGGAGTGCAAGAGTCCAGTTACCTACTTGGTGGACTTGCGGTCTCCCAGGAACCTCTTTAGGGTCCTGCATGTCAACCGTCTTAAGCCCCACTTAGAGACGTCTGAAGTGGGCATGCTCTTGGTGACAGATGCTGGAATGGAATAGGAGACGAAGCCCCTTCCTGACCTCTTGCCAGCCACAGAGCAAGATGGGTCAGTGGATTGTGGTAATCTCTCTTCCACCCTGACTCCTGAGCAACAGAATGACTGCCGCCAGTTGCTGGGACAGTTTTCTGATCTGTTCTCTCTGGATCCTAGTATCACAGATTGGTGCGTCCATGATGTGAATACATGAGACAGCTTACCTGTGAAGCACAAGTCTTACAGGGTAACTGACAGGGTAAGGGTTTGCATCAAAGAGGAGGTCTCAAAGATGCTTGCACTAGGGGTGATTGAGTCCTCCATCAGTCCTTGGGCCAGCCCAGTGGTCTTGGTCGCGAAGGCTGCGGCGCCGGGTGCCACACCTGAACTCTGATTCTGTGGGAACTATCAAGGGCTCAATTCGGTCACGAAGACCGACGCGCACCCCATCCCCAGAGCTGATGAGCTCATTGATCGGTTAGGGGCTGCACGGTACCTCAGCAAGTTTGACTTGACGTCTGGGTACTGGCAGATCACCTTGACTGATGGGACGAAGGAGAGGTCAGCATTCTCAATACCAGATGGGCATTTCTAGTTCCGGGTTATGCCCTTTGGGATGAAGAATGCCCCTGCCACCTTCCGGAGGTTGGTCAACGAGGTGTTGGTTGGACTGAATGAGTTCAGTGCCGCCTACCTGGATGACATTGCAGTTTTCAGTGTCACTTGGGGGGAACATCTGCACCACCTCTGGGAAGTGTTGTTGGCACTGAGGAAGGCGGGCTTCACAATCAAGGTGAGTAAGTGCCAGATCGGGCAGGGTTCTGTGGTGTACTTGGGACACCAAGTTGGAAGCGGCCAGGTGGCGCTAGTACAACCTAAGATTGAAACCATCCTGGCTTTGGAACCCCCCAAATCCCAAACAGAGGTCAGGACCTTTATAGGACTCATAGGGTACTACAGGAGGTTTGTCAAGGGGGATGGCAATATTGTTGCACCCTTGACAGAGCTGACTTCCAGGAAGCAGCCCAAGAAAGTGATTTGGACTGACACCTGTCAGAAAGCTTTTGAGGTCCTGAAAGCTGCCATGTGCACGGCGCCCGTGCTCCTGGCACCCAACTTCTCCAAAGAGTTCATCGTTCAAACAGACGCTTCAGAGCATGGTGTGGGGGCTGTTTTGTCACAGATGAATGAAGAGGGCCTAGATCAACCTGTAGCCTTCATCAGTAGGAGGTTACTTTCACTGGAACAGAGGTGGAGTGCTATTGAGAGTGAGGCATTTGTTGTGGTCTGGGCACTGAAGAAGCTGAGACCATACCTGTTTGGGACTCACTTCCGGGTTCAGACAGACCACAGACCCCTCAGATGGTTGATGCAGATGAGGTGTGAGAATCCAAAGCTGTTGAGGTGGTCTATTTCCCTACAGGGTATGGACTTTACAGTGGAACACCGCCCTGGTACAGAACACTCCAATGCTGATGGTCTGTCCATATTTTTCCGCCTTAGTGATAAGAACTCCCAGGAGGTAGGGTAGTTCTTCCCACATTTCATCTGGAGGGGACACGTGTTAGAGCTGGCACCATTGGAGTGGGTCTCCATTCCATTTTTGCTGTTGCCTCATGTGCTTTGCTGGTGTTAGATGCTTTGGGCACTGTGTCACTGCTGTCCAGTGCCACAGTGCGAGTGCTGCCTACTGTAAATTGATGTATTGATTAGTGGTTCCATGATTGGATGTTTGATTTACTTGTCAGACTCTAGTACAGTGCACTGAGTGTGCCCAGGTGTGTAAATCTAAATGCTGCTAGTGGGTTTGCAGCACTGGTTGTGCCACCCACAGAAGCAGCCTTGTAAAACGTGTCTAAGGTCTGCCATTGCAGATCCTGCGTGCAGTCTGGTACTGTCATGCTAACTGGGCAAGTGCACCCACTTGCCAGTCCCTAAACCTTCCCTTATCTTCATATTAGTCACCCCTATGGTAGGCCCAAGGGCAGGGTGCATTGTAAGTATAAGGTAGGACAAGCCCTGATGTGTGAGGCACGTCCTAATAGTGAATTACAACCATTTTTGTTTTTCACTATTGCAAGGCTAACTGTTCTCCATAGACCACAATGGGCTGTTAGAATTGTTACACTTTCTAATCCTAACAGGCTCAGAGAACATCGTAGAAATTCGAGTTTAGTATGCCTGGACTCAGTATAATAAAATATATCTTTTAGTGAAGTTTATTTTAATATTCTGTGTTTGCAAATACCACTTTTAGAAAGTAGGTATTTGCTTGCCTAACCATTTGAGTCTGCCTCTGCGAGGTTGTGTATTCCTTTGTCTGGTTTTGCAAATGACAGGGCTGAGGGATTCCAGGAGACAGGCTGGGGCAGCCCGGTGGTGAATAGAGAGATATGCATCTAGATGGGAGGTAGGAGTTGCACCTGGGACCTGAATAGGCCTCGGCCCGCTCCCCACAGTGCTGGCTCCACCCCTTGTGGTACGTCTGATGTCTCTGCCCTGCACACTGAAAGAAGAGAAGGAAGACTGTCAACAAGGTGCTCCAGTGCTGTAATTGCCTTCCACAATGCTGGCTCCACCTTCTGTGATGCGTCTGATGTGCCTGCCCTGCACTGTGAAAGGAAAGGAGAAGTCTGGTAAACAGAGTGCTTCAGAACTGGTTTGGACTAGGCACAGGCCCCTCTCCCCTCAGAGAACAAAGGGTTTTGGGGTATAAGTATTGGGACCCTGATCCCATGAAATGAGATCACTTCTGGACTTACAAGACAAAACCTCTGCTGAGGAGAAGGAACCTGAAAAAACTGAGGAGAGACTATTCCCAATCTGAAGTGCTGCTTGGGGGATTGGCCTGCAGTGGTTGCCTGACTGCCAAAAGAGGAAAAAGGACTTTGTCGACTTCATTTTCAACGTGTGCAAAGATCTCCAAGGGCTTGGAAGAGAGCTTGCCCCCTGACCGAAGTCCCAGGACCAGTGGACTTCACCAGCCTTTGTGAATTGCTGCTGGAAACGCTGTTTCAGTGGCTGCTGAGTTAGGGAGCTGTGACCGACTCTCACGACCGGCCTGGTGTCCTGTAGGCACCGCATTGAGCAACGTTCCTCTTGAACAACGCAAGCTCTGCGCTCACGACTCCGTCTTTATGCCGTCAACGAGCGGTAACCTGCACCGCGACTGGAAGGACACGTGACGTGCAACGCCTCGATACACCGACTCGTTCTGGTCTGACCGACGTGGTCACTTCTGCTGACTTTGAGTCCTGTGAACGCACCGGAGTTGGGCACTGCCTCGCACGCTTCGCGACGCACTGCCCGACTTGCACAACTATCCGGACTGATCGACACCAGCTCCCGAACTCCGGCTCTGTCGCTGCACCGTAAGCTGGAAGCACCGCAACGAGCAACGTCCGCCTCGAACAACGCAAACTCTCCGCTCACCGACTCCGTCTCGACGGCGTCAACGAGCCATAGCCTGCACCGCGACAAGAAGGACACCGTGAACTGCAACACTTCCTTTTCTACACCGCGAAGAACCACAGGAACCAGCTCGCACATCTGTGCCTGCTGTCGCAAGGAAAAGGGTACTGTGACTGAGTTTGTCGACATATGAGTGGGCCTGGACCACTGCTTTGTTAAACTCTGTGTTCTTTCAGCAACGCTTTAGCCGGACAAGGCTACTGACTCGCACCGAACTTTGAATTAGGCTTTTTTTACCAGAACCCTTGAAATCTAATAGTATTGTGGATTCTTTTTGTCGTTTATTGGTCTTGTGGTAACTCTATATAAAGTATACTTATTTTTGATATAAAACCTTGTGTGGTGTCCATTTGTAGTGTTGTCACTGGGTTACTGTATGTGGTCAGAAATGCTTAGCTTACAACGCCTCTGAAATAAGCCTTGACTGCTCGCGCCACGCTACCTAGAGGAGAGGGTAAGCAGGGGTTATTTTAGGAGTGTAATCCCCTTATCCTAACTAGAGGAGAGGGTCCCTATTTGTCACAAGTACCTAACCTGTGCCAACTAGAGACCCCCAATTCTAACAGTTAAGAACAGATAATGAAACACTGGGGAAATAAACAGAACTTCCTAGCCTATTTTATAAAGTTTGAATGCATCTTTTTGATGACAGTTCGTAACAATCACTGCTCTACAGTAGGTTTGTATCTTAAGAACTGCGGTAACAATTGGATCTCTGTGATAAAAGCAGTAATCTACTCAGCTAGCCACATAAAATGCAGATCTGTGATCTACACAGTTCGCATTTTTTGCAGCAGGTATATTAACCCTCGGTGCTGCTTTATAGTGAGTGAAAACTGCCACTAGACAAAACTCTTATCTCTCTCTCTCTAGCAGGAGAGTAACACACTATGTTTCCCAGAGAACCCTGAGGCCATCCTCATGGGTTTTTTATACACAAAGACCTGGTCCTACTGTACTACAGGCAATTATATTAGCTAACTGAATTTCCTTTTTTCCTACTTTTCATTGCTCTTGTAGGTTATTGCTACACATAGCACCCCCCTGAGGTCAGCATCCCCCTACCCAGGTCAGCGCCCAATGCAGTCTAACCGGTTGAACTGCCATAATGCTGGCCCTACTCTAGCTGTTGTTTTCTTTTACTCTGAGAGTGCACTGAGGCCTGCTAACCAGACACCAGTGCTAGTGTTCTAACCCCTTCCAAAGTGTATGTCGAATCGGCTACCCCTGGGTTACCTATAAGTCCCTAGTATATGGTACCCCCAGCATGTAAGA
This sequence comes from Lissotriton vulgaris, assembly GCF_964263255.1. NCBI lineage: Eukaryota > Metazoa > Chordata > Amphibia > Caudata > Salamandridae > Lissotriton > Lissotriton vulgaris. Next base: position 712,262,738 of record NC_141697.1, on the reverse strand, counting down.
CTGACAGTCCATCCAGGGCTGCAAAACTGATTGTACCACCATGTGTGTGACAAAGTACTAAATGGCTCCCAGTGTGCAACTGCTCACCGGAAGGGCAGTGGTCAAAGTACTAGTTCTACTTTGCCATTCAAACCGATGGCAAAGCCACCACTTCCCTTAACAATAATTGCAAGTCTCCCCTTTGGAAGGCCTATCAGGCCCTGAGGCAGAACGTTGTGCATTATTAAGTGGGATATGTAATTTATACATATATGCTCTAACAGGAACAGGGACACCTTCTTGCACAATGCAGCACACATAGAAAAAGGAAAAAATTAGGAGAAATGTAAACATTTCTCCTCGTTGAGCCTCCCTAACGCCACCCCTGGGGTAGTGAATCAGAAAAGGGGGTGGTGATGAACAGAGTGTCTGAATTAAGCAGACCACTCTTACCCAGTCCAAAGATCAGGGCTTGATCCATCACCGTTATTTATCTCACTGCACCATCCCAGCTCAGAACCTGGCTATATGCAAATCAGTCTGTCCCTGGCCCAGTGCATCATGGGAACAGGGCAGACTAAACTACCAAGCCAATTCTTCACCAGAAAGGAGACAAGCTACCGGGGACCGGTTTCTGGCATTTCAGCCGTCTTCGGCCCGGCTTGCTTGAATCCTGATGGTGCAGTGAGAAAGGGACTCATGTCTGAGTATACCCTGCCACACCTATAGTGGCCAAAAACGATGCAGAAAAGGGGGTGGTGATGAACAGAGTGTCTGAATTAAGCAGACCACTCTTACCCAGTCCAAAGTTCAGGGCTTGATCCATCACCGTTATTTATCTCACTGCACCATCCCAGCTCAGAACCTGACTATATGCAAATCAGTCTGTCCCTGGCCCAGTGCATCATGGGAACAGGGCAGACTATACTACCAAGCCAATTCTTCACCAGAAAGGAGACAAGCTACCGGGGACCGGTTTCTGGCATTTCAGCCGTCTTCGGCCCAGCTTGCTTGAATCCTGATGGTGCAGTGAGAAAGGGACTCGTGTCTGAGTATACCCTGCCACACCTATAGTGGCCAAAAACGATTCAGAAAAGGGGGAGGTGATGAACAGAGTGTCTGAATTAAGCAGACCACTCTTACCCAGTCCAAAGATCAGGGCTTGATCCATCACCGTTATTTATCTCACTGCACCATCCCAGCTCAGAACCTGGCTATATGCAAATCAGTCTGTCCCTGGCCCAGTGCATCATGGGAACAGGGCAGACTAAACTACCAAGCCAATTCTTCACCAGAAAGGAGACAAGCTACCGGGGACCGGTTTCTGGCATTTCAGCCGTCTTCGGCCCGGCTTGCTTGAATCCTGATGGTGCAGTGAGAAAGGGACTCATGTCTGAGTATACCCTGCCACACCTATAGTGGCCAAAAACGATTCAGAAAAGGGGGTGGTGATGAACAGAGTGTCTGAATTAAGCAGACCACTCTTACCCAGTCCAAAGATCAGGGCTTGATCCATCACCGTTATTTATCTCACTGCACCATCCCAGCTCAGAACCTGGCTATATGCAAATCAGTCTGTCCCTGGCCCAGTGCATCATGGGAACAGGGCAGACTAAACTACCAAGCCAATTCTTCACCAGAAAGGAGACAAGCTACCGGGGACCGGTTTCTGGCATTTCAGCCGTCTTCGGCCCGGCTTGCTTGAATCCTGATGGTGCATTGAGAAAGGGACTCATGTCTGAGTATACCCTGCCACACCTATAGTGGCCAAAAACGATTCAGAAAAGGGGGTGGTGATGAACAGAGTGTCTGAATTAAGCAGACCACTCTTACCCAGTCCAAAGATCAGGGCTTGATCCATCACCGTTATTTATCTCACTGCACCATCCCAGCTCAGAACCTGGCTATATGCAAATCAGTCTGTCCCTGGCCCAGTGCATCAAGGGAACAGGGCAGACTAAACTACCAAGCCAATTCTTCACCAGAAAGGAGACAAGCTACCGGGGACCGGTTTCTGGCATTTCAGCCGTCTTCGGCCCGGCTTGCTTGAATCCTGATGGTGCAGTGAGAAAGGGACTCATGTCTGAGTATACCCTGCCACACCTATAGTGGCCAAAAACGATTCAGAAAAGGGGGTGGTGATGAACAGAGTGTCTGAATTAAGCAGACCACTCTTACCCAGTCCAAAGTTCAGGGCTTGATCCATCACCGTTATTTATCTCACTGCACCATCCCAGCTCAGAACCTGGCTATATGCAAATCAGTCTGTCCCTGGCCCAGTGCATCATGGGAACAGGGCAGACTATACTACCAAGCCAATTCTTCACCAGAAAGGAGACAAGCTACCGGGGACCGGTTTCTGGCATTTCAGCCGTCTTCGGCCCAGCTTGCTTGAATCCTGATGGTGCAGTGAGAAAGGGACTCGTGTCTGAGTATACCCTGCCACACCTATAGTGGCCAAAAACGATTCAGAAAAGGGGGTGGTGATGAACAGAGTGTCTGAATTAAGCAGACCACTCTTACCCAGTCCAAAGATCAGGGCTTGATCCATCACCGTTATTTATCTCACTGCACCATCCCAGCTCAGAACCTGGCTATATGCAAATCAGTCTGTCCCTGGCCCAGTGCATCATGGGAACAGGGCAGACTAAACTACCAAGCCAATTCTTCACCAGAAAGGAGACAAGCTACCGGGGACCGGTTTCTGGCATTTCAGCCGTCTTCGGCCTGGCTTGCTTGAATCCTGATGGTGCAGTGAGAAAGGGACTCATGTCTGAGTATACCCTGCCACACCTATAGTGGCCAAAAACGATTCAGAAAAGGGGGTGGTGATGAACAGAGTGTCTGAATTAAGCAGACCACTCTTACCCAGTCCAAAGATCAGGGCTTGATCCATCACCGTTATTTATCTCACTGCACCATCCCAGCTCAGAACCTGGCTATATGCAAATCAGTCTGTCCCTGGCCCAGTGCATCATGGGAACAGGGCAGACAAAACTATCAAGCCAATTCTTCACCAGAAAGGAGACAAGCTACCGGGGACCAGTTTCTGGCATTTCAGCCGTCTTCAGCCCGGCTTGCTTGAATCCTGATGGTGCAGTGAGAAAGGGACTCATGTCTGAGTAACCCTGCCACACCTATAGTGGCCAAAAACGATTCAGAAAAGGGGGTTGTGATGAACAGAGTGTCTGAATTAAGCAGACCACTCTTACCCAGTCCAAAGATCAGGGCTTGATCCATCACCGTTATTTATCTCACTGCACCATCCCTGCTCAGAACCTGGCTATATGCAAATCAGTCTGTCCCTGGCCCAGTGCATCATGGGAACAGGGCAGACTAAACTACCAAGCCAATTCTTCACCAGAAAGGAGACAAGCTACCGGGGACCGGTTTCTGGCATTTCAGCCGTCTTCGACCCGGCTTGCTTGAATCCTGATGGTGCAGTGAGAAAGGGACTCATGTCTGAGTATACCCTGCCACACCTATAGTGGCCAAAAACGATTCAGAAAAGGGGGTGGTGATGAACAGAGTGTCTGAATTAAGCAGACCACTCTTACCCAGTCCAAAGATCAGGGCTTGATCCATCACCGTTATTTATCTCACTGCACCATCCCAGCTCAGAACCTGGCTATATGCAAATCAGTCTGTCCCTGGCCCAGTGCATCATGGGAACAGGGCAGACTAAACTACCAAGCCAATTCTTCACCAGAAAGGAGACAAGCTACCGGGGAACGGTTTCTGGCATTTCAGCCATCTTCGGCCCGGCTTGCTTGAATCCTGATGGTGCAGTGAGAAAGGGACTCGTGTCTGAGTATACCCTGCCACACCTATAGTGGCCAAAAACGATTCAGAAAAGGGGGTGGTGATGAACAGAGTGTCTGAATTAAGCAGACCACTCTTACCCAGTCCAAAGATCAGGGCTTGATCCATCACCGTTATTTATCTCACTGCACCATCCCAGCTCAGAACCTGGCTATATGCAAATCAGTCTGTCCCTGGCCCAGTGCATCATGGGAACAGGGCAGACTAAACTACCAAGCCAATTCTTTACCAGAAAGGAGACAAGCTACCGGGGACCGGTTTCTGGCATTTCAGCCGTCTTTGGCCCGGCTTGCTTGAATCCTGATGGTGCAGTGAGAAAGGGACTCATGTCTGAGTATACCCTGCCACACCTATAGTGGCCAAAAACGAATCAGAAAAGGGGGTGGTGATGAACAGAGTGTCTGAATTAAGCAGACCACTCTTACCCAGTCCAAATATCAGGGCTTGATCCATCACCGTTATTTATCTCACTGCACCATCCCAGCTCAGAACCTGGCTATATGCAAATCAGTCTGTCCCTGGCCCAGTGCATCATGGGAACAGGGCAGACTAAACTACCAAGCCAATTCTTCACCAGAAAGGAGACAAGCTACCGGGGACCGGTTTCTGGCATTTCAGCCGTCTTCGGCCCGGCTTGCTTGAATCCTGATGGTGCAGTGAGAAAGGGATTCATGTCTGAGTATACCCTGCCACACCTATAGTGGCCAAAAACGATTCAGAAAAGGGGGTGGTGATGAACAGAGTGTCTGAATTAAGCAGACCACTCTTACCCAGTCCAAAGATCAGGGCTTGATCCATCACCGTTATTTATCTCACTGCACCATCCCAGCTCAGAACCTGGCTATATGCAAATCAGTCTGTCCCTGGCCCAGTGCATCATGGGAACAGGGCAGACTAAACTACCAAGTAAGCATGGGCGGAAAATCCGTTTCGCTCGCGGATTTTGCGGATTTTCGGTAAATTCGCAATCCGCGAGATTCGCGAATCTCCCGCAAAATCCGCAAATCCGCGAGCAGCGGATTTTGCTCGCACTGTTCGCACTGTTCGCGTGAGTTCGCGCCCCGCGAATAAGTGCAAAATTGCATATGGCCGCGATACCCGCCACCCCCTCTCAACACACTCCCCAAGGATGGGAAACCGGAAACAGTTCTGAACTTTTGGAAGACGGGAGGGAGTGACCCTCCCGGCCGTATTTATTAAAATATGAAACAAAATTAAACATTAAAATAACAGTTTCATATTATGTACAATTTCATTACCACATTGCGATGTTTTGGCTAACCTTAACATATTCTCTAATACAAAGGTTCTCCTAGCCGAACTAACATCCTACAAAACATTGACTTGAAATTTTGAAATTGTACATCCTAACGTTTAAGGGCCAACGGCAAGGTCGTAACCGGTGTCAAGATCCCTAAACCCGAAATATCCCCCTCACTTGTGAGGGGCGACCGCACCGAGGTGTACCTCAAGTGCAACTACCAATTTCCCTTGACTTGACGGGGGCCCCAATAAACTCGACGCCACTTAAAGGTCGTTCGAGGACTCGTGTGAGGTATCTAGAAGGTAGCGTAGACCCCCTCCCAAACCCCACACAACTTACCACATCTGCCGTCGCAGATATCCTGGCCCCGGGAAATTCCCCAGGAGGGGGCTGTAGCCCCTCCTACCCAGGAAGGGGCCTTGACCGCCTTTCCTTTCCTTTCGGCGTCCCATCCTTAGAAGGGACCGCCTACCCGTTGAGGGGCCAATGGCCACCTCCCTCGAGCGCTCCCATCCGTAATGGGTGACGCCCACTCATAGGGATCTACCAATTAGTGCTCACCGATCATGACCTTACCGCCCGACCAAAAATAAATACGACAATTTAACTAAATTACTCAATTACAAAACAACCATAACCATTTCACGTATGATTACTGATCAATAGTTAGTGCAGAATTACTTTATTTGAAAAACATATTGTAGCTGACCATTCTTTATTGCATACTAAGAAGAACACGACAATCACCACAACCTGCAAAAAATAGAATTACCACATCAAAACTTTATTCAAAACAACTGGCTGTCCTCAGGGGCTGGTGGGTGGGTTCAAAATTGGCTCTTCGTTCCGTCTCGAGCTCACGTGCAGCGAGGGGGTGCAGCTTCAGAGCACAGGAACAAGAGGATGCGTTCTTGGCTTGTTGCTCCTTTTATCCGTCTTCAGGGCGGGCGTAAACCCGCCCCTGCCTGCCCTTAGGGCGTGGCCAGCCGCGTCAGTGTCTAGGCCAGCCCACTCGAGGGCGGGAAACAGCGCGCCCCGGCTACGCCGCTTCGGGCATACCAGCCGAGGCTCGCCTCCCGCCCAAAAATGGCTTCCCGGGGGGCTCGTGGTACTCGGCCATACGTTCGGGGGGACCGAATGGTCGCCCCTTTCCATATGGCCGCGATACCCGCCACCCCCTCTCAACATACTCCCCAAGGATGGGAAACCGGAAACAGTTCTGAACTTTTGGAAGACGGGAGGGAGTGACCCTCCCGGCCGTATTTATTAAAATATGAAACAAAATTAAACATTAAAATAACAGTTTCATATTATGTACAATTTCATTACCACATTGCGATGTTTTGGCTAACCTTAACATATTCTCTAATACAAAGGTTCTCCTAGCCGAACTAACATCCTACAAAACATTGACTTGAAATTTTGAAATTGTACATCCTAACGTTTAAGGGCCAACGGCAAGGTCGTAACCGGTGTCAAGATCCCTAAACCCGAAATATCCCCCTCACTTGTGAGGGGCGACCGCACCGAGGTGTACCTCAAGTGCAACTACCAATTTCCCTTGACTTGACGGGGGCCCCAATAAACTCGACGCCACTTAAAGGTCATTCGAGGACTCGTGTGAGGTATCTAGAAGGTAGCGTAGACCCCCTCCCAAACCCCACACAACTTACCACATCTGCCGTCGCAGATATCCTGGCCCCGGGAAATTCCCCAGGAGGGGGCTGTAGCCCCTCCTACCCAGGAAGGGGCCTTGACCGCCTTTCCTTTCCTTTCGGCGTCCCATCCTTAGAAGGGACCGCCTACCCGTTGAGGGGCCAATGGCCTCCTCCCTCGAGCGCTCCCATCCGTAATGGGTGACGCCCACTCATAGGGATCTACCAATTAGTGCTCACCGATCATGACCTTACCGCCACAGGCCGGATAGTTGACCGGCTATCCGGACCCCCCACACACTCCTACCTAAAGGTCATGTCTTAAAGCCCCCAGCCAAGCTATCAGGTCTCCTATGAGTAACTCGTTCCCCACCCGGGACAAATGAACACCATCACCCAGATACATACTGTCCCCTTTAATACAACCATGCGAAATAGAATGCAGTGTACTTGAACGGAACAATCGACTCGCTTTATTATTAATCTTCCTTACTGAATGATTCAGAGCAGAAACTGAAAGAGCCCCCCGCCACACTTTTCGCGGTATCATATGGGACCATGCGATTGTGCACCCTGGAACTCTTCTCGCTAACCAACTTACAGTGGAAAGCATTGCCTCAAGAAGTAGTCGTCTACCAGTGGACACCAAATCGTTGCCCCCAAGATGTACTATGACTATAGCCGGCGGTGACCTCGTCCGCCCTAACAAACCCTCGAAAAATGATTGAAACTGGTCAATACAGAGCCCGCCCTTTCCGTAGAAGGACACACTGTACCCGTATTCCCCAGCCACGTGAATCATGTCACCTGCTTTGAATACGTCCGCGGCCCGCCTCACGTATGAGTGGCCCACGACCCACACCTCCTTTTTCACAGCCGGTGATGTCTGACCGCTGACCCGGTGTTGGGTCGACTGCACAGTCCGCCCCGCCTCGTAGGCTTACGCAACTGAAAACCAAAGAAAACAAGAAGCGTGAGTACATCATTACAGCTTCACAACATGTGCAACCGCACATACCTTTTATAACAATTCGAGGACCAACGCCCCACACGTTTAACTTGTTCGACATTCAGACCCCTGGCTGTAGCCTCTGTAGCAGCCCCTATCCGAAAGGAATGGGTCCCAAACTCGCCGGGGTTCAAGCCCGCAGCGGAGATTGACATCGCAAGCACCCGCTGAAACTGAAACCTCGTCAGTGGGGTGGTGTCAGCGTGTCGCAACAATGTCCCCCCCCATGATGCCACCCTTTGTGCTAAATATTCCTCTACGCAATTTACCGGGCAAATGGAGGACCCGGGAATCCTATGTATGATTATGCAGTCCCCCATTGCACCCTGGTCGGTCTTGGACCTGACAAACGAGATGGACATTGTCTCCCCTCTGACCTGAACGTGCTCTCGGCACAGTCCCCCCGTCACATCCCGCTTGTTCCTCGCCACTAGTTCGCTTACCCGCATAGCCCCATGGAATGCCAGCGCAAAAGCGGCTCGGAATAACACTGTTTCATATTGGGATGAACACGTTGAAGGGAGTACAGATAATAACAGGGCCAGCCTATCCAGACCTATCGGGCGCCTTTCATCTACTCTGCGACCCTCAAGGCGTTGCCACCCACGTAGCGCTTTTTGTACAACGAAAGACGCTGTCGGGTCCTGGATCCCATAAGCCCTTGCCACAAAGGAAATGGCTGCCCGATGCCTCTGGGCAGTAGCCACAGATTTGCCTGCCTGATGTAAAGTCAATAATATCAAACTCCAGTGTAGCAGGTATCACATATTTACTCAAATCAGAACCAATCTTATGGAAGGCAAAAGAGACACGGAGAGATTGTGGAATCTGTTCTTCAACTGATTTTATATAAATTCAATAAAGTAAATTTCAGATCAAAGTATGGGGAGACATACAGAGAAAGCAAAAAAGAAGTGAAAAGGGGTACATATCATTTCACCACATCGATTCACCGCTTAAACATCAGCTCCAATCAATTTTATAAACAACAACCAATAGAAGTTAATTGATAATGGTTGTATGTCTGTGCACAAGCAACAGAGAAGGAGATGATGTAGCTGTCGACGTTTCGGTCTTTATATTGCTGTCGTCGTCAAGACCATCATCAGGACCATGAAGTTCATTTGCAAGTAAAATAAACCCCCTGAAAATTCCAGTTGTGTTATTCTCATCTGAAATTTGTAGTATTTAAAAACGATTCTCATACAAGATAAATGTAGACTCAGCGCTGATGTTAATTCTAACACTGAGGTGTAAGGCCAGTGTCTGGAATTTTTGTTATGGCACGGATGGCAGGATGTCTCTACGTAGTATCGCGAACAATCTGTGACAGATTGTTCGCGATACTACGTCGACAGCTACATCATCTCCTTCTCTGTTGCTTGTGCACAGACATACAACCATTATCAATTAACTTCTATTGGTTGTTGTTTATAAAATTGATTGGAGCTGATGTTTAAGCGGTGAATCGATGTGGTGAAGTGATATGTACCCCTTTTCACTTCTTTTTTGCTTTCTCTGTATGTCTCCCCATACTTTGATCTGAAATTTACTTTATTGAATTTATATAAAATCAGTTGAAGAACAGATTCCACAATCTCTCCGTGTCTCTTTTGCCTTCCATAAGATTGGTTCTGATTTGAGTAAATATGTGATACCTGCTACACTGGAGTTTGATATTATTGATACGACTCCCAACTGATCTGAAACATTATTCAAACAAATCCCTTGTAGCATTTCTTTGACCTAAAAATAACCATTGCCCAAGCCTACAAGGGTTTATTGGGTTTCCCCCGGTACGATCACGTGCCTGATGTAAAGACAGCAGGAAATTTACCACCCACTCCTCCTGGCCCCAAAGCTCCCCTCCAGCAGTCCCCAAAAAGGCCAAATAGGAACGGAACGCCCCTTCATATGCCTTCCTTGTCCTGGGTGCTAAACTCTCTCCCACGAGGTTTCGTAGTTCGGGGCACCGAGAGACCAGAGAGCTTCGGGAAAGGGTGCCGCCACCGGGTCCGCTGTGGGCAGAAAACCCCAGAAGGCCTGCATACGGAAACGAGAAAGCGCATCAGCCGCCTGGTTCATCACCCCCGGCACATGTCTTGCCTTAAATAGGACATTCAATTGCATACACAACAAGACAATTTCTTTCAGCAGCCTCAGGATCCATTTGCATCGTGCCGCCTGGCTATTGATACACTCAACCACGGTCATGTTATCAGACCAGAACACCACAGAGTGATCTCTAAACCCCTCAGGCCAAGTTTTCAGGGCCACCAGAATGGGGAACAGTTCAAGAAAAGCAATGTTATTCGTCAACCCATCCTCATGCCACCATGACGGCCATTTTTGAGCCGACCATTGTGTGCCAAAGATGGCACCAAAACCAATGCTCCCAGCCGAATCTGTCCACAGCCCCAGCTCCTCGGAGGACACCGCCGGTTTGTTCCAGACAACTCGACCATTGAAATCCGCCAGAAATGCCAACCAAATGCGCATGTCCTGGCGAACCTCGGCCGAGAGCCTCGTGCGATGGTGACCCTCCTTCAGGCCGACCATGGCCTGAGCGATCGAGCGGGAAAAGGGGCGGGCCATCGGTATTACTCTCAGGGCAAAATTCAGCTGTCCCACCAATTGTTGTAATTGCTGCAACTTAACCTTAGACTGACTAATACACGTCTCCAGGGAGGCCCTGAACCTTAGCACTTTTTCTCTTGGTAAACGAAAACAACCCTCCTCCGAGTCGAGCTCGATCCCCAGAAACTCGAGGCAAGTCGAAGGACCCACCGTCTTACCGGGTGCCAATGGCACACCAAAATGATTCATTAAGACACAAAATTCATTCAAAGCCTGACCACATTCCGGATCCCCGGCTGCCCCTAGAAACAAAAAGTCATCGAGATAATGCATAACCTGATGAAACCCCGTCTTCCTTGTGAAGACCCATTGCAGGAAACAACTGAACTGCTCGAAATAGGAACAAGATATAGAGCACCCCATTGGCATACATCTATCCATGTAATAGTGTCCCTGAAACATGAAACCAAGGAGACGCTGATCGTCTGGATGTACCGGGAGCAACCGGAACGCTGACTCGATATCAGATTTCGCCATCAGCGCACCGGGCCCTAGGCGATTCAAAATGGCTACGGCCTCATCGAAAGATGCATACCGTACTGAACACACTGCCGGGTCTATCGCATCGTTTACGGAAAAACCACGTGGGGCTGATAAATTATGTATCAGCCGAAACTCACCCGGGTCCTTCTTGGGGACCACCCCTAAGGGGGAACAAACAAAGTTAGCAACCGGTGGCACATTAAACGGACCGGCGACTCGACCTTGAGCCACCTCTTTCCCAATCTTCTCCTGTACCACGGTCGTGTGCTGCAAGACTGATATTTGGTTTTTACATTTCGCTAAACCCTGAAACTCCCCCACTGGGATGCGGAAACCATATGAAAACCCGTTCCGCAACACCCCAGCGGAAGCGTGGTCCGGGTATTTGCTGAGCCAAGGAATCATTGCCATGGTATCAATCGGAGTAGGTAAAGGCGCCCCTCGGACTATTTCAGACCTGTTTGGCGCCTCCTCTACCCCCGTTATCACCCGTTTTGGCTCTGCACATGGACTCAGGATGGGACGCTTGCCCACACCCGCTACATTCGTGCCTAAATTTGCATGACCCCTGGGGCCTCGTACATTTACCCCTGTTAAAGTTCCAACAACTCCCCTTTTTACCTGTGGTGCCGTTCGGCCTGGACTGGTATTCGTTACTCGCGCCTGATCGAAAGGAGGTCCCAGAATATTGGCGGGAGGACTCCCCCACACTACTCCCTACTAATGGCAAATTCAACATACCAGTATCCGCCATTTTCGACCATGACACAGAATCGTAACAATCCCAAGTTAAGTTTTTATCATGTTCTTTCGCTTTTCTGAAAATATTATCGTAACAGAACCACTGATTGCCCCCATGTGACACGGAATACCCCATGATCCGTGACTGATAAATCGGCAATTCAGACAGTAATTCAGGCCTACGTTCGCCCAGGATGGATGTAAAAATCCCCCACGCCTTGCCCCAATTGCCAATGTTCTCATTTACCTTGAAGGCGGCCATCTTTGCGCGCCAAACACCCGGATGCATGAGCTCCTTTTGGCTCTTAACATATTCCATCTCATAATGATCGGTAAGCAACGAGAAGATGTTCACATACTCATCTGCCCATATCTTCTCCTTAATAGCTAGAGGGACATGTTGACCCAACTTTTCCCTTCTTGACGGGGCAGACTCATCCCTCGCAATCGGCAATGGCCGCTTACCTGAACCGGAAGCTGTATCTGCGGCTGAGCCTATCCCAGGTGGCTTTCCTCCTGCCGCGGCCGGCGTGATGACTGGCGATGCTGCCTTCGCCGCCTCCCTTGTTTCACGCAGTTGCCTCATCAAAACCCGTGCGTCGTCAGCCGTGGCGCCCTCGTTATTTTTACCCAACCACGCTGCTAATTGTGCTGCCAGCTCGGGCGGCATATCCTCCCCGGACACGGGGGTGACCACCACGGGAATCGGATTCCCCTCCGCCGGCACCGGAGTTGGTTCTTCGAGTGGGGTACAGGGAACCGGGATGTCCCCTCCAGCTGCTCCCCTTCTGGGCCTCTTGCCTTTTCCTCCCGGAGCTGCTCCAGCCAACGGACGTTTCGGTCCCTCTTCCCCATCTTTCTCCGCCATTCTCTTCTTTAAGTCGGTCACCTCTTTCATAAGAACACGCAGCATCTGGTCGGTAGTCATTCGCTTTCCAACTTTCTTAGGCATTCTCCAACAGAATATCTGTAAAACAAACAAGAAAGATTAACACGTTCAAAATTGGCTCTTCGTTCCGTCTCGAGCTCACGTGCAGCGAGGGGGTGCAGCTTCAGAGCACAGGAACAAGAGGATGCGTTCTTGGCTTGTTGCTCCTTTTATCCGTCTTCAGGGCGGGCGTAAACCCGCCCCTGCCTGCCCTTAGGGCGTGGCCAGCCGCGTCAGTGTCTAGGCCAGCCCACTCGAGGGCGGGAAACAGCGCGCCCCGGCTACGCCGCTTCGGGCATACCAGCCGAGGCTCGCCTCCCGCCCAAATATGGCTTCCCGGGGGGCTCGTGGTACTCGGCCATACGTTCGGGGGGACCGAATGGTCGCCCCTTTCCAGAAATACGATCTTAGCAAAACTGAAAGTAATTACCAGGTTCAAAAGTTCAGGCTCATCATTAGTAGCCATTTCCTGTAGTGCTTCCTGAGGGGCCCCTCCAGAGTTCAGTTGCCAGTTGAAACTATTATGTGACCCTGCTCTGAACCTCAGAATAGTTACACATATGCCACAAAGGTCCTGAATTACAGCTAAGGGAGACAAGCAGGAGCCAGGCTGGAAGTTCAAATCCATTAATCAGCCCCTAATGCATTATTGTCAGTTGGGGCAGGGCAGGTGTTGTAACTAATTTTGCAACAATGAAAGCACTTAGCAAGTGCAAAAGATCACTAATCAGGAAGCACTAAGGAAGCAGGTGCCAGCTAAAAAAATATTCTGTGACACATTAATCAGCCCCAAATTAATTCAGGTCACTTGAGGCAGGGAAGGTGTGCTTGCGTTGCCACAATAATGTACACTGACTGGACAACCAGAGGGTGCTGTGATGAAACAGAGGGTGGCATGGGTGAGCCAGAGGGTGGCATGAGTAGTCAGAGAGTGGCAGTGGTGACAGAGAGTGGCAGTGATGAAGAAGAGTGTCCCAAACAGGCTGGACACGTAGAAACAACAAGTTCGCGAAACTTGCGACCCGACAGGTAAGTTCGCAATTTGCGACATTGTAAAAAACCCTCGCGAACTGGCAGAAACCCGCGCAAACACAAAAAAAAAAAATCCGCAAATTCGCGAGAATTCGCCGATTTTGCGGATTGCGAGTTCGCAAATCCGCAAAATTCGCGAACGCGAGATTCGCAAAATTCACCCATGCTTACTACCAAGTCAATTCTTCACCAGAAAGGAGACAAGCTACCGGGGACCGGTTTCTGGCATTTCAGCCGTCTTCGGCCCGGCTTGCTTGAATCCTGATGGTGCATTGAGAAAGGGACTCATGTCTGAGTATACCCTGCCACACCTATAGTGGCCAAAAACGATTCAGAAAAGGGGATGGTGATGAACAGAGTGTCTGAATTAAGCAGACCACTCTTACCCAGTCCAAAGATCAAGGCTTGATCAATCACCGTTATTTATCTCACTGCACCATCCCAGCTCAGAACCTGGCTCTATGCAAATCAGTCTGTCCCTGGCCCAGTGCATCATGGGAACAGGGCAGACTAAACTACCAAGACAATTCTTCACCAGAAAGGAGACAAGCTACCGGGGACCGGTTTCTGGCATTTCAGCCGTCTTCGGCCCGGCTGCTTGAATCCTGATGGTGCAGTGAGAAAGGGACTCATGTCTGAGTATACCCTGCCACACCTATAGTGGCCAAAAACGATTCATAAAAGGGGGTGGTGATGAACAGAGTGTCTGAATTAAGCAGACCACTCTTACCCAGTCCAAAGATCAGGGCTTGATCCATCACCGTTATTTATCTCACTGCACCATCCCAGCTCAGAACCTGGCTATATGTAAATCAGTCTGTCCCTGGCCCAGTGCATCATGGGAACAGGGCAGACAAAACTATCAAGCCAATTCTTCACCAGAAAGGAGACTAGCTACCGGGGACCGGTTTCTGGCATTTCAGCCGTCTTCAGCCCAGCTTGCTTGAATCCTGATGGTGCAGTGAGAAAGGGACTCATGTCTGAGTAACCCTGCCACACCTATAGTGGCCAAAAACGATTCAGAAAAGGGGGTTGTGATGAACAGAGTGTCTGAATTAAGCAGACCACTCTTACCCAGTCCAAAGATCAGGGCTTGATCCATCACCGTTATTTATCTCACTGCACCATCCCAGCTCAGAACCTGGCTATATGCAAATCAGTCTGTCCCTGGCCCAGTGCATCATGGGAACAGGGCAGACTAAACTACCAAGCCAATTCTTCACCAGAAAGGAGACAAGCTACCGGGGACCGGTTTCTGGCATTTCAGCAGTCTTTGGCCCGGCTTGCTTGAATCCTGATGGTGCAGTGAGAAAGGGACTCATGTCTGAGTATACCCTGCCACACCTATAGTGGCCAAAAACGATTCAGAAAAGGGGGTGGTGATGAACAGAGTGTCTGAATTAAGCAGACCACTCTTACCCAGGCCAAAGATCAGGGCTTGATCCATCACCGTTATTTACTGAATCATTTTTGTCCACCATAAGCGCGGAAGGTTATACTCAGGTGTGAGTCCCTAGCTCATTGCACCATCAGGATTCAAGCAAGCCGGTCCGAAGACGGCTGAAATGCCAGAAACCGGTCCCCGGTAGCTTGTTTTCTTCCCAGTATAAGATTTGGCTTGGTAGTTTGGTCTGCCCTGTTCCCATGATGCACTGGGCCAGGGTCAGACTAATTTGCATATAGCCAAGTTCTGAGCTGGCATGGTGCAGTGAGCTAAAAAACGGTGATGGATCAAGCCCTGATCTTTGGACTGGGTAAGAGTGGTCTGCTTAATTCAGACACTCTGTTCATCACCATCCCCTTTTCTGAATCATTTTTGTCCACCAAAAGCGTGGAAGGGTATACTCAGATGTGAGTCCCTAGCTCATTGCACCATCAGGATTCAAGCAAGCCGGGCCGAAGACGGCTGAAATGCCAGAAACCGGTCCCCGGTAGCTTGTTTCCTTCCCAGTATAAGAATTGGCTTGGTAGTTTGGTCTGCCCTGTTCCCATGATGCACTGGGCCAGGGTCAGACTAATTTGCATATAGCCAAGTTCTGAGCTGGGATGGTGCAGTGAGCTAAAAAACGGTGATAGATCAAGCCCTGATCTTTGGACTGGGTAAGAGTGGTCTGCTTAATTCAGACACTCTGTTCATCACCACCCCCTTTTCTGAATCACCCCTGGGGTAGTGTTAGATTTGAACACATTCCCAGGTTTACGATTTCTTGGAGATCTGAGAATGCTTCAAATTCCATGGGTGTTGAGCAGAAACACCCACAACAAAACCCATGGAATACCCCTTTCACACAGCGGCTTCATATGGCCTTGCAAATATGCTGCAGCACATTACACCACCGGAACATTAAATAAGTGACTCTCTGGATGCGCAAAAGTGCTGCAAGGGGCCTCATAAACGAGGTCCACAACTTCTATGTAGACTAAAAAAGTGTGAACCTTCATCCTCAAGGATTCTCAACCCCTTTACAGCCCCTATATCTAAATTGGTTCCTAAATCCTCAATGGTATTCTTTGCTCAACCATTCCAACTTTAATTATTTGAGATACTCTTTTGACTTTCTAAGGAGGTCTCAAAAATCAGAATAAACAAAGTAATCCTTCAGATTGTGGGAACCAAATATTTATTAGGAAACCTGAGATTAATCAATTTGTACATGTATGAATATGGCTGGGGGCGTGGCTTAAGGGCCGATGTGATCGGGAGCGGAACTCGGAGCTCCTCCGCAGCCGACCTCTGTAGCAACTAATCATGAGCACTAATTTGGGCCCCCGGCACTGAAATTCGTGTCGGAATACCTGGCGCCCGTTTTGGAGCTGATTGTGACAATACTGTAAGCGGTCGAAGAGAGGAACGAGGGCTATTTCTCCACCGCAGAAGCCCGCCGAATCGAGACCTAAAATGGTGGCCCCCTTCGGCAGGACAGCCTCCTCAGTGAGGGCCCGACAGCAGTGGATTGTGGGTATCCTGGGAGCGTCTCTGCCTGTAGGCGACACAGCCCGAGGGAAGGACGTGACTTACCTGGGCATCCGAGGTGAGGAGGCACCGAGGGGCAGTGGGAGCGAGCAGCTATCTTCTGGCTGGCGGGCGGTAGATGCCTGACTTCAAGATGGCGGCGCCCGGGACACAGCTTGAGCCGCAATAAGGCCTCATACACTTGAATCCTGCCGTCACCTATGCAGTATTTGGGAGTGCTCCTTGGACTGAGATGCTGAGTGGGAGACAGCCTGAACTATTATTGAAGTGAAGGGGAGGTCTCGCCTGGCGAGCAGTACTTAGGTTCCCTGTGAGTAATTGGGACCCGGGACGAAGTGGAAGCGCAAAGCGCGCAAAAAGCTGAGGGGCAGAAGAAGTGGGCCTGATTGAAGTGACCCTGCCTGGAATAAGTTTGGTAGACTGTGGTGCAGGCACCCGTTGGCTGGAGGCAACCACTGCGAGCTGAGTGGACTACCTTCAGGGGCTGTCCATAGGGATGGAGCAGGTGACTCCTGGGCCCAGCTGGACTTTGATTAGAGTGGCGGAAGGGATCGGTGTCGACACGAGGACCACCATACTGGGGGCTGCTGCTGGTGTGGAAGGCCTGCGGCTCGAAGCTGGACGGACGGGTTCTGTTAGCTGGCGAAGGCGTGGGAAACCTCAAACACCGAGCGGCACGGGCTCGCAGCGGGGTCGGGGACTGTGAGTCCCGGAACAGGCATCAGGGGACAGCAGCCCTTACTGGAGCGGGGTGAAAGCTCAGGGCCTCCTCGGTGCGCTTGGTGTGATGGGCAGGGTATCCAAGAAAAAGAGATTCGAGGTGTTACGCTTAGATGAAGTGGAGCAGCACACAGAGGATGAGAATGGTAACGTTGGGAGATGGAGGCCGGGAAGGAATGGAGACCCTACATTGGGGAAATAATGCTGGCCATTGTGGCCTCACGGGAGGCACTCGAGAAGAGAATGGACGCCATTGGATCGTACCTCACCCTCCTGAAGGATGACCATCGGAAGCTTAAGGAGAGAGTGGCGACTCATGAAACCACTCTGAAGGACATCCCGGATACTCGCTGAACGAGGTAACACACAGGGTTAAAGTGCTAGAGGTACGAGCAGAGGACAGTGAGGGGCGCTCATGGCACAACAATCTCTGCACAGTGGGGATCCCGGAGCGTGAAGAGGGGCGGACACGGTCCAGTTCTTGGAAAAATGGCTGAGAAGAGAGGTAGCACCAGAGGGCCTATCTCCATTCTATGCGCTGGAGCGGGCGCATAGGGTTCCGGCTCGCCCACCTAAACCTGGATCTCCAACGCAACCAATGGTGGAAAGACTGTCGCATTATCGCGACCGAGACTTTATCCTGAGGGTGGCTCGAGAACAACAGAATTTGCAAATAGGAAACAGTAAGGTGCTGATATTCCCGGATTACACCAGGGAGGTCCAATGTCAACGCTCATCCTTCCTGGCGGTTAAGAAAAAGCTACGTCAGCTCCCTCTCCCCTATGCCATGCTGTTTCTGGCACGTCTGCGGGTGACTGCAGATGAAAAGACCCACTTCTTTCTTACACCGCAGGCAGCATGGGAATAGCTGAAGGCTCATGATGACCGGCTGCTCCCGCCTCCCAGGTGACTTCGCCCCGAGAACGACAGACGAGGTCTCCGCTGAGGGGAGGCCCACTTCTACGGTGGATAAGCGTCAGGAGCATGACAGAGCGGTGCAGGCGGTGGCGGCCATCAGTCAAGGAGTGGTTAGCCCAGCGAGCAATGATACCGACATCGAGAAGAGCGGAACAGAAAGTCCTGATCTGGTAGCGACTAAGAGCTATCGGAGAAGGAGGTGCCGGACGTCACCCCGCAGACAGCTGATGGGACCTTTGGGTGATGGGGCTGCAGAGGGTATGTGGGGCCTGTGCTAAAGGGTCAGTTGTGATTGCTGGGCTCAGGGGCCGATCTGATGGGGGCAGCATGGCAGAAGATGACTTTCCAAGACTGCCGGGGACCCAACGGGCCATGCAGACTTCCAAGAAGGTGGGGGAAGGGTGGGTTCTGGGGGCATTGTGCGGGAGCCACACGTTACCTCCTAGTTACGGTTCTGTATATGACTAGTTTGGTTTGGATGGGAACCTGTTCTTGTGTGCCTGTCCTGGAGTGTGGGAGTTGGGTGAAGTTTGACTGTTGGGTGGGATGGGCGAGGGTCAGACATGTCGCTAGGGGTTTTTTAGAAGACCGAATGCATACGTTGGATCCATGGGCACATCCGTAGACCTTAAGGTTATGTCTTGGAATATACGGGGGATGCACACTATGTGTCAGCGACACAAAATACATGGCTACCTAGTGCGGCGAGTACACATCGCACTGCTTCAAGAGACCCATCTGACAAAGGCAGAGGGAATGACTTTACAGCAGCGCTGGAGGGGGCAGGTATTCCACACTACTTACTCGGCCTATGCCAGCGGGACATTGATTTGGGTACGGGCGGGGGTCCCATTTTAATGTGTGAGACAGGTGATTGACCCAGAGGGCAGGTTCTCAGTTGTCACGGGGCACCTGGATTACACGAGGAAGCATATATGCCCCCAATATCGACCGGTCCTCCTTTTTTGCACAACTCTCACAGAAATTGGCTGGGGAACTAACGGGTCCTGTTCTCTTGTGGGGGGACTTTAATTGTGTGACTGATGTAGTTCTGGACCGATCCCACCTATCGCTCCCAGACGCCACTGCTCGTAGGCTTGCAGACATCAGGCATGACTGGCAGCAGCGCTGGGGGCTTACGGACACTTGGAGGGCCCACCACCCTAGGGACCGAGACTACTCTTACTTTTCAGCGGTCCATGAGCTTCATGTTCGGCTGGACGCTGTGTTGTGTTCCCCTGATGTCCACATGATGATCACAATGAGCGAGTATCTAGCTAGGACAGCCTCGCATCACAACCCCCTCTTGGTGAACCTGCACTGGGTTCAACTCAGGACGACGATCCCTAATTGGTGGCTCCGAACTGAGATCTTGGAGGACCAGGTCTTTCGAACCACCATAGGTACCGCCACAGAGGACTATTTCCAACCCAACATGCTCACTTCTTCCAGTCTGCATAACAAGTGGGACGCATTCAAGATAGTGCTACGTGGGCGGTGTATTGGGGAAGCTGTTGGAGTTCGTAGATTTTTATTGAGTGAGGTACAGCAGGGAGAACGACGGCTCAGGGAGAAAAAAAGGGAGAGACCGGGACGGCAGGACACACAAGAAGGGCTACTGAAGGCGAAGGAAGAGCTGGCAACGCAAGTGGAGAGGTTGAGGTGCTTTGATTACAGGCATACATGGTGCGGGCACATGCCGAGTGGGATAAGTCTGGGGCACTCCTAGCTTGGTTGGCAAACCTGGCACGTAGAGGTACATCGATCCTTGAGCTAAGGGTAGAGGGGGGGGCAGTCCACTACAGACAGCAGGCCATTAACACGAAATTCTTGGAATAATATTCCACCCTTTATAGTAGCAAGTTGGACCCTAGAGCGCTAGAGGAAGGGGATTTCCTTGACATAGAATTACCCCAGATTGACACGGAAAAGGCATAGAATTTGGTCCCAGGCCAAGAAGTGCCTTACTGAACATGTGGTGGATCTTGAAACAATAGACCAACCGCAACTGGCATGTGTACTACCGATAGACTATGAAAAGGCCTTCGATAGCTTAGAATGGCCATACCTATTTCGGGTTTAGGGCCTTTGGCTTAGGTGAGGGATTTGTGGCCTTCACGAAGATTCTTTATGCCCATTCGACGGCCGGGGTACGGACGGGAAGGGCAATTTCAGCGGCTTGTGACGTGGGCAGAGGGACGAGGCAGGGCTGCCCACTGTCTCCCCTTCTGTTTGCCCTGGCAATAGAGCCGCTGGCGGCTCGCGCACGGACAGGGGGACATTACAGGGGCCTAGAGGGGATGGGACAGATGCACTATATTGCCCTTTATGCTGATGATTTGTTAATGCTCCTTGCCAATGCTGCTGATGTGCTGCGGGGAGTCCTGGAATTGCTGTAGAGGTTGGGGCGAGTGGGGGAACTCAAGGTTAATTGGGCCAAGACCTATGTGTTTCTGCTACTTGAGGGGTGGGGCGACCCTCCGGAGGGACTTGATGTCAGATGGGAAGGCAATTGCCTGTCTTATTTGGGGTCCACATTTATCATGAGACTGCTGACTTATTTGAGGGTAATGTAGGGCGGGCCCTGCGAACTACAAAGAGTAATTTTGAATTCTGGGGGTCACTACCTCTGTCGGTCACGGGGCAAGTGGCATTGCTAAAAATGGTTACCCTGCCCGTTTGCTTTGTTACTTTGTTACACTGCCGCTCTGGGTGCTTGGGAAGTGCTTTGCCCAACTCAGCTCGATGGTTTCGAGCTTTCTATGAAGCTCAGGAAGGCGCCGAGTGGCACTGACTTCTATGATGCGTCCCAGACAAGAAGGGGGATTCGCAGTACCTGATTTCGAGGCGTACTACCATGCAGCCCAGTTCCAGTGGTTCACACAGCGGATGGTGGAGAAGCTGGGAGTTGAGGCAGATCAGAGCGGTAGGGACCTGGGCCTTCGCCACCTGACTTAGATTATGTTTCAGCTTCCGGTGTGTGAAAGAGAAGTGCCCAAAGATTTATGGGTAGTGCGGCAATGCTGGACCAGGGCTCTACGGCGCAATAAAGTGGGTCCTGCGTATGGCCCTGAGATTCCGGTGTGGTTCTGCGAGGAACGGCCCCACGGTGGGGATTGGCAGCGGCTGCAGGAATGGGAGGAGCTGGGGATCTCCTCTATTGGGGATCTATATGAGGATGGTGCCTTCTCACCATTTCCGGACCTCATGAACAGGCATGAGCTGCCTGCTCAGGACTTCCTTCTGCATGCAGCAGTGACGGCTGCTGTGCGCAAGCATTGGAAAAAGGGGATGGAGGAACCACAGGTTTTCCTCCCTTGCAAATACGTGGTCACCTCTGCAGGTAAAATCAAGGCGGTCACATGCTTGTATAGGAGACTGACGCAGGGCTCAAAGACTCCTCTGAAGGGACTGCGCATTAAATGGGATGCTGATCTGGGTATGCCGATAGAGACAAAACCCTGGGAAATGCTACTGGAACGAGCGGGGAAATGCTCTCGGAATGCGAGATTTTACCGGGCGTATCTCACGCCTTGCAAAATCAATGAATTTTTTGGATCCCGCACTACCTGCCCGCGGTGCAGATTGGAAGACGCAGAGTTCATGCATATGTTATGGGATTGTCCATTGCTCCAGGGGTACCGGGGGGAGGTCATGGCCAAGCTGACAGAGGTGACGGACAGGGAACTGCAATCTACCCAAGGAGTGTGCCTGTTACACTGGTTCCCCCAAACTGCCCGCAACAAAATCACTAGTAAATTCTTGGACCTGGGGTTAGTACTAGCCAAACGAGAAATTACCGGCCATTGGAAGTTGGTCACAGGCCCCAGTGGGGCGCTGGCTGCGGGAATTTATGAAATGGGTGGACTTCGAGGGGACCCTTCGGCTCCAGCTAGCTCAGAGAACTGATAATGACAAACTGTGGGACGCGGCGAGAGCTTGGGTTGCGATGGTAGATCTTCTTAAGAACCTGGGTGATGACGACGACTGACCTTGTTGAAAATTGGTCTCATCCTTATGATACATGAGAGCACAACCTTGGACTGCAGGGGGCGAGGGTAGATGAGGAAATGGCCAATGTAGGTGCACCCACCTAAGTGCGACATGGATCAATGCCATAGGGATTCCAGCGGACCATGTGATATACTGATTGTGCAGCGAGAGTGCTGTTAGGGAGAGCGACATGTCTGAGGGGAGGAGGGAGGTGGGGTTACTGGGATGGGGCTGGTGTGGGGGCATGAGTTGGGGGGGTGTTACTTTCCTGGTTACCTGGTATGGTGCATAGGTGTTGAAAGTGCTTGTATAACCTGGGAGTACCATGTTTCAGCCTCTCCGGGCTATACCGCCAGCTGGGTGGAATTCGACTTCTACATTTGAGGGGCTACTCACCCTGTGAGGAAGAAAAGGTCGGCCTGGACGATCCAATGGGACACGGGGATGTGACATGAAGGGTTCGTAACTGTATGCTGAGTTGAGCATTTATGATGTATTTTATGAGATCCTATGAGTGTTGCACTTGTACGAAGTGTGAAATTTGAATAAAGTCTGTTTAAAAAAAGTATGAATATGGCTATTTAAAAGGAGAAACACCCTCACCCACCTATTTGCTCATTCCATTATGCACCATTGTTGATATCTGTTGCAAATGACGGTCTTTTGGGAGGTGTTCTCCCAGATTTTCACCTTTTGTTGCTGAACTTTGTTTGTTTGCTGTAGGGCTGTCCCATAGCACTTTACCCTTCTTAACTATTGCTGAAGTGCTGGGGCTCTTCATTTCAAACATGGTAAAAATTGGCACGCATCTTATTCACATGTTCAATGTACTCAAAATGTCCTAGTTCATGATGCTACCTCTACCCAGGGATTGTAAATTAAATGCTGCTAGTGGACTGCAGCCGTCATTTCACCACCCACTACAGTTGCCCTGTAAAGCATGTCTCCAGGCCTGGCATTTCAGCCTGGGTGGCAGGTTTAGACTGACATTTCAACTTGGTAAATACACATTTTGCTTGCCCTAAAACCTTCCTTTCCAATACTTATAAGTCAACAGTAAGGTAGGCCTTAAAAGCCCACAGGGCAGGGGGCATGGAACTGGCTTACTGGGTGCCCTCCACCCACAGCCTGGCACTGGGCATAAAAGTGAACCCATAAAGAAGAGGATGAGGACGGGTTTTAGGAAGAAGTGGAAAAGAGACCCTGCAGTGTCCCCAGAGCTAAACGGAGAGGAGAATTGTCCTGCACCGGGACCAGAGCCAGAAGAAGAAGGGAGGCCCCTAAGAGTGAAGTCATCTGCCCCACCTGAAGCAGAGAACAGTGAGTCAACCTACAGCCTGGGCCCTTCAAAGTTGGGGGACAAGTAGGCTGAGAGTTCTCTGAAAATGTAGTTAGCCGACCTAACCCTGACTGGAAAGGAGTAGAGGGCAGCAGCTGAGAGAGCCTACGAGGAAAAGAGCCTGGATATGGATGAGAGGGAAATGCTGCGGTCCCATTAGATTATCCAGAAAGAGCTGCATCTGAAGGCAAGATAGGTCAGAGTCCAGTGATGATGGTTGCAGTGACATAGATGTGCCAAGGAGAGGTAAAAGGGTCTAGATCCCAAAGACCTGGGGCCTGATTAACAAAGGGCCTCCACACTCATAGCGGAGGCCCTGCAGTTGTATGGGAGTCTCCATACTCGGGCCAGAATCTCTGCAATGAGAATTCTTGTTGCAGACATTCTGCCTCAAGTGTGGATACTCCCCCACAATTGCGGGCCTCCAGCACGAGTGAGGAGGACCTTTGTGAATCAGGCCCTTGTGTCTAACTTTGTGGTAGGGGGTGAAATAGACAAGTAGTTTGCGGCCAATGAGGTAGCTGTGTGCATGCACAAAGTCCCAGAGGACTCCAGTCACAGGAACAGACACCCTACTGCCCCTAAGAAAAGCTGACAGGATGAGGTATGCCCTCATGAACAAAGTGCCTATTGTCAAGGTTCCTCTTACCACAGAGAAATACAGCTTAAAGTTCAAGGGTAGCCAAAAGTTGTCTCACCCAAGCTGGGTTGATTTTGTGGATTGCTCAAGTAAGCCATTAGGTGGTTTAGTAAAGGACAGCAAAGTGAGTGACAGTGCATGTTCAGTAAGTGCTTTGCAGTGTTGCACCAATACCTCATTGACTCCAAGCTCACTATGCCCAGAAAGCTTGCAAAGGAGGCTGACTTGTGAATCAGTACCAGAGTATCAAAGAAAGTAAATGGGTGGGACCACAAGAAAGGTGGAAAAAGTCCCCATCAAAGGAAGTAGGGGAGAACATGTAAAACCAAAAGGATTCTCTAAAGTGCCCCAAACGAGTTTTCAGGGGAACTGATCTCAGGCTAATTCTGATGCTAAGAGGAAGGCTATTGGGTGAGCAAAAGACACACAGATGATGGACAGAATGCTGAGCAAATCAAACATTCACCCCCAATCAAGAGATCTGGATTAAATCTATTGTTCTTTTGCTCACCACGCCACCCCAGTTTAGACCCAGTCATATGAAAATCAGACTTGACCCCGTGCCTCATGGGAACAGTCCAGGATGAACTGCCAAGCCATGTCCTCTCTGGAGCTGAAAAAAGCATCCTGGGACCGGTTTCGGGGTATCACCCTTCATCAGCCAGGCTAGCTTCAATCCAGTGCCACGGTGAGCCCAGGACCCACGTATTGGCATACCCATCCGATTTAGGGCGCGAAAGCAAAAGGCACACAGTTGATGGGTGGAAAGAAGAGCAAATCAAACATTCAGCCCAGTTTAGACCCATCCATTGCAAACCAGTCTTGACCCCCCCTCCTCATGGGAACAGTCCAGCCTGAACTGCCAAGCCAGGTCCTCCCAAGACTGGAAAAAAGCATCCTGAAACCGGTTTCAGGTTATCACCCCTCATCAGCCAGGCTAGTTTGAATCCAGTGGCACAGTGAGCAAGGGACGCATATCTGAGCATATCCATCCGACGTAGGGCAAAAAGTGCTGCAGCAACAAATGATATAGGGAATGCTGAATGAATCAAACATTTACCCCCTGTCCAGAGATCTCGGGTAAATCCATTGTTTTTTTTGCTTGCTACACCACCCGAGTTTAAATCCAGCAATATGAAAATCAGTCTTGACCCTGCTCCTCATGGGAACTGTCCAGCCTAACTGGCAATTTGGGTCCTCCCTGGACTGGAAACAAGCACCTGGGACCAGTTTCGAGTTATCACCCCTCACCGTACAGGCTAATTTGAATCCAGTGGCACAGCGAGCAAGGGACCCACGTCTGGGCATACCAATCCCACTTAGTGCGAAAAGTGCTGGGACAACAAATGATGTTTACAGAATGCTAAATAAATCAAACATTCATCCCCAGTCAAGTGATCAGGGTTAAATTTCTTATTCTTCTGCTCACTATGCCACCCCAGTTTGGACCCAGCCATATGCAAATCAGACTTTACCCTGCTCCTCATGGGAACAGTCCAGCACGAACTGCCGGGTCAACCCTGGATCGGAAAAAAGCATCCTGGTCCGTAACAGCCTATGAGGGGAGTCAGAAGGACCTGGAACCTGAAAAAGTGGCCTAGGTGCCTTCTAAAAAAAGCAAGGGGTGTGGCAAACCCGTCCTAGAAATTTCCAGTCCAGGAAGAGGCTCATTCTGAGGATGACACCCCAGAACCCATAGGAGACAACATTGCTGCCATGGGAGACCCAACTGAGCTAGCTGGACTGTAAACTTGGGGGGCATCACAGACAGGGCTCTGCAAGTCACAGAAGGAATGTTGCACCCTTGAGAACCTACAGCAGAAGACCGAGGCCCAGACAGCTAGCAACACCTTTGGTGATCACCTCCTTTATTAGGAGAATGGTCTCCTGTATAGTGAGCCTAAGGTCCCTGAGCTTGGGTGTACCCATTTGATGTTATGTTATGTTATGTTATATGTATTTCTAAAGTGCAGCAGTTACCAGAGGGTATCCTGACTCTAGCTACTACCATCTGAACACAGGTTGACATGGGAATCCTATATACTGAAAAGCTAGGCTTTCAATCCCTTCCTAAACACCATTAGGTCAGAGGCAGTTGGAGATGGAGTTCATTCCAGGCCCTGCGGCACAGGTGACTGCACTTCTCCTTCCCCTGTTGACTTTTTTAATGGAGGGTACTGTCACCCACTTAGCTCCTAAGGAGCGGAGGGCCCCTTTAGGGACATACCATTGAAATCGACGTTTCAGATATTCTGGTCTTATTCCTTGATGAGCTTTAAAAACGGTGCATAAGGATTTAAAATGCACCCGCTGTCTGACTGGGAGCTAGGGAGGACTTTTGATCTCCTTGGTGGTGGTTTCCACGTGCTACCAGGCCTTCCTACTGGAGATGGTTCATGACATCCCTAAGGCAGGACATCTGTGGCTGGCCAAAACCTTTAACCACCCGCCGGCCCACTTTTATTGGCCCCAGATGAGGATGCATTCAGATGCATTCTGTAAATCCTGCATGACCTGCAAGGCCACTGGAAAGTCAGAGGTAAAGCATTAGGCTTCCCTACTTCTGTTCCCTGTAGGGGGCTCATCCTTCAAAAGGGTGGACATGAATAGCTAGATAGATAGATAGATAGATAGATAGATAGATAGATAGATAGATAGATAGATAGATAGATAGATAGATAGATAGATAGATAGATAGATAGATAGATAGATAGATAGATAGATAGAGTGAGGGCGATAGATAGATAGAGTGAGGGCGAAAGATAGATAGATAGATAGATAGATAGATAGATAGATAGATAGATAGATAGATAGATAGATAGATAGATAGATAGATAGATAGATAGATAGATAGATAGATAGATAGATTTAAAGCCTCTTATAAAGCCAGGCATGGGCGCTTTTGGGGCATAGGCACAGGAAGATAGCAAAACAGTAGCAGCAACATGTTTATACATTGGTTACAGGGCAATTAATATCCGACCATGATAAATGGAAATATTAAGCGCATTTACACATAAAAATCAAGTCGTATATCCATATTCAAATTCCCCAGTGTTTAGGATCACTAATAGACCAGGAGTGAAAAGCTGGCTTTTAGAATTCACTGCCAAAGGCCTCGCCCAGCGGGAATATTGAAAGTGCAGGAATTGCTTATGGTTATTTTCCGAGAGTTATTTTCAGACTTCTTTGCGCAGCATTAAAGATGCCGATATAGCAAAATGCAAAATCTAGGTGATAGGGACTAAGAAAACATCTACACATTAGGGGGCAGGCAGGGCCGTTTCTAGGTGTTGTGCCGCCCTAGGCGAGAATTGAAAAATTCCTCCCCCTCCCTTTTTCTATCATGGGGAACTACATTCACCACACGATCTCCTTGGTCTGTGGACAGTCCAGGCAGTTCTTGGGGTTCACATTGCACTTTCGCATCAAGAACTTCCCAAAGTGTATGAACCGCGAGAAACTTTCGAAATGTATTAATTTATCCTGTTGGCCTGCAGGTCGAATTTTGGTATTATATCCAGCCTAAAACCGCTCTTCATCTAAATAAAAAAAACAGCAGATTTTGCGTGTTTTGAAATTTGCTAAACATTTTCAAATATGTCCACAAAGCAAACTATGTTGCCTCTATCCTCATTCTTACAGAGTTGATACAGCTGCAAGTTATCGGTTGCTGGTTGGATGAGACTGCAAACATTCTTCAAGAGGACCAAATGAGCTGGCATCTCCTAAGATCACCTACTTACATGTAGGACCAATAATGCCCACTAGCAGTCAATTTTAGATCATAGGATTTTCTAGAATATTTGTCTTTTCATCCATTATGAACGTTGTCTCGTTTTTAGGCACATATAGAGCCCAGGACATGGAAAGTGCTCAACTGCTGACCAGTTCAACCCTGGACATGCTGACAACTGTTGCTACATTTGTAGTTCAACTGGCTCTTAACAGGTGAAAAGCAAAAAGAGAGGAGTCTGCTTGCAATGGTTGCCTGTTATTAGGACTGCTGTCAAAGGTCTCGGAAAGATATATGGTACAAATAGATATGTACTGGGGAAGCTTTCTTTTTCTATTTTCTTCTGTAGTTTGGCAGTGAAGTAATGACCATCCCAGTTATTCAGTCTGTCTATGTCATTTATGCAATGGCGGGAAGTGCCATCATAAAGAATTTACTCAATAGGGTCACAGTCTAGTCTTACATCCCTCATAGGCAAACCCGTTTTTCCATAAAGCACCCTTTGTAATATTGCTTTAGCATCACCGTTCTACTCTAAGGAAAAGTGTTTGTGGTGCATTTGACAAAATTAACAACAAAAGTGCAATCATACAATGTAATGAACTTCAAGGTTTGACGGCTTAGACAGATTTCCTCGCAGGAGTAGATGCAATGGGGTCTCCCTACCACTTTAAAGAACCACCGCTTGTCAACAAATCAAGCTGGAGAGTGAAATGTCCTCTCAGACTGTGCCTATTGTGAAGCGCTCTGACACCTTCGGGTAAAGTCTGCGCTATAAAAATGCATAAATAAGGTAAAGGGTCCTCTGCTCTTAAGTTCTGCACACTCTCTTCCTGCTTCCTTGACCCCCTCTCCCATGTCCTACTACTCCTCCAGGCTCCAGCCTTGCTCACATGCAGGGGGATAGATTTATCACCTCACCTCAGTCACAGGCCGCAGGCCTGTACACATGGGGCCGCCACAACCGCCATCTTATGATCTCACTCTCAGATCTTCTTAGCCTGCCTGGCCTGCTGCAACAAACAGACCCGCCCCGCCCGCGCCACCTCACCCCTCACAGTGCTGCTAGCCAGCTCTGCTCACCAGTGTTTTGCGCCACTCACTCTCAGTCCGGCCGTGACCGTGAGGTCGGGCTCGGAGTCGGAGATAACAGATAATGATTCACCCGACCGCCTCATCATTTACAACATTATTAGCAATAGCAGGCTGCCTGAGATTATTACACATGATTCATTTGCAATTGAATTTGCATCCGATCCGAAATATATATATTTATTTTCTCCAGCGGCCTTCTGACTGACTCACCGGTGCGTGCACTGCTCAAGTCACGACCTGCGTACGTCCCCACGACCACCACGGCCAGGCCTGACCACAGCTGTACTGTTTTTCAGGCGTGGTGCTGGAGTCAGGAAAAAAAAGAGGGCCGGCGGGAGATGGAGTCGGGACCGGACAACAAGACTGTGTGGCACTGTGGCAGGTGGCAGCTACATTATGCTAATTAAATCATGGTTCATTCATGGCCATCAAAGGGGGAGCAGCGCGCCAGCCGACACACACGGAAGTCCGACCGTCCCCCGCGCGCGCTGAGAGAGATGGTGGCACTGGCACGCCGTGCGCGTCACCGTCACTGGCCTGCCCTCCCTGGCTGAAGCACTGCTCATGGATTGGCCAAAAATGTTCCCCAGGGCCGTCATTGGTAGCGCTATCCCAGCGCTACAAGATTGACGGCCCTGGGGACCCACACTTACACTAGTGTGTCCCCACCCCGCTCGGCTCTAAACTGTCTGCGCAAAATCATGATGTCGCATGCAAATGCAAACAGTAGGTGCGCTTGCACAGTGCACTCTCCACTGCATGATTTCCTGTTTACAGACTAACAAAATACCGCCCTCAACATTTTGCCGCCCTAGGCGGCCGCCTAGTCCTGCCTAATGGCAGAAACGGCCCTGGGGGCAGGTTTCGAGTCAGCGGTACACATCGGGTGGCCAGTGCGTCAACCTGTGTTCAAGATGCACACCATTTACAGTCGCTTAGAAAGCCAGGAATGAACGCTTTTGTGTGTCTGGCACAGCTAAATAGCAGAACAATAGCAGCAAAATATAAAGTGCATTGGTTCCAGTAACATTAATAACTGAGTATGGTGAATAGAAGGATAAAACATTTCTACACAGGAAGATCAAGTCATCATCAGTCCATGTTCAAATTCCACAGCCTTTCCAATCGCTGATAGGCCAGGCGTAAAATAACCCTCCTTGTAGAACGCACTGCCAAAAGCCCTAGCACAACAGGAGTAGCAAAATTACTGCAATGGAATACTGTGCATTAATTGAAGGGTAGTTATTTTCTGACCACTTTGCCGTGCTATAGGGAGGCTGCAATGAACATGTTTACTGCGTGGCATACTCTTTCTGTTTGTAATAGTCGCAGGTGAAGAAAAGGTAGTCTATTAAGATTTTTCAGCTTTGGGACTAAAATGTTTTTTTCTAGGAACCCTATATAGGTCACAAAAGAAAACAAAATGAAACTGTGATTGAGTGGATGTTGAGTCACATGGGTAAACTATGAGGTATTTATTGCAACATGTTGCTCAAGGTTTTACCCCTCCTCCCGGAGCAAGCCAGACCAGAAGTAGTGCGTAGTACCGTCCTAAGTCGACTTGACTATTGTAACGCACTGCTTCTGGAGGCCCCGGTAACACTTCTGGGTAAGCTGCAAAGGGTGCAAAATATGGCTGCCAAACTTGCCCTTTCCCGCCCCTACCACAGCTCTTCTACGGCAGCGTTGCAGGAACTCCATTGGCTGCCGGTCCTTTTACGCGTGCGCTACAAAGCAGCGTGTATTGTGTTCAGGGCTATCCATGGCCTGGGCCCAATCCCTCTGCGGCGAATGTTTGCCTGGTATCTTCCATCTCGAGCATTACGCTCCTCGTCGTCCAGGCTACTTGTAGTTCCGCGCTTCCAGAGAGTGAGGATGGGCGGCCGTTCCTTCAGAGTAGCGGCGGCCAAACTCTGGAACTCCCTGCCAATATCCCTGAGAAGTCTTGAGGATCTCTTAGCCTTCAGAAAGGCTCTGAAAACTTACCTTTTCCCTAGGACAGGTTGAGCTATTGCTTTCGCTTGGATCATGGGTCAAAAGCGCCAGGATGCCCTTGGTGGTGACAGGTTGCGCTATATAAGTATACCACAATACAATACAATACATGTCTGAGACGAGGATGAAACAAACAGATCGGCTGGTTAAGATGAAATCTTACAAGATAATATTTGTGTACTGGGAATAAAATATAGGTGTGGTTCCATATGGTTATTCGTCATTAATGAGGCATATGCTCTCACGATTCTTTTACCGCACTCCAACTCATCTCTTTTACTTGCCATAAGGGCCAACACTTCATTTGTGGGGAGTACTTTGGAGCACATTTTTAAGTTCTGTAGATTATCAAAAAGATCATGATGTCTAATTGAATACAATTGGGTTTTTACATATTGTGGCCACTGAATGTTACACGCTTTGTCTAAGTTCAAGCAATCTGTGATCACTGCTTGATTGAGTTGCTTCAGATTGACTACAAATGTATATTGATAGAGCCAAACTTAGGCCTTTTCTTATTATTCAAGTTTGGCTCGGATAGTCTTTTAATTGCCTGCTAAAATTTGTCGAGGGGAAACACAACACATCAATTATACTTACAAATTCATTATGCTTTAACCCCTTGCATGCTTGTGACGGAACCGTTCCGTCACAAGCCTCGGGTGAGCTGTGCTTGTGATGGAACGGTTCCGTCACGGCCCGCTCGCCGTGCATGCGCGGCGTGAATTCCGCGCCTGCGCTGACGAATTAATGGGCAGGCGGGTTCGTGATGGAACCGTTCCGTCACAAGCACAGCTCACCCGCGAGCCGTGACGGAGTGGTTCCGTCACAAGCACGGAACCGCCGCGCGGCCGCCCCACCCCCTTAACGCTGCGGCGGAATAGCCGCCGCAGCAAAGGGGTTAAGGACCACAAACTCCGAATTCCAAATATGGATTTTTATTATGAGGCCAAAAAATTATTGGATATAAACACACTGTAATATCAATGAATATAGGTACAGGAAAATCAATACAGAGCCAAATCTGCACATATAATTAATT
The DNA here is from genome assembly GCF_964263255.1 of Lissotriton vulgaris. NCBI lineage: Eukaryota > Metazoa > Chordata > Amphibia > Caudata > Salamandridae > Lissotriton > Lissotriton vulgaris. The sequence goes on along the minus strand of NC_141697.1, from coordinate 712,230,736 downwards.
CGGAAAAAGAGACACAAAATTATGAACTCCAAGCTCAGGACGCAACCCAAGATGGAGGCAGAGTCCAAGTCCCTTTTCATCAGGAAAGAAAGCATGAAATATCTTTCCCTACACTACTCTCATTAATGATGATTCTAGATGCCTCCCCTGTCTGGGCTTTCAAATGTGTCAGCATGTGTAGACTTCCTAAGAAGTATTCACGCCAAAATGGGTCAAATAGCGCACAGCTATAGAGCTCGTTTTAAGATGGTCTCTCTCCTCCAAAATCTAGTAGTCTGCCGTTTCTGTCCCTGTGCATAATACAAAAGAGGATAATTCAGCCCCCTCCTGTGAGTATCACGTGACAAATTTGTTTCATTTCTCCAAAGTTTCAAAAGGTTCAGTGTTTTTCCGTGACTTCTTTAATTAAATCTCTTTGCTTCTTATGACCTTGGAGTGTAGATAGGCCAGGCACAGAAGATATACTCCCCATCCTTTCTCAGGCTGTTCAAAGACATTCCAAGTATCTCCCTAGTTAAAAAAATGATGGTGTTCCTATATCTGCAATGGGAGGAAAGCACACTGTCTCGGCACATTCAAAAATACATTTAAATATTACTTCAGTAGCTGAGAGCAAAACAAACTCATAAACAACTTGCAGCTTCAAGCCTCGACTACAAACAACTTAAAACACATGATTACATTAATATGAATATAGTATCTTCATACATGGGTGCATATTGAAATAATGATGTGCTATTACATGTGAATTATATATATATTGTGCACATTGCACTTCTTGTCAACATGAAAATAAATGCATTTTTAACATAATACAAAATGAGACTGAAAATATAAGTGGGTGTGTTAAACTATGAGTATGATGCCCCACTACAAGTAGAGTGCTACATGCGCTCTATCAGTTCCCCCCTCTTATGACTAGTGTCATAACACCAACATCTCACATTCCTGTCATTTGCCTTAACAAAAGAGCGATTTACATAGAAGTTGTAGCTTGCCGTCCTTGTATGAATTTCTCTAATCCCTTAAAATGCCGATATTGACTGTCCTGCAGTCTTTCTAACTGCTGCTCTCGTTTCTTCAAGGAGTTTTCAGCATGACGTGCTTTCTGCCACTTGTAAGCTTTGATGGCTCCCAATAACACAATGATACAAATAACTGCAATTATGATGGGTTTCAGGGTGTATCCCACTATGCCTTGTCCCAGGTTTCCATACCACCTTTCAATCTTTCCAAAGCCCTTGCCAATTTATTCCCACAGACCATCTGCAGCTAAATCACTCAGATCCTGATGGATTTCTGAGATGTTAGTGATATATTTGCGTATATTCTGACTATTGTCGGGAATATATGTGCAGCATTGCTGCACTTTTAAGAATTTACAGACTACTCCAGCTTTTGCTAGAAGAACATCTAAAGCAAGCCGATTTTGAAGAACCATAGCCCTTATCGAAACCATCCCCCCATCTACAAGCAGCAAGATTTGGGCTGCATTTACAGAGAGTTTATCTACTATAGTTGCCAGTTTTCAAATTTTCACATCATTCAAAATCACACACACACTTGGTATCATAGCTCTGAATATATCACCAACAACTTCTCCAGCACTTACACCACATTTTCCTCTGTGAGCCCTTTTCCCCTCTAAAGGCCATAGTCCCTCTACATGAAAAATGTTGGGGAAAATCACTGCTAGGTAACAGGTGCCATACCAGTTCTTATGCAATTTCACGTAAGCTCTTTGTCCAAACAGAAAATACACATTTGGCACTATGGTCAATGTATCAAATGATACCTTTCTTATTGCTTCTTCAATTGGAAAAATGTGTTCACAATCAGTCTCACCCACAAAAATCTTATCATAATAAGTGGATGGGTGTCTAATACATAACTCCCTTTTTGTTTAAAGTCTAAGGCTATATGACCTGAACTTTGCTTTGCTTTATGATCTAATTCCTCCTGCATCAGTGGACTTCTGAGAGTACCACATCATAATTGGTGAAGTAATACTCAAAGTGGGCTTTGCTATAAAACATGCTGAGCAACACATTACACGTAATGCCATATGTCAAAGGTAAGTGGTGATATCGAATGCCCTCATCTACAGATGCGGGTAATTGCATACACACATAACGGGCCCGATTCACAGAATGAACTTAAGACTCAATCCTAAACTTACTACTATTTTGGTATTCACAGAATGCACTTACTCATTTCGGTATTCTCAGAAGGCACTTACTCATTTCGGTATTCACAAAAGTTAGTAGTCCTAACTTTAGGACTCCTAAATGCCTTCTGTGAATACCGAAAGTCTGAAAATTAGGATTTTTTTCAGTTTAGTAGTAGTAAAGTTAGGACTCCTAACTTTAGGACTCCCAAATGCCTTCTGTGAATACTGAAAGTCTTAAAATTAGGATTTTTCTCAATTTAGTAGTAGTAAAGTTAGGACTCCTAACTTTAGGACTCCTAAATGCCTTCTGTGAATACCGAAAGTCTTAAAATTAGGATTTTCTCAATTTAGTAGTAGTAAAGTTAGGACTCCTAACTTTAGGACTCCTAAACTGAGAAAAATCCTAATTTTAAGACTTTCGGTATTCACAGAAGGCATTTAGGAGTCCTAAAGTTAGGAGTCCTAACTTTACTACTACTAAACTGAGAAAAATCCTAATTTTAAGACTTTCGGTATTCACAGAAGGCTTTTAAGAGTCCTAAAGTTAGGACTACTAAATTCTGTGAATACCGAAATTAGTAAGTGCCTTCTGTGAATACCGAAATGAGTAAGTGCATTCTGTGAATACCAAAATAGTAGTAAGTTTAGGATTGAGTCTTAAGTTCATTATGTGAATCGGGCCCAACATTCTTTCGCTTCTATAGTGTCAACATACTCATACCATATTCAAGCATAGGCATTCAGTGTGAAATCTCCTTTTGATAGATCTACGTGTGGCATTCGGCTGGTTTCCCTAATCATATCCCTGTCCTTGGCAGTTGCACCCTCATCTAAATTTGCAGTAGGCGAGGTAGGCGGTATGTCATTCTTTTCAGAATCGGGCGACCCCATCAGCAATGCAACAATCACCACAGTTATGACAATAATCATCACTACAATAAGGACACCAATTAGACATTTCTTTTTCTGTCCTGATTGTTCAGATCCCATCTTGCTTCTTTTTTTTGTCTTGATTCTCAATGAAGTGTGATTCATTTGCTATTTACTGAATTATTTACAATGTCTTTTAATGTCCTTGTCGTCTTTTTTTTCACAATGTTCAGTTCAACAACACTAAACCTATTGAAGAGAAGTAGTCAGCCCTACTCTCAGCTCTTCTCTCCAGTGAAATGAACCTAAATGTATGTCTTCTTTCCTCTCTGGGCTAGGTTATCTTCTTTCTAAGGCTAATAAATGTCTCTTTAAAGTTCACTCTTCATCATTTATGATATTTGATCCAAGCATAGTAAGAACGAGCTGTAATATTTCAGCACAAATTTCTCCCATTTCTTGTGCAGTTGACTGACGACCAAAGGTAGGAAAATGAACTTGGTTGAGAATCAAAAAGGGCAATCCACTCAGCCTTGGTGGATCAGGAACCGTTAAAGTCAGTATTCCAAATGTGTCAATGCCAGGAACTATTAACTGAAGATTGATTGTCAGGGTATTCCCACTGTGACTCACTGTGCCTTCTACCAGTCTCCCAGATTATCCTGGTTTCTGCATCTGCAGTCAGGTAAGTCCACTCAGGAGATGCGAAATTTCGAGATGACACTCTCTCCCCTCTGGATCGTCTCTAACCATCTGGTCTTTCTTCGGTATCATTTTGATCAGATTCAGACGTCTCAGGAATCAAAGCAAGATGTTCCCCAGATGCAAGCCGTAAATTCAGCCTGTCTTTCTTTGCTGGCCACTTTGCTGCTATGGTCACATCTGCTCTCTGTCCTTCCTCTTGATCTGATCCTTCAGCACCTGATGGTTCACTCTGCTCTGGGCCAAAGTTCACTTCTACATTATCATCAATTTCAGATTCTGTATTCGCCTCATAAGATGCTGGATTTATTGTTTCTCGCTCAGCTGGTTGTTCCGCTTCTTCAAGAGTTCTCTCTATTTCAGTTATACTCTCGATTGCTCTTCTCGAAATCGGAGGAGTTGTGCTATCCACAGGTTCTGGGACTCTGTGAGTGTGTGAAGTGTGGATCCAATTTGGTAGACCACCACACTTCACTGCTGTACTTGTGACCAGAATCACTTGATAGGGTCCACACCACCGGACATCAAGGCAGCTTTTCCTCACATGCTTTTGAACCAGGGTCCAATATCCAGGGCTTAAATCATGCAGCAGGTCACTCGAGGTGGATGCAGTCGCAGCCTCACCAGGTGAGACACAGAATTAACCACATCAACCAGTCCTTTACAATAATCAATACCCAAATCATCTGTGATGTTTATCAATGCTGTAGCTGGCACCATAGGCAGTCGCATCGCTCTTCCCATCAATATTTTGTGGGGAGAGAGCCCTGTTCTCCTATCAGGTGTACTATGCATACTCATCAGTACAAGAGGGAGCGCATCAGGCCATTTCAAGGAAGTTGATGAACACACTTTGGACACCCTTATTTTGATGGTACCATTCACTTGTTCTACTAGACCAGAAGTCGCAGGCCTGTAGCGGCAATGTAATCTTTGATCAATTTTCAGTGCTGCACCCAACAATTTCATGAGTTCATTATGGAAGTGTGTTGCTCTATCTGTTTCCACTGAGGTCGGAATTCCAAACCGCGGTATTAGTTCCCTTAAAAACAATTGTGCCACTGTAAGACCGTCACATCGCCTAGTGGGATATGCCTCAACCCATCGTGAAAAGATACAGACCACCACCAAGATATATCTCAACCTATTGCATTTGGGCATCTCAATTAAGTTTAACTGTATTCTGTTGAAAGGACCTCCTGATCTCCCAATGTGACTCATTGCAACCACTGTTCTCTTTCCCACATTCATTTGTTGGCACGTAGCACACCTGTGACAAACTGTTTCAGTATGCACACGGAATCGAGGGTTAAACCATGTCTGCCTAAAAACTTGCACCATGGTATTTCTTCCAAGATGAACTGCTCCGTGAATTTGCCTTGCCATTTGACTCAATAAACAGTTGGGTAGCACCGCCCTTCCATCTATTGATACCCATATGCCATCATCTCTCTTTTGACAACCTGCTTTAATCCAAGATGTTGCTTCCTCTTCTGGGACCTCATATTGCAATCGCTTAACTCCATCCCATGTATCAGCTATAGCCAACATCATGCTGAACTCGGTCTCCACTTTTTTCTCCTACATATCCTGCATTGAAGATACAAATATGCAATGCACAGAAACGAGCAACCGCATCTGCATAATTATTGCCTTTTGTAACGAAATCATCTTCTTTTCCATCGGCTGCACATTTACCAACTGCTATAGCTTTCGGTCTCTGTAAAGCCTCCAGTAATTGATGGACATATATATTCACCATTGCAAATAGGAGATCCTGAGGTATCCCCTCTGGGACGCCTCGGCAGTAGTGCGCTCTACAAGTATTTTCATTCATTCATTCATTCATAATTGTTCAAAATCATGAACCACTCCAAACCCATACTTGCTGTCTGTATAAATGGTTACTCACACTCCATCAGCGATAATGCAGGCACGTCTCAGAGCAACAATTGTGGCCACCTGAGCACAATATGCTCTTGCTAGACAGGCTGCTTTCACTACTCCTAAAATAGTACACACCGCAAAAGCCGCACGCAGATACCCTTATTTGTCTCTTAAACATGAACCGTCAACAAAAATGATCAAATCAGGTTCGGATAATGGTTCATCAACAATGTCAGGTCTGGGTTTGGTAGACAGTTCAGTGACGTCAAGACAGTCATGCTCCTCACAATCTTCTCCTTCTTGTGGAAGTGGTAACAATGTTGCAGGGTTCAAGGTAGTGCAACGCTTCAAAGTTACATTTTCAGCAGCTAATATGACTTGTTCATATTTTGTAAGTCTATTGTTAGTGAGGTTTTTGTCCTTGTTATTAATAATTCCACTGAATGAGGCCTATACACCACAAGTGGATGACCCATAACTATTCTTTCACGCCTTTCAATTCTGACACCCGTTGCAGCAACGGATTTGAGAAATCCGGGCAAAGCAGAAGCCACAGGATCTAATGTGGCTGAAAAATAAGCAACTGGTCTATGGGCACTCCGTGTGTGTGCACGAGAACAGCCAATGCACATCTTTCTAGAAGAAATGCGAAAATGCTTTTTTATAATCTGGAATTCCAAGTGCCGGAGCACGACATAGGCTCTCTCTTAGCTCATGGAAGGCACTCAAGCTGTCGTCATCCCATGGTACCGGTCACAAATATCTTTTTGAGTCAATCTCAAAAGTGGCCTTGTGTCAGGACTCAAGCTGTGGGTTCTGTCATTACCAATCCAACTGCGTTAGGGAGAAAATCAGGATGCTTTCCAGACACTTGGGCAGATAGAGTACGATCCTGGAGATGTAAGATGGCCGCCGTCGTGGCCAGCGTAAAGGACAATGAACGTTCTAGTCTCCCAGATCCTAGCTGCTGAGATTACTATGTGAAGCGCGAGCGTCACGAAAAACGCGCACTTCACTGAAGACCCTAGCTGAGGAAGTTCGTCGTGTCAAGTTGAAGAGAAATTTAGTCACAGTCCATAGTCGGAGAATTACAGTAATTCAGAGAGTAGGCAGAAACGCTGAAGCAGACTCGGCGCAACTAGTCAAGCGCGAGTCTGTAGAGCATTGCGAGCGCCCGCCTCACAAGTCAGGAACCGTTGACAGCCGTCAACTGCCTGAGGCGCGCTCTTCCAGTGCAAGACACTGCCACCGTCGTTTAGCAATAGAGAAGCGGCTATCTCGAAGTAAACGTCTCGCCGCTGGCAGAAAACAGCTGAGGAGAGTTCACCGGTATCCTGCCTGAGGTTTCAAGTTTCTTCCCGAGAACAACTCCGAGCGAGAGGCGCCTGCAGCGCAAGTCATCAAGAGAAAGCAAGCTAAGTGACAAGGCAGCAATCTTTTTCTATCAATGATATGTCAATGTAAATGAATATATATATATATATATATATATATATTTGCTCAATTCAAAAGGCTCCAGAAGTTCAACAAGCCTGACTACGTGAAAGACTGTAACACGTGTGTAAAAACAAAGAGAGACTAAAGTAAAGAAAGAGAGTACTTACCATATTGGCTGAGATACAACTCTAAGGACCCAGTAAACCTGCAAGGGAGAAAAAGAGGGACAGTTATTCCTCAGCCAAACTATTAATGATAAAAAAGGAAAAGACAATTAAAACAGAACCCCATTTTAACAGGATGCTCGATTGCCAGTGAAGTAAGTGCCCCTTCCCTATCCAAACTAATTAGGTTAAACTCTGCCACAGTTAAAGAAACCTAACTAACTCATTGGTGTTTATTGTTATATTAGTGTCAACTGGTAGCTGAGCAGAAGCCAAGCCATATACATGAAGAGAAGCAAGGTCCTGCAGCACTAGGGTGGGTGAGCAGAGAAAAGGCATGCACATAAGAATAGGCTAGTAATGAATAGAGGGTAGGAGTGTAATGTTATGTTATTGTTTTTAGGTTCCTCACATCTACAAAACTACCAGAAGGCAGTGACCAGAGGGAACCCTCACAGGACCATTCTCTTCTCTGTTTGTTATTTTATCCACACCCCCTTCCCTGGGAGTAATGAAGGGAGGGTTCAGGGACCTGACCCACCGACATTGCTCAAAGGGATTTGGGTTCTAGCATCTCTGTTCCCGCGCAAGACCTTGGTGAATCAGATAAGTAGACTCTTGACAGAGTGAAGTGCCCAAGTAACCTTTGCACCTGAACAGAGATGGCGGAGGGAATTGATGTCCAGTCCTTAGGTACAATCTTAGATGCAATACAGAAGGAACTGGGAGCGGTGAGGGAGGAGAATCGGAATTTGAGGCAAGAAGTGATCAGTGCCAGAAAAGAAACTGCGGACTTGGCGTTAAGACTACGCCAACCAAGTAGTTTAGAGAGGGAAGCCATGAACCCAGTTTTAGAGACAACTAATAGGTCCACCACTCAAGTAATACATTCTCTCTCTCCGGTTATCCCACTGGCAGCTCCAGAGAGATTTAACGGGGATCCTCAGAAAGCGCAGATATTTTTGTCACAGTGCTCATTACATTTTATGTGCCGCCCTTCGATCTTCCCCGACGCGCAGTCTAGAGTGGCTTTCATACTCTCATATCTTAGCGGAGATGCCGCTGCGTGGTCTATGCCCCTAGTCACTAGAGATGACCCCTTACTACGGAATTTTGAGGACTTTAAACAAGAATTTCTAAGGATATTCGACCGACGGAGAATTTCTCAAGTAGTAGATAACGAACTTTTAGATCTCCGACAGGGAAACCGAGACTTGATTGCATACTTAGCTCAATTCAATAAGCTGGTTGTAGAAACCAATTGGGCAGAGAGTAAGAGAGCCGCAGTATTTTACCGTGGACTGAGAGATGAATTGAAAGACACCTTGGCTCAGATTCCCAATCGGCCTACCGAAATTTCAGCACTGATAGACCTAGTGTTAGAGATAGATTTCCGTCAAGGAGAACGGCGTGGGGAGAAGAAAAAGGATTTTAAGACTATACCCCCGAGATTTGACCGGGCTCGGTCAGACGGCGCTAAAACCTCAGACAATCATACAGGAGTGGAACCGATGCAAATTGGGACTATAAGGGGCCCTCTGACTAAAGAAGAGAAGGAAAAAAGAAGGGCGAACAATCAATGTATGTATTGCGGATCCGGAAACCATTTTGTCCGAGAGTGTCCGAAAAAACCCAAGGGTCCATTTAAGCCGAAGGAAAACTAATGGCACCGCCTGTGGGGGGAGTTGAACAGGTGGGTGCGACTCAGGAATTAACTCCACACGAACATCAAGTCGCAAACACGTTACAGTCTGCAGAGCCGCATCTAATCTTAACCATGGAAGTAAAATTCAGACAAACTACCTTGACTGAAGTATCCGTGATGATTGACTCAGGTGCCACGGGAAACTTTTGTGATTTGAAGTTTGCCACAAGAGTGGGAATTCAAGCAATCCAGAAAGCCAAGAGTGAACCAGTACGTACTGTAGATGGGACAAATCTTTCTTCAGGACCCATCGTGAGTCATACCGAAACTATTCAGCTAACGACCAGAGAAGGACATCAGGAGGAAGTCCAGTTTTATTTGATAGATGCCCCACAATTCCAATTAATTCTTGGTCTCCCTTGGCTTACGGAGCATAATCCTACAATTGATTGGAGTTCCAGAACTATAGTAATGGATTCAAGCTACTGCTGTGAAAATTGTTTTGGCTCACGGAATCAACCCGACAAGAACACCCTAGCGCAGGCCTTATGTACTATTGAACATTCCTTGTGTGTAATCGACGTTCAAGAAATCCCAGAAGATTATAAGGAATTCGCAGAAGTGTTTAATGAAGTGGAAGCAGAACGTTTACCACCACATCGAGCTTACGACTGCAAGATAGAATTGGAACCAGGGTCAAATTTGCCATGCAGCCGTGTCTATGCCTTGACCGAGAAGGAACATCAGCATTTGAAGGAGTACTTGGACAAGTATCTTGCTAATGGTTTCATTCGGCCGTCCCAATCGCCGGTTTCATCGCCTCTTTTTTTCGTGCCGAAGAAGGAGGGAGATTTGCGGATGTGCATCGACTATAGAGCCATAAATAAAATAACCAAGAAGAACAGATATCCTCTACCCCTGATCTCAGTGCTTCTAGACCAAGTCAAGGGGGCTCGAATCTATACCAAGCTTGATCTAAGAGGGGCCTATCATCTAGTCCGGATGCAGGAAGGAGACGAGTGGAAGACGGCATTTCGGACAAGATTTGGGCTTTTTGAATACCAGGTGATGCCATATGGATTGTGTAATGCCCCGGCCGCTTTCCAGCACTTCATCAACGACGTCTTGAAAGAATTTATCGATCAGTGTGCAATTGTGTACATTGACGATATCTTGATTTATTCTTCCGACGTGGCAAAACATCACGAGCAAGTGAGAGGAGTGCTACGGAAATTACAGGAAAATAAGTTGTTTGTGAAGTTAGAAAAATGCGCCTTTGACGTAACCAAAGTGGAGTTCTTGGGCTTCGTATTGTCACCTTCCGGAATTGTAATGGATCAACGCAAAGTGGAAGCGGTAACAAATTGGAAATCCCCGAGAAGCGTGAAGGAAGTTCAAGGCTTCATAGGATTCGCTAACTTTTATCGGAGATTTATTAGCGAGTTCTCCAGGAAGATCCTTCCCCTCACCAAGTTACTGAAAAAAGGAGCCAAGTTTGAGTGGTCAGAAGAAGCAGAAAGGGCCTTTCAGTCATTGAAGAAGGATTTTACCACAGCGCCAATTTTATTGCATGCTGACCCCTCTGAGCCTTTTTATGTAGAAACTGACGCGTCCGATCAAGCAGTAGGAGGAGTGCTGTCACAAAGACACAAAACCACGGGCCAGTTGCATCCGGTGGCCTACAGATCCAGAAAATTATCACCAGCAGAAGTGAACTATACCATCACAGAGAAAGAGCTGTTGGCTATCAAAGACGCCTTCAAGGAGTGGCGGCATTATTTGATGGGGGCTCAACACCAAGTAACGGTGTTTACGGATCATCGTAATTTAAAAATTCTTGAAAACGGCCCAAACACTTACGCCACGACAGCTGAGGTGGTCGTTGTATTTAGCTGACTACGACTTTGTCATCACTTTTCGTCCTGGAGCCCAAAATGGGAAAGCAGATGCGTTATCCAGAATTGGCACTGAGTCTCAGAGAACTCCCAACGACATTCAGCCGATCATCCCCAGTGAAAAGATTATTGGAGCCATAACCACCATTCAACTACAAGAGTCAATTGCAGATGTCATGAGTGAAGAGGCCATGCAGCAATGGGTGGAAGAAGACAGCAACAGAAAAATAATCCGAAATTTGCCCTATCATCAAGATGCCTTATACCTACCAACAATCGAGTTACGTCAACAAGTAATGCAAGAGTGTCATGACGACAAACTGGCTGGCCATAAGGGAGAAGCTAAAACAGAGGAATTAGTTAAGAGACACTATTGGTGGCCTAAAATGGCGTCAGATATTGAGACGTATGTGAAGTCATGTGAGATTTGCGTGCAGGGGAAGTCGGAACGGCAGGCACCAAAGGAGTTATTACAACCACTACCCACACCCCCCCATCCATGGCACACAGTTACATTAGATCTTATAACAGATTTGCCGGTAAGCCAGGGGTTCGATACCATACTAGTGGTAGTGGATGCTTTCTCAAAGATGGCCCATTTCACAGCTTTAAAAGGGGTACCTACAGCCAGACAGTTAGCTGAACACTTTAGTGCCCAGATCGTTAAAATGCATGGAATTCCTAAAATAATCATTTCAGACAGAGGTCCTCAATTTGTGTCCCGTTTTTGGAAGGCCTTTATGGAAGGGTTGGGAACGGAGGTTAGGTTTTCCACTAGTTACCACCCTGAAACAGATGGGCAGACAGAGAGGGTAAACCAGGAATTGGAACAATATTTACGACTCTTCCTCTTAAAAGAAGAAGGGAATTGGTCGGAATACCTGTGGGCAGCAGAATTTGCTCATAACAATGCCAAGAACATCTCGACAGGTTTCTCTCCTTTCTTTGTAAATTATGGCAGACATCCAAATGCAACCATTCGACAAATGGAAACGGCAGTTCCAGCAGTGAAGGAAGTCATGTCACATTTGTCTCGAATTCAGCAAGACGTAATGAACAATCTGCGATCGGCTAAAGAAAAGTACAAGGAATATGCCGATCGGGAGAGAAAAGTAGGACCTCTTTTGGTTAAAGGTGACCGAGTCTGGTTAAGTACCAAAAATTTGAGACTCAAAGGAAACAGAAAGTTTCAACCTCGATTTATTGGTCCGTACCCTATAAAAGAACAAATCAATCAGGTCACTTACAAATTGGAACTGCCACCTAAGTTGAAAATACACCCAGTTTTCCATGTTTCACTGTTAAAAAAGGTTTCCACAAGTCTGAGGAGCCATCTACCGCCAAAACCGATCCAGTTGGAAACCGGAACAGAGTTTGAAGTCAAAGAAATCTTGGATTCCAAATGCTCCAAAGGCAAACTGTATTATTTGATAGACTGGAAGGGCTATGGTCCAGAAGAGCGATCTTGGGAGCAGGAAGAGGATGTTCATGCGCCAAGATTGGTAAAATCTTTTCATCAGAGATTCCCTACCAAGCCAAGAAGGGAAGGACCTACCTTGTTGGGGGGTACTGTCAGGACTCAAGCTGTGGGTTCTGTCATTACCAATCCAACTGCGTTAGGGAGAAAATCAGGATGCTTTCCAGACACTTGGGCAGATAGAGTACGATCCTGGAGATGTAAGATGGCCGCCGTCGTGGCCAGCCTAAAGGACAATGACCGTTCTAGTCTTCCAGATCCTAGCTGCTGAGATTACTATGTGAAGCGCGAGCGTCACGAAAAACGCGCACTTCACTGAAGACCCTAGCTGAGGAAGTTCGTCGTGTCAAGTTGAAGAGAAATTTAGTCACAGTCCATAGTCGGAGAATTACAGTAATTCAGAGAGTAGGCAGAAACGCTGAAGCAGACTCGGCGCAACTAGTCAAGCGCGAGTCTGTAGAGCATTGCGAGTGCCCGCCTCACAAGTCAGGAACCGTTGACAGCCGTCAACTGCCTGAGGCGCGCTCTTCCAGTGCAAGACACTGCCACCGTCGTTTAGCAATAGAGAAGCGGCTATCTCGAAGAAAACGTCTCGCCGCTGGCAGAAAACAGCTGAGGAGAGTTCACCGGTATCCTGCCTGAGGTTTCAAGTTTCTTCCCGAGAACAACTCCGAGCGAGAGGCGCCTGCAGCGCAAGTCATCAAGAGAAAGCAAGCTAAGTGACAAGGCAGCAATCTTTTTCTATCAATGATATGTCAATGTAAATGAATATATATATATATATATATTTGCTCAATTCAAAAGGCTCCAGAAGTTCAACAAGCCTGACTACGTGAAAGACTGTAACACGTGTGTAAAAACAAAGAGAGACTAAAGTAAAGCAAGAGAGTACTTACCATATTGGCTGAGATACAACTCTAAGGACCCAGTAAACCTGCAAGGGAGAAAAAGAGGGACAGAGTTATTCCTCAGCCAAACTATTAATTATAAAAAAGGAAAAGACAATTAAAACAGAACCCCATTTTAACAGGATGCTCGATTGCCAGTGAAGTAAGTGCCCCTTCCCTATCCAAACTAATTAGGTTAAACTCTGCCACAGTTAAAGAAACCTAACTAACTCATTGGTGTTTATTGTTATATTAGTGTCAACTGGTAGCTGAGCAGAAGCCAAGCCATATACATGAAGAGAAGCAAGGTCCTGCAGCACTAGGGTGGGTGAGCAGAGACAAGGCATGCACATAAGAATAGGCTAGTAATGAATAGAGGGTAGGAGTGTAATGTTATGTTATTGTTTTTAGGTTCCTCACATCTACCAAACTACCAGAAGGCAGTGACCAGAGGGAACCCTCGCAGGACCATTCTCTTCTCTGTTTGTTATTTTATCCACACCCCCTTCCCTGGGAGTAATGAAGGGAGGGTTCAGGGACCTGACCCACCGACATTGCTCAAAGGGATTTGGGTTCTAGCATCTCTGTTCCCGCGCAAGACCTTGGTGAATCAGATAAGTAGACTCTTGACACCTTGCCTGTAAAGAAAAGTCTGGGATCCATTGTCAACAATAGCCGACTATTCCCAGAAACATGCAGACTTCTTTTTGTGTTTTTGGAGTTCCCATTTGCAGAATCGTCTCTATGCGATCTGGTGACACCCTTAATTTTCCCTTCTCAATGCGATGTCCTAGATACTGCACTCCTGTTTGGCAATATTGGAGCTTATTTGGGGACACCTTGTATCCATTTTCTGCCCAATTATTTATGCAAAGCCACTGTATCGATCCTACAATTATCCTCAGTTTCTGAAGGGACCAACAGGTCATCAATATACTGAACCAGAACTGAGTTTTGGGGCATTATCAATCCTTCAAGATTCTTCTTCAGACATTGGCTAAAAATAGACGTGCTTTCTGTATACCCTTGAGGGATATGACACCATGTTAATACACAATAATTTATCCTAAATGCAAAAATATATTGGCTATCTTCATGCAATAGTACAGAGAAGAAAGCTTGACACAGGTCAATGACTGTGAACCACTCGGCTTCACACAGTATTTGAAATAGGATGACAGCTGGATTTGATACCACAGGACAACATGGAATCACAATTTCATTACCCCGGCGCAGGTGCTGCACTATTCTGTACTTGCCGCTACTCTTTTTTAGTCCCATTATAGGTGAATTACAGGGACTCCTTCTTATCTCTTTCAAAATACCCTGTGCGATCATGGACTCAATCACGGGTCTTATTCCAGCCATACTTTCTGGTGTAAATTTATACTTTGGAATTTGGGGAAATTCTGCGTTGGGTTTGACCTGTATCTTTACGGGTTCAACGCCTTCGATCAATCCAATGTCTTCACCTGTAAAATCCCATACCTTTAGTGATACAGAATCCCTCAAGTCATGGGGCAACTCTTCTATTGTGAGGAATACAAACATTTCTGCGCATAGTCTTAAAATCAGCATCATCATCGTAGGCATGCAACTCCACACCTCTTGGAGTGCGAGAGATATTGCAATTTAATTTACATAAGAGATCACGTCCTAACAGGCAAACCGGTCTGGAATCACAAACTACAAATTAATGTTTCTCTTGAAAGGGTCACAGACAATTCAGTTGTTAAAGGGTTAGTCATTTTCAAATTGGTACTCCTACTACTTGTATTGATTTTCCTGACAAGTCTGGGACCAACTCTGTCTGAACCGTGGAACGTGCAGCTCCAGTATCTAACAAGAAAGTAACAGGATGTCCGTTCACCCTTGCGTCTCTGAAGGGTCCACTTTGATCTACTTCCAGGGCTGCACTCAAAGTGCATTCTCCCTGCTTCTCCCTCTGATACTCATGGGGATCTGGTGTCTGCTCCAGTCTGTCTTTGATCTCAAAATAAGGATTCTGTCTATATGTTTGATTGTTTATAGGTATCCTGGGTGGTTGCGGTATTTTAAGTTGGGACTCACAACTACCCCCATACATAGATCTGCGTTTTGTCACAGTATTCATGCTCTCTGTCATCTGTCCCTCTCCTTCGTAATTGCATCTGGTTAGCTGTGTTTGCTCTACACTCACGCTTCCAACGCCTGATTTTATGACAATATTGGCATGCTGTCACCCGCTTTTGACTGGCCACCCATTCAGCTACCATACCAATCTCAACACCTGTTCCCCTACCCTGTCCGTGTTGTGTCACAATTTGTTGTGTGTTTATTCCTCTACCACTTCCTCTTCCTCGACCTCCTTGCCCCAAATCTGGCCGTTCAGCATTTCTCAACTGTACTAACATCACCAACTTCTCCTTTGTTTTCTTTTGTCCAGCCTCTACTTGTTCACTGCAATATTTTGCATACCGGAATATTTCATCAACAGACTTGTTCTGCCAACATATCAAGTGGTGCTGTATCATTAAACTGATATCAGATCTTAATCCTAACACAAATTTACACACACACTGTCCCATATGTTTTGGTTCAGCGGTATCCAATCCACTATGTTGTTTAAATGCTCCTAATAGTCTTTCATAATAATCATGCACAGACTCCTTAGGGTCTTGAGTGGTATGATCGATTTTAAGCCAATCAATGGTCTGCGGCGCAACTTTAGACTGTAACCAAGTAATTACTTGCTCATGTTTCTTCATCACCTCTGTCGAAGGACCATTTGTGAATGCATCTCTAGCAGGTTCCACAGTAGGCCAATCAACAGCAACCTTACATGCAGTCCACAAATCACCCGGAACCACTATATCGACAATGTGTTCAGATCTATCCACAACACTTTCGAGATCTTGACAAACCGATCAATTTACTTGTACCAGTCGGCAGGCTTTTCCCTCAGCCGAGGAAAGTCATTAGTAAAAGCTGCCAAATCACCCCTGCTCCATGCCACATGTACATACCCTCCATTCTGCACCTCTCTTAGAGGGAAATGTCCTGTTGCTCCTGCTCATACACCTAGAGGCCGAGTATCCCCCATCACTTGCTTGGTACTTTTCTTTTTGGCCTATCTTCCTTCCCATTTATTCAAAGCTCTCCATGGCCTCATTGCTATTATCAGATCTCTAATTTGCCTTTTAGTCCTGTAGTTCGCTTTTCCTCCAAATCCTGGTCAGTGTAATTTAATCTGCGACTTCCCTGCATCAATTTTGTCTTTGTCAAATCCACCTCATATCGTCTAGCTAATTGCATAAATGTCTCATGAGTGTGCTTTGCTTTCTTCGTAACCTCAGACAAAAATAGCAATTCACTGGGATCATATGCTTCAATCCTTTCTATTGGCAGATTCCCTTCTATCACCTCATCTATTTCAATGTTCAGTCTAATCACATGTAACAGTGGTGCCCTTATCGCCATCTGTATCATTTTCTGACTTTCCTCACTTACAGACTCATCCCTGCCCCAACTCTATGTCCTTCTTGGCGCTGCACCTTCCTCCGCTCTGACTATTGGACAACTTACTCTTTCACAGATCCGACTTCTCCAATGACTTCCTTCACATGACGATATGGGAGGAAACATTACTCTAGGGGCTTCATGTCTCATCTCCGCTCTTCTCTTGGTAGCATTGACTCTCTTACTGGTTGTACCCAAATTCAAAGATCTGATCTTGAATTTGCCAGAGCTCCGGTACGTCTTCGTTCTATCCCACTATCCATCCTTGACGGATCTTCAGTAGCTGGTAATGGAGTGCTAAATTCTACTGGCCCTTGAACTGCCTGTCCCATCTCATAGTAAGGCTTCCGCCTGTCATTGTCTCCTCCCTTTCCCTGTATTGTTGAGCTTGTCTTTCATCTGTCCTTTCATTTGGATTATAATTTGAAACTACAGGTCCTACTGTAATTGGTACTGTTAATGAGACTGGTAACTGTCATGGACACTTTCACTGTGCTCAGTACCTTTGATTCCAGGCCTTCCAGAGCCTTTTGGGATTCTGATTCCCACTGCCAGTCTTCTTCCCATTCCAGTTATCTGGTCTTCTAAACCTGTCTGATCTATTCTTACTGCTTCCCCAGGTTGATGCATTCTGTCTTGCTCTGACCTAGACTCAATGGAGGGAGGGCGATCTACTAATAGTCTCTCTAGAAAACTATCCTCTGTATCACTATTAAGCATAGGCGAATTTTGCGAATTCGCAATCCGCAAATTTGCAGATTTGCGAATTCGCAACCCGCAAAATTCGCGAATTTTTTTATTTTTGCGTGTTCGCAGGTGTTAGCGAGGCGCTTTGCGTTTTCGCTGGGGTTTTTTTTTTGCCTGGTTAATCACTGCCACCCTCTCGTTTTTTATGCCCATCTGCCCTCTGTACCACTCGTTTCTGTGCCCTTCTGCCCTCTGCCCCACTCATTTTCTGTCCCCTTCTGCCCTCTGTCCCACTTTTGTGCCCTTCTGCCCTCAGCCCCACTTAGAATGGCGCCGGCAAGCTACCAGCGCCATTCTAAAATAGATAGAAATAGCTTCAACAGGAAGCACAAATAGATAAAGTAAAGCAGGTGCTCCAGTTGAAGGTCAAATTAAGTTACACAATCATTAATCACCCCATGTTTGGGGTGATTAATGATTGTGTAACTGAATTTGAGCAGCACCTGCTTTACTTTATCTATTAGAGCTTCCTGTTGAAGCTGACTTTTGTAACTATTTTAGAATGGCTCTGGCAGCTTGCCGGCGCCATTCTAAAGAGTTACAAAAGTCAGCTTGAACTTTTGACCCAATCCGTTCCGCTCGCGGATTTTGCGGGAAATTCGCGGGAATTTCGCGAATCTAGCGGATTGTGAATTTACCGAAAATCCGCAAAATCCGCGCGCGGAACGGATTTTCCGCCCATGCTTAATCACTATCCTCTTCTGTTTTTCTCTGACCATCAGATCCTCCTTTTAACAATCTAAATGGATATAAGCGTTCTCCCTCTATAGTATCTACTGTCCACCTTTTCAATTGCGCGTCCCACCTAGCATCTTGATATGCTTTCATTGCTCTTTTTATCCTTCCTTGTGTAGCTTCCCTTCTTTTTGCCATGCATCTAACGCTTCAAATTGTGTTGGCCTGGGTGGAGGTTTTAGAGCATTCATTACTCCTCTGAGCTGATACAACACCTCCATCTTAAAAGAACCCATAACGAGGAGAAGCCAAATCACCCTCTTTCTCTGTAAGCTTGTGCCAATTTTATAACCACACTATCGTATGGAGTCCTACATTGGTGGCCATATAATGAGCTGGGGTATTCTCCAGTGGAGCTTCTTCTCCCCCCTGAGTTACTACTCCTGTATCACCTCTGCACATATTGCATAATACCTTAAAACATCTCATTGCAAATGTGGTCAATTCCAAAATACAGTATTAAACTGGGAACGAACTTCGACCAAATACCAGCGCGGCGTTACACCAACCGATCAATCCCAGCGTGGCTCGTTTCTGACATCACAACTCCCTCCTTGCAGCGGCTCACCCTTCTTTACAATTTCTCTTTGCACACTCTCGCTCACACATTCATGCACAAGTAACTGTATAACCAAAGTTATTACCAAAGTAGCTGCTTCATACTACAGCCACAATAACTAACAGTCACATAACAAGTAATTGTCAGTTTTCTACCAGATCGATAGGACACTAACACAAGAACATCCGCTGTGACCCCCAACCGCGTTGGTCACTCAATCGCTGTGATTCACTCCTGGTACCTGAGGCTTACCACCTCGACTGCACTCACACATTCACACAAAGTTCCCTATCACAAGTGGACCATTGATAGCGCTTCACAACACCCACATTTTAACTGGACAATTACAGCATCAACTATCCCCGGGATCTTGGATTTCACTTAAGTCCGCTCACTAAAACTTCCTGATCTGCACGTATCCAGACCAGTCCAGTAAACCGAATAAACCACAATCACTCAACACGCATTCTCACTTCGCAAGACACCATACCCATGAAAAACACCGCAATCTAACACTCTTCACGCAATCATTCATACTCAAACCGCTTTTCCTTTGTTCCGCCGCACCGTCAACGTCTGCCAAACTCCATCGGTTGCCGCTCCTCCGCCGTCTTCCACGCCGCCGAACCGGTGCTAGAATTTTCCCAATTTCTACTAAAAATCCCTCAATTTCCCCTCAAATTAGTGGAAAACCATCCTCTGCTACCATTTGATAGAGCCAAACTTAAGACTTGTCTTATTATTCAAGTTTGGCTCGGATGGTCTTTTAATTGCCTGCTAAAGTTTGTCGAGGGGAAACACAACACGTTAATTATACTTAAAAATTCATCATGCTTTAAGGACCACAAACTCTGAATTCCAATTATGGATTTTTATTATAAGGCCAAAAATAATTGTATATAAACACACCGTAATATCAATGAATATAGGTACAGAAAATCAATACAGAGCCACATCTGCGCATATAATTAATTTGGCAAAAGAGACACAAAATAATGAACTCCAAGATCAGCATGCAACCCAAGACGGAGGCAGAGTCCAAGTCCCTTTTCATCAGGAAAGAAAGCATGAATCATCTTTCCCTATACTACTCTCATTAATGATGATTCTAGATAGCTCCCCTGTCGGGCTTTCGAAGGTGTCAGCATGTGTAGACTTCCTAAGAAGTATTCATGTCAAAATGGGTCAAATAGCTTACAGCTATAGAGCTTGTTTCTAGATGCTCTCTCTCCTCTAAAATCTAGAAGTCTGCTGTTTCTGTCCCTGCGCATAATACAAAAGAGGATAATTTAGCCCCCTCCAGTGAGTATCATGTGACAATTTTTTTCATTTTTCCAAAGATTCAAAAGGTTTAGGGCCAGATGTAGGTCGGTCGGTAACGGCCGAAAATCGGTATTTTCGGCTGTTACCGACCGGTATTCAAGAATTGGCATGTAGGGACACAATTTTACAGAATCGGTAACTTTACCGAATCGGTAAATTTACCTATTCTGTAAAATACCGAATCGGTATTTTTACCGATTCGGTAAATCTCAGATGTAGGTGGGACTCTTCTGAGTCCCAAAGGCCCTACAAAATCGGTATTTTACCACACAATCCTATTGTGTGGTAAAATACCGAATTCAGGTGTGCATGCACATGGGTGCATGCACACCTAGCCATGTGACAGACAGACATGCCCTTAGGGCATGTCTGTGTGCCACATGGCTCACATGCCTATTTGTGGGGTGCCAGAGGGTGTCAAAGTGACACCCCCTGCCACCCTTGCAAAATTCGGTATTTACCGATTCTGTAAATACAGAATCGGTATTTCCCATTGATTCCTATGGGTTTCAAAGCCCATAGGAATCAATGGGAAATACGGATTCTGTATTTACAGAATCGGTAAATACCGAATGTTACAGATTCGGTATTTCCACATCTGGAAATACCTACATATCCACCCCTTAGATTTACCGATTTTTAATTACCGAATCGGTAAAATTCGGTAATTAAAAATCGGTAAATCTATTCTACCTACATCTAGCCCTTAGTGTTTTTCCGTGACTTCTTTAATTAGATCTCTTTGCTTCTTATGACCTTGGAGTGTAGATAGGCCAGGCAAAGAATATATACTCCCCATCTCTTCTCAGGCTGTTTAAAGACATTCCAAGTATCTCCAAAGTTGAAATAATGATGTTGTTCTTATACCTGCAATGGGAGGAAAGCACCCTGTCTCAGCACATTCAAAAATACATTTAATTATTTCTGCAGTAGCTGAGAGCAAAACTAACTCTTAAACAACTTGCAGCTTCGGGCCTCGACTACAAACAACTTAAAACACAGGATTACGTTAATATGAATATAGTGTCTTCATACACTGGTGCGTATAGAAATAATGATTTGCTAATACATGTGAATTATATATATATATATATATATATATTGTGCACATTGCACTTCTTGTCAATGTGAGAATAAATGTGTTTTCAACATAATACATAATGAGGCTGAAAATATAGGCTGGTGTGTTAAACTATGCGCCACTACAAGTAGAGTGCTATATGCGCTCTAGCAATATCCATACAGGATCGGGGCTATATTATTAGTATCCCCTAGATGTTTTAGACCTAACTCTTGGAGGCACATAGTGGCAGGTACCAGTGGCGTAACGAAACTTGAGGGGGCCCCCCTGCAAGATACATTTGAGGGGCCCCCCGAATCAGGAGCTCTCAGGCCAGAGATCTGCGCTGAGTGGGCGCCCTACAGCTTGAGGGCCCTCCGCTCCGCAGGGGCTGCCGGGGCCTGTGTTAAGCCACTGTGGTAGAGGAGGAGACAGAATGTGGTATTAGGCCAGAGCTTCTGACTGGGGAACCAGGTTTGAGTCTCCGCATCGGCTCAACATCAACAGGGATTCTGAGCAAATCACTTAATGTCTCATGAATGTGTCCTTGTGTAATGTAGCCAATGCTCTTGTAAAGCACCCCAATATCTTCAGGCCAAGTTCGTGCTGTATAAAACTGCAAAAATAATTGGTTTCAATCGCTCATTAAGCCAGTTTGCATCCCAAATGCTGAAGGTGCTTCTGAACCTGCAAGGGGCAGGACCCCACCTGTGCGGCAATGCCTCCCTCCCTGCCTGCCGCGGACAAGCTGACCCTTTCACAGTTCATAAAGAGCTGAAAGAAAGCTGTCCATTGAAACTGCCAGGGTGCCAAAATGCAGGACAATTGGCATCATGCTGTGCCTTTGAGTGGGCAGTCGGGATAGGATCGCCATTTGCAGGCCAAACTGCTAAATGTGTACTGGGCTCGAAGCTATGGTGTGGGGCTGCAAGGCGCAGGGGAGAAGGGGGCACCTTTTACTAATCCTCCCAGCACTACCCATGCCTGCAAGGCCCAGGAGAGAGGTGCCTCTCCCCTGGAAGGCCTCGTGGAAGAGGTGTGGTGCAGCGGACAGGGTGCCTGACAACAGACCACAGAGTTCACGGTTAAATCCCCGGCACCGGCGGCAGGTTAGCCCAGTACCATGTGACTCTGGGCAATAGCTTGCTTAATCTTCCCGATGGCCCCCAGTGCCGGGACACCTCCGCATGAGGTAGCTGTGTGCTTTATAAATGCTGGCATAGAGCTGCAGCACAGGTGCGAGACCCTATGCTGGTGTGCTGCGCACGGGGCCCTGAGTAACTGCCCACGCTGCTCATGCCTAGCACCAGTCTTACAAGCAAGACCCTTGGCTCGGCCCTCTCTGTTAATTTGTTGGCTCGCCCACCTCTACTGCGCCAATAGGGTGATCACTCTCAAGAGCCCCTCCCATACAGGGGGAGTAGCCACGCCATATTAAATAATCCATGGTAGAGGTTTTCTTACTTAATTTAATAGAGTTTTATATAGCGCAAACTTTACCGAAAGGTATCCGAGGGTTCTCATCCTCAAACCAATCAGTGTTTCTAGTCTATGAGATGGTCTTTTTCTTTCTCTTTTGATGAAAAGAACCAGAGTGTTTCTTGCTTTCAATTTGTCTGAAACAGTTTTTAAATTGATCTATAAACTGTTATTAATTCTGCCCCTCGTGATGCCGTTCTTCATAACTGTCGCTCACGACCCCCTCCTTTCTGCCCCCCCTCACTCCCCCTTTCACCCTTCTCCCTACAGTGCATAGGTTTCTGCTATGTTCCTTTTCAGTACAGAGCTGTGTGGCTGGGGTAAAATAGCACGTGCAGCAATACTTCAACATACCGTGACAAGTGTCACATGGCTAGCAGGTTTCGACCCCGCGTCACGCTGTTGCCTGGCAACCGTGTGGTGCACTTTGCGTGCTGTGGTAGGGAGCCGAGAAAGAGCCATCCACACAACAAGGATAGAGCAGCTAGAGCAGCTCGAAGATGGAGAAAGGCGACTCAGCGCTGATACCAGGCGAATACCACACCCAGAACACAGAGGCTGGCAGGGCGTGCGCACTGCACCATTTAATTAATGAAGAGGCTGTGGCGTGTGCGCACCATTTAATTATGGGGAGGCTCTACGCACCATTAAATTCATGAAGACTTGAAGAAGCTTACTTTCTGGCTCCGCTGAATGAGGGGGACCCTGGAGCGCGGGGCCCCTGGCACCGCGAGGGCTGCGGGTGCCTGTGTTACACCCTTGATTGTATTGTAGTTAAGGTAGCTAGTTCACATAGGTTACAAAATGTAGATTTATTGCAGAAGATGTCCCTTAGGTTACAGGATATAAATAAATGCCCCATCAGGAGCAGCATCCTCCCTGCTCAGCCCACTCTCTCCAACTGGCACTCTTTCAGGCACAGGCACTCATCAACATTCCATTATATTCACACATTCCCAGACTGAGCAGCAGGGAACTGATAAACTATGTAGAGGATGCATTATACCAACCTCAGGTTACAACACATCTCTACCCCTTAGAAAAATAAATGAAAATACAAAAAGACGTAAGATGGAAAGTAAAACAATCAATAAGTCCTATGAATATCCAAACTCAGAAATGATCAAGGCAGGTAAATACAATAGTAAATACAATTATCATACCTACCAATGCACACATTCACAGGTAATACAAATAACTTCATAACAAAACCTTCAAACCCACAAATATGTGACTACAGAGTATATGATAGCCACACATAAACTTAAATGGAAGGATGGATCCTCAACCCATGAAGGAGGAAACACAAATGGACCACGATACAACATGGATGATTCCTCAACCACTGAAGGAGTAATCGAATTTGGATTATAATACAACAGGGAAACTTGCATATCCATAACCACTGAGGAAGGACGTAGCAAGCTCAGGGTGCAACACAACAGAACCCTTACGATCTTTAACCACTGAGGAAGGATGTAGCAAGCTCAGTAGAGTACCATTGCAGCTCTTATCAATGCTTTTCTTCATGCTCATACCAGACACGCACCTCCCTTTACAACGCGCTTCAAATGCCAATGCTGATGAACCCAGCTTTCCTCAATAATAGTACAGTCTTGTGCGTCGGAATGCTGTTGCTTCCAGCTGTTTAGCATAGCTACAAAGGTTTCAGATTGCTTATGTGTGACATTTTCATAATTTCAGTGGAATTATGAATGCCATATAACGCCTATGAGCAACACTTTCTCACAAGCAAAATCAAGCAATAAAGACGTAACAATGGCTAGTGCTTTCAGTCGCTCATGGGAAATTGGAACAGTAGAATACACCACTGCGCCAACTATCCACCACTTGCACCTCTCAACCATACACAGTAGAATACACAACTGCGCCAACTATCCACCACTGGGCCAACTAGGCCTAAATTTAGTGATTGCATTAATCAATAGAATATTTCATGAGATTATTGTAAAAGAATGCTTTTCTCTTTTATTTTGCTTAATTTGCCAGGTCAGCTCTTCACCACTTCAGCTATGTGATCTTAGGCCAGGCTGGGAAGGAGGGTCACGGGTCAAAGAAGCAGGCTGGAATTGAAAGGTGTGTCTGAGCCAAGGTCGGACTGGCATATTGGGCAACTACCCGTGTGAGCTCCTGACCTTGGCCTCTTTGGTGTACTGCAGCATTTCTTAGCGCGGGGACACACTGTCATAAGTGTAACCAGGCGCTTTATAAGTGTTTTTATTATTATTATTATTATTAACTAGACAGTGCCCGAAGGCCTGGCCTGTTAGGTCAGTGTGTGCGCTGTTTTTTTGTCTATCTGTGGCCCTATTTTATCTTCTTTTTACTGTTGATTTGCCTGTTATTAAAACAAACACAACATGGCTCAAGTTCATTAAGTGTCCCATTCCTTGCAAAATGCTTGTATGATGTGCCTGAAACCTGGCAAAATTTGCAAGCATTGGTCTGGTCACTTAGTGAGGCACTTTTATTTTGGTGCCTGCTCCTAATTTCTGTCCCAGCCTGACTCGGTTGGAGCGGACAGAGAGTCGCAGGCAGTGTGATCTCTCCTCGCTGGGTAGTGTTAATTATCCAGTTTCTGTGTGCTGAGACAGACAGTGATAGATTAGTGGCACTCGCAGGCCTACGTGTGCCTTCTCAGAAACACCCATGCACAGCAACATGACCTCTTGAACAGCGGAATAAACAAGACACCATTACGTCCCTGATAAGAGAGGCTCCACAGTAGCGAGTGCTTGAAAACGCAAGAGGAGGCATGAAAAGGCAATGGGAGGAAGCATGTAGAGGCATTTTTATAAAAAAAATAATCATATCTACGAACTACGGAGGTAATAATGTACGTATGTATGTTCTTATATAGCGCTCAATGTACCCTTGGGCATCTCGGCGCTTGCCTTGGGAACCCGTCCTGGTTTTTCCCTCTGAGATCACCCGTGCTGGGAATCCCCAAGGTGAAAGCCAGGCATCCCGCGGGGGGCTGTTGTGGAGATTAAGCAAGCTTGTTGCCCAGAGCTGCATAGTGTGAACTCATGCTTAGAGTGGGCACCAAAGCGAGAATTATCGAGTCCGTGGACAATTGGGTTCAGGACCCTGCCGCGTCGGGAATCGAATCCTGGTCCTGGGTCTGACCTCAGCTTCAGGGTATGCCTCATCTAACCAGTGAGCCACACTTCTCCACAATCTGGTTAGCACACATGCAGTGGCTCTGTTAGTGGAGGCGGGGAGGGGGCAGACTTACCCAGCTTGGCCTGCTCTTTATTTCGATGGTTTTTACTGCAGTTGCTGCTGTCTCCACTTTACTCAGTTTTTTTTAACGCTCGAGTCAGTAAGTGTTGTACGGTTGACAGGGAAAGGGCCCATTGGTCCTGCAGACCCCCGGACAGCTGTGAAGAGAACCAGCCAGTGCCACGACTCTGCCTTATGAACCTCCTGCTGCAACCAGTGTGACGCTGTGATGGTGATGTCACTGGCTGCAGCACTCTCACTCTGTCAGTCGGCTATCCCTCGGAAATGATTATTCGCCAGCAGTCATAATTATTTTTCCCCACAACAAGGGTGACGCGATCGTGCAGCAGGAACTATCAGTAGTGCTGCGTGGCAGCCAAGCACCATGATTCCGGCGCCACCCACAAACCAGTGCGGCAGCTGGCCTCCACCTCCAAGTTCACATAGCTGCCAAGGTTTTAGATTGCTATGCGTGACATTTTCATAATTCCAGTGTAATTATGAGTGACATTCAGCAACTATGAGTGACACTTTCTAGCTAGCATAATCAAGCAATAAAAAGAAAGGGAAACATAAATATCAGAACTTGCACCAACACCCTCCTCTAAAATTAAATTAAATGAGTGACACAGCTGTGCAGACAGACTAGTGACCGCTGAGTTTGGTGTGCCCTTGATCTCTGCCTGACTCAGAGCACTGCAGGCATCAGGTCTCGGTCCTGTGTGCAGAAGGCCTCAAACTGTCCAGCAGTTATTGCACTACCTTTTTGGCAGCAGGTCTCACTGTCTTACTGCAGGTTTGTTCAGTGTGTGGCAGCGGGCACCACAGAGTCTGCACCCGTGTGGTGCTGTGTGTATGCAGGAGGCTTGCGTCTGTGTGCAAGGTATAGCTGTGTGCAGCAAGCCTTCCTAAACAGCATGCCTCAGACTCGGCCAACATGCGGATGGACGTCTGTGTGTAGCAAGCGTCAGTCTGCATACAGTGCTCCCAGGCCTCAAACTCTGTGTGCAGCCCGCCTCAAATTTGGCAACAACCCCACGGCTCAGACTCTGCGTGCACAAGACGCCTGCCTTACTCTTAGCTCGAATTTTAGGCTTTCACTGCTCAGCAGGCCTCCGGCTATCTAGTGCAGCAGGCTTCGTAGTGTTTAAGTCTACATTCTTCTGAAACGGTCTAGAAGTTACACATTTATCATTGCCGCTTTCTATAAAGCACACTGTCACAGGGTGTCAATGCACTTTATATAATCCAAGACACACACTTACTTTAAATTAATATGCAACTGTATTTCACAGTACTTTTCAAAC
The DNA here is from genome assembly GCF_964263255.1 of Lissotriton vulgaris. NCBI lineage: Eukaryota > Metazoa > Chordata > Amphibia > Caudata > Salamandridae > Lissotriton > Lissotriton vulgaris. The sequence goes on along the minus strand of NC_141697.1, from coordinate 712,203,648 downwards.
TGCACAAACTGCACCTCTATGCCAATGTAATCCCTTCCCCGCTTTAGTATTCAATACAAATGTCTTTAAATATTCACGGAACGCATTTTGTTCCAACATAATTCAGGAAAGCATGCCTCTTATAACCATATCCTCAACAGTGAGGGGAAGAGGTCTGCAATGAACGGGGATCACGCTTTTCATCTTTCTACTAAGAACTTTTTAGGGCTCGGACTCCTCCCCACTGTAAAGTGGGAGGAGTTTCGAGAACTAATGTTAAAGAAGAAAAAAAAGTATCTCCTAGGGCTTTTGCCGAGACAAATTCCACACATTCCTTTGCGTGTTCTGTCATCTGGCCAGTGATTCGTGTTCGTTGTGCTGTCGTTTTAATAGGCTTGAAGTGATAGGGTAAATGTAGTTTTGTTCCGCCATTTTGGGCATATTTCGTTCGTGCTCGCGCAAAGAAGTACATTAATTATAATTAGGAGCTGTCAGGGTGCCTCCGTAAGTGAATGCAGATGGCCGGGCGCGTTCACCATTCAGCAGCGCTCAGCGCGCAGCTGCTGCATACCAGGCCGGGAAAGGGCTTCATCAGCCTCACTCATCACCATACTTCAGACCAGAATACAAATAAATATATATGCTCACTCGTGCAGCGTGGCCAGTGCCTAGTCTGCAGGCTTCAAGCGTAAGACTGCTTTCATAGTCTCAATATTGTTCCTGTTCTAATAAATTTGACCGCGCCTCTTTCAAGTCCATGCTACATTACATTCCACGGACTACATTGATTGGTCCGTTACAGCAGATTATTATATTACGTGTATCCCATTTTGGTCCAAAAAGCTTGAATACGGTGGAAATTCGTGGCCAAACGTCCATTTGGTTGTGGAGTTTTTATCTCACGCTTTCATATTTCTAGCCTGTCCGAGTTTGTTGTGAGTCATGCTTTTGATTTCGGCAGTCCATCGTGAGCAGAGTTTGTTCGGATCTGTGAGTCATAGATTGAGCGCAAGCACCTTCTGAAAGCTTGCGAAAAGCGTCGGGCCAGCTTCCAATTCACAGCTCGGCAGGAATATTAATGTGTCCACGCTCTTAAAAGTAATGGTGTGAATGAGGCACTTATGTGCTGTCTATTTAATGCTGAATCAATGCCACATTCCCTATGATTTTATTTATTTTAGAAATTCAATCAAATCCCGGGTGGCTCGGAAAGTGCTCAAGATGATTGAAAAAAATGCTCTTTAACGTGCTATGACCAATTGGGAAGGTGGGCAGGTGTGGATGTAATTTAAGTCATAATGTGATTGGTGTGAAGGTACGGTACTTAGGTGTGATGTGATCCACACAGCGATTGGCTGCAACAAGGGGCATGCTTGGCGGTACCTTAAGGGGCCATCCGGTGAATGATGTCAAAATATGTCTCAAAGCGCAAGCTGACATCATCAGACAAAGCAGCATTCTAGAATGATTATTGTTGGTGATTGTTAGTGATGCAGGACTGACTGAGGAAGGAGAACTGTTTGTTTGTCTACACCAGGTCACCATTTTAACTGCTGTAATTGATTGGAATATGAAGGCGGACTTTTATTTTCTCCAAAACTGCTCTAATTGGGTGGAACCAGATAGATCGATTACTCGTATGAGATTTTAGGTGACAAAGTATGTGGTGATGTCATTGACCTGTTGGTACATGGTCACAGAATCAATGATAAACCTAAGGGTATTGGTTTTTTTTTGGTTTCGTAATTGAGGCCAAGACCGAACTTTGCAAAAAACACAGGCTGTGAACACATTGTGTGTGTTTTAATGTTGCACTTCGTTGTAAATCCTTGACATACCTTTTTTTGCACTTTGGCTGCAGCTTGTATAAAGAGACTCGCCATCCTAAGTGTGCAATTCATTCCTTTCTTAGTTCGTCTCACCTCCTCCCTTCTTTTCTACTCTCCCCCCGCCCCTCCTATTTTCTTGCCATCGCTGGTTGCACTCTCTCCTCTCCGCTACTAGTAATACCCGATGCAGAGTGGCGGCGCAGAGTGGCGGCGCAGAGTGGCGGCGCAGAGTGGCGGTGCGGAGGTGCAGAGTGCAGAGTGGCGGCGCAGAGTGGCGGTGCAGAGTGGCGGTGCAGAGTGCAGAGTGGCGCTGCAGAGTGCAGAGTGGCGGTGCAGAGTGCAGAGTGGCGGTGCAGAGTGCAGAGTGGCGGTGCAGAGTGGCGGTGCAGAGTGGCGGTGCAGAGTGGCGGTGCGGCGGTGCAGAGTGGCGGTGCAGAGTGGTGGTGCAGAGTGGTGCAGAGTGCAGGTGAGTGCAGAGTGGCGGTGAGTGCAGAGTGGCGGTGAGTGCAGAGTGGCGGTGAGTGCAGAGTGACAGTGAGTGCAGAGTGACAGTGAGTGCAGAGTGACAGTGAGTGCAGAGTGACAGTGAGTGCAGAGTGACAGTGAGTGCAGAGTGACTGCAGAGACAGTGTGTCAGGGTGCACATTGTGTGAGTGTGCAGAATGAGTGTGCAGGGTAAACAGTGTGTGACTATGCAGGGTGACATTGGGAGTGTGCGGGTGAGCAGTGTGTGAATGTTACGGGGCAGTGTGTGAGTGTGCAGAAAACACCACACACACATAACGCACACACAAACCACACACCTCAGTCTCTCAACACCACACACTTGTCACCACTCAACACAACACAGTCACCACCACACTCACTCCCCAGGCTCACCCCCACAGACTCACCAGCACACACTCACCAGCACACAGAAAACAACACACACAACAACACACCCCCAGCCGTCAATGAATGCTTTCACCATGCACAAACACCAACAACCATCATCCATCTGTGCACGCTTTTACCAAGCACACACCCACCAGCCGTCAGTGCACCCTTCCACCAGGCACACACACCTCCAGCCGGCAGTGCACTTTTCCACCAAGCAATCGCAGTATGGTACACTTTACTTTTAAACATATTCATATAAAGCACAGCATGCCACCATTGGTAAAATTACAATTCAACCAACATACTTCCACTACACACCACATGCACACACTCCATAACACATGGCAAAAAGACATTGGCATTTACAATGCCATTAGCTCAAACTCAAATAAATCCGAGCCCGATTGCATTTCTAATGCTTGTTTTTTTATGGATGCAGCTCAGTAAGAACACTGCAGCTTCTGCAAGTTTATGATGTGCACAGCCCATGTTAGCACTTTTCGTGTAAGGGAAGTGTAAACCAATTCTTATTACTCTTAGCACATAAAAATAATTTGGCACACCACGTTACCTTATTGACGAGAAGTCTTGCGTCGTTCCTCAGGACACATTTCATTTAAATGTCATTGTCACTGGAACAGATATGGCATGAATCAAGAGCACGCATGCACCCAACCTGATTAAGTAAAGAAAGATCACCGGCATGGCTCGCCTCTCGGGTAGGATTGTTTCCCTCTGAAAGTTTTGCCGAGGCGCGCGTAGTGGAGGGGGTTGTTCGGGTGAGGTCATCATTTCAGCAGATAGCTGAGCGAGGCAGGCCACGGAGGCCTGTGCAAGAGGGGGGGGGGGGGGGGGGGTGGTTTGAGGTGATTTTAATTTCAACAGTTAATTTTAAATGTAACTCCTTGCGCGCGCGGCTTAGCATGAGATGGGGCTCTATTCAGGCCTATAATGTTAATCATAGGGGCTGAAGTCCGCGCAGCCGCAGAGTCAACTGCGCACCATTTGATTAAGAAGAGTCTCAGAGGCCCGGCCGGGGCCCGGGCGTGCGCACGGCACCATTTAATTAATGGGGAGGCCCTGCGCACCATTTAATTCCTGAATACTTGAAGAGCCTTGCTTGCTGGCTCTGCAGTGCACAGTGATAGGGCCCCCTGGAGCACGGGGGCCCCCCCGCACCACGTGGCCCCCCCGCACTGCGTGGGCTGCGGGGGCCTGTGTTACGGCCCTGGCAGGTACACTCCCCGGTAGTTGGAGGAGTTTACACAAAAAACTATTTTTGCCAACCTGTAACTGAGACAGTTTGCAGAGGCCCCAGATGGCAGCTCCGTAAGTGGCAGCGGTGATGCTTTTGGCTTTGTATATATTAATTATTGCCTTGATGGGAATTGATCCCAGTTTCTTTGTGAACTTAAATATGGATGTACTATACTGCTCAAATTGCGCGCATCAGGTTTTTACGAGTCCACTTATTGTCTAAAAGTATCCCTAGGTACTTATAAATTAGTACAGTCTGGAGTTTGGGCCACTTATCTGAAATGGACTCACTTTATTCTTGGGCAGGCATGGCCGGTTCGGGTAAGATTGGTTATGCGGGGCAGGAGTGAGGGAGGGAAGGGGGAAGTCAAAAGGCGGAATAAGGGAAATTAAATAAAAAAAGAAATAAAAAAAACTCCCTACACTCACCGCATCAGCGATGTGGCAAGTACAAGGTAAGTGTTTTTATTTATTTTTACATTTTATTTTCTCTATTCTGTTGTCTGTCGACTGCCCCACGCCCTTGCTCCCCCCCCCCATGGCTTTTACCTCAACCGCCTGTGCCTGCTCTTGAGTCATCCACATATCATTGTGAAGGATTTGGTCTGATATCTTGTTCAGGCTCTTTGGGGATCAGTCTCTACCTCCAGCAAGGATGTCTCCAGGTCGTTACTATAGAGGCTGAACACAAAAGGGGCGAGTACACAGCCTTGTCTTATGCTTCTCTTGATCCGAATGGGCGTGTGCATGCTCCTTTGGGCCCGTATCTAACACTGCCCACTTCATCCTCGTGTAACTTAGATAGTATGTATTCAATCCTTGGATGAGCACACGCAGCCAGCATCTTTTTCCATAGTCTACCCCTGTTGACGTTATCAAATGCTATCAAATGCTATCGAATGGTACCTATTCCTCACCCTCCATGAGGGTGAGGTATTGGTACCCGCCCTTAATATGGACATACTTCCTAATCATGAGGTGGAGGTTCAGGCATTGGTCAATGGTTCCCATCCCTCTTTTAAACCTGTATTGTGCTGGTACTAAAATGCCCTCCTCTGCTACCCTGGTCTCTTAGCAGTCCAGTCGTATCCAGACCATCATTTTTGCCATTGAGTCAAAAAGTGATATTGGACAATTGCAACAAGGTTCCCCTCTGTCCCCTTTTTAAAGAATTGGGACGGTGACTACATTTGACCAAGACTTGGGAGGGTCACAGGCTAATGGGCTATTCAATACATTATCTAGAAGTGGGCCCATAGACCAATGTTATTTTTGAAAAGGTCGATGGGGACTCCTTCCGGACCTGTGGCTTTGTTGCTAGGGCACAGTCTTACTGCCAGGAAGACCTCTTCTATTGAGACTGTGAGCTGTTTGCCTTGCCCTGGTGTGGGGATATTGTCCACTGCTTGATTGTTCACACTCCCTAGGTGTTTGAGTTGGGAAACATCCATGACAACGTGGTCAAAACACTGCGCTGCCATTACAACGCGTCTTTTACAACGCAAGTCGTTACCATGACTTGCGCTGGAGGGCGCTCTAGACTAAGGAATAGTAGATTTACTATTCCAACACCTTCCCTTACTGTACCTAGGCTAGTGTTGGAATAGTAAATCTAACTATTCCTAAGTCCAGCACCCTACAGCGCAAGTCGTGGTAACGACTTGCGTTGTAAAACCTGTGTTGTGATGTACAGCGATCTAAAAGATCGCGTTGTAATATCATACAACCGCATGAGTTTAAAGGCTTGATAAAGTTCAGACAGACCACAGACCCCTTAGATGGTTGATGCAAATATTGGATGAAAATTCAAAACTGTTGAGGTGGCACATCTCCCTATAGATAATGGACTTCATGGGGGAACATCAGCCTGGAACTGAAGACACCAATTATTTTTTTGTGCCTTAGGGATGAGTGCTCCCAAGAAGGTGGGCAGGTCTCCACACATTCTGCTAGGGGAACATATGTTGGAAATTACCATATTTTTTAAGGAATTCCACCAGAGCCTTGCTTTTTATTGCTGAACCGGTATTTATTTGACACAGGACTCTAACCAGAGGTAAAGTGCTGTTGCTCTTCTTTTCAAACATCGTAAAATTCACATATGCCTAATTGCCACACATAATTTACTTATAAGTGCCTAGTATATGGTACTATCTCTACCTAGCGCCAGTAAATTAAATGCTACTCATAGACGGTAGCACTCATGATTCCACTCTATACAGCAGTCTTGAAAAGCATGTCTCCAGACCTGCTGCTGCAGTCTGGGTGTGCAGTAGTAAATTGTCATATCGACCTCGAAAAGTAAACAATTTTCTAAGCCTAAAACCTTCCTTTTTAATACATATAAGTCAACCCTAAGGTGGGCCTTTAGTGCAGGATGATTGGTATTTAAACATAGGAAATGTATATCTAATGTTTTACATGCCCTGGTAGTGTCAAACCTCCAAAGTCGTTGGTTACTGTGGCAAGGCTGGCTCCCTCATAGATTTCCACTGGTTCCTACCATTACATTTAATAGGTGTTAAATTCAGTTAGAGACTCACTAAGAAAATTATTTGACAACACATTTGAGTGGCAATTTAAAATCTAACCCATAGGTAATGTCAGAATTCATATTACTATTTTGGAAATGGTAAGTTTTCTGCCGAAAACAAAAGACTATCCTGCCAGCTGTCAGCTGTCACCTGACCCCGATGGCTCCCTTGTGTTAGGCGTGTATTGCTCTCAGACAGTGGACAAAGGGCTTTGGGTGCAGGGAGGGAGTCTCCTTCCTCAACAGGGTGGCCTGGGTCTATGCTCCACACCTTCTTGAGCTTCAAAGGATGCCTACCCTTTCACAGACAGGTGAAGCTCACACCTAGGCCTGCCTCCCTTTTGTCTCTCTAGTTAGGTGAGCCCATTTTAGATAAGAGGCACCAAACGCCAGACTGTACTGACTTATAAGTACCTAGTTAGGCTGACTCCAAACCCAGTTAGTAGAACTGACCAGAACTGGTTTACAGGGTAGACAAAGGACTGCCGTCCACCCTCACGCTAGCACTTGCCATAAAATTGGACCCCACAGAGCTCTCCGCAGAACACATATCACAAAAAATTGACCCGCACCAAGGTTTGTATACAAGTATTTGATTATCAAATTTCTATATTTCACAGGTGTTATTGATGTTCAGACGGAAACTTCCCACAAATAAGAATTTCAAAAGAAGTTGATTGAAGATTTTCTCCGCAGAACACTCCTAGACCTGTGAAGAATAAGAACAAGGACTGTCCTGCTGTCTAAAGAACCTGAAGGAAGTCTGGACCTGCTTGCCTTGAACCCAAGTCCCAGAAGGGACTCCATAAATCAGTTGGCTGAGCTCCTATTTGAGCTACAAGGACACAACAAGCTCCCGGTGCCTCTCTCCCTGCAACTGCCCAGTTGACCAGTTCCAACTGGACACTGCTGCTAGCCTCTGTTGGAGTGAGTCTTAAAACCCAAGTGGTTCCCCCAGGTCCTTGACCCTTGGCTGTTTTTAGAGTGTTCTCCCTATGCCTATACTGCAAGAGCTGATATTAAGAAACTTTTTGCCAACATTTTCTCCAAATAAACAGCACAAGACTGAGATTGCCTTCGATCCAAAACTGTCAACGCCAATTTGCATCTCAGAACCAAATTCCCAGCTTACCCCACTGATTCGACTTCTACAAAGACCAATGCTGAGTAGAAGTGATCAGCATTGAAGCCTTGGGGGCCACGACTTTGGACCTTTTACACTGAAAACCTTCCCATTTTTGCAACAAGTACATTGGAACTGCGCTCTTCCTCAGTCTTCCGTTGTCGAGCCCAGAATTGGATCCAGATTGCCCCTGCCAACTCATTGTTGACCACTAATTTTCTATAAAAGTTTTGTTTGAATTCAGAAGGTAAACTTAGTCCCAGTATCAAGCTAGTCCTTGTTTCTGACCGGCAATCCATCACTGTTTTGACTTTGACCTGGCGAAATTAAAAATTGGACTTGCCGAGAAAGAGGAGACGCATTGACCTTGCTGCTGCCATTTCCCAGACCCTCGGACCCTTGCATGCTCTCGTGTTCTCCCTCCCGCCGCCGCAGCACACCATCTTGCGGCCACCGGGTGGAGGGAGAACTACCATCCCCAGGCTCCTTTGCGGCTGTTGCCGCGAGATTGGCGCCCGGAGGCACCGAAAAGTGACGAGGGCCCCGGGGGAGCGGGCAAAATTAAAAATTGGACTTGCCGAGACAGGGGAGACGCATTGACCTTGCTGCTGCCATTTCCCAGACCCTCGGACCCTTGCAGGCTCTCGTGTTCTCCCTCCCGCCGCCGCAGCACACCATCTTGCAGCCGCCAGGTGGAGGGAGAACTACCATCCCCAGGATCGTTTGCGGCTGTTACCGCAAGATTAGCGCCCGGAGGCGCTTAAAAGTGACGAGGGCCCCCGCGTCGTGGGACGCGTACGGGCGATAGCCGGGCAAAGCCCGGGCCAAGGGCGGGCCCGTTTAAGCCCTTTAAAGACTGGACTGGGCCACCCTATTTTTGCACGCTCATTGACACTTACTCTCTGCTCCTTACTGGATACACACTATCCTCTACCTCCCATTTATTGTTATAAACTTGACAACCGCTATTCACCACCATGACTACCAGAGGTAGCAGGAGAAAAACAGCACAGGGAGCTGCACACATAATTGGCCCAATCGACCAATATATAACTAGGGCTAATGAGGCAATTGACCAGGGCATAATCCTACTCGAACGAAGGGTATCGCAGGATTTGGCCCTGTCCAAACGTTCTTCGTTGGGTTCTCTAGCTGCAGCCAAGACACCCACTCAGCTACAGGAAGTCGGGCCATTATTGGAAGTACACGCAGAAACACACACAGTGCCAAGTATGGTCGACTTGTTGCCATCCCTTGACTTTTCGGACTCGCAATCATCCATGATGCTAGAAAAAAAAACGTTCTCTTTGCAAGCCCAACGTGGGAGGACTCTAGTATAGCCCCCAGTAGGGGTTTGAGGGAGGGCGCTATCCCTAAACAAAAGAACCAAAAGAACCAAAAGAAATTGCATAAAGCTAAACACCCTAAGAAACAAATTCATCACAAAGACTTACCTATTATTCAGACAGAAGGACAAATTAGTCTAACACAGAGAGAGTCAATCACTACACCTACAGAAATTATTAATCTCTCTACAAATACAGCAAACCTTAGTGTAAATAGTAACACGGGTGGAGGGTGCAAAGTTTGTGGGATAAATAGCCAATTACTAATCAGATTAGGGGAACTAGTCAAAACTTATATGCAACCTATTGAATTGTCCCTCATTAAGATAGAAAAGCAGATAGCTGCTTTGAATACAACTCCAAATATCCCCAAGGGGGTGGGACTGGTACAACCAGGGGGGCAAAAAGTGACTACCAAAACCCCTAAGGCAGGGGCGCAAGTCACAAAAACCGCCACTGATGTGATAACTGTAAAACCGAAGCCCCCTCCTGCAGGGGTGAAGAAAATCCCAGAGACAACAAAAATACCAGAGTCAACAAAAACTCCAGCCCCCCCTAACACCTTGAAGCCTGACCAAGTTAAGCCTCCAGGGGCAAAAATTACTAACACCAGGTCCAGGGGGAGGGGTGGGCATCCAATACATTTACCACCAGAAGCAAGTCCTTATGTGGTTATTATGACTGGGGTTCCCGAGCTGAGTACCAACGCGGAGGAACCAGACTGGTCCCTAAAAAACAAGGTACTGCATTGGTTATCTACTAACAGACCGTCACCACCGTACTCTGAGAGCAGAGTTTAAATGGTCCGCAGGGTCCCTTGGATAGGTAAGGAGCTGAAAAGATTCCCGGGAGACTGCGTCATAGTCAACTTTGATGATCCACTCACAGTTGAGCACATTTGCTCCTGGGGTATGCGAGTAACAAATGACGGGATAGATACAAAAAGACTCGCTTATTTCTACCCGCCAACACCTCGCCATAATGAAAGCTCACTATGGAACTGGACCCAAGTAGGAAACTGGGATAGGAGAAGGGATTGGGTCAACTGGTCAGGATATGGAGGTAGAGATATCGCTCCCACTGTAGGTTGGAGAGGCATTCCAGTCGCAAACAGATTTAATTGCCTAGAAATGGTTGATTGACCACCATTGCGTACTGGTCAGGGAAATACGGGCTCACTGTTTTCGGGACTTAAACCCCTACTATCACCTGTAAGATTCCCTAGATCTTCCTCTCTAAATGTAACCTCCGATACGACGAAGGAATTACAACCAACAACACCTATTTCCACCCCAGAAATAACTTTTGACTTACCAGAGTCCCTAGCTACCATAAACAAATTAAATGAGACATCTGGTATTGTGGGGAAGGTAGTTTTTGCTAGATCAGCAGAAGTAGGTTTACCCTGCGTGAATCCCACTATCCCTAACGATTCCGTTAAAATGCTTTGTACTGTCCCGGCGCCAGATTTGTATCCACTGTCAGGTACAAGAGCTTCCAACGTTCTCCCTGAAATCAGTGTCCTGACAAATTCAACTTTGACCCTTTCTGTTTTGTTTTGGAACGTTGCTGGGCTCCGCTCCAAGACAAAACTTAAACCATGGTTAGACACAGTTAGTGCACACCAAATAGTATGCCTACAGAAAACCTGGGCCATCGAGCCTATACACATTCTAGGCTATAAAACACAACACGCCTCAGCTAGCTCCAAAGCTTTTGGTAGACCTAAAGGTGGCCTTGCAGTATATACTGCAAACAATTTACCATCTATGGACATAACTGTTCTTCTGTCTGGTGAGAATTTTCTAATTTTAAAGGTTCTACTTAACAAATGCATGTTGTATTTCTTGGTTAATTTCTATAGCAACCTTCACCCAAATGAATGTGCCAATACTTTAACCGAGATTACATCTTTTTTATTGGAACAGCGGAACAAGCTCATCACCCTTACCTCTTATGTGATTTGGGGGGGGGACTTTAATGCTTCATTATGTAATAACTATAAGAATGGTACCTGTGGTCTCCAGGATGAAAACAGATGCCTTCTGATCCACTTTACACACACGAAGCTAGGCAATTGCCTAAATGACTGTTTATTTTCTTTAGAGTTGGAATATGCGAATGACCTTGTGGATCCACCCGCTGATTTTTTGCCAACATTTCATGGAAGGGGTCTATCAAGTGTCATCGATTACATCCTATGTTCCCAGATAATAAAGGGTCAACTGAAAACTTTTAATACAGGCTCAGATATCACCAGTGACCACTTTCCTAATAGTGTTAGCCTATCAATCAAAAATGCTTTACTTCACTCAACCAGGGCCAGTTTACTGCATCAACAATCACTGTCCATGGACAGAGTAAATGGCTTTTCTGTAAAATGGTCCAAAATTGACCCAGTAGCGAAAACCAGAAATCAAAGCTGGTTTGACTCAACCTGTCGTATAGCCCTAACCAACTTAAAAAAAGCAGTTCATAACCACGTCAGATTGTGCTGAAATCACTAAACTCAGAAAGGTTTATAAATTAGCACTGAAAAACCGCAGAAATGCAATTAAGAAGAACTTGTGTGCCCAACTACATGAGAGCTGCCTACGCAAAGACAGTTCACTGTCCTGGCGTACAGTAAAATCACCCTTTCTGGTAGATGCCTCATCCTCTCAACATGTTGATGTGGCAGTGACAGCGGACGAGTGGGTAGCCCATTTTTCAAAGATTTTTGGTGGTCCCTCAGTGGATACCATCAGTGAGGTTCACATGGCAGATGACCTTCCCGAGGACCAGATATTTCCCATTGACCTTCTCTTTGATCACAAGGAGATCACTAATGCGTTGTCATCTTCTAAAACTGGTAAAGCTCCCGGACCGGACTGGGTCCCTCTAGATATCTTTGTACATAATCCGGAACTTTGGTCACCCCTTGTTACCCAGGTTATGTCAGCAGTCACAAAAACAGGCCTAATAGACTCTTGGTCCACCTCTATTTTGCTCCCAATCTTCAAGAAGGGCGAACGTAACAATCCTGCTTGTTACAGGCCCATCTTCCTCCTGGATTCCTTGGGAAAAGTCGCCGGCTGGCTGATCCTGGAACGCCTCCAGGATTGGGCATCCATTAATAACATCTTGACAGATCTCCAGTACAGCTTCCAGTAGGTACTTGGCACTGTTAAGCAGGCATTGAACCTAGCCCTTCTGATTGGTAAATACGTGGGGGCTAAAAGCGGTAACCTATATTTAGTCTATGTTGATCTTAGCGCAGCATTGGAATGTGTTATCCACTCAAGGCTGTGGTCCATTCTTGGCGAATTGGGGGTAGATCCCCCTCTTATTCAATTTTTCCGCGAACTCTACTCAGACGCTACTGCGTGTGTTAGATACGGGATCGGCGGTGAACTATCTCCATCATTCCCCGTCATCAAGGGAGTTAGACAGGGATGTGTCCTGGCTCCCTTCCTATTCAACCTATACGCCAATGGGCTGGAAGCAGCCATGCTTGAAGGGAGTCCGGATCTTCCATCCATTAATCAACGCCCCATTCCCGCACTGTTATACGCGGACGATTCGGTAATCTTAGCCAGAACTTTAAACCAGCTACAAAGACAGCTAAATAAATACTGCCAATTCATGCTCTCTTTTGGCCTAAAAGTGAATAAAAATAAAACCTTCGTTATGTACCTTGGCCCCAGGGCGAAGAACCCCAAACCAGTTTTTATTGATCAAGTCAGGTTGGAACGTACTAGGGAATATCCCTACTTAGGAATTTTAGTGGACGACAAATTATCCTGGAAACAAGCCATGTTAAGTAAAAACCTTCTTTTTCAGAGAGCAACCTCAGCTCTAGTCTCCTTTTCGAGGAAACTGGGTAAACCTGCCCCAGCAGAGTTGCTAAAAATCTGTCACGCCAAATGCCACAGTGTAGCAACCTACGGCGCAGGGGTTTGGGGTTATGCTCCCACAGACACCTTGCAGTCGGTCCAGAACGGGTTTTTAAAATACTTTCTGGCACTACCTCAAAGTGCCCCAATATACAGTTGCCATATAGAGCTGGGTATCGACTATCTGACAGATAACATTAAATGCCAGCCGATTTTGTTATGGCACCGCATTTGGTCTAAAACACAATGCCACCTAACCCGCTCATTGATAACCGACTGCTTGGCCTTGGCAAATTGGAGTAAAATCCCTTGGCTTTTGTATGTCTCTAACTTCCTCAAGGACCTGAATTGTATATCTTATTTCTTAGAACCTACTACAATGGTAAATGTCACCAGGAAAGACCTGAAAAAATTGTGTCTAACCCATCTGAGAGAACTACGTCTCTCCCAAGAAGTAAGTAAATCCTCAAATGTACAGATTCTTTCGGTCCAGACTGTTTTGGGTATTCAACCATATCTAGCCTTCCACCTAACTAATCACAAAAAGTATGTTTTGACTAGGTTTCGTTTTAATTCCTTTTTCCGCCTAGTTACTTTCCCAAAAGAGCAGGAGTGTTCGCATAACCTTATGAAATGCCCTTGTGATGGTCCATCATCTCAGTCTACAATCCATGTAACACTGTTCTGCAGATATTATGAGCTTCCTCGCAAGTGCTGGATCATTCCTTTACTCCGGAAATTGGGTCTGAGAACATGTCGGCCCGCTTATCTGGCCTTGCAGTTTCTGGATTCCCAACATATTGCTAAATGTGTAGCTTGTTTTTTAAAATCCTGTTTAAAAGCCCGCTGTAAATCTTGAAGCTTTTAATTACTCGTTTTCCTGCTTAGCCTCCTAATGAACTGTTTTTAAATTAACGGTTTTTATTGATAAAAGTTTTTTTAAATGTAATATTCATCTACACTTTCTATATGCATTGTAACATTTTATTCTTGTACTTTTTATCGTTTCGCTATGTGTAACCGAATAAAAGTTTATGAACTGAACTGAACTGACTTTGACCTGGTTTAGTGTGACCAGGTACCTGTGACTGGTACTTCTAGCTCCAATACAAGATGGCTACCGACCTGTAAGTCTGTTTGTTAAACTGTGCAATGGCTGACACATGCTCTTGGGTGGGGGAGGCCTCCATGCTGCTGGGGTGTGGGACAGGGGGAATGGTGGGAGTAGTGATACAGGCCCCCCACCCCAAAAAAGAGCTCCAATACAAGAAGGCTACCAACCTGTAAGTCTGTATGTTAAACTGTGCAATGGTTGACACATGCTCCTGGGTGTGGGAGGCCTCCATGCTGCTGGGGTGTGGGACAGGGGGAATGGTGGGAGTTGTAGTGCAGGCCTCCCTCCCTCCCACATCCTCTCAGTGAAGATGGCTACCAACCTGTAAGTCTGTTTGTTAAACTGTGCAATGGCTGACACATGCTCCTGGGTGGGGGAGGCCTCCATGCTGCTGGGGTGTGGGACAGGGGGAATGGTGGGAGTAGTGATACAGGCCTCCCACCCCCATACAGGCCTCCTCAGCAGGATAGCTGGCTACAGGTTTGGGTGGGGATGGGCAGTGTAATGGTGTTTGTGTATTGCAAGGTAGTAATTGGCATTGTGGTGGTTGTCATTTGTCTGTACTTACCAGCCTCCGCTCCCCCGGCTACTCCTGTGAGACTCTCAGGTAGCAGTATGGCAAGCACTTTCTCCTCCCATGGTGTGAAAGTCTTCGGTGGGATGGGAGGGCCACTGCCAGTCTGGTTAACCAGCGTCCAGTTCTTGCTCCTCCTCTCCTTGACAACCCTCTTCAGATCATGCCACCACTTCTGGATCTCCTTCTTGGATCTTGGGGTGGCCCCTACTGCATTTACCCTTTGGACTATCCTTTCCCACATGTGTGTCCTGGTGGCTAATGGTGTCTGTTGGACCAGGCTACCAAATAGTTGTGGCTCTACTCTTGTTGACCATGACCATGACTGTCAACTCACTCTCGGTGAATTTCGGCATTTTTGGTGCTGTCATGGTGTGTGGGGGTTGAGGTGTTTGTGGGTGCAGGGGTGTGTGGGTACAGGGGTGTGGTGGGGATGTGTGAGGTGGGTTGTGTGATGGGGGTTTTGTTTGTGATACTGTGATGGTAGTGTTGATGGTGGTGGTGGGTGGGTGTGTGTGCTTTGCTCTATAGTCTCTCCTGTCAGGTGTGGTGTATGGCCTTCTCTTCTAGAGTGATGCAAAGGATTGGGGTCAGTGAAGGGGTGGCTTTGTACTCAGCTGTGTGGGTGTGTCCAATTGGATTTAGGTTGTCAGGTGTGTTGTGGGAGTGGTTCTGTGGTTTTGTCTTTAATTTTACTAATTAATATTTATGTGTATGTGTGTTGTATATTTTGGGGGCAGTGCTGCTTTGTTCATGGGATTTTGGCATCACTGAGGTGTTTTCACATCAACCGCCATATTTTTCATGTTTGTCCGCTACGGTGGCTTTGCTGCTGCTTGACCGCCATTTCTCTCATTCACTCCTGGGTGCGACCGCTCCGGTCGGTGTCGGCGTTTCCGACCACGACACCCTCGGTGATATCGTAATTTACCATGCGGTGTGTCCGCTTTCCATGCGGTGGGATGTGCCTTTTCTGCTGCTTATCCGACCGCCGCGGTCAAAAAACTTAGAACGATACCTTAATAATGACCATAACATACATATTTTAACCCAAAACTAAATAAACATCCACAAACACAATAACTCCAAGGCCGTAAATCGAGAAAACGCAAAGAAAACTGAAAAACGTACAAAAGCAACTACATACTAACTAAATCCTAATATAGTAGTCCACAAACCCTAAATAACAAAGTACTACCTTCCAAACTTTCTTAAAATAGTTAAAATATAACGAAAAGCACTCTTACCTGCTTAGACGTGAAGTAGCTTCCAACCGCGAGCTTCAATCTTCAAAAATGACCCAAAAAGACTATGAGCGTTACAAAATAAAAGACCCAAATAATAGTATAATCAAGGAAATAGTGAAATAAATGTCAAATACATTTATTTTACTAGTAAAAAATTTGTAAAACTGTAATACATTTTTTGCAACATTTATGAAATGTATTTATGTTTGTTCTATAACTATATTATTATATTCATATTTTTAAAATATATAACATTAAATATTATTACAGTTTAATATTTAATATTATAATTATCAGAACATGTTGTGTTGAAAATTGTGAAACTAAATTTATAATTTTCCTGTATTTATTTAACCTTTTTTACAAATATTTTTAATTTATTATTATTAATAATATACAATTAATAATAATACATTAACAAATTTAACTGATATTATAATTAAATTTTTATTAGAAATATGAATATTGTATGATAGTAACAATATATATTATCAATGTTGCAATTTAAAAATATATCAACATGTGTAACATAATTTGTACAGCACATTTTGTCAGGTCCCCCACTAAAAGGTCCAATAATCAGAAAAGTGTCCAGAATGATAAAAGAGGAATGATGGTAGCCTCTATGTCTAAACTTTGGAAACAACATTGGGTGCAGGGCAGACTGCAAGATGGCGGCAAGGTGTTCCGTAAAGGAAGACCAGTTAGCGCTCTAGTCCAATTTGGAGATTCATGTGATACCGGTGAGCGCGCAAAGAACTGCGCACTTCACCTGAACATTCTGAGGAGTAGGAGGTGTATCTGCGCGTTGCGTTTAGTCAGGGAAAAAGAAGAACGCGTCGCGAGAATTCCAGAGAAAGAAATATCGAGTTTGTCAAGCAGTATTCAAGTAAGACTGTTCCGATATCATAGTTTATGAGGAAGTTCGTAATTTGGTGACTGTACGTGCTTTCCAGGAGCTTCTTAGCTCTGGAGCTAATGCGTATTAATCTTGCATATCCGTTTGTGCGAACTAGAGTCTAGCAGTACTAGCCTTTGTGAAAGCTGCTTCAATCACCTGTGGGTTATAGCCACGTTCTTTGAAACGTTCCTTCATTATGTCTCCTTCTTTTACAAAGTCCTCATCTCTACTACAGTTTCTCCGGGCCCGGGCCCGGAGGAACTCCCCAAAGGGGATACTGCGTATGAGTGACTTCGGGTGGTTACTGTCAAAGAACGTGGCTATAACCCACAGGTGATTGAAGCAGCTTTCACAAAGGCTAGTAACATCAGCCATGAATCGTTACTGGTACCCAAGACCGACAAACCTGAGGAACAGGAGGTTATCAGATTTATTTCTACTTACCACACTAGTTTGTGGCAGGTACAGAAAAGTTTCAAGAAAAACTGGAATGTGTTACTCACTGAACAGACACTTACAGAGGTTCTAGGTAGCAACCCAAGCATTACCTATCGGAAGGCTGATTCTCTTAAGGACAAGCTGAGCAAAAATGAGGTCAAGATTACATCTAAAAAGACTCAGGAAATAAAGGGCTTTTTCACTTGTATGAAGTGTAAAGCTTGTAAGTTCAGTAACAACGTGAAATCAGTCTATTATCCCATAGAAGACAGAGAAAAACCAATCACACAATACCTCAACTGCCTCTCTGACCATGTGATATATGTATTGGTGTGTCCATGTGCCAAGAAATATGTAGGGAGCACCATGTTCCCTGCGAAAAAACGTATTCTTGAGCACATGAGGGCGATTGATAACAGGGACCAAAGTTCGCCAGTCGCCCGTCACTTTGAAGAAAAACACAAGAGCAATCGCAATCTTTTGAAGTTCTTTGTGATTGACAAAATTTCGAGCATGAGGAGGGGTGGTGACAGAATACGCAGGTTGCGTCAGTTGGAGAGTAAATATATTCTTGACCTCGATACACGTATCCCGGGAGGTTTAAATTCTGAAGAAGAACTTAAATGGTATTTGGGAGAGTAAATTGTACAATGTTCTGCCTACAATGATGCATAGTTGTGTATATCACACTGTTTGTTTTCTCGAACTCCTAGCAATGATTCTACTGTTTTTAAATCACTTCACATTATAATTGTTTCTTAATTCACACATTTGTTTGAAGGCCGCTTGAACATGGCATTAGCAGTTCTGATGTGCCGTTCTTGTTTTTCTATAGGTGACACATATCTGTGGAGATTAGACCGGGCGGAAGATTTGATTACCCCATGGGGTCATGCTCAGTATTCCCCACTTGGGATTCAAAGACTTGTCTTCAATATATTGGTTGAATTAATTAATTTTGAACATGTTTGACTTTGAAACTGTGTGACCTAAACTGCATATATGTTCCCCATGGGACCCAGCAAGCAGACCTATTTCCCACTTGGGACCCACATAGCCCGGTTTCCCCAGTGTCACCCATATGCACCTGATTATTACGTGCTACCTCGAATATGATTGTATATTATTTTTTCATGATTGAAGATGACAGCATGGAGGTTTTCACTAAGAGAAATGTCTTTCCCCATTTGGGTTAAGTGTTTGATTTATTAAGGTGTGGATATTCGACACACTGTTAAATTGGTGAGACTTGTAAGAGGTGTCAGTATATAACATTGCAAGAATCAGTCAGGCGAATGGACATGTCTTTCTCTTGGACACATTACCATTAGTACTTGACCATGCCAAGATGGCCGCTGTGTTTTATTTTATGCACTGAGTCCTTTGTTTATGTTTATACATGAAGTTTTGAAAACTTTATTTAATGTTTACTTTTCTGAACACTACTCACCCGTGACCAAGGCGAGTTGTCGCTGAAACGCGTTGGGGGTTTAGTTCCATGAACTGTGTTCCATGCTGGAATAAAATTTACACCCACGAACCTTGCTGGATGGTTTAATTTGATGGTGAACATTGAATGAAGCACCGAGATGGACCTGTGAGACGAAATGCTGCCGGTCGCTGTAAGCCTGCTCCTCCTTTGAAAAAGACCGTGGAACGGTCGAAATGCATCAGGAAGAAAACGGAGCAATTTGAAAAATAAAAGAGCTGTAAACCTACCGCATTGAGTGTGCGACTCATCTTTCTCCTTGTGAGAGGCTGTTGTAACATATGACGGCGTGGTCTTGCCGTGGAATACCGCACCTCCAAGCAACGAGCGCCGCATCTGCCCGAAATAGACCAAGAAAAGAATTCCGCCATCAGGCATAGGGCAGTGGCTGCCGCCACGGACTGGACTGTGGAATTGCCCTTACAAAATTCGGAAAAGATTTGTGAGGGAATGTGGAGCAAGTAAATGAGGCAAGAAAATCACCCACTGAAGGGAAAACAGTGCCGGTTCCAAATCGGACTACAGGAACCAGGATGCTCACCGTTCAATGAAACGCCCATGATGGGCTGTACTTAATTAATGAAGCACCGAGATGGACCTGTGAGACGAAATGCTGCCGGTCGCTGTAAGCCTGCTCCTCCTTTGAAAAAGACCGTGGAACGGTCGAAATGCATCAGGAAGAAAACGGAGCAATTTGAAAAATAAAAGAGCTGTAAACCTACCGCATTGAGTGTGCGACTCATCTTTCTCCTTGTGAGAGGCTGTTGTAACATATGACGGCGTGGTCTTGCCGTGGAATACCACACCTCCAAGCAACGAGCGCCGCATCTGCCCGAAATAGACCAAGAAAAGAATTCCGCCGTCAGGCATAGGGCAGTGGCTGCCGCCACGGACTGGACTGTGGAATTGCCCTTACAAAATTCGGAAAAGATTTGTGAGGGAATGCGGAGCAAGTAAATGAGGCAAGAAAATCACCCACTGAAGGGAAAACAGTGCCGGTTCCAAATCGGACTACAGGAACCAGGATGCTCACCGTTCAATGAAGCGCCCATGATGGGCTGTACTTAATTAATGAAGCACCGAGATGGACCTGTGAGACGAAATGCTGCCGGTCGCTGTAAGCCTGCTCCTCCTTTGAAAAAGACCGTGGAACGGTCGAAATGCATCAGGAAGAAAACGGAGCAATTTGAAAAATAAAAGAGCTGTAAACCTACCGCATTGAGTGTGCGACTCATCTTTCTCCTTGTGAGAGGCTGTTGTAACATATGACGGCGTGGTCTTGCCGTGGAATACCGCACCTCCAAGCAACGAGCGCCGCATCTGCCCGAAATAGACCAAGAAAAGAATTCCGCCGTCAGGCATAGGGCAGTGGCTGCCGCCACGGACTGGACTGTGGAATTGCCCTTACAAAATTCGGAAAAGATTTGTGAGGGAATGCGGAGCAAGTAAATGAGGCAAGAAAATCACCCACTGAAGGGAAAACAGTGCCGGTTCCAAATCGGACTACAGGAACCAGGATGCTCACCGTTCAATGAAACGCCCATGATGGGCTGTACTTAATTAATGAAGCACCGAGATGGACCTGTGAGACGAAATGCTGCCGGTCGCTGTAAGCCTGCTCCTCCTTTGAAAAAGACCGTGGAACGGTCGAAATGCATCAGGAAGAAAACGGAGCAATTTGAAAAATAAAAGAGCTGTAAACCTACCGCATTGAGTGTGCGACTCATCTTTCTCCATGTGAGAGGCTGTTGTAACATATGACGGCGTGGTCTTGCCGTGGAATACCGCACCTCCAAGCAACGAGCGCCGCATCTGCCCGAAATAGACCAAGAAAAGAATTCCGCCGTCAGGCATAGGGCAGTGGCTGCCGCCACGGACTGGACTGTGGAATTGCCCTTACAAAATTCGGAAAAGATTTGTGAGGGAATGCGGAGCAAGTAAATGAGGCAAGAAAATCACCCACTGAAGGGAAAACAGTGCCGGTTCCAAATCGGACTACAGGAACCAGGATGCTCACCGTTCAATGAAACGCCCATGATGGGCTGTACTTAATTAATGAAGCACCGAGATGGACCTGTGAGACGAAATGCTGCCGGTCGCTGTAAGCCTGCTCCTCCTTTGAAAAAGACCGTGGAACGGTCGAAATGCATCAGGAAGAAAACGGAGCAATTTGAAAAATAAAAGAGCTGTAAACCTACCGCATTGAGTGTGCGACTCATCTTTCTCCTTGTGAGAGGCTGTTGCAACATATGACGGCGTGGTCTTGCCGTGGAATACCGCACCTCCAAGCAACGAGCGCCGCATCTGCCCGAAATAGACCAAGAAAAGAATTCCGCCGTCAGGCATAGGGCAGTGGCTGCCGCCACGGACTGGACTGTGGAATTGCCCTTACAAAATTCGGAAAAGATTTGTGAGGGAATGCGGAGCAAGTAAATGAGGCAAGAAAATCACCCACTGAAGGGAAAACAGTGCCGGTTCCAAATCGGACTACAGGAACCAGGATGCTCACCGTTCAATGAAACGCCCATGATGGGCTGTACTTAATTAATGAAGCACCGAGATGGACCTGTGAGACGAAATGCTGCCGGTCGCTGTAAGCCTGCTCCTCCTTTGAAAAAGACCGTGGAACGGTCGAAATGCATCAGGAAGAAAACGGAGCAATTTGAAAAATAAAAGAGCTGTAAACCTACCGCATTAAGTGTGCGACTCATCTTTCTCCTTGTGAGAGGCTGTTGTAACATATGACGGCGTGGTCTTGCCGTGGAATACCGCACCTCCAAGCAACGAGCGCCGCATCTGCCCGAAATAGACCAAGAAAAGAATTCCGCCGTCAGGCATAGGGCAGTGGCTGCCGCCACGGACTGGACTGTGGAATTGCCCTTACAAAATTCGGAAAAAATTTGTGAGGGAATGCGGAGCAAGTAAATGAGGCAAGAAAATCACCCACTGAAGGGAAAACAGTGCCGGTTCCAAATCGGACTACAGGAACCAGGATGCTCACCGTTCAATGAAACGCCCATGATGGGCTGTACTTAATTAATGAAGCACCGAGATGGACCTGTGAGACGAAATGCTGCCGGTCGCTGTAAGCCTGCTCCTCCTTTGAAAAAGACCGTGGAACGGTCGAAATGCATCAGGAAGAAAACGGAGCAATTTGAAAAATAAAAGAGCTGTAAACCTACCGCATTGAGTGTGCGACTCATCTTTCTCCTTGTGAGAGGCTGTTGTAATATATATATATATATATATATATATATATATATATATATATATATATATATATATATATATATATATATATATATATATATATATATATATATATATATATATATATATATATATATATATATATATATATATATATATGTATATATTTTATTCCCACTTGAGCACACACGACCTGGGGCACTTCTCTCCTGCCATCATTTTCTCGCCCTGCCGGCCTCGTATATCTAGGCTCTTTGCATATGAATGCTGCCTGGGCCACGATTACACTTGCCTTGCTCCCATCAGCCTCAGTAGCTTCTCCCTCGCTGTGGAGCTCGGTTCACTCCTGCTTTACTCTTGCGGCCGCTCCTGCAGCCTCATTGCTCCGGGCTGCACTGGAACCTCGCAGAATGCTGGCACTTGACCGGCACTGCTGATGCGGAGTGGGCACCAGCTCCGCTTTTCTTTTCTTGCAGGGCCTGGGCAGGTCGATGACACGGGTCACGCCAGGGCTTCACACACTGCCTCCACTTTCGCTCACGCACGAGGCAGTCGATGCAGCCTCTTTCACTTCGCTTGCTGCTGGCAGGAGCTGGCACCACAGGCTGCTGGCTCTATAACAAGCACAGTTACTATTTGTCACCGGGCGGTGGAGTGGGTAGCTACTCCACTCTCCGTCCTCCCTCATTCATTTCTCTGCGCTACCCCTTAATTTCAGCCGTCTGGGCTCACCGTGGCCCGATGGCAGATAAGGCCTGCAATCACAACACTCTCCCTCCTCGAGGCAGTCTGTGGCGATGGCCGGCCCCGTAGCAGTCCGGCCGCGCTCGCCTTTCATCTCCACCACCACGGGGCTCACTCCTTGCCGGATGGGACCGCAGTAGGCTCTTCATCACGGGGTGGACTCCCGCTCAGGTCCTTCATCCCTGGGGCTCTTCACACGCTCCATGGGCCATCGGGCGCGTCCGGCGCCTCTTCACAGGGGGTGCTTTGGGATGGAGGAAAGGGGGGCAAGCAACACTGACACCCATTTTGAGTGTAAAGGGCCTCTTTATTGAAACAGGTGCACATCACACTTTATTAAAACTGGCAATTTTGCCTTACAAAACTAACACCTCTCTAAACATCGAATTACCTAACCACCTTTACATTTCCTCCCCCCACCCCTAGGATCCCCACATGATAAAAACCCGCCACCCTGCATCATCCAAACATAAATTGCAATACATTAAAAATGTCACCATCTTCCCACCTACCAATAACTGTTACCCTCCTAAGACCTACAAACCTATTTGCCTTCCTGCAACTGTAACAAACGCCCTCTAATGTAACCATTAACGTTTCGCGCTCCTGCTCATCAATTCCCCAACTTCCGATAACTGCCAAACTGCAGCCAACCTTGGCCAACTTCAACACCAACTCCACCAGCACCTGTTCCAAGCGACAAACATACAAAATTCCCCCCCCCCCTGTGCACCTGTCTCAAACCGTCCCTAGAAAAATCCCCTTTTACAGAAAAAAACAACTCAACCAAAAACCTTATCCCAGGTAGGGTGGGTGGGGCAAAAACAGACACATGTCCTGCACTCCCAGCCACCAGGTTACCAAAACCTAAAATGGTGGCTGGGCCAGCGCGGAGACCCCAGATAACTGTGACTTTTAGGCTATTATATGTAAATTTGGACTGCCTTTGGGCTATTCCCAAGGCAGCCCAAAGCAGCAAAATGGCTGCCTTTGCTCGCCCCCCTCCCCCTCCCAAATCTGCCCGGGGGCAGACCTCGCGTTGCTCGGCTGCCCCCAAACACCCCTTGGGAGGGAGGAAAGGGGGGCAAGCAACACTGACACCCATTTTGTGTGTAAACGTCCGCTTTATTGAAACAGGTGCACATCACACTTTATTAAAACTGGCAATTTTGCCTTACTGAAGTAATTCGGGGTTCCCAAGGCCTACACACTCCAGAGATAACCCACTTACACTCAAGAACTGTTGGCACGGAAACTGTAAAAGGCAAAGAACAAATTTATTAAGACCCCATGGGGTGGTGGTACACTCAAACAGCACCCTTCGGTAATGCAAGAGGTATCACACCGAACACCGGTGTGACCCCGTTTATATACAGTTTTGGGGCAATAAAAGATAGGCGGCACAAGTTAAGACACATTTAAGGACATATATGGTCATGTTTTGGAATACTGCCAGCTCATTGGAGGGGGCACAACTCCGCTGGTCAGTTTGGTGCACATTCCAGAAGGTTTACGGGTCAGTGGGAACTGCGCATGTGCGGCTTGACCAGTACTAAAAATAGCCTGTTGCTGGGCAGAAAGAAGTGGTCAGCGGAACGGACAACGGACTAAAAGGGCACGCCAGCCACGAGGCCGCTCATGATCTAAGATGGCCGCTGCAACATTCAAAATGGCGTTTTCATATATAGCCAAGTTAAGGAGGACAACGTGTAGGTTCAGCTAATCGCTAATGCGGCCGGGCCAATTACAACAGACGACCCTTTTAGCGGTTAGCTGAATCTACCTCATAGTGAACATAGTCAGGATGTTCGTCCTCGATGTCTATTAACATTATTTGTGTTACCTCCTTGTGAAGCATCATTTTGTCATGGGCAAGAGCTCGTCTTGATGGTATACAAGCTGATAAACACATTGAACATAAAACTGGGCCACATTGAATACATAGGCATATAAAAAACATGGCTCCTACAAGTATACAGAGAATTGTCAACAGTTTCCAGCCCCAAGTTGTAATCATAGACCAAAACCATCCCGAAAGTGTCCAAGTTCCATTGTCCGGGTGTATTTCAGCTGCTATTTTATGAAGCTTGGAAATAGCATCATACACAGATGGAGAATTGTCCGGGACGTATACGCAACAGCTGCTTCCGATAATCCTACATGCCCCCCCACGATCAGCCAAAACAACGTCCAATACCATTCGATTTTGGAGGGTGACAATTCTGGAAATCTGTAGTTCCTCGGTAATATTCCCCAGAGCAATGGCAGTGTCATTCGCAACAGCCTCGACAACACGTGTCAGTCGTCTTATTTTCCGGCTGTTCAGTGCAGCCCCCACAAAGGAGAATAGTCCCAGATTAAAGTCCACATATTGTTGTAATGCAGTGTCCGTTTGGTCAATGTCCTCCAGGACAACAGTTCGTTTAACCCTATTCAGAACGAAATCATGGTACAAAGTATAATCATTGTGATACATCGGAGGGGCAATGAATACGGGAGGTAACACAAACGATACATAACACGTGCCCAACCACCCCAATGGAAGCTGATGGTAGCCCTTCGTTCCACAGATAAAATATGTATTTCGTGATGCAACAAATGAAATACCATTCGGGCTATCAAACGTGAGAGTAGTATTACATTCGCTTTTCCCCACTGCAATCGAACCCTTGTTCCTGATACATAAATCGGCTTTTGTAGCAATAACATTTATAACATGGGCATTAGAGACATTGATGTTCCTCTGGTTGCTGTATACACGTGGGGCAGACACATTGTCAGGCCTGTACTCTTCCCATTCAAAACGAGTACCCTCAGCCCGGGGAAACCCATCCTTGTCGTGGAAACATACTTTATTCAAACGGAAAAGCACCCCCCCTTTGGTTGGCCATCTCATAGTAAAGAGGAGGGTGTACCAAGCGTTGCATGACCCATTATGCGAAAACGGGAGTGGAATAAGTGGAGTGCCCCCTCTCTTCTGGTGCCCTGGCAACATCCCACATACCCAGCAATTTGAAGTATTGGTCATGTTATGTGTGTGGTGAAGAATCTGAATGAAGCTGTTATTTAAGTACGTTTGGCGATGTCGCTCTTCATGAAAGGGCAATGTAAAATGAAAATGTTCAGACGGAGCAGGGGTAGTTGGCAGCAAATGTTCACGTACAGGCACCACAAGCTCAACTACCCAGGCTATAACAGCTATCACCACAATGGTCAAAACAAAGAAAAAGGCACCCAATATTTTCTTATCCCGGGATGCCGTTGATGCCATAGTTCAAGAATGTTCGTGGAAAGTCTCAAATAGCACAAATTGTTCACAAATTGTTCACCAAAGTCTCAGATACACGTACGTGTATACCTAAAAAAAGGAAAAATACGGTGCTGAACTCCGAGGTAGCCGTTGTTTTCTTCTCCGGGCCAAGACGGGTGTCGCTACTCTGGCAGAACTGATCCCCCCCCCTTGGAATTCCCGGTTTCCGTTTCACAAACCTGGAGCGGTAACCAACCAGTCATTAAAAAAAAAAAAAAAAAAAATCTTCTTATCGTGGACGCAGGTTGTAACGCTCTCTTCCGGTAGCAGATTGGTCCGGGAAGGCTCCCTCAACTTCGGGCGACGTCACAGCTGGGCTCTTTTCTTTTTCCAAGATCTCCTTATAATCAGTCAACACAGCAGGAGTCACCAGGTCCGGAGAGACACGGCGACAATGTGTCGAATGCACCCACCGCTTTCTGTTGGTCACTCGTACTGCGGTGCGGGTCGCAAGGAGGACCTGCTCGGGGCCCTTCCACCTGGGCTCCAAACTGCTTGCTCTCTCAAACGAGCGAACCATTACATGGTCACCAGGACGAAGATCATGGCCCTCTCCAGTAGAGTTGTCAGGGAGCGCTTCTCGAACCTGTTGATGAATAGAGAGCAAATCATTTGTTAATCGTGCCAAATAATCATTCATCATAACACAAGGCACATCATGTATTAATCGCGGCTTGGGCACCCCCCAGATATTCATCGGGCGGCCAAACACCACCTCATAAGGCGTAAGGCCGGTTCGTGAGTGGGGTACTGATCTAAGAGAAAGCAGTGCCAGCGGCAAAGCATCTGGCCACTTCAACGATGTAGACGCTACAATTTTGGCTAGCTTGAGCTTCAACGTAGCATTGTACCGCTCGACCAAACCTGCTGACTGAGGGTGGAATACAGCGTGGAATTTCTGCTGAATCCCTAACCCCTTCAGTACGTATTCCACAATCTTTCCAACAAAATGGGGCCCATTATCGCTCCACAAAAATTTGCAAACTCCAAAGCGAGGAAAGAATTCCTTAAGCAACACCTTAGCTGTCGTCAAAGCCGTATTGTCTTTCGTGGGGTAGGCCTCAACCCATTTGCTAAAGGCACACACCACCACTAGGACGTACTTCAGGTTATTGCAGCGCTCGAGTTGGATGTAGTCCATTTGAAGCACTTCAAATGGTACCGAAGGTGGAACGAAACCTCCTTTCGGAGTATGGGTCCCCTTTCCAGGATTGTGTTGCAAACACACCAGGCAGGTCTGCACTACTCTCGTTGCAGTATTAGCAATCTCGGGATGTTCCCAAACTCGTGTTAAAAGCCGAGTGATTGCCAGAGCCCCGACATGAGCCAGTCCATGTGTCATCTGGACCATCGCCTGTAAGTAAGCCGCAGGCAATTTCCACTTCTCCATGTCTTTACTTCTCCAACAACCCTCATCATCTAGTACCCCGTCTGCTGCCCAAGCCGCAAGTTCAGATTCAGTAGCTGATTTTTGAATATCCAATATTTCTGCTCTAGCATTATTCCATCGCTCAGCCTGTGATTGTACCACATACATGGGGGAGCTAGTTCGGGACATAGCCGTTTGTCTGGCTATGCTGTCTGCAAAGGCATTCCCTTGACCCACTTTATCCGTAATCTTTTTATGGGCACTGCACTTCACTATCGCTACTTTCTTAGGGCCAAGCAATGCATTTAGGAGATCACGCACTAGCTCTCCATGCATAATGTGCTCTCCATGCGATGTCAGAAACCCACGTTCCCTCCAAAGTAGCCCGAAGTCATGGGCCACCCCAAAGGCATACCGGCTGTCCGTGTATATGTTCACACATAATCCGGCACTCAATTCGCAGGCTCTTGTTAAAGCTATCAACTCTGCTGCCTGAGCCGACTTTTGTGGTATCCTAGCTGTTTCTACCACTGTCTTAAGCGTCGTGATCGCATATGCTGCGGAAGTCGTACCATCTGGCAGCCTTAGGCACGATCCATCAACCCACAGTTCCCCATCCACATCTGGAAGTGGCACATCCTGTAAATCGACACGACCCTTTGTCTGTTCCTCGGTCAGGAAAACACAGTCGTGATGTTTTTCTTCCTGACCCTCCTCGGCCGGATAGGGCAATAAAGTGGCAGGGTTCAAAGTAGCGCATCTTTTCAATGTAATATGTGGCGCCAAGAGTGTCAGCTCATATCCTGTTAGCCGTGCACTCGTGAGATATTGGGTCTTAGTTTGGTTTAACAGGGCATCTACTGCGTGAGGAACTAACACCAACAATTTGTGTGATAACACTATTTCCTCACTCTGTCGTATGGCTACTGCAGTTGCTGCTACCGCTCGAAAACACCCGGGCAACCCTCGCGCTACAGGGTCCAAAATTGCAGAGAAGTATGCACATGGTCTCTGCTTATCCCCGTGTAATTGCACTAACACTGACAACGCGCACCCATCATTCTCATGCACGTACAATGTGAAAAGTTTCGTATAGTCTGGTGTACCTAACACGGGTGCGGAACAAAGGGCCTGCCTCAACTGCTCAAAAGCTTTCTGACATTCATCTGTCCACTCAAGAGGCATTGGTGTGGCTTTGGACAGTAATGCTAGCAAAGGTTTTATGATATGCGAGAAACCCATGATCCATTGCCTACAAAAGGACGTCAACCCTATAAAGGCACGTACATCTCTCTGCGTGCGGGGGACTGGTGTGTCTAAAATTGCTTGAATTCGATCAGATGTTAATGCACGCCCCTCCTTAGACAACAGATGACCGAGGTAGGTCACCTGGGGTCTACAGTATTGAAGCTTTTTCTTAGAAACCTTGTGCTTGTTTTGTGCCAAAAAGGAAAGCAACGCAAGTGTGCTCTGTTCACATTGTGCATAAGAGTCAGCGGCAAGCAGAAGGTCATCCACGTACTGGATGAGCGCAACGCCAGACTGCAATTTAAACGAATCTAGCTGCCTTTTCAAAGCCTGGCTATAGATGCTAGGACTTTCAGTATATCCTTGGGGAACACGACAAAATCTATACGATTTATTATTGAGCGTAAAACCAAACAGATATCTGCTATCAGGATGAACAGGGATGGAAAAGAACGCATTCTTTAGGTCAATAACACTAAAGGTGGTGGCTGTCGGTGGAACCAAAGTAAGCAAGGTCGTAATATCAGACACCACCGGGTATTGGGGAATGACAATTTTGTTGATCTCTCGCAAATCGATAATAAATCGATAGACTTTGCCATCAGTGTCTCTCTTAAGAATCGGAAGAATAGGACTGTTACAGACATTATAAGGGACCTCCTCCACAACCCCTGCAGAAATCAAATCCTGAACAATGTGTGTCAATGCAATTTCACCTTCTCTCGAAATCTTATACTGTGGTACTCGTGGTAGAGGGGCCCCCTCCTTAACAGTAATGTGTATTGGTGGAATACGCATCTCTCCCACATCCGTATCTGAGGTCGCCCACAACGAATGCGGTAGAGAGGCCAAAGCTGGAATGTCTAAAATAGCATAAAATCTGTCAGGGTCAGGGTAATTGTCATTCAGGATAACCCGCACTCCCTCTGGAGCGCAACGTATTGTCGCTCGAAAATATTTAAGCAAATCAATGCCCAGGATATTGTCTGGGGTATGGGGTGATGACAAAAATTGGCCAAAACTAAACTATTTGTCTATGCATAGTGCAAGGGGCTTGGACAATGGGCTGGGGGAGGGTGTGCCATCAAACCCTACACACGTAATCATTTCGCCGGACAGGGGAGCCCTCGGAACCAAGTTTTTCGACAAAGCGCTACGAGTAGCTCCTGTGTCGACTAGAAACTGATCAGTAGAACCCAGAATGCCCGCTGTTACATATGGACCTTGCTGATCTACCGGCACTTCAACTGATTCCTTACCCCATCCTACGCAATCCTATGCATGCACATAATCCTGATGTTCCACATTCTCTCCTTCCGAAATCTGATATTGATTCCGTCTATCAAACGTATTTCGTTCGTCCTGGCCACGGCCCCTCTCCTCAACCTGTCTACGATCACCTCCGCCACCCCTCGCTCCAGTATAACCTCCTCTCGACCTTCCACTTCCTCGACCACGCTGACAACGCTGTTCACGAAGTACCGGACAATCTTCGGCCCAATGCCCAAACTCCTTACAATAAGCACACTGATCCTCCGCAATATCCGTACGACCATACGATGCGTTTCCTCCACCTCGTCTACCTCTATCATTCCCTCTACCCTGTGTTCCCCGAACTTGCGCCAACATCACCTTCGTTTTCAATTCCTTCGCCTTTTTCTCTACACTTTCTTTAGCCTCCACTTCCTGTCGCTCATAATACTGAGCCATAGTTAACAAGGACGCAGGGGTCGCCGTGGCCCAGGAACTTTCACTCGACTTCAATCGTTTTGCAATCTCTGGTAGGAAATTAGCTACATACTTATCTACAAACAAATGCCGGCCGTATCGTCTGTCAAAGATTGACCACTGTAATCATGAAATGCTTCCTCGAAGCGTGTAAAGAAATCTGAAACCGTTTCATCAGGTTTCTGCTTGCACGATGTTAGCATAGTCCAATCAATCTTTTTGGAGGGAACAAGCGTTTTCAATTTATTCAAGATAGCTGCCGGCAGATCTAAAATTAACTGGCAAGGCTTACAGGCTGGTTCTCTATCTAAATCTGCAGCTTTTATTTCCTTCCATGTCCCCCCCAATATCGTTTCGTCATTATTTTTACGAATCTGCCTCCACATATCAGGTGGTAATATTAGCCCAAAAAACAAATCTATATCCACAAGAGTCATCACACAAGATGATATAGCCCCCTCCACCCCCTCATAAAATGCCGCCGGATTCTTCCGAAGATCAGGTAGAGAATTTTTCAATGCCATGACATCTGCTCTATTCCACGGCGTATATACCCAATTATACAAAAAATACCCTTTCGCATCCTTCGACAATTTATCATCATCCGTACCTTCCCCTTTTGGTGGAACATACAAAGGTGCGGCTTCACGCATAGGCATAACATGCAATGCAAAACTCTTATCTGAACCACGAAGAGAACACTCTTTGGCCTGCCCATTTGTCTCCAATTCGGCCTCCTTTTGGCTCTTTTTTCGTTCCTCCCTCAATCGGATTGTCTCATCCCGCAGCTTGATCAATTGCGTAAACAGGTCATTAACATCTGAAAGATCAAAATCACCTTTAGTCAAATTTTCACGATACACTGACAATGCTTTGGGCTCAAACGTATCAGAAACGTCACGATATGCGCCTACTACTTCATCCGCCAGACTAGACAAAAAGTACATCAATTCAAGATCCGACCACCCTTTCTTTTCTGTTAACAATTGCTCCTGAGTAATACTACGCTTATTCACTTTACGAGCCCAACTGCGTAGGTGAGCGGACCTCTCCGCAGTGAACCTGAGAGCGGATATACCCTTCTTGTCCGACTTATCCCGTCCGTCGTCCCCTGAATCCTCATCCGGAGCCGTCGGCGAAACATACGGAGGCGGTGACCGTTCTAACAAAGAAAAATCATCAATTTCATTATTAAGGACAGGATAAAGTGGTCGACGAATAGGAAATTGACCAGTCATTTGCAATTTACGTTCCCGTTCCTCCCTTTCTTTCTTCTCCTGAGCCTCCTTTTCCTCAAGCTGTAAAGCCTTATCCCGAGCAGCCTTACGCTGCTCTTTGTCCGCCAAGGCAACTTCACGCTTCATTCGCTCACGCGCCGCTTTCTCCCACATTCGCACACAATCAAACATATTTTGTCTAGACCTACGTTGAAACAAACATTGCTCTACAAATTGTATTTTACTTAAATCAAACGACCCGTGTAGAGGCCATTGCAATTCGGGATCGGCCTTGGTGTACTTATGCCATAATTTACTGTACATAATAGGGGGAAGGCCAAATTTTATATACATGTCCCTATTTGGTGTTCCCTCTGGGGGAGCCGGCTGTGCTTCTGCTAATCTAATTGAGGTACCTTCTCCAAGACAACACATTCCTCGGAGTGTGCTGAAAACAGGCATGTTCAAAAAGTATCACGAAAACGTGACACCACACAAAAATGGCACTTACAGTTCTTCACACAAGTGTGCCGCTCAGGGGAAAAAAACAAAGTTAGAGAAACATCTCTACATGCCTGCCTATGTGAAGTGCACTACATATATAAGTTCAAAGATCACAAATTCACAATGTTAGCTAACTCAAATCAAAGACGTAGATCGTAGGACTTCGGCAAGCGTCCAAGGACTGCCTTACCGATCACAAATCACAGAATTTCAGTAAGCATCCGAAAACTACCTTACCGAACACAAATCATAGGACCTCAGTAAGCGTCCGAAGACTACCTTACCGATCACAAAGCTTACCCAAATTCCCAAATGTCCAGATTCCAACTGCCAAGGTCTTGTAAGCCAAATCAGCCAAACGGCACTTTCTCAGCGATGCAGACACTTCGGAAACTCAGTCGGAGACCGGCGCCACCTGGAAGGTCAGATCGGAAGGAAAGGAAAAAACACCGTGGCAGCCAAGACTCGGGTCACTCGTGGCAGCGCACGTCCATGGCGAGTTTCCAAGCCTTCATCACGACCTTTCCTTCGGGCATCCGAGTCGCCGATGAGTCCCTTCGTGGTCGCCAATTGAAGTAATTCGGGGTTCCCAAGGCCTACACACTCCAGAGATAACCCACTTACACTCAAGAACTGTTGGCACGGAAACTGTAAAAGGCAAAGAACAAATTTATTAAGACCCCATGGGGTGGTGGTACACTCAAACAGCACCCTTCGGTAATGCAAGAGGTATCACACCGAACACCGGTGTGACCCCGTTTATATACAGTTTTGGGGCAATAAAAGATAGGCGGCACAAGTTAAGACACATTTAAGGACATATATGGTCATGTTTTGGAATACTGCCAGCTCATTGGAGGGGGCACAACTCCGCTGGTCAGTTTGGTGCACATTCCAGAAGGTTTACGGGTCAGTGGGAACTGCGCATGTGCGGCTTGACCAGTACTAAAAATAGCCTGTTGCTGGGCAGAAAGAAGTGGTCAGCGGAACGGACAACGGACTAAAAGGGCACGCCAGCCACGAGGCCGCTCATGATCTAAGATGGCCGCTGCAACATTCAAAATGGCGTTTTCATATATAGCCAAGTTAAGGAGGACAACGTGTAGGTTCAGCTAATCGCTAATGCGGCCGGGCCAATTACAACATTACAAAACTAACACCTCTCTAAACATCGAATTACCTAACCACCTTTACATTTCCTCCCCCCACCCCTACGATCCCCACATGATAAAAACCCAACACCCTGCATCATCCAAACATAAATATCAATACATTAAATATTTCACCATCTTACCACCTACCAATAACTGTTACCCTCCTAAGACCTACACCCCTATTTTCCTTCCTACAACTGTAACAAATGCCCTCTAATGTAACCCTTAATGTTTCCCCGCTCCCGCTCACCAATTCCCCAACTTCCGATAACTGCCAAACTCCAGCCAACCTTGGCCAACTTCAACAACAACTCCGCCACCCAGGAAAAGGCGGATGGTAGATGATTACACCGCCCCCACCTTTTCCTGCCCCCCCATCTGTGCCAACAATGTTCCGACCTCGCATAACCTCCTCCTACTTCCGACGCACTCCCAACAAACCGGACAACACCTCGCTCAACTCCAAATGGTAAAGGTCCATTGCCAAACGCGAAAGATGAATCCTGTCACCTCTAAACAATTCAGGAGTGTCGTACTTCAAATCCCGGGGCCAAACCCTTGCAAATCCCAAATGCCTGCAAAACCGCACCATTTCCACGTTGGTTTTGCACCTGGCCTTATCCACTGCCTGGGGTTTCAACGCCCCTCTCAACACCTGCCGGGGAACAAACTCAGTCCACACGACCGTACAACCTGTCCATTTACTCCATGTCTCTTCCAAATCCTTCTTCATGGCCCGCATGAGAACTAAACCCGTTTCCTGGACTATGTCATTCTCCCCCACGTGAAGTACCAGCACATCCGGGCACCTGCCCCCACCACCATCCCATTCAGAATCCCCACCAACTCCTTCCAGTGCACCCCCCCCCCGGACCAACGCACTTTAAAAACCTCGGGATTAAAACCCAAATTCTCCCCGAAGTAGCTATCCTGCGCCTGAAGTTGTGCTCTCCTGACAAATGAGTGACCCACTATCCATATAGTCATGTCGCGTGCGAGAGGGCCAGCCACCGAACCTGGAATGAGAAAACAGAGTCACACATTGGCCACCACAATACCGCTTTAGCATTGCTCCTCACTGCGCACATAGCGTTTATAGCAATCGGACGCCCAACGCCCCAGATGCATGATGTCCTCCCTCCCCCATCCTCACCTATGTGCCTCAGACGCTGCGCCAATGCGGAACGAGTGCGTCACAAACTTCTTACCATCCACCCCCAACTGCACCAGCGCCTTCCGCAGTACTGCCAACAATTGAGGCCCCCTTGCTCCCACCCCACACGCATGTCGAAAAACCAAACCGTCCCCCTCACCCATCACCCCAAAGTGCAGCCCCCAGTGGAAAGGGCACACCCCCTCCCCATCAACGCCACCCAAGGAGACCCATCCGTTTTTGACTTCCGCAGCCCAAAATTGTACTTCCGACCACAACAAACCTTTGCCCCCCAGGCCGCCGAGCCACTCTGACACCCAAAAGGCTCCTGCAAACATTCAAATCATCAAAGTGGCAAACAAACAGGCCTCCCTCTCATCCCGGCAAACGTCCGCCAGTACCCCCACAACCCTCCCCAGCAATGCACTTGATACCGGGAGCCACACCCGCCCCGCACACACACACTCGCAGGCCCACCCCTATAACATCCTGGCCCCAAGCTTTCCCGCCGACGGCGCGTAACCCCACAACAATTTCCCCATGAACGCAACGCCCGCCAACTTGCCCGATATGGTGACCCGCATGAGGCCCTTGTCTATCAAAGACAGTATGAACTGTACCACTTCCTCAGTTGTCTCCCGTCCCGGGGCCCGCCATCGCGCCCCGGACGCCACAAACTCCCCTCATGCAGACACATACGTGGAGCGTGTTGATTCCGCCGAAGACCCTAGAACCAGCTGCAACATCCTGTATTGCTGACTTCCCACAGCTTCCGGGGCATGGCCGTCGGTTCCGGGTTCACCTCCTTGGTTAACCCATGGAATCTCTCCCGCTGCGAACGAGATAAAGCATCCGCAATGTCATTATTGATCGCCGGGACGTGCACCGCGCGGAAGGCAATGTCATGGCACAGGCAACCCAACACGAACACCCGCAACAGTTTCAACACCTACTCATCTCATGCTGACTGGCGATTCACCACCTGCACCACCGCCATGTTGTCCAGGTTAAAAGTCACCCGCCTGTGGGCCAGCACCACCCCCCACAGCTCAAGCGCCATAACCAGTGGGAACAGCTCCAAGAACGCAATGCTCCTGCCGCCCTCCGCCCACTCCGATGCCCATTTCTCCGCGCACCACCACCCCTGCTAGTACAGACCAAACCCGTTGCTGCCCACCGCATCTGAAAAGATCTGCACTTCCCAGACCATGCCGTCCCCCCTCTGCATTGGGACGCCGTTGAAGTGCTCCA
Source organism: Lissotriton vulgaris (assembly GCF_964263255.1). Classification (NCBI taxonomy): domain Eukaryota; kingdom Metazoa; phylum Chordata; class Amphibia; order Caudata; family Salamandridae; genus Lissotriton; species Lissotriton vulgaris. Next base: position 712,168,176 of record NC_141697.1, on the reverse strand, counting down.
GGAAAAACTGCCACATTCGCAAATTCTCGTGAACGCCCGCAGACAAACGGACTTTGTGGTGCAGCGGCCTTTTCCCCGCCAACGCTCTTCCCAACCTCCTGCAGAAAGTTCGCCCTACCCGCACCATTCTGCAAGCAAAATTCAGGTGCCCCAAAAGCACCTGAATCTCCAAGACCACTACCTTGCGCTTTGCCACTATGGCCGCCAGCAAGCCAAACATCTGCAGCTTTTTGTCCGCTGGCAAACGTGCCTCCATGGCCCCCGAATCCAGCTCAATTCCCAGGTAAGACAGCACCGTGCCTGGACCCACTGTCTTTTCCGGTGGCAATGGGACACCCAAATATTCCATCAGCTCCTGAAACCTGTCCAGTGCCATCTGGCTAAGGGTGGGCGTAAAATCCGTTTCGTGGGTGAATTTGCGGATCTTCCGCGAATTCGCGATCCGCGAACCTCACGAAATCGCGGTAAAATCCGTGAATCAGCGGGGACGAGTTTTCAGCCAAGCAAGGGTTACAGCAGCAGGTGCAAAAGTTGAACCTAATTTCTTTGTAACCTTTTACAAAAGGGTTACAAACAAATTAACTTCAACTTGGACACCTGCTGCTAATTGCTTCCTGGCGCCTCGTTGCCTACTTGCAACTATTCTCTGACCCTGCTCTGACCCTTGAAGCAGGGTCAGAGAATAGTTACCAGTAGGCAACGAGGCACCTGTCCAAGGAATTAAACCTCACCAGGAAGCACTTGCAGATATAAAAAACAGGAAGAAGGGAGAGGATGGCAAATACACCCATTTTGAGTTGTCAGGAGGGGTTAAACTAAAAGAGACCTTTACAGCACAATTTTCATATGCATTTTGCTAAAAATAAAAAGCTGTATGTTCTGTAGGGGCAACTCAGGAATCTGGCCCTTCAGAGATCCGGCCTCTCTTTCTTTCTCTCGTTCTCTCTCTCCCTCTATCTTTCCCTCTCTTTATCTATCTATCTATCTATCTATCTATCTATCTATCTATCTATCTATCTATCTATCTATCTATCTATCTATCTATCTATCTATCTATCTATCTATCTATCTATCTATCTATCTATCTATCTATCTATCTATCTATCTCTCTCTCTCCCTCTCCCATAAACGACATGGGTAACTTCACTATGCAAGCGGCTCGCGAAGACGCAAAAATCCCAGCAAACATGCAAAAAAACCCGCGAACACGCAAAAAACCTGCGAACACGCAAAAAAACTAAAATCTGCAAATTCGCACAAATTCGCGAATTTTGCAGATTGCGAATTCGCAAATCCGCAAATTCGCGGATCGCGAATTTGCAAAATTTGCCCATGCTTACATCTGGCTCCGTAGAGCCCGGTGCCCCGATCAGAAAAAAGTCATCCAAGTAGTTAGTAACTCCCTGGTGACCCGTCCGTTCTGTGAAAAACCACTGCAGGAACGTACTAAAGCACTCAAAAAGTGCACATGACATCGAGCAGCCCATCGGCAATGCCTTGTCCACATACCAGCGGATTGCGAATTCGCAAATTCGCGGATCGCGAATTCGCAAAATTCGGCCATGCTTACATCTGGCTCCGTAGAGCCCGTTGCCCCGATCAGAAAAAAGTCATCCAAGTAGTTAGTAACTCCCTGGTGACCCGTCCGTTCTGTGAAAAACCACTGCAGGAACGTACTAAAGCACTCAAAAAGTGCACATGACATCGAGCAGCCCATCGGCAATGCCTTGTCCACATACCAGTGGCCGCGAAACTAGACTCCCAGCAGGCCCCAGTCGTCTGGGTGAACGGGCAATAGCCGGAAAGCCGATTTAATGTCACACTTTGCCATCTGTGCCTTGGCTCCCTCCGCCACCACCAAAGCCATGGCCGCGTCGACAGACGAGTATGACACCGTTGCCTCCCGCTCGTCGATGTAGTTGTTGACTGAACCCCCGGCCGGCCACGACAAATGCTGAATGAGGCGAAACTGTCCCACCTCCTTCTTCGGCACCACCCCAATAGGAGACACAATCAGGTCCTCCAAAGGCCAAGTGTCAAAAGGCCCTGCCATTCGACCTGTGCTGACTTCCTTTTCCATCTTCTCTTGCACCACCTCCGGGTGCTTCCTGGCGGACCTCAAGTTGTCTGCCCAGCGCCTCCTCCATGGTCCCTCATAGCCTAACAAAAAAACCGTCCCAAAACAAGCCCCACAAACGTTTGGCGCCCCCCCGTCCGGGTAGTCCTGCAGGGCCGCGCACAGCCGGTCCAACTTAATTGGAGTACGAGCCCTTGGGCCCAGACCCCTTTTCTCCTCTGGTGCCGCCCGGCTGCTGCCCCGCCCCTGAACGTGCTCCCCCAGGTTGCCCCTGCATGGACCCCTGGGGCGGTCCCGCCGGTCCCCAGCACCGCAGGACTGGGTCTCCGTACTTCCCGCAGCTCGAACACTCATGTTTGAAACAACAGTGTTCCCTAGTGCAGGCCCCCTTGTTGAAATCCCAGCACGGTCCCACCACTCCGTTCTGGGTTTTTTCCCCTGCCCACACCCCTCCCCGGGTGGGTCGACTCTGAAAGTACAGATAAATTATGGGTAGCCCGCTGGCCGTAAAAATGGTCTTCCCCGACCCAGCCAAGCCCATCGTGTGCTGCCAAAGGTCGCAGTCCAACTCGCCCCACTTTGCCTCCGGGTCCCAAGCCATCCGAGCCCAGTACTCCTCATCGTACTGGGCCGACACGTAACCGCCTCCCATGATTTGGGCCTTCCTAATCACGTCCATGTACTTAAACAAGGACACTGATCGCTCCGGAAATTTCTCACAATACACGCTAGCGAAAATTACAAACGCCGCCGTCCAGTTTTCAATCGTGAGGGGCACTTTAGGGTCGCTTTTGGAGCTCATACTCCTCCTCTTTAGACCCCTCCTTTGCCCGTACCTCCTGAAACAGCAGGTTGAGCAACTCCACGTACTCCCCCTTCCAGATCCGCTCCTTGGTCTCCATCATCAGATGCACCTCCAAAGGTTTTGTAACACCCATGTATGGAAGCCACTTAATTTTTAATTCCTTACTCTCCGGCTTCGCCACCCCTCCGCAGCTGCCGTCCCGCTCACCCCCTCAGACCCACTCACCCCTGCGCCAGTTCCAGACGCTGCGCTACCAGCCGCCGCACTGCTCCCACACCCAGACCCCATCTTCCGGGTCAGGGCCCACACCTTTACCACGTACTTCCCCTTCCTCAAGCAACCTCGTCCCCCCCATCCTCCCCAATCCCCACAGACACCATGTGTGCCCCTCGGTTACCTGGAGTCAATGGCGACACCCGTCGCTCCTCCGTTCTCCGATTCGCCGATGTCCCCGCTGTCGCATAGGATGTCCAGGCCGTCCACACGCGTGGGCCACGTAACACCTGGAAAAAACCAACATCATTAGCGGACCCCATTCCGCGTTCTCTCACTTCCCCTTCCTCTAAACTCTCATCATCCCTGATCACCTGTACCCCTTCCAGCACAGAAGCCCTCCTGGCCGGCGGAGCCGACTGCACCCTGCTATGCATGCTTCACCGGTCCCTCGCCCTGTCCACATCAATAAACACTTGCGACACGCTGCTCCTCTTCCTGCTTTGTCCCCCAAGCCGCTGCGGCCCTGTGGGTGGTGGGGTTAGCGAGCCCATGCCGGGCCTTCTTGTGCCAACCGCGCCATGATCCCTCGCTGACACCGAGCCCGCCGTGGGAGGCCTGACCCTCCATTCGCCTTGGTGCTGACTGGTCGCCCCAAACCCTGCCAAGTCTGGAGCCCCTCGCCAGCCTTCCTCCTGAAAAAGAATAGGCAGGTCCGGTGTGCTCGGTCCCTCAAGTTGCGCTGTGCCAAACACCACGCCGTCCTAATGCAATCCTGCCCTCCCCACTCCACACCAAACCTCCCTCCCCCGCCCCCCTATCTTCTGCCAAAACCTCCCCCAGGCCGTCACCCCACCCGGAAGGCCCCGCTTCCTCCTCTGCTCGGCCCCCCCAACTCTACCAAACCCGATGGTCTCCCCCGCCCTGGGGGAGCTCCCCTTCATCTCCATTCCCCCCTCCCCCACCTCCAACTCTACCTCACTCTCGCCGGACTCTAACAACAAAGGGGACATATATCCCGCCCCTACCTGCGTCTCATCTACTTCCACTATCCCATCCCCCACCCCCTCCTCACCCTTCCCCTCCCCAAACTCCCCCTCTGGCTCCAGCATCCCACCCATCCACCTGTGCCGCCCCAATCCGCCCCCTGTACCACCTTTTCCACCCCCCGCCTCCCCCCTGGCCCCCACTGCCACCTTCGCTCTGCCAGGAGGGGGGGGGCTCTCCCTCCTCCGCCTCCTCCTTCCTAAGCTGTCCTCCCTTGGGTCCCCCTCCTGTTCTCCTCCATCCCCGCCCACCCCCGGGACCTGTCTCCTCTCCCCCGGCCGGCCCTCCACTGCCCGGGCGGCCGGCCTGCAGGGACACACTCACCGTCGCCGGTGCCTCAGGCATTCCCTCGCTCCCCCTGCTGCACATGCCACTCGGGCCCCCGAGCAACTCAGAGGAGGCCCGAGCAGCGCTCCACGGTGCTCCGCAACCTGCCCGGCTCCCCCGCTCAGCCCCGCCTTTCGGAGCTGGGCGGGCCTCTGCCTGCCTCATTTCAGAGCACAGCTGGGAGCCGGCGGCAGCGCTCCCAGCCCGCTCCCCCACCGCCTGCATATTCACGTCCCTGGTGAGTCACCGGCGGGGGGCCACTGGCAGAGCCCCCCCGCCGACCACTTGGGCCACCCCGCCACCCACGCATTTGTTCAGCGCCGCCTGCAGGGCTGCGCCCTCCCCTACTGCAGGGCCCTGTACTCTTACCTGGCTGCGCGCCGCCTTACGAGGTGGCGAGCAGGCCAACTCGGCCGCCGAGACCCCCCCGGACGCGCGCCACGCCGGGCGCGCCAGGGGTCCCACCATGAGGTCCATCCGCCCTGCCTCGCTCAGCAGGCGGATGGCCTCGAGCACCCGTATATCCTCTTGTGCCATATTGTCACACAGCCCCACAGCAAAAACAGACACCTGTCCTGCGCTCCCACCCACCAGGTTACCAAAACCTAAAATGGTGGCTGGGCCAGCACGGAGACCCAGATAACTGTGACTTTTGGGCTATTATATGTAAATTTGGGCTGCCTTTGGGCTATTCCCAAGGCAGCCCAAAGCAGCAAAATGTCTGCCTTTGCTCGCCCCTCCCCCTCCCAAATCTGCCCGGGGGGGCAGACCTTGCGTTGCTCGGTTGCCCCCCAAACCCCTCTTCAGGACGGGCAACACACTTTCCCCCTTCACCACCTTCAAGAAGGTGGCTGCACACGGGCGATTATCCCACCCTCGTCGCCAGTGTAACATTGTCGGGCGCTAGGCCCACATATTAACATAAAGGATCACGCAGACACATCTAGTTATGGTGCACAACTGGCCTGGAGCACGTGCGCTCGGCCCCTTTTAATCTCAGGGTCACCTGACTGGTGATGCCTGTGGTGGGTGGGTGTAAGGTGTGTGTATTACATCACTGGTGGACCACTAGAGCGTGCCTAGTTAGACACTACACAGAAGCTCTTGCTGTTGCGCAAAATGTAAAAAAAAAACATTGACAGAGCCAATAGATTTTGCATAGGGGAAATCTATTAGCTTTGCTACTACTTGTTCAATTAAGTACATTGAAACACCCATCTGCCTTGTGCAAATTCTGTTGACAGGGTCGGACTGGGACAGAATATAGGCCGCGCACCAAAAATACAAGTGTCCCTCATTATCGAAACAGTTGGCTAAAAGATACTAGCCCACTTTTGGACATTGGAGCAGTTTTGAACTAGTAAAGACATGCTATACAAATGTTTTGCAAGGTATGGGAGGTGGCACGCATTTGTGCTTTTTGTAGGTAATGCGTGTGATAATATCATGGAAATAAACAATAAAAACAAGCCCCGCAGACCTTAAGAAAGTCTCACGAAATGCCAAAAAGGCCCACACACTGATCTAGTATCCCTTTCCGCAGATTGCCTTATAGTCTAATCCAACTCTGCCTGTTGAACTTGAGTGGGGTGATCATCAGACAAACGTCACTACATTGATGCAATGTAGCTCTCTGTGTGCCCTGCTAGCACTGCAGAGTTTTTATATGAAGTTGGGTGAAGGCGAGTGCAGCACATTTTCCAATAAAAAACATGCACGAACTCTACGAAAACAATAGAATTGTATTTTTTATGACAGAAAATCACCATTGCTTATGAAGCCTGACCGATAGAGTGACTTCAGCGAAATTACACAGAATTTCACGTCATTTTCTCTAAATGCCAGTGCTTTAAATGAGCCGGTACTCACCGGTACGGAGTACCGCCACTTTTTATTTTTCTCCCTTAGAGTACCGGCACTTTTTTCTTGGCCGAGGAGAGTACGGTACTCTAAGGGGAAAGTCCGGCAGGGCGGGCTCGATGGCATTGGGGGCTGTGCTGCTGTGCCGAAAGTGCTCTGCTCAACTGCTGCAGATAAAGAGAAGGCAGAATATAGGGAGGGGCAGTGTATACCTGTGAATGGAGCCGCTGCTGTGAAATCCCAGTTTTTGTATTCGCAGATTACTATTGACTGCCTATAGAAACAATAGTACCGTAGCGAATACAAAAACTACCACAATGGCGGACCTACTGGGGGAATTAGAAGTGTGTAATTGATCATTATTCAATTAAGTTGGACGAGCATGCACTATAAAACGGGGACCGTCTTCTGACTAGGCCTGCAGCTGAAACAACGGAGAGAGGACGAGAGTACAGACGTAGGCGCCTGAACAGGTAAGAGGCCGGTTTCGAGTAGAAGGACTTGGGAATCAGTCCTTGACACTTAGGACAGTGTAGTATCTAGTTACCATGGGCTTAAATTATACTATTTAGTTCCGGATACCTGGGGGTTTTGGAAACTGTGTTGAGCCCAGGAGTAGTAACACTCAGCGACAAGAAAGTACATGTATGTGTAGTATCTAGTAACCATGGGTTTAAATTAAATTATTATGTCCTGGTTAACTGGGGGCTTTGAAACTGTGTCTAGCCCAGGAGTATTATTGCTCAGCAACAAGAAAGTGCATGTATTCGGTCCCGATAGCTCCTAAGTCAAAATGGGGGAAACATCTAGAGATCGTGTGAATATCATGATTACATAAGACTAATAAAAACACAAGCTCAGCGGGCAAATAAAAGCAAGAGTTCAGCGGGCTAATAAAATAATCCGTAACAGATAGAGAGATGTTACTGCCAAATAGAATGGGCATGTATCTAGAAGTATTAGAAAAGGAAGAAAGGCGGGGAGACGTAATAGCTCGCAGTACCCAAAAACATGTGAATGTGAAAGATACATGTGTTCTACCCCAATAACTATGTAGAAGTCATACAAGTTATAATATTTACTACCAACAGGTGGACCCCCTGTTAAAATTAAAACAGAGCCCGCATTATGAAAAGGATTAAATAAAATAATCCCCACAGACTGTTCAAATAATAAAGGAACAGACTATATTGCCGTAGCGATCAGTGGCAGGTGGGCCGCCAAGTAAGTAGATTCATGACTAACGATAACGAATGTTCACATGACTATATACAGCACCTTAGAGCCTCAACAAAGCCATTTTACTGTACTTAACTCTTTAGATGTCAGAAGAGAAGCGATGATTATATACGGACTTTGTAAAGGAAAATCAAGTCCAAAGAGCTGCAGATGTTAAAACTACAGTAATCACTGGAAAGTAAGTCCAATAACTCTAGAGTCTAAAATATAGACGCATTGAAGTCTATGTATGATAAAGATGTTTGACAAACAGTCTCATTTAACCTAAACAGGTCATATTATTGAGACACAAGAACTTGAACTTACAAGAGAAAATAGATGAGCCAAGTTGACAGCTCAACACTCCACTTTTAGAAAGTAAGCCTAAGCTTTTGGCTATCTAAAAGAATTTAGCAGAAAGAGATAAACACATGGTACTATAAGAATAGGGACTTCCCTCTCACATGATAACAAAGTCTAATTGAATGTATTCTCTTTTTTAGAAAGAATAAATCTGGTTTTAAACAAACGTTCTGTCCTGAGGAAGGTGTTTAATCGATTTCAACTTAAAGCACCGAAACGCGTCGACATAAGGACACCAAATACTTTTTTACAGCGTTACACCAGAGATGAGAATGCACCTGTCAGCACTAGTCTGCTGAGAGGGTGGATAGGAGTGTAATAACCACTGCCATATATAGGCCGATTAGCATTCATCTGGGCAGTCCACTGCAGGGCAGCAGACAGTCCATCAGTATGCACACTTCTGTCTCTACCTGTCCCAGCCCATCTGTGTCCATTTGACAAGTTTCATGTACTCATCAGAATTTCAGTATTAATCTAGTTTATTGACATGCGCACTCCAATTGTTCCATTGACTTTTCAAGGGACAGAGGGATCTAAAGCAAGCAACCTTCGAATCCACTACATATTTCTCTAATAGAACTTTGGGAATGAGTAATTTAGTCAGACTTGAGGTTTGAAGGAAAATCTGAATCTATAGTTGTGAGTTTAATCCTTTTTATGATAAAAATATTTGGAAATACCAAAAGGCCGCCTTTGGGCAGTGAGTACTCTACAAACAATCAACGATATCGACCTACCAACAATTAATTAAATTCCCCTGCCCGTAAGATCAGGGTTGAATGTCTTTAGTTTAGTTGCCCATTACAAATGAACTCCTTCATCAGTTTTGTAATCTGCAACCTTGTCTCATGTTTGAATGCCTTTTATTGTGTGCATGAATATCACTTTTTCTGACTTTTAAGAGATTATTATGGACAAGGGGTGTCCACCATAGTCCCAGAAGGGCCAGGTCGAGTCCAGGTTTTCTGGCTATTATCATGAGGTAAATGTGCAAGTTAATTATCTAAATCAAGTTGTGTGTGAGTGGTCATGAATGTGTGTGAGTTTCTTAAGTGATGAGTGAGTATGTGTGCATAAACATGTTTAGTCTGGGAAGACAAGCTCACAACCACCTAGTGGAATCCAGCAATGCCTGTGTGAACCAGATGCAGCATAAGTCAATACTACTGAGTTTCTCAAACAGGTGGTAAAAGGCAGAGCCACCCCCCCCCCCCGGAACGCAAGATAAAGTTCCTCTATGCATAGGAGAGCAAGCAGTTAATGAAGGTGAGAAAGAAAGAGGTTGAGGGTGGTGTTCAAGCATGGATGCCAGGCTTCAACAGACTGTGGATAATAAACAGGTTTCCTGGGAACTGAAAAAGATGTGTTAAATAAAAATTCATGGATTTAGAGATGCAGAAGTAGATGGCCAAGAAAAACATAGGGAAACGAGTGTCTTGAAAAAGAATGGTCTTCAAAATGAAACACACGCTCATGATACAAACTGATTTTGATCTTTATGACTAGTGTGATCGTGTCCAGGTGTAACTTTCTCACATTCTGTCTTCTTGTTCAGACACTGCCTCAAACCCTTTTTTAAAAAAAACATTGTCTTAACTGAGCCTCTCACAACATCGGTGATTTTGAAATGTTGTGATTATGCATTAAGTGCGGTGGTGTCCTATTTTTGAAAAAACTGGTGAACTCATACCCCTGAAAGGACTCTCCAGTCTAAGTAAAAACATAATTCTCTTAGCCCAGGTGAGCAGCTATTTAAAAAAGATACCTTAGAATGCTTAATGATGTCAGGTGGGGTTTTAGGATCTAGTGTGACAGTATTCAATAGATGGCCTCTTTAATTTGTTTGTTTGTTTTTCAAGAGAGGTATTAAGACACAGAGGTGAGTTTGCCCGTGGTTCATATTGCAGCTGAGCTAAGCTTTAATTACATTTAGTGAAAAGCAACACAGTCTTTCCATTCTGGGCCAGAATTACAGCCAGAGTCTTTTGTTTGGGGAAGTCAGGCCGCGCACAAAGTCCATACTGCGCATAAAGTCCAGACCATGCATAATGTCTTTTGTTGGTGGTCGATTATTTTAGAAAGAAGAGGCGCAAGGGTGGAACCATTTTTGTTTCATGCACCTTCCATATGAAGCTCTTTCTGAAACCAAACTGTGTTTTCTCAATGTCTATGCATGTACTATTTTGAGGGATGTTGTAGGGAATACCCAAATGCTAGAAAATTGTAGTAACATCTTTTACATCTCTCCAATACCTAGGAGGCCTGGTCCATGCTACAAAAATGACTTAAAATCTCATAGTCTCCTGGCCTTTAGGTGCCCACTGTACCTATAATGCGCTGGATTTATCCAGCCTGTAGAAGCCTTGCATATCTTCTGTTTGCTTTATGTAAGCTGTACTTGCTTCTGTAACAGACCCAGATCATTTCCTTTACTCAACCGGTCATCATCTAGACCACCATGTGCTCACCTGTTCTTGACTCACCCACCATGTATTTTCCAGGCCAACCCTTGCTTACATCATTTAAGATGTGCTTGGCTCTTCCACTCTGCACTGACGCACCATGTTTGATTTACTCAACCTGCCTTAACTGATTCATCCTTTCTCTCCTCACTTAATTCTCACCTGACCCAGCTAGTTCAAGGCACATTTGCCCTGTGCTTGCCTTGTTTACCCTAGTGCCTCTCGTTGTTCATTTAATTCACTTTACGTTGACATATGCTAGTTCAACTCATCCCATTGCGTTCATCTCAGCCATTTATAGAAGCCCTTCATCACATGTGTCACCTCTCGAGTTCCCTGTAATCACTTCACTTGCCCACTGCTCACATTAGGTACCTCGTGCCCCCATTGAAGGAGCTGTGGATGATTTTGATTGACCATAGTTGGTGTCTGCTGTATAATAGATGATGGCTGAGACAGTATTGTGTTGAAGACCAGATTGAAAATGTTACTGTTCATTTGTGTTGGTTATGTGACTTCAGTTTTGAAGTTTACTGAGAAAAATCATGACTTTTATGTTTCATATGTGCATAGGCTCAGAGACAATCTGCATTGGTATGACATTCTCAAAATAAACTTATCTTTTTGCACATGGGAGGAGAAAACATATACTCTACAAATAGCAGAAATATTTCTATATTATCAAGCACAATCGCCACCAAGAAAATGTGGCTCCCATTAAATGCCTGCCTCCAAGCTCCGCCTCTAACCCCGCCCACAATTACTCCTCCATTCCTTGCTTAAATTGATGAGTACCTGCACTTATTTTTTCCCATTTAAAGCACTGCTAAATGCTGACTAGAGGTGTGTGAGCCACTGAAAGCTCGCGCCAGGTTCGAGCCAGATGCCTGGCTCCTAGCCAGCTCAACAGCTTGTGGCCCTCGTGGACCGTCGAGCCCAAAACAAACCGAGCTTTGGTGTGTCTTGCCTGCAACCAACGCTCTAGGTAGTGTGCCATGAAAGGGAAAAAAACATTAATCTTTATTGTAAAGCAGGCGAGGAAAAGAGACACCTATCTAGTTGCTCAATGCTGGCACGATGTTAAATCAGAAAACCCTGGATTTGTCTTGGCTTCCCTGCTTGACCAAATTGTGTGATCCTCTGTAAATATTTTATTACACTGCGCTTTTTCCTTATTGCTTTTGAGATCACTTTGCAATGAGTGAGTTCAGGAATCAGTATATGTGCTATACAGGCATCTTTTTCAGTGATTGATTTAAATAGACTATATATAATGTTGCAGCGGGAAAAAATCTGGCCCACATACACATAAGGCTTACATAACAAATAATTTTGCGTTTAATTCACTAACCCCGTTTTCATGGCAGGGGTGGGGGCGGGGCGTGCATAGTTTTAACTCCATGGGCCTTATTTATGAAGGACTTGCGCCACTTTTACGTGACTTTTAAAATGGGAAAAAGACACGCACCGGTGGCGCAAGGCCTTCATAAATAAGGCCCCATGTTTGAAAACTGTCCCGCTCAATATATGTCTCAATGCAGTAATATAACCTGATGCACTAATTTAAAAAAAGCCTCTGCTTTCTTGGCTTTTAAAGCCAAAAAAGCATAGCTAAACCCCCTTGATAATATGCCCCTTCTGCTCGGCTCTGCCTGTTATTTTGTTGGCTCGCCCACATCTAGTGATGACCTGGTTTAGCAGGAATGTCGCTCCTGAAAGGAAAACATTCCTCTACTATACACCGAAGCCCCAAGGCGAGCTCATCGCATGCACTTTCATTGTAAGAATATATCAGCAAAGTTAGTCCTTACATTTCATAATGCTGAACATCTTAAATTCCACTATTCCTCAAATATGTGGTACTCATTTTATCCACGCCAGCAAGCTGAAAGGCGGTCTCTACACTGCCAGAAATACTCCGAAATTGTACACTGCACTGCTAGGACTCACCCAGAAAAAAACACCTCTGAATTGAAAACAAAGATTTTATAACAAGAAACAAACAAACGGCGATTAAACATTTAGAACGCAGGGACAAATCACCAGATAAAGCTTTCAAATTACCCTTGTCGGCTTCAAGGGCATCTTATCATACCCAGATTAAAGAAAGAAAGAAAACGAATGCAGTTCAAACAAAGTGCTGGGGTCGAATGTCACCAGAAACAGTGGTGAGAATTCTAAAGAAGGTCCAGTGACTGAAATAGTGTGCCATCTGGCCGAGTGGTAACCGAGCTTTACTTTAGCAGTACCCCTCGACTTTTAAGTACAAGGGGCTACATTCCGGAGAGGGCTGATAACTATGGCAAGCAAGGCTAGACATTGGATCCCTATACGCCTCAGCAACTAACTTGCTATCCCTTACTTGCAGGGCTTTAAGTGGGATGAAAAAACTGGGGGGTCTCTCAAGGGGGCGTGGCCAATGTAATTAAGGGCGTGGCTTAAAACAGGTAAGCTAAAAAATTGTGCTTAGCATGGTGTGCCGCCCCACTGGTATTTTGCTGTTTCTGTCCTTGCATCCAGATATATGATACAACAAGTAACAGCATACCTACAAGTCAGGACTATTGGCTTTGTCAATGGTTGTTAGTTGCATGGATTAATGAGCAGCAACAATGACTTGTATTAATATTCAAAAAGCTTCCAATTAAAGCCCTGGTGATACCACAACAATGTTGCTGCTCCTGAGTTTCAAAAAGGGAAGGGAAATCCAGAGAGAAAAGGACTCTCTTTAAAGGTTTTTACTTGTTATGTTATGTTATGTTATACTTTATTTTTATAGCGCACGGCTACTCCAACGGAGTGTCCCGGCGCTTTGATTTGGCAGCTCATAAAAAGGAACATAACAGATGAAGAACTTTCAGACAAACAAGGTAACAAAACTAAAGAGTAAAAAGCCAAGTTTTTAAACTTTTCCTAAACGACAACAGATTCGAAGTACTGCGTAGGGCCAATGGCAGAGTGTTCCAAAGCTGGGGCGCCCTCACACTAAAGAAGCGCCCCCCAACACGGGCCTTCTTGACCCGGGGGACCACCGCAAGAGACAAAGAATCCGAACGCAGAGCTCTAATAGGGCGATAGAAAGCAAGCCTGCGCTGAAGGTATTTTGCTCCCGAGCCGAAGAGCGACTTATGGGCCAGCGTCAGCGCTTTAAAAACTATCCGCTGTCGGATAGGCAGACAATGGAGTGACTGTAACAGGCCGGACACTCTGGCTCGCCTGCGGAGGCCAAAGATGGCATGCGCCGCAGAATTCTGCACAACCTGAAGCCGCTGCACAAGATAATATGGGAGACCCAAATAAAGAACGTTGGCGTAGTCTAATCTGGAGCCAATCAAAGCCTGCTCTTCCGTGATCTTCCTATGCCCTTCAGTGAGCAAAGGGAGGAACTTTCGTAGCATCCTTAGAATGCCAAAACATGTGCCCATGAGGCCAAGGAGCTGAGATCTCATCGTCAGATTATTGTCGATCTTAACACCCAGGTTTTTTGCCACCTGGGATGCCTGAGCTGGAGGAAACATATCGTTCGGCCACCATGCCTGCCAGTCCGGGTCTAAGGTACAGCCAAAGAACAGCACCTCCGACTTGTCGGAGTTGCATTTAAGGCTGTTCTGCTGAAACCAATTGAAGACCGCCCGAGACAGTCCCGAATGCTCTCTCCATCAAAGTCCTCCCCTTTCCCACACGTGAAGAGAAGCTGGGTGTCATTGGCGTAGGAAACGATCTGGGCCCCAAAAGACTCCGCCAGGGGTCATAAAGATGTTAAAAAGAGTCGGGCTCAACACAGAACCCAGCGGAACTCCGACTCCCAGTGGCGGCATCTCAGCGGAGCTGGGGGGGACCCAGACCGTTTGTCGACGGCCCGCTAGGAAAGATGTAAACCAGCTGAACACCGTCCCCCTCGGACCGATGTTATGAAGTCTGGCGAGAAGCCCCTCATGGGGGACGGTGTCAAAAACTGCAGACAGATCAAGCATGACAAGCATGGCTTTACCTCCAGATTCCAGGACCTCCTTGATGGCCTCAGACACTTCTAAAAGCGCAATCTCAGTACTCAAATTCGGCCGAAAGCCAGATTGCGAAGGGTGCAGCAAATTGTTCGTCTCCAGGAAAGCAGATAGCACGCTATGTACGTGCTTTTCCGTGATTTTTGCCAACGCTGGAAGAAGCGAGATAGGCCTGTAGTTGGCCAACACCTCGGAGTCAGAGCCCGGCTTTTTGAGGAGGGGGATCACCATAGCCTGCTTCCAGGCCTGTGGGACCATCCCCTCCATCAACGAGCGGTTCAAAAGTGGATTAACCAGCGGGTTTACCACCTCCGCCATCCTCGCCAAAAATTTGGCCGGGCATGGGTCTAACGGTGACCCAGATTTAAGATTTGCCAAAAGTGCCAGAGAAGTGGCAAGAGAGATGGGCGGGAAGACACATAGGGCAGAGTCCGGGGTGGGTATAATGCTCGAAAAAACACGGACCGCCTGTGCCAGGGCACAAAACAGAGCCCGATAGAGAACCAATTTGAGGCCTCCTTAAAAAAACTGCAGGTGCTCAGACCCGGTGAGACCCAGCCCTCTTAAAGCCCTGCTTACTTGTATAAATGTAATCCGGACCCACCCACAGAAGCGTGTGCACACTGACAAACACCCACTGTCACAGTGAGATTCCAATACAGGAATATGAAAACTTGAAAGCAACAGCACAGGTATACCACAATAAAGATTGGAATGAGATCTTTTATAAAATCCACGTCCAAAGCGTATTCTTCCAAAAAGTTTCTTCTTTATATGATATCTTTTTTCAAACGTGATCTAGATCATCAAGACACAGCCAATATTTTTTTAGATAATGACATATTGCAGTAGACTCGTGAAAATCAAGGTTTTGTATACTACTGTGGTTTCCCTTGTGCCAGTCACTTCATCCAGGACACGTGCCTGTAGATTATCACTGAGTGCATTTGTATACACTAAGTGCCATATATATAATTTAAATTTATGTATCGATAAATTATGTGATGCATGATTAATTAATAACTCAACATCTTGGTATAACCGTACACATCTGTCTTGATAGAGGTCGGTGTTGCAACTGTGCAACCTTTGTCATAACTTACCGAGCCTCCTGACCTGGGACTTTGGATTGCCTCTATTTTGAGCTATTATACTCTCAACTTTCTCCTAATAGATTAGGGGGCCAACCAAAACCTATATTTCAGTAAGTATCGGGCCATACATTTCAGCTTACAAACATAGCGATCCGGATTCCATTTTTGGGAATAGTAATCCTAAAAATCTTTTTCTTCATTATAGACATATTAAGAACGCAAGCAACTGGTTATTCTACTCTTGGTTCACCATGCGGTCTATTTACCAATGATGACAGAAAGAAAAAAGACTCATCTTGGTGGGTATTACGACTTGAACAACATGCTTACAAATTGGGGACGTAGCTCCTATCACTGCTTTCTCATTTCTTGTGAAATGTATCTTTATATCTCACAACCCTTGGATCTGCTCACTTAGAACTATGTGACTTCTTAATATCACCTTCCCCTAGTCTTTCTGAAACCTCTCTATGGACCTCTTAACTCCCTCTTCTTTGATTATCTCACTTCTTATTCAAGTATCAAGAAGCACAAATTCCCACTAGATAAAACAAGTTCAACAGATATTGTACTCTCTTAGAAATTACTGTCGTTAACTGCTAGTGTTGTTTTAAAATTAATGTTTTGTCTTATGTCCTTTGGTGTATATTTATATTTGTCTATAAGTTTGTTGAACCAACAGCCCTGAAGAAGTCCTTTTGATAAGGACAAAACACGTAGGATCTGTCTTGATCATCTAGATCACTTTTTAAAAAAAACATATGAAATAAAGTGGAAACTTTTTGGAAGAATACTCTTTGGACGTGGATTTGATAAAATATCTTGTTCCAATCTTTATTGTGGTGTACCTGTGCTGTTGCTTTCAACTATGGAAAGCAAGTAGTTAATACAGTCTGCATTAATTAACTACACTTTACGCTTCGGATTTGGTACCCACAGCAGGGAGGGATGGAGGGGAGAGGATTTGCCATTGTTGTCTGAGGGAGTGAACTGCCTTAGAGCTAACGACATTGGGCGACTGCTATTCAGACGTATATGCATAGGAAGTGATAGATTTCCTGTGATCAGGCTTGCAATGCCCAAAGGTGAAAAGGGCTGTAAATAAAATGTTATGTATTTATTTGTAACATGCCTTCTCTGTCTTGTTTTCTTTCGTTTAATTTAACTTACACTGTTTTTATTAGTCATGGATCATTAATGCAGGCCTAGAACACATTTTAAAGTGCTTTATATTTGTGTTTGCTATTTGAAGTATAGACAGATAAATGCTAAACATACTGACCTTAGGTGATTTTGCTTTTTTTTGTACAGGCTGGGACATCAAAATACCAGTGGTACCAGTAGAAATCCAATCACCTGGCAACCCTAATCAGCAAACTGATTTTTTTTGTAGGATTAGTACATTATTTATTTCCTGTACCCTCCATCCCTGATTGATGCCATATTAACTGTAGTTAACATATCTGAAACCGTACGCCAGCCGTCAATACAATGCTAAGTTACTA
Source organism: Lissotriton vulgaris (assembly GCF_964263255.1). NCBI lineage: Eukaryota > Metazoa > Chordata > Amphibia > Caudata > Salamandridae > Lissotriton > Lissotriton vulgaris. The sequence continues at coordinate 712,151,198 of NC_141697.1, read as the reverse complement.
CGGTTGTCTGGGTATACATCCTTCATTCAAACAACTTGCTCCTCATTCTCATCTCTCACCCTTCACTTTCATGCTCACCCTGCGCTCATAGTGATCACACTGCTCACCATGCACTCACGCCATTCATCCTCCTCCTACCCTGCACTGACATGGGCACACCGCTCACCCTAACCGCACATGACACTCCACTTACTTGTCACCTTCACTGCTCACCCTATACTCACAGCGATCAAGCTGCACTCACACCATTCATCCTTCTCTTCCTGGCGGTCACACAAGAAAACAACTCAGCCTACACTCACAGCAACCACACTGTACTTATGCCCCTTGCCATGAACTCACACCATTCTCCCTCCACTTACCCTGCAGTCACATCAGCTTCCCACTCACCCAGCACTCACAGTGATCACACTGCACTCACACCACTCACCGTGCACTCACACTTTTCACCTTGCACTTACACGAGAAAACCACTCACCCGGCACCCATGCAACACTTCACTCACCCGTCACTCTCACGGCTCACTTTGCAATCTCACTCAAACAAGCATATTTCTTACTATGCATTCATTCCTCCCACTCTGCACTTTCAACTGCACCCAAAATCGTATGTCACATCACTCACCCTGCAGTCACTACTCTCAGCCTACTCTCACAACACTCACTGTTTACTCACTTAGGCACTCCTGTCACTCACACAGCTCCCCCTTTCCTCACATCTTCCCGCACATGGGCAGAGCACTCACTTTGCACTCCCACCACACAAACAGCACAATACTCACCCTGGAGTCACACCACTGCACTTACTCCTCTAACCCGGCACTCACACGGACAAACATCTCAGCCTGCATTCATACAGACACTCTGTTCATCCTGCCTGCACACAGGGACAATAGTCTGCGGGAACTCATAGGAACACACCACTCACTATGCACTAATTCCTCTCACCAAGCACTCACCAGTCACTCTCACAGATCACCCTTCACTCTTGACGCTCACCCTGATCCACACACACACCACTAACCCTGAATTTACACCGCTCACACCACCCTGCACTCTCACTCTGCATGCACTCCTCTTACCCACCACACACATGGGCCCTCCTCTCACATTGAATTCATGCAGCTCACCTGATACTCACATCTGCATATTTTCCACCCTACACTCACACCTCTCATGCTGCATTCACTTACACTATTCACCATTATCCAGCACACCTCTTACTCTGCACAAATAAAAATTACACAACTCTTGTGAATCAATCTACACATTATGCTACTAGATGCCTACTTAATTCCATCTTCAATGGGGCTGGTGCAAGAGAGGAGAGTGGGAGAGTGGACTGAGATTACGATGTCACAAGGAGGGAGACTAGGGTTAAGGCTTTGGGGTATGGTGCTGGATTGAGGATCATGTGACACTTTCAGCCATTCCTGGCTTTCCATTCACCACAATACTTTATTCCAGGGCACACTGTTTTTTGCATTGCAAGGTGGGTCTCAAAACCCCAAATATGTTTAAAAAGTGTTACTGGATGAAATCCATAGTTGCTGAATAAACCATTTTACAAGGTCAGTTGGATGTTGTGATATTACAAGTTAGAACGTGGATTAGTTCTTTTCCAATACTGTAACTGCTTGATTCACATGTGAAACCAAATATAAGCCCCTCACAGCTATTTTAAGTAAGTGTACTTTTCATTCACATCATACTTTTAACAAACAGTGACAAGGAAATATATTGTTATATTTGAATAGCGTATAGAGAAAATATTTTCATTCATTTTCACTAAAAGGCAAAGCAGGTATAGCAGAAGCAGCAGGGCAAGCATTTCTAACACAATAAAAGGAAATTGACTAATGGAAGTGTGAGTGGCAGTGTGTGTCTGTGTGTGAGTGTGACAGAGTACAAAGGTGCGAAAGACTGCAAGAGATATAGTGAGAATGGGTGTGTGAGAGAATGTGTGTGTGTGCATGTAAATCACTAGTCTGGCCTTTGCCTATGAATCGACCGCTCTAGTGCTGCTACCACTCCGAATTATATAAACAACGGCACATGCAAAATTGGGGATTATTTACCTCCGAGCATGACTTGGTTTGTTAGTTTGTTAGTTGTATTTGGTTCATATTGACTGTGCTTACATGTAGCCCTGTTTATAGGCACCTACTAACGTAACATCCTGTTTTACTCACAGCTGTATAGGATCCAAATCCATGCATGGTTGCAACGTATGTGTTCTTTATGTCAAGATATATGTATTTTTTTAACTTTTTTTCAAGCGACGTCGGATTTTACCTTTGTTGGAGTAGGTTGCGGCAAGGTAGATTTTAATTTATGCAAGGTAGGCATTCTCTGTAAACGCCTACTGTAAAACTGCTGCAGTGGTATTTACCACTGTTTTTTTCTTACGCTTCTGGCTAATGCACTGCCAATGAGTCACAATCCCTATGCCAGATAAATCCAGGAGTAGGGATGATGCATTGGCAGTGCCCAAGGGACCAAACCACCTCTGGTGACTTGATTGCAATATGCAATCAAGTCACAAGGTAAGTGGGCCACAGAAGGTAAGTATGGGCACTTTTCCCACTTGTATGCGTCACATCCGGGACCAGTCTCTTTGAGCACATGGGTCCCCATTCAATAGGCGATGTGTCAGTGTAAACTGACGCATTACCTCTGTATCGTGACGCATTGCTGGAGTTGCGTTGGTTTTCCCACCAAGTCCAGCAATGCACCGCAAAACCCTCCTCCATAATATGGTGCACCTATGGTGGAGCAAGGATTTCTACTGCAGACGCAGATAAGCTGGTTCTTTGCTGCATTAACACATCAATGTGTCAGTTTCTTGTAAATGAGGCCCTCAATCCACAATCAGTAATAATCAGCGATAATCAGCAAGCCCACTTACCACTACATCTAGGGAAATGTAAAGTAGAAAACGAATTAAATTGTCTTCCTAGCCTAGATCACTGAAGCCAGTTATCAAAGTCACTAGACAACAGGGCAAAATGAATGACCTCCGTGCGGGTGTCTTTTCTGCATACAATTAGACCATAAACTCAGAGAATGGCTGGTTGTGCAAAGTTGAACAACTTTACTGCTTGTTGCCCCGAGGTTTGTTTATAAAACAAAGTTGTAAACTTTACCAAGTTAAGCAAAGTTTTGAATTAAAAAGCAGGTGAAACATCTACGACCAACTACTTTTGGCTCAAGAAAACCATTGCACTCCTCCCTGTAGTGGAGCGAATTATCCAGGGAGGGAACCCTTACACTAGGGCCCTCATTACTAGTGACCATGGTAATTGAGATATGTGCAATAAGCTGTGTCAAACCTGCTTATATTTATTGAGGAAAAAGGCCAAATATTAAGAGCAACTTTCAGATTTTGGTGTACTAAGCACCAACGTCTGACTGTTATTTCACTGAAACTCTTAACTGGGTGTTAGTTATCATATTTGATATATATGGCGCAATAAATATCGGACCAATTACTGAGCCACTCGTAATGAGGGGCTAAAGTTTGTGCCATGGAAATCATTGCCTTCTATCAACTTTGCGTAAAATCCACAGTTAACACATGCACATGGGAGGACACAACTAACAGGCATGGAGAGGCCAAGTATCTATGTGAAAGCAGTGGTCGAAGTGGGAAAAAAAAAGAAGGGGAACTGTGGGTGGAGAATCAGGAGGCGGGAATAACCGAAAATTGAATCAGTGGGCGGAGTCAGGGGTGTGGCTAGAAATAGCAAAACATGCCAATTTTTAGTATGTTTAGCATTTCACTGACCAGTTACAGCTTATAACGTTATTTAATTCAAACAATGGATAAACATGTTTATTTGAGGTTTAATTCAGGAAAAAGCAAACACTCATAGGGAATACAGGTTTATGAAAAGCGTGCGAAATATAAGCAGGAACAACATGTTACCTTAATGCTTTTACTCTCATTGTTCAGAAATACATGATTATTTTTTGTCTCAAACATTGAGGTCATGAATAAAGGGCTCCTCCTGTTCACATGTGTTAAGCATGGCTCAGAAGAGAAAGGGACTCTTCAGGAGAATCCAGACTCACGGAAACCCACTAAGGCTCCTTCACATTCATGTCAGCCAAGTAGCAGCTCAATCATATTATAGCAAAAAGAATAACTAGTGGACAGAATGCAGAACAATGTCATACATTCACCCCTGTACAGAGATCTGGGCCTAAATCCATTGTTTCTTTGCTCGCCATTCCAGTCTGGCCCCAGCCATATGCAAATCAGGCTTGATCCTACACCCAATGGGAACAGGCCAGCCCGAACTGCCAGGCCAGGTCCTCCCTGGACTGGAAACAAGCATCCTGGGACCGGTTTTGGGCTTTCAGCCCTCATCAGCCAGGATAGCTTGATTCCAGTGGCATGGAGAGCACAGGACTCACGTGGTGACAAATGCAAAAAGAACAATTGATGGACAGAGTGCAGAAAAATGTCATACATTCACCCCAGCTCAGAGATCTGGGCTTAAATCCATCGTTTTTAGCCCACCAAGCCATTCCAGTTTGGACCCAGCCAAATGCAAATCAGTCTAGATTCTGCGCCCAATGTGAACAGTCCAGCCCGAACTGCCAAGCCATATGTATTCAAGTGTCCTTTCATTCGGAAGTGAACACAAAGCAGTACCCACTGAACTATGCACATAAAATATTGCTCTTTGATATGCATGGTACACGTGTTCTTTGCCGCAGGCATATTACCCCTCTGCGCTACCTTAGATGAGTAAAACAGCCACTAGACAAAACATGCTCCCATCTCTCTCCAGCAGGTACATTGATCACCAAAGTTATCTTGGCACTTGTATTGTTGACCGAAACTTGCTGAATATACAAAGAACTTTGCAGTGTTTTTAAAACTCCTGCACTTGTTCAAAACCGGTCCCCCCAAACTAAACTAGCCCCCTACCCTTCCAGTCGCCCTGGGAAATGCCTTCTCCTGCCCTTTCACTGCTCCTGTCCAGTCAGTACTCCTGCTCATGCTCGATCAACACTCCTGCTTCCTCAATTCCCCTGCCCCCTCCGTTCCCCTGCCCCCTCACTTCTCCTGCCTTGTTCACTGCTCCTGCCCTGTTCACTGCTTCTGTCCGTTCACCGCTACTGCCCGGTTACCACTCTTGCTCATGCCTAATGACCGCCCCTGCCCCATCACTTATCTGCTTCGTTACTTCTCCTGTCCCGTCACCTCTCCTGCCACATCACCTCTCCTGTCCCATCACCTCTCCTGCCCCGTCACTTCCGCCCTGTTCACTGCTCCTGCCCCTTTCACTGCTCCTGCCCCATTCACTGCTCTCGTCCGTTCACTGCTACTGCCTGGTTACCGCTCCTGCCCATGCATAATCAGCGCTCCTGCCTCGTCACTTCTCCTGGCCCTTCACTTCTCCCGCCCGTCACTTCTCCTGCCCTGTTCACTGCTTCTGCCCCGTTCACTGCTCTTGTCCGTTCACTGCTCCTGCCCGGTTACCGCTCTTGCTCATGCCTAATGACCGCCCCATCCCCATCACTTATCTGCTTCGTCACTTCTCCTGCCCCGTCACCTCTCCTGTCCCATCACCTCTCCTGCCCTGTCACGTCACCTGCCCGTCACTTCTCCTGCCTAGTCACTTTTCCTGCCCAGTCACTTCTCCGGCCCAGTCATTTCTCCTGCCTGGTCACCACTCCTGCCCTGTCATGTCACCTGCCCTTCATGTCACGTGTCCATCATGTCACCTGCCGGTCACTTCTCCTGCCGGTCACTTCTTCTGCCCATCACTTCTCCTGCCCGGTCACTTCTCCTGTCCCGTCACTTCTTCTGTCCCATCACTTCTCCTGTCCTGTCACTTTTCCTGCACCGTCACTCCTGCCCCGTTCACTGCTCCTGCCCCATTCACTGCTCCTGCCCAGTTCACTGCTCCTGCCCCGTTCACTGTTCCTGGCCCGTTCACTGCACCTGCCCCATTCACTGCTCCTCTCCGTTCACTCCTCCTGCCTGGTAACCACTCCTGCTCATGCCTAATCACCGCTCCTGCCCCATTACTTCTCCTGCCCTGTCACCTCTCCTGCCCATCACCTCTCTTGCCCATCACATCACCTGCCAGTCATGTCACCTGCCCATCACTTCTTGTGCCCGGTCACCTCTCCTGTTGCCTCTCCTTCCCCGTCAACTCTCCTGCCCCATCACTTCTCCTGCCCCATCACTGCTCCTGCCCTGTTTCTGCTCCTGTCCTTTCACTGTTCCTGTCCTTTCACCACTCCCACCCGGTTACCGCTCCTGCTCATGCGCCGTCACCTCTCCTGTCCCATCACCTCTCCTGCCCCATCACCTTCTCCTGCTCCGTCACTTCTCCTGCCCGTCACTTCTCCTGCCCGGTCACCTCTCCTGCCCAGTCACCTCTCCGCCCAGTCACCTCTCCTGCCCAGTCACCTCTCCTTTCCTGTTGCCTCTCCTGTAGTGTAGTTCCTATTTTCCCAAAAGGCTCTGCGCATTGGAATAACATAAACAGCAGTGTAGACGTAAGACTTAGGTCATCTAGGTCTCTACTGACTATGTTAGACTTAATTTAGATTTGACAGCTAGCTCAGAGGTCACTAGAAACGTTCTCGAATGAACAGGGAGGAGTGAACTTCCCTGATTAGACAAGAAGGGATCAGTTTCTGACAACCGCATAAACATGACAACTTTGCTCCCTCAGATTAAAGAGTGTATCTCTAGAGTCGTGTGAAAACAATAGACAGCTATTTCACTCAGTCAGTTGTGCATGCTGAGTTCCACCAGATTGCAGAGAAATAGAGAGACAGGCGTTTTCAATAAAAGGTGTTATTTTATTGAGCAGTCTTCTTTCTCATGCAAGAGAAATGAATTGCCACAATTGCAATACTTATCATAAAGTAAAGTGCGTACAGTAAAAGTAGTGTTATGAAATAATACTGTAAAAGCATGGATATGGTTTCTTAGCCATAAGATACTTTAAAATATATAAAATATATATATATATATATATATTACCTACTGGCGGTCGCCAGTAGGTATATATAGTTAGGATTTTTTCCCTATGGGATTTCTGAAAATTCTATGTCTAATAACTTTGGCGTTTGTGGATGGAATTGGCTGAAATTTTCTGGAAAATGGCACATTTTGTTTCTGAGCAGCTCCTGGAAATTTGGGGGGTGTTCGGCAAGGGGGGGCTGAGATAAAAGGGGGGTCCCAAAACGCGTTTTTCCCATGTTAATTTCCATAGGGCGGTTGGCCTCACTTTTAGCCCGAACGGCTGAATGGATTTCCACCAAACTTGGCAAAATTGTAGGGACTGTTAGCCTGATGTGCCTTTGCTAGGTCTTAATATATGTGCTTCAGTGGATTTTGAGAAATTAACGTTTAAAACAAGATATATATCTGTAACAGCGCTCCGGGCAGCGATCCGGTTAGCGAACTTTTCGCGTATCGGAACTTTGCGAAGCGAAGCTCATTGGCTCTCCGGTGTCTGTCAACATTCTAAACAGTCCGGAGCGGCCGCCATCTTGTCTCTCAGTAGGAACGAGAGACAAGAGGAGGCCAAAACAAAGGGGGAAATTACCATAAGGGGGCATAGTAGATCCTCGTTGATCCCCTAGGTTTTATGTGGAGGTTTTAAAAGGGCCCAGGAGGGTCCAAAAAAAAAATTTTTTTTTTTTGCGTGGTAAGCGCCAAGTTCGCGAACCGGAAAGCGTTCTGGGCAGCGTACTATAAGGATAAAAGAATGATAGACTTTTCTAATACTGTATGTTAATTATTTGTTGTTTTTGTTTTTTTTTTTTGTTTTGTTTATTTTTAAAGTATTTTTTTTATTTTGATTGTGTTTCATAATTCATTAAATTTTCTAACATTTCAGTGTCAGAAATTTCAAAATTGAATATAGGGTGTAAATTGTCCTCATTTTGAAGCAGGTTATCCACTGCTTCAACACATTGTAGTAGTTCCTGGTCTCTACTTTGATCCATAAAATCATCAATTTTTTCTTGGCTGCTCTCCTCCAGTACAATTGTAAATTTAACTTGTTGCTCGCCTTCCATTTTGCCTGAAATTTTGATTAAAAAAATATATATTAGTAGAGATAGGGCACTGTTGGGATTAATTTTAGATAGGCAGTTTTTATTAGTGAATTTATCTTTTGGCAGTGTATAGTATCAGAGTGGAAATAGGACTATAAAAAAGTGTATGTGATTTAACCAAGACAAGCCTAACTTCATTCATAACTATAATAGAGAAGTCTATCTAAATCTATAACTACTATAGAGGGATAGTATATATCTATCAGAAAAAGTCTACCATATTAAGTTATAGTGCACAATATACTTCAGTTTTAAAAATAACAACTTACCTTCACAAACAAGTTGAAGTGTTTGATAGCTATTCAAATGTGATGTACAAGTACAACAAGAAGTAGCAGTCAAAATGGCTGTGTTTTCTTCTCCTCCTTTATATATATACAGGTATATAACCAATCAAATGTCAGGTAATAAAAGTAGAAAATGAAAGGAACATTTTCATTGGTTGTCAATTCCAACACTTCAGGTGTGTTTTGTGAAGTAATTTACCTCACGGTACTTAGAGAGGTCTACAGGCTTAATGGCTAAATGAAATTTCAATCAAATTTGTGAGAATGAAAGGGATTGTTATGTAGTATGAGCTAATCTATATTTGGTGAGAGTGTCTCTAGTCGTTTTTCTGTAAATTACTTTCCCACCTTTTTTTAGGACCGCTTTCCGGAAAGCGGCCCGGTTAGCGAACCTTAAGCGTCACGGGAGTCCACCATTTTGTGTTTCGGTCGCATTAAGATACAAGATGGAGGGCAAATAATGTTTAGAATGGGTAGAAGGGGTCATGGTAGACTTATCTTGACCCCCTAGGTTTTCTGAGGGTGGCTGAGGAGGCTTATATGTGCGGAAAAAAAACATTTTTTTAAAAAAATCCGCGAGGTTAGCTTTCGGTTAGCGAACCGGGTAGCGCTCCGGGGAGCGTATTTTGTGGAAAATTAGTGAAAAAAGTTAGAGAAAAATAATAATTGTGAGTGATCAGATGTAGGGTAGCTCTGAGAAGAGCTTTTGGGTTTATGGTACATTTAGATACTTATAAGTAGGTACCAATGCACAGTCTTAAATTCAGAATGAAAATTCTGTTGCCCTCATCTGAGAAGTGAACTCCATCTCCTCTGTAGATATCTTGCATGTAGTAACGCAAGTTATTGTTGTACAGGGAGCCCATTCCATGGTCTCTCATGAAAGCTGAAACAGATTTGTTTACATGCTTCCTCGCTTTCTCAATTTGTGGAGAAAATTGGTTGGACCACCTCCATTTCTGTCTTTGGCATATATTGGAATATACCAAGGCAGTTTGAGGTAAAAGTGCCATTAATTGCTCAAAGGTGTCCTTTAAAAGCATTTCCAGACCTACCCCTGTCAAAGTGCCCAAATCATTACCTCCACAGTGCACAATTAACAGGTCAGGTTTTGGCAAATGCATAAAGGTCTTCACCAATGGTATCAACTGGTGACATTTTAATCCTCTTTGACCCAACCACTTAATTTCCACATCTTGTAAATTGAGGTTAGGTAAATTTCTGTTCTCAGCATACCTTTGAGCCCAGTGGATGTAACTATGTCCAACAATCCAGACCTTAAACATGGTTGGAGAAGGTTGTGCTGCAGTCAGATGAAGTGTGGTAATGAAAGGGCAGGTGAAACAGTAGGAGTTTGTAAAGAAAAAAAACTGAGGATTTCCAATGCTAATGATTCATTAGCAGTGATTGGTGCATTTCCATTTCTTAAAACAGAAAGTTAGGGTGCATGGATGTGTTCTTTGAAAGATGTAATTTGAATGGTCAAGGAAGAAACATTTAATGAAAGATTGCACTGGATACGCAGGTGCACTGAGAGTTCAATTGAAACATTGTTGTGTGAATTTGCAAACATGAGAGGTCTTCCAGGAGGTGGTTGCTATGGAAAAAAGGCAGAGAGGGCAGAGGGGGGAAGGGTTTTGATTTGAAAAAAGTGAGGGAAGAGTTATGATTGGCTAATATGAGAGATATGTGAAATGAATATCTGTATTTCTGTGCTTTCAATAGCTGCAGCCTCTGGAGTGCATCCTTTTTCTTCTGCTGAAGACAAGTTGGTGTATTTCTGAGACTGTTTTCAAAACTCAAAAAATATTTGCTAAGGTGAGAAAAGATTTATTTACTTTAGATAGAGAATAGTATGATTTAAGGAGAAAATGATGAAGAAAGCTGTGTTTTTAAAATGTGGCTTTGTCTCTAGTGATATACAAATAGATTTTGTTTCTTTGAGAAATTGTAATTGCATATTCGGTGTAGCATTCTGGCATGCAGTAACACAAGTTTTTGTTGTACATGGAGCCCATTCCATGGTCTCTTATGTAAGCTGAAACAGATATGTTGTTTTTAAAAAGATTTTTGAAATCACTTACATTTCTGGATATGTACTGCTAGAGCTTCATAGGTTGTTTTGGGTCATATTTATAAGGCATATGAGTGTCTATGATGTTATTTTTCCTTTTTAAATGGAAAGCGTTCTTCATGGTGCAAGTGTCTTGTAAATACGCTCCCACCTGCGCTTGGCAAATTTAGATTTTGATTATGGGAGTTACATAGCCATGTTAATAATGTCCAAAAAATGGTGCTAGGGCATTCCAGAAAACGCTTTCATGTCTCTCAAGGACATTTTCAGTCATTTCCTCTTGAATGCAGATATACAATTGATTTATATGCTGTGTTTAAAAACGATTTTTTGAAATCAATTACATTTCTGGATATGTACTGCTAGAGCTTCATAGGTTGTTTTGGGTCATATTTATAAGGCATTTGAGTGTCTATTATGTTATTTTACCCTTTTCAAATGGAAAGCGTACCTCATGGGGCAAGTGTCTTGTAAATACGCTCCTACCTGTGCTTGGCAAATTTAGATTTTGATTATGGGAGTTACATAGCCATGTTAATAATGTCCCAAAAATGGTGTAAGGGCATAATCAAAATCTACATTTGCCAACCGCAGGTGGGAGCGTATTTACAAGAAACTTGCCCCATAAGGTACGCTTTTCATTTAAAAAGGAAAAATAACATCATAGACACTCATATGCCTTATAAATGACACACATTCACCCCAGTTCAAAGATCTGGGCCTAAACAAACCTTTAGATAGGCCACACCTTATCGTCATCCTGAATTGTTCATTTAAAATATTAGGGAGAGATTTATGATTGTTGTATGCCTGTTTTGTACCACTGTGTGTCATTTTTGTGATGCAGTGCTGATGCAAAAGATTTGCTATGTTAAATAATAAGTAGGGCATTAAGTTTTTGATGACTGTTATTCATTTACTGTTTGGTAATAGTGGTTAATAAAATTTTTTATTATATTTTTCCACAGATTCAACGGCAGATCTTTTCTTAATTTGAAAAATGCCAACGAAAAATCGAATTAGAAAGGCTAGAAAACGTCAAAGACAGCAGGATGATCTTTTATTGCAGCAGTCCTCTTCCCCAAATACTTTTCAAAACACCAAGAAAGCTCCGGGTAAGAGCACAAAATCATTCTTAAGAAATATTTTTAGTAAAAAAAGTATTTATTCTAAAAATGTTTCAGTTCAGAAAAAGAAAAGCAATTTAAATGGAAAGGAAAGACCCATCAAAAATGTTACTGGTAGAGGAAGAGATAATTCTGTGCATGATAGTAGAAGGAAACAACAGTTTAGGGACATTCGAAAACGAATGTTCCGTAATAGGAGAATAGTTAATTTATTAAAAAATATTAAGAAAGGCCAACAGAAAGCGGCATTTTATAAGAAGAAGAAAAATGTAGAGAAAATTATTGATCATGCTTTTGAAATTAAGCGAAAGTTGTTTATTTTGGTAATCAATAGAATTAGGAAACTAAGCAAGGTAATTTCTGATTTCAAAACAAAAAGTAGATGGAGGAGAGTAGTAAATCGTAGTAACTTTTGTGAAGTTTTTTCCGGAGAATGGATGCATAGTTCAAGTTGTGAGGCATTTTTTAATGAAGAGAGTTATTTTCAGGATAATGATTTGGTGTTTGCAGTTGACACCAGTGGTCGAGCTTATGAAGTGAAGGATGGTTCTCCAGTTGAAAAAGAAAAACTTGTGACAACAGAGACAGAAGAGGCGCTAAGTGATGAGGTTTTAGGAAGACGTCCTAAGGGTCCTGTGTACATTTGGAAGTGTAGTTCTATTTGCAGTGTGCGACAGGTTTCCATCAATTTGCTTTGTGATTTTATACGGACATTTAATAAGAAAAGTTTGAAGCAGAAAATGAAGTTGTTGCAAGATTTAGATCCTTGCAGAGTGAGACAAATAACAGGTTTGCGTGGTCATTCACTGGCTTGTCTTTCCAGGAGAGTATGCCAGAGTGTTTTTCATCATTTCAGGATGCTAGCAGTGCATCATAATAAAGTGAGAGAAAATTAGTGAGAATGTTGTATTATGCTAAGAGTCCAGCAATTATGCTTAAACAATTATGTGCTGCTCTTTTGCATGGTTCTGAAATAGATGTGAAGAAATTGAGTTTTGTTACTTTGGTAGTAAAGATGAGAATGTTCAAATTGACCCAGAAGTAGAGGGTAATGTTGAAGATAATGTACAGGTTTCCAGTACAGATAATTTTCAGAAGGACATTGCCACGTTTCAGATGAAATCAAGTGAGAGGCCTAATTTCACTTGTGTATGTTGTCGACGCACTTATTATAAGAATCAGACTAAGTTAGTGGATTTATATGCAAAAAGTGAAAGGGAAAATAATAGTGAATGGAAGGATTTTGCCACATACTTGATGGTAGAAAATTATTTAGATTTGGGATCGGATCAACGTGTGTGTACTTATTGTTGTAATAAATTAAACCAAAACCAGATGCCTGCTAGGGCAGTTCATAATAATCTGGAATTGGTTGAGATTCCTTCTGAATTGGAGGATTTAAATACTTATGAATCTATTTTGATTCAAAGTATCCATCCCTTTCAGGCTATTGTAAGAATGGAGCCAAAGACAGGGAAGTTGCCTCCAGCAGATTTACAGAGAGGATTAAAGGGAAGAGTTGTTTATTTGCCTCTAGATTTGAACAAAAACATTAACACAATTGGAGTAGAAAAAGTGGAAGAGGAACCTCTGGTTATCTTGGTTAATGGGGTTCCGACAAAGAATAAGAAAATATGGCAAGATTTAGTGGATGTTAGGAAAGTCAAAAAGGCAACATTGTATTTGAAGAATAATAATAAGTACTATAAGAATGTATATGTTGCAGAAGAGGAAGTAAGTGATGAAGAGGATAGCGATTTGTGTGCTGGCCAAATTGAGAAAGTAGAGGCCTCTAAAAGTGAAGAAATATATGAACATTATAGTGTTCATCCTTTGCATTCCAAGGAAGTCATGGGGAATGCAATTGAGTTGTTTCAAATGAAACAAGCCAAAGGGAGTCCCATTAGTGTTTGGGAGGAAAGTTTGGAAGCTCGGTGTTTCCCACAGCTATTTCCCACAGGTCGAGGAGGAAGATATGATGAGCGACCTCTTAAAATTCCTGCGTCTGAATACCGGACTTTACGATTATATGCAGAAGATCCTAGGTTTCGTCAATGCATTCCCTATTTGTTTCATCTCCTGTTTGAAAGCGATCTGTCTGGACTGTCATATGCAGTGAACCACATCTTAAAAAGTGGTATACAGATGCGAAACATCTCGGCAAGTGATTTTATGCATAAAGTCAATGTCCAAGACAGTATTTTGGATTCTCACTTAATTAATCTCATGGCGTGTCAGCGTGGTACTAATGAGTACTGGTACCGTCGTCATGGTGATTTAAAATGTATGCTGAGGAACTTAGGAACTCCGACATGGTTCCTCACTCTGAGCTGTGCCGAGTATGGCTGGGAAGACTTACTTGAATTTCTACGAGAGGCAAATGGAAATATTGAAAACATTAAATTCAAGACACCTGGAGAACTGTGTTCTTTGGATCCAGTGAATGTATGCAGGTACTTCAATCATAGATTTGAAGCTATGATGTCTTTCATCACAAATAAGAAGAATCCACCTCTTGGAGAGGTGTTGGATTTCTTCTGGAGAAAGGAGTACCAAGCAAGAGGTGCTCCTCATATACATATATTGTTGTGGATCAAGGATGCACCTAAATTTGGAACAGATCCGGATGACTTAGTGATGAATTTCATAGAACAGTATTCTACGTGTGCTGTTCCAAACGCAACGGAGAAGAAAAGCCTAAGAGAACAAGTTCTACGTTTCCAAAGCCATCGTTGTGGAAAGTACTGTCGTCGTAAATTCAGAAACAAGGACAAGTTCTACACCAAATGTCGTTTCAACTTTCCACGACCGGTGATTTCTAAAGGAAGAGTGAACAGTTTGATGTCTTCTCTGCGAAATAATGTGACGAGGAAATCACCCAAAAATACTTACAATTTGAAAAGGAACGAAGAGTCCAAGTACATCAACGACTACAACCCAGTGATTTTGTCCATGTGGAATGCTAACATGGATATACAGTTTGTGGCTGACAACTGTATGGCTGTGGCTCGGTATGTGACATCTTACATCACCAAAAAAGAAAAGACAGAACTGAAGGATATGTGGGAGGACATTTCCCATGAAAAGAGCCTCAGCAAGAAGTTGTACAGTTTCAGTCTGAAGATGTTGTCGCATCGAGAAATCGGAGCTTACAAATGTTCTGATCGATTGTCTTCAGCAAGTCTCTATGCCAAATCCAGGAGTATCGTTTGGGCGAGTCTTGGTCTTGCTGCAACGCGAAATCGAGTTCTAAAACCTGTCCGGGAAATTGAGTATTTGGCAGAAAAGGAACCAAACAGTACCGACATTTTGAAGACCAACATGTTGGATACATATTATCCAAATCGAAGCAGTCACCTTGAGAATGTTTGTCTATATGAGGTTCTACAAAATTATATATTCAAGAGGAACATCAAAGAAGATATTGAGAAAGGAGTGTATGCTGTAATTGGAAGTGAGGGATGCCTGGTCAAGCAAAGAAAATGCCAATTAGTAAACCATTGAAAATTGAGTGGCGAATCTCCAGAAAAAAAGGAGTTCTTCTATTTAGCACTTTTGCAACTTTTCAAGCCTTGGCGTGCAGAAGAGGAACTGCTTGGAGATTTCCTCTGTTACGAAGACTCTTTCAATGCTGCTAAGGAGACCATAGAATGTCCTGCTTTTCCCAAATATCAAGAAATGCTAACTTTGGAAATTGAGCAGGAAGCAACGATTGCAGCCGAGATTGCCAGAGACAGTTCTCAGGACAGTCAGAGTTCTGTTTCATTGAGTCAAGATCCACTTGGAGGACCTATTATCGAAAATGAAGCTGCCACTGCTATGAATGAAGTGGAAAGAGCCATGGCACATGCTCAGGAGGATTCAGTTAACTTAGAAGACTTGGAAAAACAACTCAACGTTGAGCAGAGGAAAATATATGATGAAGTTACCAAGCAAATTGAGCATGGATTAAGTCATGAGAAGAAAGAGTGCTCATGTACATCGTTGAAGCCTGTCCGACTGTACGTGAGTGGAGAAGCGGGAACTGGAAAAAGTTTCCTCATTAAAGCAATTTCTTGTTATTTGCAGGAAAGGACTGAGTCATCGCTGTCTTGTGTTGTCACCGCTCCTACTGGACTGGCAGCACATAACATTAAAGGTATTACTTTGCATCGTCTACTGATGCTGCCAGTGGAGCATGACAACAAATTACAATACCACAAGTTATCTGGGGATGCTTGCTGTGAAGTTTCAAGAGTCTTGAGGAAAATGAAACTACTTATCATTGACGAAGTAAGCATGGTTTCCAATGTCATGCTTGCCTTTGTGCATTTGAGAATGCAAGAAGTACTTAAAACTGAATATGATGTGTTATTTGGTGGCAAACACATCATTGTTTTCTTAGATCTTCTGCAGCTGACACCAGTAAAAGGTCAACCTGTGTTCAAAATACTCACGCATGAAGATACCAGGAAGTGCCTAGGGAGCATTGGCAACGTCAATATATGGTTAAACTTCAATTATGCTGAACTGCATGAAAATATGCGTCAGGCGAAGGATGAAGATTACAAGAAAATTCTACAAGATATTAGAATTGGAAAAGTGACCGAGCATGGAAAAGAAGCTTTAAATGCACGATTACTTTCAAATTTATATCCCGAACAAGAGATTGTGCCTGAGAATATTTTTCAGAAAATTACTGAGAAGAAATCCGGAATATGTTTGATGCCAACTCTTGCAGAATGTGCCTTCTTCAACAACAAAATGTTGAATTTAGAAAAGCAAGAGATTGTGAAACTTGAAGCTATTGACAAAATAGAGCATATGGGATCAACAATTATTTTGTCAGAGAATTTGAAATCAAAATTGGATTCATTAGAGAAGACTATATCTAAAACAGCGTGTTTTGAAAAGACTTTGAATGTGTGTTTAAATTGCCGAATCATTTTGAGAAGGAATTTACATGTTGAAAGAGGTCTGGTAAATGGATCAATGGGTAATGTTGTTGATTTTGAGAAATACAGAAATAGAGATGGAATAGAATTTTTAAAAATTAAATTTGATGGCATTGAGGAAGTACAGCTAATTGGTCATTGTTCTGCTAGGTTTTTGCTTGTTAAAGACTTATATGTTCGCCGTAAACAGTTTCCTGTTTGCTTGGCATATGCGGTGACAATCCATAAATCGCAAGGTTTAAGTGTAGACAGTGCATTGGTGAATATTGGCAGTTCTGTGTTCAAGGAGGGTATGGCATATGTGGCATTGTCACGAGTTAGAACTTTATCAGGATTGTACTTGATTGACTGTGATGTCACAAACATTTGTGCGGATCTAGATTGTGTTAAGGAATACAATAGGTTAAGAAGAGAGTATGCGCCACATTTGCCTCAATATCCTTTGTTTGAGAAACGTGTGGTAGGCCGGAAACGTAGAAATATCAGTAATAGTAGGGAGGTTGTAGCAAAAAGACTAAAAGTCAATGAACCGAAAATTGTTAGCAGAAAGAAAGTGGATTCTGTTGAAGATGTTGTCGGTTTCCAATTTGAAAACAGTTCTGGTGTCAACTGCTATGCAAATGTAGTGGTTAATGTTCTCTTTTCACTAGAGAGTTTAAAAGAACAGATTCTGTTGAATTCAGAACAAATTTTATGCTGTTTGTTGAATTCTGTTTTCGAGAAATGTAGCACTGATCGAACAAAAGTAGAAAGTGTGTCTGAAGTTCGTTATCTGTTAGATGAATGTTCAGGTCAAACAGACTTCTCTGAAAATAATCAGCAAGATTGTCAGGAGTTTTTAATGTATATGCTTGATGTATTGCAAGATGAGGGTGTAGATGTAGATCACCTGTTTGGGCTTTCTTATCAATGGCAGCATGACTGCGAGAATTGTAGGGTATCAAGTACAACTAGTGTAGACTCAGAAAGATTTATATATTTAACTTTGCCAGACAGTAAATCAGTCTCCTTTAATAAGCTAGTAAATGCAGCGGATCACAACATGGAGTGTAGCCAATGTAAATCTGAAATGATGTCAACATTATTTATACGTAGATATGGCCAGTATGTCATTTTAATGATCCAAGGATGTAGGCCTGATGGATCAAAATTGTCAACTTTAATAAAAAAAATTGTGGCTTCTCAGCTTTCAATATCAGGAAGGACTTTTGTAACTGTAGCAATTATCTATCACGATGGTCCTTCAACAACATCAGGACATTATACAGCTTATTTAAAGTCTCGAAACGGCTGGTCATTCTGCAATGATTCCGTTGTAACTTTCAAAAAAAAATTGCCGTTTGACCTTAAAAATTCTTACCTGGTGTTTTTAAAACCAAAATTTTAAAGAAAGAATCTCGGGATTTCCTGTGAGGAATTGCAAAAGGTTCATCAAGTAGAGGGAATGTAAGTCTGCAATGCTGTCTAGATTATTGGTCCAAAACTTTTAATTATAATGTCAATTTAAAAATCCAACTATATAAACCTGATGCAAGTAAGTCTGCTTCATAGTAAGCAGTATCAGTGTCATAGGAAAAGGAGAACATGAGTGACAAAGAAGGGTAAGATATTAGTAGTCCAGGATTGTGAAAATAATCTTAAATGTTTTCTTTTTGAAAGTTGCGAAAATAGAAAATGACGGGATTTGATTGGAAGAATTACAAGACTTGTGAATCGCTGCAACATGATTTGGCCTAGTGGAAACATGTGGTAGAATGTGAGAAGTCTTTTCTTGTATCTAACATATTTTTCAAAACGATGGAGGTTTTCTTTCAGAAAGTGGCGGGCTGACAATATTTATAGCACAACAGAGTGGACGCTGTTCATAGGACATCCTTCGATGTTATTGAAAGTAAGTTAATTTTAAGGAGTTTTGAATTCAGATTTCTTAGGTTGAATGGGTTTTTTAAACACAATCATTTTGATTGTGTTTTTTTTTCCCCGCTGTTACATGATGAATACCTTCAAGTCACTGATTTAAGTGAAATTTGATACATTCTGAGAACAGCAAAAATAAACCATTTAACATGTATAATTAATGTTCTGCTTTTTGTACTTATGATATACATTTAGAAATGTGAGGTAGATATGGAGAAACTGAGTCTTCTGTAAGTGTCAATTTTAATGCTTACAGTGCTGTACTTCTGGGTACTGTTTTTTTTAAAAAAAGGAATAGGCCTCACCTCAAAGAAAGCTCTTGAAAGCACACATCTTATTTGCATCCTGAAACAATCATTTAAAATTTTAGACACAATTTTATGATGGCTTTACATCTTTTTTGCGCTGCTATTGCATCACTATTGTGAGACATCAGCAGTGCAAAAGAAGCACCATGTTCCAAAATAGGCCTCAGTTCATCAGCATGAAGATACTGTTTGTTTAAAATATATATCTTTAGGATTGTGTAGGGGACGTAGAGAAGCAGAGGCTTCTGTAAATGTCAAAGTTGTTGAAAAACTGTTTCTTCTTGAACCTTTTCCCTTTTCTTTTCTAATTTTTAAATACATGTTGTAATATTTTTGGAAATGTTTGTTCTCTCTTTTACAGATTGAAAGTATGAAAAAATATTTTAAAAAGGTAACAAGAATTATAAGGTAAATGTTTTCTACTCTTTTTACCCGCAATGCACTGCTGATGATGTCACTGACCATGTCATGAATGATGTAATAAGAGGACATGACTTACTTCATTGGTAGGCCTTCACATGCTTTATCTGCTCTGTATTCTTCAACAAGTGTAAAATTGATCTGTAACCCTGAGTAGGTCTCACCTTAAACAAACCTCAGGAGAGATCACACCTTATCGTTATCCTGAATTAATAAATAGATCTATTAAACAGTATCTCTGGTTTACTCCCTATAGCTGTCTTTCTTTTAACATTACTCTCTGTTTACTTCCCTTATACTAACTCTTCTTTTTTTTTTTTAAATATTTTTTTGGTTCGCTTCAAGTTCGCGAACCGGGCAGCGAACTGGAAAGCGAACCAAAAGAAATAGAGCTTGCCAGAGTGCTAAACATTCTAGCAATTTTATTTGAAAGGGGAGGTAGTTCTGAAAAGAACTTTTTTTTAATGTTTTTGTTGTTTTATTTATTTTATTTTTTTTTCTGAACAATTTTAGTTTTTTTTGTATTTTTAGAACAGTTTTATGTTTTTTTTGTGTTTTTCATGGAGGGGAAACAACAAAAAACAGGCATTGAAAAGGGCTCAACAGGAGCAAAAAAAAAATTACTGTTTGGGTGGGTTAGGGCACTTATGGTTTTCAAACACCAAGTTGATTAAGTTCACGCTCATGTTCCCACATGAGAGCAGAGCACCACAATATATGCACGTACACTTCATGTGCTTGAAGTTTGGCTGTATGTTTGGCACAGTTTCCTGTGCCTCTCTTCTTGTCAAAGATATAGTTGATGTTGATCTGGCCACAGGAGTTGTCGGGGGATTATCTTGAAGGTCCCTTAACTCTGCCCGGCTGTAGTTTAATGGATGCCACCTGGCCATATGGCGATGCATAGTATAGTTGCCCATACTATACTTTTTGTCAGTGCCTCGAGATAATCTGTATTTGCAGATTAGGCAGGTGGCATACTTGGCATTAACCTTCTTCTCCCCTCGAGGGATTGAGAAAAACTGCCATATAAAACTTGTTTTCCTTCGGGAAACACGGGGCAACTCCTGAATAAATTGAGGTTCATCTGTGTCCTCTTCTTCTAGGTCCTCCTCTTCCTCCTCTCTGTTAGAAATGAATTGTGATGGTGGTCCTCTCTTGTCATGAGGAGGTTGAGGTGGTGGTGGGGGTCCACCAGCTGAAGCAAGGATAGAAGCCATTGCAATAATATTGGAAAATGGTCTTTCTCTCACCAAGATGAAAGTCAGAGTGAGGAAAGAAGGAGGGGTTTACATGATTTGGGAAAAGCAAAAGTTCTGAACCAATGAAAAGTGTTATTTTTAGGTCACATGACCTAGTCATACATCATTTGGAAACCAAAAGTGAAATGAACCAATGAAAAGTTTGATAAACAAGTCACATGACCTGTTCCGCTTACGTTACGCGGTGCGTGCCGCGTCCCGGATCGTTTCCGGTTCGCGGTCCGGAGCACTTCCGGGAGCGCTAACGCGGCGCGTCATAAGACGCATTACGCGACAACGTGATACGTCACGCTTCCGCGACGCGTCACAGTTCCGCTAACGAAACGTTTACCGGTTCGCGTACTAGATCGCGGCATCAAGATGAGCTAACGGAAAGCTTCCCGGTTCGCTTACCGGAAGCGAAGAAAAAAAATATTTAAAAAAAAATTATCAATAAACATCTAAAATATATTTTGGGTTTTAAAGAAGAATACATTTTACAGCTACAGATGTTAGCTTTTAAAAAACCAATGAAATTCACAGAAAAAACCATAGGTTATAGACCATATATAGTTAGGAATTTGCATTTACAAAACCTTGAAAATTCACTGAAAAAACCATAGGTTATAGACCATATATAGTTAGGGATTAGCATTTAAAAAACCTTATTTTATTTGCACAAAACCATTGAAATTCCATATATAGTTAGTTGCACTAACTATATATCGCGGACCCGCAATCCACTGCTAATGATTTCACATATTACATCATTCATGACATGGTCAGTGACATCACTGATGACATCACTGATGACATCTCAAATGACATCACTGATGACATCACTGATGACAACACCCAGTGACTGTATGTTTCTGTAAAGTTAAAATATGTCTTACATATTGAAGAATGAGTGGATGTATAAGTGTCTGGATGAAGGATTTAGTAGGTGCATGACTGACTGTATGAGAGAATGATTAAATGTGTCTCACTGAGTGCATGGGTTACTGATTAAAGTGTCTTAATTTGGCAATCATTATTTATGTTCTTCTGTAAACTGCTGCATGTTTAAATCAGTAGCTATATCAGTAACTATATGGGTTATTGAATGATTGCCCAAGTATTTGTAGGGGAGACTGAGTATGTGTGTGGGTGGCTGGGAGGTGTATAACTCTGTGCATAGATGTGTGAGCAGTTGATTCCCTAGGTGTATGGGTTCAAAAGTGCATGTAGAAACAGCTGTATGGACAGTTGACTGTGTGCATGAGTATATTGGTGAGTGAATGGATATCTCAGTTCTACATGTCAAAGTAAGTACATATGTAAAACACACTCCATGTGAGAGTTGACATATATAAATAACTGAACATAAGAGCCAGTGAATGTGAGAGTGGCTGTATGAATCATTGTGAACTTGTATCAAGGATTGTATAAGAGAGTAAATATGTGTTAGTATATGTTTGAATAAGTAAGGTGTGTATAACTGTATAGTTGAGGAAATGGAGGTGTGATTGATTCTTTGCATGACTGACTAGGTGTGTGAGTAACTCCATGGATGTGTGACAGTCTGTGAGTGCCTGTTTACACTGAGTGTATCTAAGGTTATATTAGAGTCTGAAGATGTATTATCACATAAATGATATCATCAGTGATGTAATCAGTAATGTCAAATGAGATGTCAGTGATGTCATCAGTGATGTCATTTGAGATGTCATCAGTGATGTCATCAGTGATGTCATTTGAGATGTCATCAGTGATGTCATCAGTGATGTCACTGACCATGTCATGAATGATGTAATATGTGACATCATTAGCAGTGGATTGCGGGTCCGCGATATATAGTTAGTGCAACTAACTATATATGGAATTTCAATGGTTTTGTGCAAATAAAATAAGGTTTTTTAAATGCTAATCCCTAACTATATATGGTCTATAACCTATGGTTTTTTCAGTGAATTTTCAAGGTTTTGTAAATGCAAATTCCTAACTATATATGGTCTATAACCTATGGTTTTTTCTGTGAATATATATATATATATATATATACATACATAAAACATTGACTAAACGAACTCAACTGGTGCTTCTAAGATACGCCTACCCCAGTGTACCTGACCTAAGCCTAATACGTGGGAAGGAGTAAGTAAGTAGCAGTTTTAAGTTAAAGTTACGTTTTTGCCAAGGATCGGAATCAATAATTCTCTCGAAAGTTTTAATCAGCTCCGTACCTTGGTTATAGAATGAAGGAGGTCTTGTATCTCGCTTCTCAGGACTCAGTCTCCCAGCAACTCGCGAGGGTAACTCGGGAACACCAGAGCTGGATTTTCTCAGCGTGAGAAAAGGCAGCTACTCCAGCGCATCAAAAAGGAAGGGGCGGCTTCCTTCGGCTCTTGGCAACAGCTGGGCTCTCGGACAAGTAGAACATCGCTCTGCTCCTCACCACCGTGTGTTTGCTTAAGGCAACGTGGGTATATTTATACCTGAAAGGTGTCGGGTTTGACGTAAGGTTGGACATAAGACGTCATTAAGAGCTAACAGTTCTTGCTGGACTTTAGGAGTTCTTGTGCAAATCAAAACAGAAGCAGGTGGGGGATTCCTGGGCTGCTGGAGGCTTGGTTTGTTTAAAGAACGCGTTGTGCTTTCTAGGAGTCTATGGGAGTAGCCTTGCAGTGCTTTGGACTGCGTGGGCTTTTACTAAATATGGATCTGATTCTTATGCCTTTATAAGGGTACTATTTATTAACACCACATAAGGGCATGAATCGGGAATATCGAATTAGGGTCCTAGATAGAAATACAACACCCACTCCACGTATTAATGTCCATCATTACTAAAAATAAGCAATATTAAACATACGATGCATGTGTGTTTTCCAACCCTCCCCAAAATACATATTTGCATTTGAAATGGTGTATGGATTATTCAGGAAAATGAGTATCTGGTACTGTACGTTTTCAAGCAAGGTTATCATTCAGTTAAATGCATATATATCAGCTGAATGAGTTGCGAAAATTACAAATGAAAATTACACATGAAATGGCTCTGTATACAGAAGAGAAGGTCGAGACCATTTCATCACATATTTATACGATATTGTACATGTGCCAGAGGCTGAGGTAAAAAATTGTCTCTAATGTCTCTAAAAATAGAAGCTCTGTTCTCTAAGAATAGTTCTACTTTAAGCAAAGTATCATGTGCCGGAAAAAATGGAAAAATATTTTGATTAGAAAGGAAAAATAATTTCGTTTTCAGAGGAAAAATAGTTCCAAATGTTTTCAATTGCTTTGTTTAACAGAACTGAAGGTCAAATTCAGAGTTCAGGGAATGCTGTGTGCTTGTTGTTTTTAAAAGTTATTCTCGTTGTTCGGGGGAGAACATCATATCAGACAGATTTGCAAAAAATTGGTCTACCACATCAGATGAAAGTTCGACCAAGTTTGAAAATACTGAAATTGTGCAGTTCTCTGCGTGATTGCTATCATCGATGTTTGGATCAGCAATGCTCACAGAAGGTTGTACCTGTTTGGTGCTGCTTTTCTCTCGTACTTCACCGCCACCTACTCGTAGTGGTGAAGTCTCAACGAATGCCGTCATCAGAATACGTAGCCACTGGGGACAACACGTTGCATGAGCCGTTACTGGACCTAGCAAAGTATCGATATCCATTGGTACTGCTGATGGTAGTGTAAGACAGGCGTCCAACACGCATTCTTCTCCGCATAGCAGAAATCAAAGCACAGGTAAGATCCAATCCTGCCAGATTGGTCTGAATGAAAGAAACCAAGTTGTACTCAGATTTCTTAGCCGGGCCAATCCAAGGACCTTAGTGATACCGTCTCGGTATCGTATTACTAGGATTGTTTCTTCCATCATTGCTGGAGTCTTGTCTGTGGACTGGCTTGCCATATCGGAGCAGAAGGAGCAAAAATAAAATACCTGCTACGAGTCCCAAAATTAAAGGTAGGCCGCCAAAGACAGAATGGACAAAATTTGGGAAGATGCCCAGAACTGTTTCAAATGGTGTTAACAGTCCCGAAAAAATTGTCTTAAATACATGTGCGATGCCACTGCTATTAGACATGTTTAAAATTTGACTTAACATTTCTACGAAATGCACGGGGCAATTTGTTGATAAAAGGGTATGTATCTCTGCAGCTGTCCTTGCAACTTGCAGGTCATACGTTTCTTTGGATGTTGTCAAAGGCACAGTTGTCTGTAAAAGAATAGACTTCATTCTGCTTAAAGTATCAATTCGAATAGAAGAGATATTCACATAAGGCCATATTGCCGCCTCCATGTCTGATTGCTGTTTGGATACAATACTTGCTTACAGCAAATGACCCTGGAAGTAACAGTTACGAGATAACATTCTCCTGGCACCAATCCACAACAGCTGTGGTCAGTTATTAAAACGTTGCTACTGTTGGAGAGTTGCATGAAGAATGGTTCTATCTGTGTTGCAGGAGTGCCTTGTAGGTGACATGAAAGGTTATTTGAAGACTCTTCGCAGGCTCCGTGCAAGTTAATACCTTGACACAGAAGTGTACCGCTTAGTGATTTTTTACAATTATTGCCACTAAGGAATACCTCCTTTTTCCTTTCACTATAACATTTGTGTGTGTAAGGTAAATCACAGGTTGATTTGATGTAACCTTTACCCAACCTTTCATACTGGCCTGCTGGTATATATTCTTGGCAATATTTAAACTGGAAAGTTGTTATTGGAATTGGAATTGTTCCGTGTATTATTCATTCAATGACAGGTCTCTCTGACATTGTCAATGGTAATCTCTCAAGTTTTTCAATGCTCAGAATCGTATAATCTGTTCCTATTTGTGCCAAACTGATTTGTTTATCAGTAAGGTTAAAGATAGAAAATAATGACGTTATGTTGATCAGATGCCATGGCACGTAGCCTGAACGTAGGTTTTGCAACGCCCAACCAAGCTGTACAATAGAACGCAATTGGGACTGACCATGTTGTAACATTAGCAAGTCTTGCTCTATTATATCAAAGGCAGATGATACAATACTGTCCAATGAATAAATTCTGGAAGACCGAGTCATTAACCCATTGTCCACAACAGAAAGTGATTTTTCCAAATTTATACGATCAATTTCTCGTATTTTTTCTGCTGTTTCAATTTGCATTACTTTCCAAGCTTTGTTGTATGCAGCGTATATACCGGCCGCTATGAAACGTTTTTGACGCTGTTTGTGAGGTCCCATTATGAAATCTCGCAAGTCAGCACCTTCTTTAAGTAAAGTCAAGTGTTGCTTAATTTCAGCCAGTGTGGATGTTTGTAGCCACTCAAGGCATAGTTTGCCTACACTGTAAGTTGTAACTATCCCTGGATGTTGTCTCTGGGAATATCTTGGGTCTGGCCTGGTCATTTTGAACCCCAGTTTTTTATTCAGGAATCTATCTTGACAGTTGTATGTGTCTGTGGGCCAGATCAACCATTTTTTCCAATCAGGATTTGTTCTGTTTTGGTGAAAAATATGGGATACGTCTATTTCCATATCAGTAGTACTGTTGTAGTCAGGTATGGGCTTCGGAATAGACGGTTTGTTTAAGTCTTTTATCTTAGCTAAACCAAGACAAGTAGTTTGTTGAATGGTATCATTCAGGAATATTATTTGTTCTGGGATCATACAGGCTCTAAATAATGATTCTAGACCTTGTACCTGCCAGTCTTGTTCCCCAGATTTTTTTTGTTTCAATGTTGTTTTTCCAAAATTTAAAACCAAATGTTAACATTTAATTTAGTATTTTTCAGCATGTTTTTCATTCCTGTCCTATTTAACATTTTAAAATAAAACGTTTCTGGATCACTGTTGTTAAACCCTGAGAAGTATGGAAATTTCTCAAAAAATGTTTCCGAACTTCCTTTTGGTGGTGTTGGACAATGTTCCCATTGATTATAAGTAAAAACATTTCTAGGTTGTGCAGATTTATTCAAATAGTGATGACCATAGTGATTGTAACAGTATAATTCTTCATAATTTGATGAACCCTGTAAATAATCATGTTCTGTAAATTTAGCTGACATTATTAAATCTGACATCATATTATTAATATTTTCAAAATCCCAATCATCAGAAAAGGTACTTGGTTTCACAAAATCACTTAAGGAAATCTTGAACTGGTGCGGATACTTAAGGAGCTCAATCGGGCCATAAATATCATAGTCAGTTCTATCCCATACAATACCCCCAGGTATTGGATTGGCTGTGATGTTCACTGATGATAGTTCTCTTTTCTCGATGTGAGAGGATCTGTGCGACTTTAGGACCAAGTTGATGTTCTGACTTGCTGTGTCCATTGTACTATATTTTCCATCAATGAATCTACCCAAACATAAAACCATGATGAGCCAAAGCAGGAGGAAAAGTACACCTAACACAGTCCAAAATTCAATCCATGGTGAGATCAGATATGTCTCTTTTAGTTGGTGAAACAGCTCGGTCATTTTCTCTTTGAAAGTTTTTGTTGCTGGCTTGTTTCCATGTTCACTTGTATCATCGGAAAAGTCATCAAAGTTGATAAAATAGCCAGATGCAGTTCTGTCAATTGGTGGGATCGCTTCCGGATTTCCATTGATCTTTACATTTTCTTTTGTTACGTTTGTACATTCTGAAGCTACATCGTTGTAGATTGGTGTACCTTCACAAATTGTTGCAATTTGGGTTTCAAGAGGCACAAGTTCCATGGCTTTGTTGCATGGTCCTTTTTTATTTTCTGTTGGTTTATCGAATGTGATTAGTCTCTCAGTTCGAACCTCTTGGATTGTAGCAAAGTTTGGTCTTCTGCTATTTCTTGGGAGTCCACTGGGCCTGCTATTTATTATCGGCCACATGATTGTGGTTTCACCAGGTCGATTGAAACAATTCTTTATTTTTTTTTACCAGCAAGTGGCGGTAGTACTACTGATCTTGTTCCACTGATAGCTAAGACAGGTACTGCTTTTCTGTAAGAAGGCCCAAATTCCTTCTTCACCGCGATCTTTCCTCTGACCAGATCCCCAATCTTTGGAATCCAGACAGGTCTTGCTGGGACAGGTGGTTCTTCAGTGGTTGTTGGCTTACTCTTTATGTTACTTAGACTCTTTCTTGTTTCATTCAAGTCCTGTAAAACAGCCATACGATCTTTGATATCAAAAGATTTTTCTTCTACCACTGAAGTCTGACGATCCAAATCCTGGATAATCATTCTGGTTCCAAACAAAAGTTCATACGGATTGAAACCTTTTAGAGAATCTCTTGGCATGTTATTAAGACTACGTTGGACACCTATTAATTGTTTGACCCATCCATCACCCGAACCTAATACCCTCGCAGTTATAGATTGCTTTATGTCACGTTTTTTTCTTTCCACTACCGCATTTCCCTCAGGATGGAAGGGAGAAGAGTACCGCAATGTAATGCCCATGCTGGTCATGGCCTCTTTGTAAGCCCGAGAGCTAAACGCAGGACCCTGGTCAGAATGTAGCATGGCAATTGCGTATGTGCTGATAAAGACTCACAAATCTTTTATAACAGTTCTGGCGTCAGCCGAGCGCTGGGGCCTACATTTTTAGTGAATCAAATGTTAATAATTATGGGACCGCATTTGTCCAGTCGGACGTCTGCGCATAGATAGTCTGATGCTGTCTAATAGTGGTGTCTGGGCTGTTGTCTGGTCCGGTTCACAACTGCGATCTCTGTTGCAGTCCTCACAATTTCTTGCAAAATTGTAGATATCTACGCTCATTCCCGGCCACTAATAATTTGATTGTAATTCTATCAGAGATTTCAGGATCTCTTGGTGCCTCAGACCCAATCCCATGTGTGCGTCTTCAATCAAGAATACTCTCTGGTTCGTGTTTGGAATTACTCTATCCCCCACTCTAGGGATTCGAGCAAAAGGAATAGAGTTTGCATCAATTATGTATGTATTATTGAGTGGATAGTTGAGAGGTAATGCTGCATAATCGCCTTTTAATGAGGCTTTACCGCCAGCATGGTTTCTCCATCTATTTGTTTTTCTGAGCGCTTTTTAGTGGCTACGGAAGCCGGCTGACCAGCCGCCGCGGTGGCTCCATCAGCCAATGAATTCCCTGCAACGTGAACGCCATCACGTCGGTGACTCAGTGTATGTATCACGTGAGTCTTTTGTAGTTCTATTTTGTAAAAGAACTACTTGTTCCCAAAGCTTTTTGTGCTTTATTGTGGCACCTGTGTCATCTTTGTACCCGTTCTTGCTCCATGTCTGCATACCATTGTTGTATGACTTGACGCAGTAATGTGAATTGCACACTATTAGTGTGGGGAATTCGCGATCGGCATTTTCAAGGGCCATCTTTAAAGATCTTATTTCAGCTCGCTGAGCTGATCAGTTTCTGAGTGATTCAGTTCTGGTATTCATCGGTTTGAATCTACCACAGCGCCAGCGACCTTTAACAATCGAGCACGCTGCATTGTAAGATCTTTTCTCTACATAGTAATGGTGTGCAAATCTGTCCATATAGATTACACAGGTATATCATTTGAGAGGCAGAATTCCGATTGACAGAGGATATTCTTGTTCATATTCTAGATCATCTAGTTTTTTCATTTGCGGGTCAAAATAGTATTTCACGTCTTCTGTAGCAAGAGAATTTTCCCATTGTATCTATTTCGGATCTAATGCCACTGTTTTCAAGTTTGGTGGACTTGTTAATGCCTCAAGGGCTGATTCTGCTGTATAAACAGTTATTCTTTTGCCTCGGCTAGGGCTCTTTCTTTTGCTACAGCAGTTTGAACCGCTGTCAGAATTCTTTCTGTAGAACTGAATTTCATTTCAGCCTGCAGGTATGTGAATCCGCATTTTCCTGGAATTACTCGGATTACAAGGTTGCGTACGTTGTCGCGAGTTTGCAATTTTGTTTTAGTTAACATGTCTGTCTCTAATGATCTCAAATTTTCTGTGTGTTTTTGAGTCCAATGTATGGGTTTGAAATTAGGTTTTATTAATTCATAGAGAAGTTTAACCCTCTCTGCATAATTTAGAATGTATGTTCTTCCGAAATTCAGGAAGCCTAGTATTGATTGTAAATTTCTCAGCGTTTTTGGTGCTTGGAGTACTGCACACTTCTCTAACAAGTTGTCTGCCAGGCTTTTGCCTTCACTTGATAATTCATATCCTAAAAATAGGACTGTTAGATGGGCAATTCTTGACTATTTAAAGTTGAATTTGTAAGGAGGGGTGTGGCTCACTGGTTGGAGGCGGCAGACCCGAGAGCAGAGGACGGCCCGGGACCAGGGTTCAATTCCCGACGCGGCAGGGTCGTGGACCAGGGTCAGCAGACTTGATAATTCTCATCTCGGTGCCTACTCTAACCAGGGATCACACTCGGCAACTCTGGGTATTAGCTTGCCTCATCTCCACAACGGCCCCCCACATACACCGGGGATGCCTGGTTTCACCTTGGAGATACCCAGTAGGGACCATCTCACAGGGAAAGCCAGGACGGGTTCCCCAGCGGTCTACTGCGCAGAGATACTCCTTCGGGAGTCGATTCTAGCGCATTACAAACCCACAAATAAATAAATAAACCCTCTGATGCGAACCCAAGAATTATGGTGTTCACTCTCTTTAAGTGAGTCTCCAGGTCATCGTCTGTCAGATAGATGTCATCGACATATGATAATGCTTCATCATCATATATTTGTATTATTTCTGTTACCCTTGCCGAGAACAATCCTGGGCTATTCTTGAATCCCTGTGGGAGTCGGCAAAATAGTTTTTGCGACCCCATTATTGAGAAAGCGGTCAAGTACCTGCTTTCAGGTGCTATGTTCTGACAGAAGAATCCATTTGAAATGTCTAATATCGTTTTATATTTTTTGCGCACAATATTGTTCATTAGTGCTGCACTGTGTGAATTTTGTACTGTAAATGTTTTACAGCAGGAGTTTAAATGTCTGTAGTCCAAAACTAGACAATATGAATCGTCTGGCTTGGAGACAGGAAATAAAGGATTGTTCATTTGTGAGGTGCATGTTTCAATCACCCCTTGGTATTCAAGTTGATCTAAGATCTCCCTGACTTGCTTTTTAGCTTCTTGTTTAACTGGGTACTGTCTTTGTGCAGTCGGTTGATTTTTTAACTGGATTTTGTGGTGAGGAGAATCCTCATCCCATCCTACATGATTTTTGTATAATGCAGGGGCTTGGGCCACCACCCATTTTCTTGCAAATGTGTATTTTTTATGAATTGGGATATGATTTGAGAAGGCAGGCATAATCATTTCTTCGCCATGTGGGCACTCCCTGACAAAATCTGGTGGCCAGTCTTTTTCAGCTAACAGGATGTCATAGCCTTTAGAAAGATTTTCCCAAAAGAGACTTTTAATTTTCCTAGTTTTATCTCCCTCCAAACGCAGTATTATTTCATATAGTTTATGGGGCACACTAACTCGTGTGTCTGCAGTTTCCACCTGAATGTATTCATTCGTGTCCACTGTCTCCAGAAGATTCATCAGGATCTTGCGAGCTATGGTCACTTCTGCTGCGCTGTCTAGCATTGTCTGGGCCCACTCTCCGTTTTTCAGTTGTGTCCTCAGAATCCTTGGCATGTTTAATTTTAATACTTGCTGCCTTCTTTCTGGGAAATTGTGTTTTCTTACTTTGATGAGCAGGTTCTTTGTCTTTGGACTTGACCTGCTCTTCCTTGTGTTCTGACCGTCCTCTTCGTTCCGATTTCTGTGACGAAGATCGAGAAAGATTGAGTGAGAAGGATCGAGAGGGACATGTATCAATGTCTTGATATCTGTCAGGCTTTCTTAATTAATCCCTATCTCTAAGGTTATATCTTTTTTCCGAGGGTTCCCTTTGGGAGATTTGTCTCTTCCAACTGGTGATTTATTCCTTCGTTTCAGGAAACCTTCCTCTGGACTGGAATTGTTTTTCTCTGGGAGTCGATTGTTTATTACCATCCCAGCTCTTTTTTGGAATATTTAGATTATTTTTAATATAGGTTTTTTCAGGATTTTCAATTAGTTGGGGTTTTACTGGTTTACCACCCGAACTATCTCTTCCTAATTCTTCATAGTATTTTTCTAAGATTTTAGCAAGCTCAAATGGTTGGTCTGTTAGATCTGTCTCCTTCAATTTCTGTAGGTGCTTTATATCGTCCCTTGCCATTTAAACTAATTCTCTGTATGCTTTTGTTAATTCTTTTAGTTTAACTAGGAGTTCTTCTCTTGACATTTTTTCAATGTCTGGGTGTGGTGTATAGCTGGCTAGAACCGGCCACGTGGCTCTTGGTCTACCTAGTTGACCGTGCCTGGTGATGTGATTTTGATGTTTTAGGGCGCCTTTAAACCAGAGCAGGTGCTCTTGGTATGTTAGTGGGATTTCAACATCCTCGAAAGGAGTGTATATATCCGGAGGTTCCTCTATTTTGCAATAGTGGAAGTCTTTTGTCACAGCGTGTGCTGCTGGAAAATGTATCCATGAATAGAATACTTCTGTCTGCTGAAACTCATGTGCCTCTATCACGAATATGACTGTACCACCTCTTGGTGGTAGTCTATTCTCTATAAGTTTAGGAGTTATCCTTCTTCTTATATTGACCGGAATGATTATAGCATTCGGGTCATTTTCTTGAAGACTTGAGTCTTCCGCTAAGAGTCGAGCTGCTAATGCTTCTTTCTCTCTTTCGTTTTCACTTTCTCCCATTTTACTGACAGAAAGTTTTGTTGCAGATCAAGTTTCAAGGAAACAAAGATTAGTTGCACAATATTTTGGAACACTGTATCCTTCAACCTTGACTAAACCAAGAACTAATACATAGGATTCTTATCCTACTAAGTTCCTGCGGATATTGACCTTTCACCCACTCCAGACGTCTATTGGAGTTTTTACGGGAGAAAGGGGTCTGTGTGAAAAGCACGACTGAGTTATTCTAGTGTCTTGCGTTAGAATATCGCCTTACCAAACATTGGGCGCCATGTAGTGTAGTTCCTATTTTCTCAATAGGCTCTGCGCATTGGAATAACATAAACAGCAGGGTAGACGTAGGACTTAGGTCATCTAGGTCTCTACTGACTATGTTAGACTTAATTTAGATTTGCCATCTAGCTCAGAGGTCACTAGAAACATTCTCGAATGAACAGGGAGGAGTGAACTTCCCTGATTAGACAAGAAGGGATCCAGTTTCTGACAACCGCATAAACATGACAACTTTGCTCCATCAGATTAAAGAGTATATCTCTAGAGTCGTGTGAAAATAATAGACAGCTATTTCACTCAGTCAGTCGTGCATGCTTAGTTCCACCAGATTGCAGAGAAATAGAGAGACAGGCGTTTTCAATAAAAGGTATTATTGTATTGAGCAGTCTTCTTTCTCATGCAAGAGAAATGAATTGCCACAATTGCAATACTTATCATAAAGTAAAGTGCGTACAGTAAAAGTAGTATTATGAAATAATACTGTAAAAGCATGGATATGGCTTCTTAGCCATAAGATACTTTAAAATATATAAAATATATATATATATTTTATATATGCCCCATTCACTGCTCCCGTCCCTTCACTGCTCCTGCCCAGTTACCGCTCCTGCCCATGCGTAATCACCGCTCCTGCCCCTTCACTTCTCCTGCCCCATCACTTCTCCTGCCCTGTCACCTCTACCCTCCTGCCCGTTACTTCTCCTGCCCGTCACTTCTCCTGCTACGGTCACCTCTACTGCCCTATTACTTCTCCTTTCCTGTTGCCTCTTCTGTCCCGTCACTGCTCTGCACAGTATCTACTGAAAGGTATCAGGGATGCTTCCCCTTTGCTTTTCTATCATCCTGCCACTCCAGGCTGTTTCTGCAATAATTCTATGTTTTTGTGTAGTACAAGTAGGCTTTCTTCTTATCAAAGTGCCCCAGAACCTCACGCTTTTGTGATTGTGTAACAGGTGCAAAAAGATGCCAACCATTGGCAAGAGGTCTCTGCCCGGAGTCAAAGAGTGAACAGGAATTACAACCTGCTGCCACTCATTCCTGCTGTTGCAGAAATGATGCATTCCTGGAGAGCCACGGAGGGCAAAAGGGGGTCCTGTAGCTCTACCACCACAATTTCCAGGTTCACAAGTATTGTAGTGACTAACAAAAGCAGATGCTCGCTTTGCTACTGGATCTTCTTGGGGGAGTTTGAAAGGGGACTTTAAACTCAAAAAAGTGCCAAGTAATTGTGGGAAAAACATACCTTGCTAAACAAGAGTGGAAGTAGTCTCGTATTCTCCCATTGGTACTCATTAAATATGGTTATGGTTATTGTTATGAAATTTATAGAGTGCACTTCACCCGAAGGTATCATGGCGCTAATACTCCAGGGAGAGCAGACATTATCTGTCAGAGTCAAACACTTTACTGAATACCCAAGTTTTAAGTGAGCACGGAGGGTGCATTGTCATTCGAAAGGGGCTAATCGGCCTCAATCGCAATGACAATGGGCCTGCCCGCAGTCTGTGAGAGCTCAGGGAGGGGCTGCTGCAGTCTCTGGAGTTCACAGAAAAGTGCGAGCAGCCCCTGGAATCTAATGAAAAAAAGTGATGGTTTTTAAGGAGGACTATTCTTGCCATCCCGGGATGCTTTTTTGAGAGTAAGAAGTAGGGGAACGGACTGGAATAATTTTTAGAAGTAGGGGCACGTCGTGCCCTTCCATCCCGCCCACTTCTACCACTGTGTGAAAGAACACTGCCATAGCAGATACTGCCTCAAGCCACCAGCCGAACCCATAAGAAGGACATTGAGGCTCTCACAATAGTGCACACACCCACCATTTTTGGGCAGTTCATGGTATCCCAAGGCCCTGTGCATAAAGCCTATATGTGGGCCAACACCTTCACTTGGTGAAGCCAGAGCCTTACGAAGGGTCTAGTTAGACTTTAAATCCATAGGCATATTGAGCATGTAAATTAAATCAGACTGCAAACCTTATGTAAGGCTATGATGGTCTTTTGAATTTGTTTTTACAAAAAAGTGTATTTCTTAGTATATTAGATTGTCCCTGTATTGAGAGGTGTTTATTAAATGTGATTCTTTTTAAACTTTAAAAATGTGTCAACTGTACCCTTTGTGGAATAGATTCTCATACATAAAGCAACACTATATTCTACTAAATCAAACACACTAGGGCCCAGATTGACGAAAAAGTCATGCAATGCAGTGATGCAACTAAAGTGCTACGCTGTGTTGCATGAAAGGGGGAGAGCAGAACAGCACCATATCTACTAAAATATGGTGTTGTTTTCCTCTCTCCCTAAGCTGGCACAGGCTGCCGTGTGGCATCCAACATACCCTTGCGCCATAGTGCAAGGGTGTGTGTGTTCTGTAAGGAATAGTTTTCTAACTCGCAGGGAACCTTCCAGTACAAAAACTATCCTTTGCCACTTTGTCTGTTTTGAATTTGTGATGTACAATGCAGTACACATGAGGAGTAGGTATAATAAGGAGAAGTTAAACATTTTGCCTCGTTACACCTGCCTAGAGGAGGCGCAAATCCCTGTCTATAAATGTTTGCAGCTAAAGATTTGATCAAAACCCATGGTTAATTACATGTGAATGCCCATGTAACACCAGTGGAATGATCCCTTGACACATAGTAATGCAAAGCAGCACATAGTGCAACTTTGTGTTATTTTGGGAAATGATCCAACACAAATCCCGATTTGTGTTGGATAGTAAATCCCAGCCTAACAGTTTGCGTCGGGTTTGCACTTCAAAAGAAACACAAACCCAGCGCAAAATGTTAGAACATCTGAGCCCAGGATATTGTTCAGCGCACATCATGAACATGCATATTTCGAAGGCGCTCTTATGAGTGAGAATGAAAATAAGGATGCACAGTGAAATAAAGTATTTGAGTAGGAATACGCAATTTGGTGAAGTGGGGAGCCGGGTTGACCTTTTGGTTCTACTTTGTGCAATTTAGCTTCTATTTTGGTATCTTTTTCGCACCGGTTTTACGTCAAAGTTTAATGTCAGAACAAATTTGCAGAACTTTAATTGTCTATTTGTTCTTGGTTAATTATTGCATACAATATGCATAGAAGCCTCTAGGGTGTTTGTTAGACCTGTCAGCCCTAGGGTGGTCTTCCCCTACATCTTTTTGCGCTCTTTATCTCCCACTAGACCCCACATTTTTGTTGGACTTAGGACTCTGGGCCCCTTACCACTGCTAAACAGTGCTGAGGTGCAGGTGCTCTCCCTTAAAGGCATGGTGACACTAGTGTATCAGCCATAGGCCCTGCTACTGCAGCGAGGCCTACCCTTCATCTGCATGCTATTAGTCAGCACAGTCTGGGACTTTTTGCAACTGTAGTCTTTTGTCCCTGTTGACAGATAGGTAGGAAAGGGAACACCCTAGCGCCTCCTGGATTTTTCCAGAGATTTCTATCCCCCTAGATTCTTTCAGAAAGTGCGCCCCTCCCAGTCACCTGACATTAGGATATAATGGGGAGGGTTCTGGCCAAACATCCCTGTTACACTACTGGAACTGGCGAAATCTCTGCTGGAGTACAGACTGATGTGCCAGGAGGATTGCCACTCTGCTGGAGCTGACTGTTCCTAGGAACTGATCCCCTGTTGTTGTTGAGCTGCCCCACTGCCTGCTGATCTGGCCCTGCCAAGAGGGGAACCAGAATAACATCTCCAGTGTGTCTCCCTCATCATTTTCCCTCTTTGACTGGTCCCCCTCGTAGTTATTGGGGAATCACGAGAATTGCAACAAAGGACTGTCCCTGCAGCATGGTGGAACTGCCTTGCTGCATAAAGGAACAAAAAAGGACAACAACGATTCGCTTTCGTAGACTGCCCCCGCAGCGCTGTAATCCTGAAAATTACTGCTGCTGCCCGGGGCCCCTAAGTCACTGTAAAGCTCTGTGGGGAAGAAGCTCTGTGCCCGGTAACCACCACCGCCACCCGGTACCAGAGAAATGTGCGGGGCATGTTAATTTCTCCACTGCGGGCGCGAGTGGAGCCTTTACAACGTTGCCCCTGAAGGCGCTGAGGTGAAGCGTTGTACCCGCAAAATCACCACCGCTGGCCCGAGAGGAGCACACTACTGCAAACATTCCCGCAGCGCTGTGCGCGGGTGTCTGCACTCTACGGCCAGACTTGCAAACTGCCCCCGTGATCACCACCGCTGGCCCGAGTCTGCAGCAGGACTAGTAGTCTGCACAGTCTGGGACTTTGCCAGGAGTCCCAGGCGCGTTATCGGGAGAGCCGCGCTGGGATTGGTGTTGCCTTGGGGTTTGCCCGGCAGCGAGGGGCTCGTCACCAAGAGGAAGCCGTGCCAAGTAACAGGAACGCGAGGAACCCAAACGCATTCCAGGGAACAGCTGTTGCTCCTGGGGTTGCCCTGCACGGACTGCGGGATGGAAGCGGTGTGGACGCCTGGAGACCAGAGAATCCTTACACCGGAACCAGGTAACTCCCCAAATGGGGCGCTCGCATTGGCAAGGGCAGTGCTGCTGAGGGACTGTCTGCTGGGATGCTGCCTACAGCGGACTTTCTCTTTTAATTGCGGGCTGACCCAGTTGAGCTCGCTCTGCACGGACTGGCAAGACATTGAACTAAACACACGCCCCGCTCCCGGTAACCCTCACCTGCCGTGGCTCAATCTTCCTGGCGATAGCAGGACTGGGAGCATCAGCTTATCTCAGTAGCGCGGCCTATTACCCCTGTACCTTCTGGCCACCCAAATAGATAAAAACTCCCCTTTGGGAACTGACTCTGCTTGGGGGGCACTCCAGAAAGCGGACCTGAGGGAACCTAAGTACTCTACCTTGTAGGGGCAGGGGAACCATCGCGTCAGGAACTGCTTACCCGGAATGCAAAGTTCTGCCCTGCCAAAGTGGTGCAAACCCATAAAGACTGTGAACAGGGCCTAAGCCATCGCACTGTGGGGGGGGACTCTCTGCTTGAGAGGTTCTCCCTCTGAAGAATGAACAGTGTTAATAACAGGGGCTGGCTGATTCTGCCAAAAGTGACTGAGAAACTGTTTTTGCCCTAATGTTTTTCAGCTAAAAGGCAGCCCCTATTGGGATACTTGAACCACTCGTTTGACTGACATCTTTAATTGGATATGCTGGATTCTTGTCATTTTGGATTTTGCTGAATTTTATATAAACACACTTACATTTTTCTGCAACTGTTGTGGTGTCCATTTGTGAGTGCTTTTACTGTGCCACTGTCGGTGTGTGGTGCACAAATACTTTACACATTGCCTCCTGCGTTTAGCCTACCTGCTTCGCGCCAAGGTACCCTGTCGGAAGTGATGGTCCCTACTTAGACTAGGGTGGATACCCCTGCCAACTAGAGACCACGTTTCTATCATTGGTGGCAGCAGTGGGATTAGGAGGACTTGTGCTTGTGTAACACCACGCAGTGACTCAGTGTATGGTTGTATGACAAAATATCGACAGCAAAAAATTGACATACAATAATATCGACACAGAAATATCGGAGTCAAAAATATCGAAGTCCTATCTACATAAAGGTAAGTACAAAAATATTGTTGTCAAAAATATCGATGTTAAAAATATCTTTTTTAAAATAGTTTTAATAATAATGTAACAATAAGTAGAAAATATGTAGAATTTCCAAAATTATAGATATAAACATTAATACATATTTAAAAAATAATAACTAATACATATAATTTTAAAATTAATTAAACATCTACATATAAATTAATATATATATATAGTGATTATTTGTTGGGATGATTATACCCTGGATAGGAGTGGCGCTCACAAATTACGGTTGGTATCTAATAGTTATGTATCAATTATAGGTGCCTAGGGTGGAGGTAATCATCCAACACCTCCCCATTCAGATCCACAGATCTGTAAACTTTGTACAAAGCCCTGGCACACCAAAATATACAGATTATGAGTAAGTATGGGCGAACTAGCAATTCGCAAAATCCGCGAATTCATACAAATTTGCGAATTTCTTTTTTTTGCGAGTTCGCAAGGGTTTTTGCCAGTTCCCAAGGATTTTTTACAAGTTTGGGAACGCAAACTTACTTATGTGGTCGCAACGGTCACGACCATGTTGTTTCTACTTGTCTAGCCTGTTTGCGACCCTGTGGTTCACCGTGGCCACCCTCCGGTTCATCACTGCCACCCTCTGGTTCACCAATGCCACCCTCTGGTTCATCACTATCACCCTCTGGTTCACCACTGCTACCCTCTGGTTCATCACAGCACCCTCTGGTTCACCACTGCCACTCTCTGGTTCACCACTGTCACTCTCTGGTTCACCACTGTCACCCTCTGGTTCACCACTACCACCCTCTGGTTCACCACTGCCACCCTCTGGTTCATCACAGCACCCTCTGGTTAACCACTGCCACCCTCTGGTTCAAGACTGCCACCCTCTGGTTGATCACTGCCATCCTCTGGTTCATCACAGCACCCTCTAGTTTGCCACTGCCACCCTCTGGATCATCACTGACACCCTCTGGTTCATCACTGACACCATCTGGTTTGCCACTGCCACCCTCTGGTTCATCACTGCCACCCTTTGGTTTGCCACTGCCACCCTCTGGTTCATTACTGCCACCCTCTGGTTCGCCACTGCCACCCTCTGGATCATCACTGCCACCCTCTGGTTCAAGGCTGCCACCCTCTGGTTGATCACTGGCATCCTCTGGTTCATCCCTGCCGCCCTCTGGTTCGCCACTGCCACCCTCTGGATCATCGCTGCCACCCTCTGGTTAATTACTGCCACCCTCTGGTTCATCACTGCCACCCTCTAGTTCATCACAGCTATCCTCTGGTTTATCACCTTGTGGTTCACCATTGCCACCCTCTGGTTCATCACTGCCACCCTCTGGTTCATCACAGCACCCTCTGGTTCATCACTGCCACCCTCTGGATCATCACTGCCACCCTCTGGTTTATTACTGCCACCCTCTGGTTTGCCACTGCTACCCTATGGATCATCACTGCCACCCTCTGGTTCACCAGTGCCACCCTCTGGTTCATCACTGCCACCCTCTGGTTCATCACTGCCACCCTCTGGTTCAAGGCTACCACCCTCTGGTTGATCACTGTCATCCTCTGGTTCATCCCTGCCACCCTCTGGTTGATCACTGCCACCCTCTGGTTCATCACTGCCAACCTCTGGTCGCCAGTGCCACCCTCTGGTCCATCACTGCCACCCTCTGGTTGATCACTGCCATCCTCAGGTTCAAGACTGCCACCCTCTGGTTGATCACTGACACCCTCTGGTTCATTACTGCCACCCTCTGGTTCACCAGTGCAACCCTCTGGATCATAACTGCCACCCTCTGGTTCATCACTGCCACCCTCTGGTTTGCCACTGCCACCCTCTGGATCATCACTGCCACCCTCTGGTTCACCACTGCCACCCTCTGGTTTATCACTGCTATCCTCTGGTTCATCACTTTGTGGTTCACCACTGCCACCCTCTGGTTCATCACTTCCACCCTCTGGTTCATTACTGCCACCCTCTGGTTCGCCACTGTCACCCTCTGGATCATCACTGCCACCCCCTGGTTCATCACTGCCACCCTCTGGTTTGCCACTGCCACCCTCTGGATCATCACTGCCACCCTCTGGATCATCACTGCCACCCTCTGGTTCACCACTGCCACCCTCTGGTTCATCACTGCCACCCTCTGGTTGATCACTGCCACCCTCTGGTTCAAGGTTGCCACCCTCTGGTTGATCACTGGCATCCTCTGGTTCATCCCTGCCACCCTCTGGTTCACCACTGCCACCCTCTGGTTCATTACTGCCACCCTCTGGTTTATCACTACCGCCGTCTGGTTTGCCACTGCCACCCTCTGGATCATCACTGTCCCCCTCTGGTTTATCACATCACCCTCTGGTTCACCACTACCACCCTCTTGTTCACCACTGTAGATTATGGGGGGAAGCAAAGCACACCTTCCCAGCCTCAACTGAGATGAATTCATTTGGGGCTGGTTAATGTGTCACTGAATTTGAGCTTTAAGTCTGGCATCTGCTTCCTTAGCTGTAAGTGCTTCCTGTTGCAGTTTAATTTTTTTTACAGGAGCATTGTGCCATACTTGTAACTATTCTCTGACCCTGCTTTGAGGGTCAGGGCAGGGTCAGAGAATAGTTGCAAGTAGGCAACTGAACTCTGGAGGGGCCCCTCAGGAAGCACTACAGGGAATGGTTACAAATTAGCTTGAACTTTTGCACCTGCTAAGTGCTTTCAGTTTAGCAAAATTAGTTTTTCTGCAATTTCGCGAGATTCACGGGGCGCGAATTCGCTCGAAATCGAACTTGCAATCCGCGAATTCGTGCAAATTTGCGGATTTCTTTTTTTTGCGTGTTCGCCCGTTTTTTTGGTTATTCGCGGACCGCTTGCAGCACAACGACCGCGAGGTTGCCCATGCGGTCGGACATGGGCGCGGCCATCATGTGCGCATTGCGTATTTCCGTTTCCTGGCGCTATTGACAATGTCACGTTGTGTGCGGCGCGCTATTACGAGTTTGCACGTGTTTTTGCGTACTCGCGGGGGAAAAATCGTGCGAACTTACCCACGCGGTCCTCAATGGGCGCGGCCATCTTGTTTTTCATTCATTGCTATGGTTCTGTGCATGCTTTCTAATCCTCCTTTCATCTGTGCAATCCTTTGTTTATTTGGACTTTTTTTTTATCTTTTCTACTCTATATCTATCCCTCTTTTTTTCTAGATCTATATTTTGTGTTTTTTTCAACTTTTCGTTACTTTTAAAGCTACTTTTTGAAACTTTTTTTTCACTTTACTTTTTCCCTATTCTTTCCTTTTTTTTCTGCTGTACAGGACCATGGCAAAGGGAGCCGGGAAGGAGAAAGGGAAGGGTCCCGCACCCCGTACCCGGCTCCCATGCGGGCGATTGCGGGGGGAGCTAGTCACAGCCTGGGAGATCTTCAGTGCGGAGGAGGTGGCCGCACTGGTTTACTATGTGCAGCGTGGCCTCCCCAAGTCCATCGCGTCGGAAGGTGTGCCGGGCCATGTATCAACACTCTCGGGTCCGGCGCACCTACAACCAGGCCACGCACCGGTGGTCCGACCTCCTGGACCGTGAACTCGACCTGCTAGGCGTCGAGATGCCCGGGCTTGGTGAGTAGTAGTAGCTATTTAATCACTACTCTGTTTTCTCCTGCTCTATCTGTTATCATATTGCAAATTTTTTTTTTCCGAAGAGCAATAAT
This sequence comes from Lissotriton vulgaris, assembly GCF_964263255.1. Taxonomy (NCBI): domain Eukaryota; kingdom Metazoa; phylum Chordata; class Amphibia; order Caudata; family Salamandridae; genus Lissotriton; species Lissotriton vulgaris. The sequence continues at coordinate 712,109,580 of NC_141697.1, read as the reverse complement.
GCTGCTGATTAGATTGTAGGTAAATTAGTTTCAAAATGTTCTGTGATTGCATTTCAGGTGCACTGCTCTCCTGCTCAGTGGCGGTGCCACTATGCTTATTTGTTTTCGATTTGTTTTGCTCATTTCATTGGCCTGAGTAATTATGTATGAGTGTACTTTACTGAACTGCATAATGCTAGACACTAAAGGGCAGATATACAATTACTGGCGCATCCCTGCAAATTAGCAGGGATGCGCCAGTAATTGTGCGCCATGCCTCCACCACCCATGGTGTGCCACATTTACAATGCGGCGCACCATGGGGCAAAAACGACACAGAAGCGTGACACATCTGTGCCCTAAAGGCAGTGCATTTGCTGGAGTTGCGTCGCAACCACGACGCAGCTCCAGCAATCTCCGGGGTGCTCTATCTCTCCAATGCTGCGTCAAGCCGTACGTCTGCTTCAAGCAGGCGCAGGGTTTTGACTGAGTGACGCAGCATTGGCCTAAAAGTGACTGAGTGAAATCTTGTAGATTTCACTCAGCCACTTTTAGGATGCGTTCCTGCACAGGAATGCACTCCCTTGCCCTGGAACGCCCCCTGATGGCGCAGGGCTTTACAACGTGATGCATCTCCCAGATGCGTCACGTTGTTAGAATACCCCGCACCATGGCGCCTCTTTAGCGCTGCCGCTGCGTCACAAAAGTCACGCAACAATGGAACAAAAGAGCCGCAAGGGACTTGTAAATCTGCCCCTAGAGACTCAAGTCCAGTCCTTCCTTTGTACACCTGCCACTAAGAAGAGATAGTGGTGGTGGATTGATAGTTTGAGTATTTTAATGACTGTTATGTAGTAGGAAACTTACTTTTTAGTGTTCTCACTGGTCTGCAATGACGATGGACTTTGTCTGTCACTTTGTGTGCTGCGTAGTGCTGCCTGCCAGTCCTAGTCAAACCTTTTTGTAGTTTGTTTAGTGAGTTACATAACTTTCCAAGTCAACGGTTCGCGAATCCAGCAATACTAATATCATAGTAGACCACAACTGATAGGTCAATAAATGTAGTGCCATTGTTGTCTATTTGCTATTTCCCCAAAATAATGTATTGTTCTTTTGAAATGTTTGATTTGGTTGACAACAATCATCCATGTTTGGGTCTTTCTTTCATGTTGTACATCAGCTCCCCCCAGGGGCAAGAGGATAGCAGAGGAGGTAGCGGCGCCGGCGGGCGAGGACCAGGAAGGCCAGGATCGGTCAGGCGAGGGCTCCACTGCTGGCCTCAGTAAGTTTTCATGTTAATATTAATAAATATACTTCCCTATCTTTTAGAGTACCTATTTTTTACTAACGTTCCACATTCGATTTTTCCTACATCGTCTTTGATCTTCTTGTAGACTGTTTCTAAATTCTTATCCTGCCTCTACTATGACTCCCTGTGGTACTACTAGATTATTATTATTAGTCTGTCTGTGTAGCTAACTAAGCTTGCACAGTTGGCAAAAGGTGTTAAACGAAACTCCCATTCTATTCAGCAATAGCTCTATGCACTGAGTGCAGTCTTCTGGGTTATCCATAATGTCTTTTGAAGTCTTCTAAATGTCTATGCTTTGACAATTCCCAGCAATAAACTGTCAATGACCACCAAGAAAGAATAAGATACTAGTTTACTTTTTGATTGGATAGGAGGACAATCCATACTACTATTGTTGCAGGGACAATTCTGCACAAACAGAACTATGGACACTAAATAGTGCATTGTCTATCAATTATAATAGGTGCAGTTAGACTTTCCACATACCTCAGTCATAACAGAATTTAAACCCCCAATCTACTTACTCACTAGCTAGTGTTACAGAGTCATTTAGCTCCCTAATTCATTGTTGATTGATCCACAATGATGATTGTCCAACCCAGGACATAAGACTACAGAGTCAGAGACAGAGTGCAGAACTGTCAGAGCCACGGGCTCATGCTTGCAAATTGCAAACCCTTTCGCTCACTCACTCATGACTAAAAACCACAGAGTCTATGTAAGTTTTAAAGCTTTATTAAAAGTAAAAACATTTATGAAAATCAAGTTCATCATACAACATAAACGGTGGATTGAAAATGGAAAAGTGCTTAGTGATCTCACACATTAATTGTGGGTGAGCCCTCACCTGGTTGGAACTTCAAATCTTCCTTGTGGTGCTGAATCATTGCTGACTCCATCCTACTGATGCTGATCTGATGTTGCTCGTGTTCTTAGAAGGGAAGCTTCTGTCTGTTATGAGAAAAATGGTGCATGTTAAAAAGCAAGCATTCGTCAGCACGGGTGCATGGCTTGCGGTTTCCAAAATAACATGAAAATGTTCTTCTCCCGTGAGAAAAAGTAAGGTTTGTCCACTTGAGACATTAAGAAGAATGATTGACATTTACTTTAAATGGATGGATGCCTGGATCATGGTACTATCTGACTCATAGATATGTGTATGTAGAGAGAGTAGACGGTCACTGGATGAACCCAAGTGTTACTTTAAAGAGCATGTAACACCACACCCGTACGTCTGTTCCAGTGTAGGAGAGGCAAGGAAAAGAAGTTGTAATTTTTCCGAATACTACCATGAATAGTAGCAGTACTTTGTATTACAAGCACAACATATATCCAGCGATTACGGGGGCCACTCACTACCTCTGTTCATAATTTTAGTACAACTCTGTCATTCATGTGAGGCCTATCAGTGTTCACTCAATAAAAAACAAAGCACCTAAAGTCATCCTATATGTAATCAAATACATATCCTGTGAAGGGATAGATAATCATATTATTTATCTTCTTCATTTTCCTTTTCTAGTAGTCATTGGCACTGTAGCGTGAAAGTTAAATTAATTGAGCAGTAGCCCTTGTAACAGAGTATTCTCAGTGCCACCCGTAATAGAAAAGTAACAGCTTCACCACCTGCATGTACTGGATTGGTACAGTAACGCAAGCCTGTGTCATCATGGCGTGCAAGTTGACTGCGCTGGCATTATGCCGGCTTCCAGAAGTTTACGTACCAATTTCGCTGAAAACAAGAGAGAAGAAGAAGAATACGACTGGTGTACTGTCATAGTCGACTCTAATGTACTGAGTCCATAGTGCTCATAGAATTGATTCCTGAAACTCCCACTAATGTTAGAGCAAGGCTGAAGAAGTGGGAGGTTAGATAGATACAGGCGTCAAATGTTATGTACTGTGCTTGCAAGTTGCTAGTTCTACTGTGACACAACTTTCTGCTGAATTATTTTGTGTTAATCTTAAAGAGCATTGGTTACAGACTATGTTTTTCTTTCTTCATATAGATGCTCCTTCCAAACTGTCACGGAAAGAGCTGGCTAGACGGGCCCGGCAACGGAAACTGGAGGCGACTGTCACCGAATATCGGCGGCTGGTGGCCCAGGAGGAGGAGGACACGCAGTCAACTACAACATCCACAGGGACCGCTGCATCCTCCTCCGCGCTCCCTGGGTCAGCCAGTCAGCATAGGCCTCCAGCGGTACGGAGCCATGGTACCGCAACCACCCGCCACCGCCAAGCAGCCAAAAAATCAGCTGCCCCCCACAACAGGTGCAAGGCACGCGTGCACCGCCTAACCCTCAGGGTGTCCTACCTTGAGCAGGAGCAGAATAAACTGAGAATCCTGCTCAAGAACCTCTGCAAGGAGCATGACCACCTGGCCCAAAAAGTACACCACCGGCGGCATTAGAGAAGGAGAGACTGTCCCTTGCCCCTTTTTTAAAGACTTTTGGGGGGTGGGAATTGGGAGTTCGGTTTTTTGGACTTTGGGGACTTTTTATTTCACGGACATTCGTTGGGGTTAGGTAGAGGGGGTGGGTCGGGTCTTGCGGGATAGTTTATTTTTGTTAGGGATATAAATAAATATTACTTTCAACTTAAACATAGCATACGTGCTTTAACTGCAGTTGAGGCTGGAGGGGGGGTTAACTGTAAGTTTGTTTTCCTGAAACTTAAGTGGCTTCTTGATTCAAATTGTGTAAGTAATTGCCCAAATGTTTACAAAAGTAAGTGCCTCTCACAGAGTTAGTGAATTCAATTGTCCTAGAACTTTATTAGTACTACTGTCAGTCTCTCGTCTCTCATACTTCCTCCCCCCAAACGCTTATCTTACCTGTAATTCATGTTTGAAAATAGGGATAGGCACAGGGCTGGCTGGCTGCATGGCAAATGGTGATTAAGGATGACAATTCTGGGCAGTTGAAATGGCATCATTGCGGTGGTACTAGTGGTGGTACACAGTGGCAGTTGCAGCATATGAAAAAAAAGAAATTGAAACCTTGATTGGCCTGAGCGGAGCATTACAACGGTACGATAGATACTATAGCACATGAAAGTACACTAGAACAGTGCCAAAATGTAGCCTTACAAATGCTAAAGTATTGAAAGTATAACTACTACTTGCCTGGAATTTGACATTGGCTACTACTACAAGAAATAGTACTGAAGGTGAAGGACACAGCAGCGTAATCATTTGCCACGTGTAGGAGGAGGATGTTCTTCATGATCAATCCAGTTGATGGCGCCCATGAAAATCTGCTTCGATTTGCCAATAGTCATGGGTCTGTGTCAAGCTGAGTAAGAATATATCCTTCGATTCCTTCACCACCCTTGAAATGTAATTCATTTTCAGTTGCTATGACCTTATCCTCCCCAGCAAGTGTGTGGAATTATTACTGTCATTTACTCAAACATCAATGAAAACCACACAACCCAGGGGAAGAGGGTTAGGGTTTGGAAATTGGATGGGAATGGGTTTTTTTGGGAAAGTTTTGTTGAGAGAGGAAAAAAAAACACTGCATGTACAAACAACAAATGAAGATAAACAAATCTTTGGATGCGAAGATATCCATAAATATTTTAATGGGCATAAAGGAAGTGCATGCACTTCTGCAGGCATGAAGTTGATTGCTAAATGGATGGTTAGGTTACTTAATCTAAGTAGTACTTTCTAATGAATGAAAGAATGCGACAGTACAGGGCTGCAGTAATTATGCGTTTTTGCCAATCTCAGCACTCAGAGAAACACTTTGTTCATTAAATTAGTTTGAACAATAGCAAAGTAAAACTATACAATGGCTGGGGGGATGAATTTAGAAGCAGAGAGCAAAGAAATGCAGAGTCACACTCATAGAAGTTCACAGCAATAACATTACTTAAAAGATAAGTAGAAATGAATGGATACTGTTACTGTATGTTGTTGTACTTGTCCTGTTGAATTTGGGAAGTTGCATGCATCAAGCCATTCCTCTTATTTTCAGTACTCCTCCATTCCATCTGACGCTCCGTCGATCAATGTTGGTGACCAGAAGACACCCTGTCCACTGCCTGCCTGGCGAATGCTATATTGCGGGTCGCTAATGTGAAGCCTGACTTCATCCTTTTTTCCATTGCACAGGGTGAAAACCGCCCTGTAAATGTTGATGCAAAAACAGGAAGTGATATTAAAACACCACTGAGAATAAAATATGGTACGTACGCTGTGTAGTGCAAAAAAGTCACACTTTCAGTTTCAGAATCGACAGTACAATAGTTTCGAAAGGGCGTACTCTGAGTCTCCTTTTGAAGGATAAATAAGTATGGGCGAATTTTGCAGATCTTTCCCCTCAAGCTAGGTGTAGTGTAAACTAAGATTTTAGAACAAAATTAGACCTTCCCAGCAGTGCTTCCAGACCCTTAAACACAGACGCTAAAATGTAGAATACCCCCAATCTGACCACAAAAAACGTGCGATACAGCTACCCGTCTGAGGCCTAGTGGAAAATGGTGACAAAACGTACTTTGAAAGTAAAGTAGGCCCAAATCCCCCCTTTCCCACCATGGATTTTCTTCAAACCAATTGGAACCAAAATTAGACATTTCTCGACAGGTGCTCCAAGAGTAGACCCCAGAACCCAGTTGCCAAAATCTCGAACACCCCCAAACACATGCAATACTGCTAATCCTAACGAGCCGTAAGTTTAAAATAGAGTCAAAAGCTTTCTTCAACTAGGCCCTAACTCCCCTCTGCCACCATGGATTTTTGTCAAACCTCTTGCAATCAAAAGTATCCATACCCAGCATTGCTCCAAGACCCCAAAACCCACCCACAAACACCAGGAACCACCCCAAACAGCCCCTCAAAAACGCTAAAGTGAGCGAAATGCCTGAAAATGGATAATACTTTTTCACCTCTGATTTTCTACAAACCACTTTTATCCGGTATTAGACCTTCACAGCAATGCCCCCAGACCAGTCAACCCAGGTGGAAGCAAGTTTCACTCCCCCAAACAGCCAAAAAGCAAAAATTGATAAATTGGCTTTTTTGTCAAATTTCTGCATACTTCCCAGATCACTCCGTGCGTGTTCTGCAGCTAGGCCCTAACTCCCCTTTGCCACCATGGATTTTCTTCAAACCTCTTGCAATCAAAAGTATCCATACCCATCGTTGCTCCAAGACCCCAAAACCGACCCACAAACACCAGGAACCCCCCAAACAGCCCCCCGAAAACGCTAATGTGAGCGAAATGCCTGAAAATGGAAAAACATTTTCACCTCCGATTTTCTCCAAACCACTTTTATCCGGTATTAGACCTTCACAGCAATGCCCCCAGACCCGTCAACGCAGGCGGAAACAAGTTTAACCCCCCAAACAGCCAAAAAGCAAAACCGCAAAAAGTGAGACTTAGCAAATTTCGGGACTACCTGGAATTCAGTCCAAATGCGCTGTGCAGCTAGGCCCTAACTTCCCTATTCCACCATTGATTTCCTGAAAAACAAATGCAATCAACATTAGACTGTGACAGCAGTGCTCCCAGACCCCAAAACCCACCCACAAAAACCTGGAAGCCCCCCAAACAGCACCCCAAAGACAGGCAAGTGAGCAAAAACACAAAAAACTTTTTCGCCATGGATTTGGTCCAAAACACTTGATTCCGATATTAGACCTTCCGAGCTATGCCCCTAGACCCCTGCAGCCACCCGCCAAAAAGCAGAATACCCCCAAACAGGCAAAAAGCAAAAATAGGCCTACCTTCAGTTCAGTCCAAATACGCTGTGCAGCTAGGCCCTAACTCTCCTTTTCCACCATGGATTTCCTGAAAAACAAATGCAATCAACATTAGACTGTGCCATCAGTGCTGCCAGACCCCAAAACTCACCCACAAAAACCTGGAAAAGTGAGTAAAAACGCAAAAACTTTTTCGCCATGGATTTGGTCCAAAACACATGATTCTGATATTAGACCTTCCGAGCTATGCCCCCAGACCCCTGCAGCCACCCGCAAAATAGCAGAACACCCCTAAGCAGGCAAAAAGCAAAAATGCAAAAACTTATACTTAGAAAGTTTTCAGCCAACCAGTCAACATCGGTCTAAACACGCTCTGCAGCTAGGCCCTAACTCCTCTTTCCCACCATGGATTTTCTTCAAATCACTTCCAATAAAAAATATGCTATCCCAGCAGTGCTCTCAGACCCCCACACCCTCCCCCACAAATCTAGAACACCCCCAAACAGCCCCCCAAAAACATGCAATACTGGTATATTCAAAACATGGCAAATTGTTTTGTTCGCAAAACATTGCTGTTTGCTGTTTTCAGCACTTCCACTACTTTGACTCACCTGGACAGTCACTTGTTCCAGAGATTCACAAGAATCTCAGCAAGGCAGAACAAAATCGAACCACTGCGCTCTTTGAAGGAGAAGAAGAAGAAGGTCTACGACTAGTTTTCACTTAGTTTTCACCCAAACACACGTGACCGCAAAACACCCAAAAAGGCCAAAATTCTGCCAATTCTGGACCAAAGAACACCAAACCCCCCTAAAACATTGCCAACATCATTATGAATGAGCCTGCATCGGGCCCGAGCCCTAGAATCAGCGTGAACCATACCAACTTAAAACCAAAAACCATAGTAAATCGCACTGAACCCTAAACCATAGATATGCTTTGTCTGTCTGTGTCAAAGAGCCTAGGTATGCCACATCAGGAGGATGCTTCAATCAGTGGTGCCTGCCTTGACCAACTGCATGGCCCTGCTGCAAGCATGGGTCAAAAATCCGTTCCGCTCAAGAATTTGCGATTTTTCGGTACATTTTGCAAACATAACGGATGTTTGGCCCAAGTTTGAGGCAGTGCCATGCAGAGGGTCAAGGCAGGCACCACTGAGTGAAGCAACCTGATGTAGCATACCTAGGCTCTTTGTCAGACAGACAAAGCATATCTAATTGTATGCAGCAAGCCACATAGCCCCAATTTTACATGAACTGCTGTCTTGAGTGGACTCTGCCTGGCATAACAACAACAGTACACTGCTTCGACCTCGACCAATACATACCACGAATAGACAGACATGTAGTCCGGCTGTAGTAGTTGTTGTAGACTGGTTTACCTGTTTGCCACTCACGAATTGGCCATAGTTCTTCCGTAAATCGACCCTGATGATCCATCCATCCCAGTGAGTGACTGTAAAGAAAAAAGATATATTATTTAATCAATCATCATGGTATATTGGCAAGTGAGTTCGCTCCAAGGACATTTTGCATATTTTGTGAAATGCAATATAGTGGCCCCTGAATTTGAAGTACAATTTTAATTAAACAAGGTAAAAAAAAGAGTTGTTGACATGAGTTACAATTACTGTGTGAAAGATTAGATAATAACTAAGACAAGACATATGAAACATCATTTCATGCACAAAAAACAAACAGCAATTGGTTTCATCAGAGCCAGACAGCCATTGCTGTCCAGTGCAAGCCATCTTCTCAATTATTCATTACCTGTTCTACTTTTTGTCCGCATCTTCTTCGGAAAAGTGAGGGCCCACAGGGCAGCCTCTCCTGTCAATATCAAAAGTAACTCTGTCAGCAATCAGCAAGCATGTAGTCAGTCAGTAATTTCAGTCCCACTTGAGGGGACTCGTCGTAATCCATCCATCTGCCTTGAGGGAAATGGATAGGGGGAGTCTGGAGGAGGAGTATAAAGGAGAATGATTGAGTTGTGAACTTGTTAACCTCAGGAATGCAGACTGCGGCACCTTTAAATCAATAAGGAATATAAGATGAAGACAGTGCTGCTGATGGACTTGTTGTGATTAGGTGATTAGAGGTTTGTTGTGATAAAAGTTGCAAAACAAAGAAAGACACACAGGAATAAAAGTGAATAAGGACAAAAAAAGGTAGTCATTTTCAGGGTTCAGTGTCAGGGAAATAGAGCTCGTCCTCCAACTCCATGAATTGAGACGGGAGTAGGTCAGGTAACAGAGAAGAACTTCCGTCACCTAAGTCGGTGTCCTCTTCTTCTTGCGTGCATTCACGTACTTTGTAATCTGGTGGTATCAAGTGCTGATTCATCCTGTTCAGTGTTAACCTCTCCACATTTTTGGCCGAGAGCCGGGTCCTTTATGAAGTTACAATGGCACCAGCAGCACTGAAAACACGTTCAGAAGACACGCTTGCGAGTGGGCAAGACAAATAATTTATAGCCAGGTTGGTGATCAGTGGACATAGAGCCATTTTCCTGTACCAATACAGCAATGGGTTCGTATTAACAAAGACCTGTGTTGGGTCATCCAGATAGGCCTGCACCATCAACTCAAGGTTCTCCACGGTTGCTCCACTTTGCGTACCATCTGTGGTCTTCTCAGCACTGGAACGAACAAACCCTTGATGAGTTAGCCAATCCGCTTCTGACAATATTATGGCTGGGCCTGGTACAGGTGAGGATGATGATAGGGTTGCTGCTGGTGTCGTTAACTGCTGTGAGGGAAAGTTACTCCCTTCGCCCACAGATTCAGAAATGGAACTTGACGCTGGATCGCCTGCTGATTCAGTTGGACTTCTGACGGCTCCTTGAATTTTCTGCCGATCTTTTTCTAACCGACTGGTTGACACAGCTATCCAATGTTTGTACTTTGAAACATCTGCCTCATCAAAAGGAATGAATGCTTTGCTGGCCACTGCCTTTTTGTACCGTGGATCCAGAATAGTGGCACAAATATAATATTGTTCTGTATGTATCTTTTGAAGCCTTTCATTGGCAACTAGGCGGCTTAATAAGTTCTCCGCCAACAGATAGGCTGCTTGCTTTCCACCATCATCTCTCAACTTTGAAGACACCACCTTCAGTTGGTGCTCTAGCATGCGCAACAATGGGATAGCTTTGCTCAAAGAACAGTCCTCCCTGCTGACTTTACGCGTGAAGACCTCAAAAGGAAGAAGCATGCCTGTCAGGCTTTTAACTAGCTGCCATTCCTCCAACTCTAGCCTCGTGTCATTAATAGCAGATCCTACTGTAAAGATATAGTCATTGATTACCATGCACTGCTCAAACAGACGCTCAAGCATGTAAAAGGTTGAGTTTCAACTTGTTGCCACCTCCTGGATGAGTCCTTTGACTGGCACTTTACGTACATATTGAATGCTCCTCAGCTGATTCCGGGCCTTAAAAGAATGGCTAAAATGTGTGCAGATTCTTCGGCAGGTAGACAGTAACTTCTTGACTTGGTTTTCAGTTTTCAAGAAATCTTGAACAACCAGGTTTATACAGTGCGCCAACCACGGCACTCTGAAATATTCACCGTCCTGCATGGCCTTAACTATATTACTGCCATTATCCGTGGAAACATAACCAACTATGCGATTTCTTGGTTGCAGCCATTCAGAGACCTTACTGATAAACTCCTCCAAAATGTTTTTTGCAGTATGAGTTTTCTCCATGGCAAACATGGCTAATGTTGCATGTTTCCGAGTAGCTTGAAAAACTGTGTCCAGGTCAACAACTGCACTTGACTTGTCTCTAATCCCTGCAAAAGACCCTGCAAAAGAGACCCAGTGTGCAGTGATGCACTTAATCAAGGGCTTGGCAACTGGTCCACATGTCTGTTGTCAAGTGGATAGTGTGAACAACACTCTTCTGCAAAGCTGCCCCAATCACCTCAGCATATCTTGATGTAGTGCTGGAACCGCAACTCTGGCAAAATAGGACCGGCTAGGAACCTTCCATTTAGGGCAAACTGTTGCCACTAATTCTAGAAACCCCACCCCTTCCACGAAAGAAAAATGGAGAAGGTCCAGCGCTAGCATTTTAGCCAGCTTTGCGTTATACAGACGTACCGTTGGATGGTTGCGTTCAAATGGCGCGTCCGTCCAGAACATTCCGCGAATGGTGGGCTGGATCATTTTACGTGATGATGATGATGATCGCGTCTTCAAACCAGTAAGGCCCATTGATGTAGTTTTTCGCATTGGTGTCTCTCCAACACTCTTAGTGTGCCTCATAGATGTTGCAGGGGTAGAGGGTGTGGGCGATACCACTGCAGTGCTGCTGCCAGCAGAATTGGGTGTACCAGAAAAAATGTCTGTCGCTTCTTCACTTCCCCCCTGCACGATCAGATTCTCGTCATCATCAGATGCAATATCAAGGGATACATTTGAATTTGTTTTTCTTTTGCCTTCCTCGATCTTCCTCATGTGTGCTTCCCACTCGATAGTGTGGTGTTTTTTGAGATGACCGCTCTGGCCTCCGGTACCATAGTTGGAACCAAGCTTACCCCGACTAATGCATGCTTTACAAATCAAACAAACGACCATGTTTTCCGCCTTTGCGCTAACAATAAAGAAGTCCCAAACTGGGGACTGGTGATGTCTGCTGAAGGTGGAGGTGCTACTTTGACTTTCAATGCCAGATGAAGTGGAGGATGGGCGTGGCTGAATTAGTTTCTGTTGTTCACTTACAGCACCACTACTTGTGGTCGAGCTGGATGGAGGTCCATGTCGGCCCTTCTGACTAAAAAAGATGGAAGCTGTAGGTCGTGTTGATGTTGTAGTTAACAGTAGTGGTACCAGTGCCACGCCGCCCATATCCCGCTCAGCAGCCATTCGGGCTAGGGTGAAAATGTGTGTCTGCTGCATGCCTGCTGGGGCTGGAGTGACAACTGTGATGACTGGGTCATCGTCAGACTGTTCATCAGCAGCAGAAGACACCACTTCTTGTTCGTCGTCATCAGTCATAAGTTGAAGCTTTGCGGGAGCCTTCCTTTTAGGCTTAGCTACCTTTGTCGACTCATGGCGTGACTCACTCTCAGACTGCATTGGTGGGTTCCAATCAACATCAAGATCATTAGAAGGAAGGAGGCTTGAAGAAGCCCTCCTTGACCTTTTTCTTGCTGGGGATCTGGAAGACAATGGATCATCATCAGGAGGAGTGGCTTCCTCGGATGATACCTCCTCTTGAATAGCAATTTCCTGATGTGCCCCTACCTCTGGAGGAACAAGTGTTGTAGGCAGTTGTGCCGCTCCATGAACCTCTAGTCGCACCTCTCCATGCACCTGTCCATGCGCCTCTCCTTGCGGCTCTACTTGCGCCTCTCCTTGCGGCTCTCCTTGCGGCTGTACTTGCGCCTCTACTTGCGCCTCTCCTTGCGGCTGTACATGCGCCTCTCCTTGCCCATGTACTTGCTCTTGTACTAGTTGCACCTGTGTTTGTGGCTGTGGTTGTTGAACACTGGCCAGATGACTTACACCCGGCGTTGATTGGATGGTACTTTCTTGTGATGAGCCAAGATCACTGGTCGAAGGTGATTCAACAACCAAAGTGGCTTCGGCCGTAGCACTCATGGTGGTCTTGGACCTTACTTGGCGTGGTGGCACTGAGCCCAATGAAGCGGAGGTGCTGCTTCCAGCTTGGTCCCCGGCGACACCGCTGCTGCTGCAGGCATAGTTTTTTTTCTCCTAAAAAAGGTGTCGGTGGGCACACCAGTCTCCTTGGTAGGTGGTGCCACTCACTTCTTCTGCTCCTTCTTACTGGCAGTGGCACTATCAACTTTTTTCGCTGAGGCGCTACAGCCAACTTTCTTTGGGGCCATCTTCTTGAGATATCAGAACAGCAGGCCGCAGTTGCACGAGTTGTAGAGTTGTCTTGTCTGTGGCCACATGTGACGTCACGTGACATTGTGCTGCACACACCGCTGCAGGACTTCTTCCGGGCACTGGTGGTTCTCTTGTGCACTTAAAAGCAATGGAAGCCAGAGGAACATCAGTTATACACCCCAAAAAGTCAAAAAACACTCAAAAATCACCACAATCCCATGCCATCCATGCCCTCAATGATGTTTAAATTCAAGACACCCCACAGAAAGACTAGGCCCATGTACCACTGAGTACCCCTGGGAATAATGGTGGAAAGCAAGGCAAACTGGGTGCAGGCCTGAGCACACTGCCTGGCTTCAAAATGGCCCCCTGACCCCCACCACATGGCCAGACCCTGCCTGTACCAGGCCTCAAAATGACACCCACCCACATGGACAGGCCCCAACATCAACCCAAAAAGTCAAAAAACAAACAAAGTCACCACAATCCCATGCCATCCATGCCCTCAATTATGTTTAAATTCAAGACACTCCAGAGAAAGGCTAGGCCCATGCACCACTGAATACCCCTGGGCATAATGGTTGAAAGCAAGGCAAACTGGGTGCAGGCCTGAGCACACTGCCTGGCTTAAAAATGGCCCCTTGACCCCCACCACATGGCCAGGCCCTGCCTGTCCCAGGCCTCAAAATGGCCCCCACCCACATGGCCAGGCCCAAACACCACCCCAAAAAGTTGAAAAACACTCACAAATTACCATAATCCAATGCCATCCATGCCCTCAATGATGTTTGAATTCAAGACACCCAACAGAAGGACTAGACCCATGCACTACTGAGTACCGCTGGGCATGATGGTTGAAAGCAAGGCAAACTGGGTGCAGGCCTGAGCACACTGCCTGGCTTCAATATGGCCCCTTGACCCCCACCACATGGCCAGGCCTTGCCGGTACCAGGCCTCAAAATGACCCCCACCAACAAGGCCAGGTCCCAACACCAACCCAAAAAGTCGAAAAACAAACAAAAATCACCACAATCGGATGCCATCCATGCCCTCAATGATGTTTAAATATAAGACACTCCAGAGAAAGACTAGGCCCATGCACCACTGAGTACCCCTGGGCATAATGGTTGAAAGCAAGGCAAACTGGGTGCAGGCCTGAGCACACTGCCTGGCTTAAAAATGGCCTCTTGAACCCCACCACATGGCCAGGCCCTGCCTGTCCCAGGCCTCAAAATGGCCCCCACCCACATGGCCAGGCCCCAACAACACCCCAAAAAGTAAAAAAACACTCAAAAATCACCACAATCCCATGCCATCCATGCCCTCAATGATGTTTAAATTCAAGACATCCCAGAGAAAGACTAGGCCCATGCACCACTGAGTACCCCTGGGTATAATGGTTGAAAGCAAGGCAAGCTGGGTGCAGGCCTAAGCACACTGCCAGGCTTCAAAATGGCCCCTTGACCCCCACCACATGGCCAGGCCCTGCCTGTACCAGGCCTCAAAATGGTCCCCACCCACATGGCCAGGCCCCAACACAAACCCAAAAAGTAAAAAAACACACAAAAATCACCAGAATCCCATGCCATCCATGCCCTCAAGTATGTTTAAATTCAAGACACCCCAGTGAAAGACTAGGCCCATGCACCACTGAGTACCCCTGGGCATAATGGTTGAAAGCAAGGCAAACTGGGTGCAGGCCTGGGCACACTGCCAGGCTTCAAAATGGCCCTTGACCCCCACCACATGGCCAGGCCCTGCCAGTCCTAGGCCTCAAAATGGCCCCCACCCACACGGCCAGGCCCCAACACCACCCCAAAAAGTCAAAAAACACTCAAAAATCACCACAATCCCATGCCATCCATGCCCTCAATGATGTTTAAATTCAAGACACCCCACAGAAAGACTAGGCTCATGTACCACTGAGTACCCCTGGGCATAATGGTTGAAAGCAAGGCAAACTGGGTGCAGGCCTGAGCACACTGCCTGGCTTCAAAATGGCCCCTTGACCCCCACCACATGGCCAGGCCCTGCATGTACCAGGCCTGAAATGGCCCCCACCCACATGGCTAGGCCCCAACAACACCCCAAAAAGTCGAAAAGCACTAAAAAATCACCACAATCCCATGCCATCCATGCCCCCAATGATGTTTAAATTCAAGACACCCCACAGAAAGACTAGGCCCATGCACCACTGAGTACCCCTGGGCATAATGGTTGAAAGCAAGGCAAACTGGGTGCCGGCCTGAACACACTGCCTGGCTTCAGAATGGGCCCTTGACCCCCACCACATGGCCAGGCCCTGCCTGTACCAGACCCCAAAAAATGCCCCCACCCACATGGCCAGGCCCCAACAACACCCCAAAAAGTTGAAAAACACTCACAAATCACCACAATCCCATGCCATCCATGCCCTCAATGATGTCTAAATTCAAGACACCCCAGAGAAAGACTAGGCCAATGCACCACTGAGTACCCCTGGGCATAATGGTTGAAAGCAAGGCAAACTGGGTGCAGGCCTGAGCACACTGCCTGGCTTCAAAATGGCCCCTTGACCCCCACCACATGGACAGGCCCTGCCTGTACCAGGCCTCAAAATGGCCCACCCACATGGACAGGCCCCAACACCAACCCAAAAAGTCGAAAAACCCACAAAAATCACCACAATCCCATGCCATCCATGCCCTCAATGAAGTTTAAATTCAAGACACCCCAGAGAAAGACTAGGCCCAAGCACCACTGAGTACCCCTGGGCATAATGGTTGAAAGCAAGGCAAACTGGGTGCAGGCCTGAGCACACTGCCTGGCTTCAAAATGGCCCCTTGACCCCCACCACATGGACAGGCCCTGCCTGTACCAGGCCTCAAAATGGCCCCCACCCACATGGCCAGGCCCAAACACCACCCCAAAAAGTCGAAAAACACTCACAAATTACCATAATCCAATGCCATCCATGCCCTCAATGATGTTTGAATTCAAGACACCCAACAGAAAGACTAGACCCATGCACTACTGAGTACCGCTGGGCATGATGGTTGAAAGCAAGGCAAACTGGGTGCAGGCCTGAGCACACTGCCTGGCTTAAAAATGGCCCCTTGACCCCCACCACATGGCCAGGCCCTGCCTGTACCAGGCCTCAAAATGGCCCCCACCCACATGGCCAGGCCCCAACAACACCCCAAAAAGTCAAAAAACACTCAAAAATCACCACAATCCCATGCCATCCATGCCCTCAATGATGTTTAAATTCAAGACACCCCACAGAAAGACTAGGCCCATGCACCACTCACCGCACCTGGGCCTACTGGCTAGTGAGGCTTTACAGGCACCCCAAAATTTTTAAAAAATCAACATATAACAGTGAGCTAAAATTCCATGACATAAATGAGAATCAAGTAAAAAAACAAATCACAGAAACAGTTGTATCATGCACCCATGACTAACCCTGGGCCTACTGGATACTGTGGCTACCCACCACAATATATATTTTGTTAAAGTTGTGAAAAAAGCTTTAGAACTGCAGTTGCCTCAACTGCAATGCCCCAAACAAACAACACCAACTTACTTGTAAAATCTCAAGTCCAAAAGTGATCCAAACTCCAAAGTCCAAAAAGTCCTCAAATACAAATCCAGCAGCAGTCACAGGAAGTAATCCTTCCAGCTCCACATCCAAATGAAAAGTGACCAGTACATGCACAAAGCACTGGAAAGAGCCTGCTGGACAGGAACAGGAAGTTGGAGACTCTGAGGCACTTCCTTCCTCCCACCCCATCACAAAAAATGGACTCCTGCACCAAAAAGTGCAGCCAAATGTCAATTTGAGGAGTTATTCTGATCAAAATCATCATTTTCACAAGGTTTATGCTTCCTGCGGTAGATTTCTTGTGCAGAATTGAAATTTTTGCAATTTCGGGAAAGCAAATTGTTCAAATCTCCCGCCGGAAGTCAGCTGCGTGCCGTTGTGGGCCTTTATGACGTACTCGCGTTGTCAAACTCTCGTCGTGCAAGATGGCAAGCCGCGAAAACGTAATTGCGCTCGAAAAACTTTCGCGCGATCACGCAGCAAGATCGAAAATGGCGCAGCACACGCAAAACCTAGAGAAAAACAACTCGGCGGACTCAGAATCAAGGTAAGTCAAAGCCGCGCGCGCGATATTGTATTTTTCAAGCACGACCAAGCAAAATAATTCGTAGCTTGCGAATTTGCAGATTTTTGGGTAAATTTGTACGATTCGAGATAGTCAAAAATCCGCAAATTCGCCTGCGAAACAGATTTTACGCCCATACTTAATTATGACAAGTCAATAACTTGAGGATCAAGACAAATGCAATAACAGAATACGTAATTTAATGTTTTTTCTTCTTCTGACTCCAGCGAACACGTGTTTTGTCGATCGGGACAAGACACCTGCGACTTCCTCAGGGCTGGAAAATATATATAAGAAACAGAACACTTTGGGCATTAATGTTACAATTGTTATCATGTGACTGATAAGTATTCCCAACTGTGCCAATCCTATTACATCATAAGTCCCTGCATAGTTATCGGTGCGGTCAGAATGGGACAGTGAGGGCAGATGCAGTGTGCCCAGAAAAGAAGAGAAATCTTCATACAGGTGTATAAATCAATCAACGATGTCTAACAGGCTAAGCCAATCAGTATTGAGAATCACCCTATAATCAGGGAGGTGGTGGGCTATGTCAAATTTTAGGGAAAGGGGGGTGAATTACTATATCACAAATCGAGTGACAGTCCATGTACATATTACTAAAAGATGCATATACTGGGGAAGGCCCCAGGCCTACCTTTCAATATCTGAACGAATATTATATGCCTAAAATGAAACAATGAAATCAATTATCCATATGTCCCATCAGGTATCTATTCTTGATGGTAACTACCAACAGGTCTGAAACATACCTTCTGGCTGGTTATAATTCCATCCCAGCCTAAATATGGCTGGGCAGTTTGCTAATAATCCGGGAGAAATTCAGATCGAGTATGTATCTGTAAAAAAAATAGCTAGTTTATTTTAGTGTAGGAGGCCGAGATGCTCCTAATTAGAAGTATTCTCAAAATACATGGTGTGCATGCCTAACGACTTCGACTCGTGAAAGATCGAAAACATTAAAGAAAATATGTGCCAATGCACACTTTATACATTTACCTAATAATTTGCGGTCCATAGTACTCTCAGATATCCATACTATTATAGTCACCCCTTGTGAGCTAGTAGATATTTGTCAACAGCTTGGATTGAACTGCGATCTATTTGTTAGTTCAAGCTATATCTAAAACAAAAGTATATCTAGTGCTCCCAGTGTGCTCGTGATACGTTGGATAACACATAAAGAAAGTTTTGGGGGGAGGAGCCAAGATGACGGACGGACAGGACGTGTGAGCTCCCGGCTCCGCGAACCGTCTGCTGTTTTCACGAGATCCTGATATTTATTCTCGCCTACGACGTGAGCAAATGGAGCCACGAACGCGTTGATGCTAATCGCGTTCCTCCGAGGTCCCCGCCGGCTGCTTTGATCGAGGATTTGCAACGTTTGCCGACTTCCGACTCTGCCCCCGGACTCTGCCCTGATCGCCGCCGCCGGACACCGCTGGTTACGTTTGGTGAGACAAGCTGTGGCAGGGCCGGCGTTTAGAGGAACGTTGCCGACTGCGGAGGTGGGTGGTTTGGCGAAACTCCCTTCAGCAACGGAGTGGGTAGTTGTGAGGTTGGGGCCGTGCAAGCAACACTTCCTTTGTTGTGCGGCCAGCGGTCTGAGCGGCCTCCATCTTAGAGCGCCTCCTCCGCCGTGTACCACCCGCATCGACAGAAAGCTGGGGGCTCTCACACCGCGCGGGCCCCGTATTACGAGCCGTGTCTCCCTTGGTGGCTCTGACTGCTGTTCCTCCGTGCTATGGAGTCGCCCGCCCCCTCCAATGTGGGCTAACTGCAGGGATGGTGATGGCGCCTGTCTACCTCGCCGAAAAAGCGGATGCTCCCATATCCCCAACACTTGCTGCCTTGCCTATTTTCGAGATGGAGGGTGCTCTGGTGGCGTCGCTGCGCACTGCTACCAGGCCGATGCTGGGAAAAGACCTGAACTATGGCGACATCCTGATAGCCCTTACAGACCTAATGGCGACATGGCGGCGAAACGCCCGAGAGCTGGAGCGAAAGATTGAAGAAGCTGTGCCTTACAAGGAACGACTGCGGCTGTCTGGCCCCCTACTACCTCTCATTCCTCTCGCGGCGGATACAATGTTGCGACATGAGAATATTGTGGAACGTTCTGTCCCTGGCTACAGTGTCGAGTGTTCCCTTAATGACGAAGCTGCAGTTACAAAGTCTCCTTCCACTCTGAACACTGAGACTTTGCCTCTGCAAGTGCTGCCATGGTCTTTTCTACATTGCTGGAGTGTGTGCCGTTCTGTGGAAAAAAGAATGTGCGTCATCTTGGGCATAGTGATGATCGGTGATTGGGAACACTCGCTTCCTCTTCCTCTGCTTCTTCTATGCCGAGAGCGGCCATCTTGCTCCTTTGTTCTGCCTGTGGTGCACTCGCAGCGGCGGCCATGCTTGGAAGGGTTTCAACGTTCAGGCCAGGGCTGATGTTGTCCCTCTCGTTGATTTTGCCTGATCGACTGGCTGTGACCCGGACTAGAATACTTGCCGATATATTTGGTGTGTTGCATATGTGTAATTCACTATTTTAGATTGCAATTGCTATTACTTACCATGGTCTTCTTCATTTTGGGTTACACGTGATGTATCTGATTTTTGTCCCATCCTAACGGGGTGGGTGCATGTGCGGGCTGGGGGTCCGGGGATAATTATTGCTATTGGTGGTCTCAAGCTTTGTTTTTGTTCGGCTGGGGGGGACTCGGGTTGGAACACTATCTTGATATACTTAGGGGCTCTATGTGGGATATCCCTCCTCATTAGTGGCAATGACTTTTGTACTCGTTCTGATATAGTTGATGGGTTGTAGGTCTTGTGCGGGTAGTGGAATCCGGGACTCAGAAATTATGGCCCTCCTCCGGGGTTAGGTATTTCGTGGGAGTTTTAGATTAGATTTCTCTTTTCTTGCTCCCTATATCTAAGGTGACATTATATCTTTTCTTTTCTTTCTTTCTTTTCTTTCTTATTCTATATTTCGGGTTTATGGAGCGACAGACGCGCTGCAGGGGGGGGTAGGCCGTAGCCTTCGCATGCGTGTAGGGTGGAGGTTGGAGGATGGGTTTTTGTTTCCTTTCTGTTCCTATGGTGCCTTGTTTTTCTCCTTTAATTTATTCCTTCTTTCTTCTATTTTGGGTCCGTGTCGATGTTGCTGGCGGGCGGGTGGTGGTAGATAACTGTTAGGACCTTGGGTCTAATATCCTTGTTGCATACTTTCTTGCTGCCATGCCGCCTGGGGGGTTTTGTCATTTAAGTTGTTGGGCTGTGTCTGCCTATGTCGCTATCACTATATCAAGTCCACATGGACCCTGTTCCTTTCTTTTGGCTTACTTTTCCCTTTTATATTGAAACGAAATAGTTGGACTTTACTAGTTGCTATGAAAACTTTAAAATTAACCTTCATTGCTCCTGAGGCGTGTAAGCACATGATCTACAGTGTAACTGCTGACTACTTGCTAATTGTTATTGCTGTGCTGTTGCGTCACCGTATTGCATGCACCTGTGCTCAACAGTATTTGTGGCCGGCCTGAGGGTTGTGGGCCACTATTTGTACTTTTCTGGATGCACTAATAAAGGTTTTCAAAAATTAAAAAAAAAAAAAAGAAAGTTTTGGGTGCACCAGTTTGGTAAATAAGTGACCCGTAAATTACCAGATAATCTGTGCATGTGATTGAAATAGCGCTTACCCAAGTAGCACAAACTGAATCGTCTTGTGCTCAAAGATGGACTAAATATCTGGTCCGCCACCTGCGCGCTAAATTTTAGAAAAAAAGGATGGGGAGATGATCAGTGGCCTTTTCCTGAAATAAACGTATTTCAGGAACTTGAAGCTGGATAGCGTAGGGGTAAAAATCACTATTCCCACTCCAGTGAGTGCAACAGTAGGGAAAACGTTGGCTAGCGTAGGGGTTAAATTACCATTCTTATCAATTATATAATTTTTTATTAAAAAAATAACATATTATTAATTAATTTACAAAAAACATTATTATTAAATACCAATAAATTAAAATAATTTTTTACTTAAATAACATTAAATTACTTCTCACACTATTCCCCCTTTAACACATGATACACTACACATACAAAAAACACAATTAATTTACCTATCAATTAATCAATTAATAACAATTAATAATCAATCAATCAATCAGGAACATTTATAGAGCGTGCTACTCACCCGCGGGGGTCTCAAGGCGCTGGGAGGGGAGGTGCTTCCTGAAGGAGAGATGGTCCTGGGTCAGTCGTAGGTGGGTGGCTAGGGTGTTCCACGTCTTGGCCGCCAGGGGGCTCATGTAGACATTGAAGAGGGCCCTTCCATTGCGGATTTGCTGTGTGCTTTGCTGCCCGCCCTGAATTACTGCTGCCACTGACCTTCTGTTTCTGCGGGGAGTCCAACGACTCGCCGGACCCGCTTCGCGGGCGCCGCAGCGTCCCGCATCCACCCGGAGCTGTTGCAAGTGAGGAGCTGCAACTGGGAAGACCTCGGGGCGCGTGGAGTCGCCGGAAGGGCTGCGAGCTTTGAGGCAGGGACTCCAGCTACCAGGAGTCGCTGCGAGCCCCACTGACCACACCTGGGCTGCTCTCCCTGCTGGCCCCGCCCACCCGCCCATCAGCCAAACCCCTCTTGCTCAAAAGTACTCAGTGCACCCGCTGCGCGGGAGCGCGCGGGAGTGTGCCGGGAGAAGCCCGGGACAAGGGCGGGACCGTCTGTGGCCATCCGTGGTCAGCTGAGGTTGGGTTGGGCCAGAACCCCTGGCAAATTGTGTTTAAGGTAGAAGGTATATCACTTCCATTGTGTGGGCTCTATAGAGTTATATAAACATTTGTTATTAACAGCGTGGGCGATACAATATAGGTATAGCTGGCCCAAGTAGATTGTAACATGCCTTTAAGATCAGGTAAAGACCGTACAGTCCAACTACAAACAACTAAGGGAGTTGTTTCGGGCCCTCTTGATGCTTTTATCACCCGAGCAACAGGGATATTGGAAAAGGAAATAGCGATGGCGGAAAAAAAGACTCTCCTTAGATCTAGTTAATGGTAAGCATTCCTCGTTGGGGGGGTTGGCAACAATCACCAGTCCTGTTGCCCATGCATCATTTAACTTTGTACACTCTGTTACTACTGAGGCACTAGTTCACATAGAAGGAGAGGGGGTGGGCCATTCAGCTTTTCTGGTTAATGTTGACCAGAACCTGGACGATACTCAGTCAAGCGGGGGGGATGAAACCCAGAATAGCGGGGAAAACAACATTAGTTTAGAAATTCTACATTCATCTAACAATGTTGTCTCGAATTTTCCAGTAGAGGTTGACCCCTCGGGATCAGGATCGGTATCCCGTAAGAGAAAGCAAGATTTGAGCCACCAGGGGGGGGAGAGACCATAAGCTGCCCAAACTAAATGATCCATCTAGTATTGATGCTTCTGACCTTGAGCATCCCCCAGCTCCCCAAATACCTTCGCCATTCCCCAACGTGCTTTGGCCTTCCTTTATCCCGCTGGGGTCATCTAATCCCTGTCCAACATGCCTCAATAGTGTCGAAATCCTATTGGTAAAAATGGAGGCTATGATCAAAACCCTCTTGCTTCCTGTTTTGGAGCGAACAAGGTTGATGAACTCTAAATTAGATGCTCTGGAGACTGTAGTTAGCACAAACTTGGGCTTACTACAAAAGTTAACTATCCCCAGTCCAGTGGGAGGGGTTCCTACCCAGTCAGCAAGCAAAACAAAATGTATAAACAATGCTTCCACTAGTAAAGCCACTAACCCAGTACCAACAGGGGTAGCTATTAGCAAACCGACAGCGGGGGGGAGGCCTAGAGACAATCCCAGCATTGCAGCTGCAGGCACCTTGTCACATTCTCTTAAGAAGAAGGTCATTGCTAAACCCAATCCAGATAGGTCTCAAGCATCCCGGTCGGATGATCGGGTAAAACCTACCCCTAGTACTTCATTACAGCCACTCCC
Source organism: Lissotriton vulgaris (assembly GCF_964263255.1). NCBI lineage: Eukaryota > Metazoa > Chordata > Amphibia > Caudata > Salamandridae > Lissotriton > Lissotriton vulgaris. The sequence continues at coordinate 712,086,574 of NC_141697.1, read as the reverse complement.
AGGGCAAATAGTTAATCACCAGACCATCAAAACCCCAATTGTGGGGAAACTAAATAAGTATACTGTTCCCCGCGCAGACTTACCCCCGGAGGCAAACCAATACACAATAGTGTTAACAGGTGTTGCCCTGTTAAAAGATGGTACTAAGGAGTCATATGGGGACCTACGCAATAAGGTGATATTCTGGTTGAACAAAAATCGCCCCTTGCCACCATCATCTTCTACTGAAATTCTCTTTGTAAGGAGAGTTGATTGGGTGGGATATGGCACCAAAGACTTGGAGGGCGATTGCATATTAATATCGTTCAAGGATCCTTGGGTGGTGGATACCATTCGAAGGGAAGCCAGGTTTGCTAGACAGGGGGACGTACAAACTTTGGGGCTTGCTTATTTCTACCCTCAAAGACATAGTAATTTTCCATTAGGCCCCACTCACATGAGACCTCCAGTTAGGAGGTACCCTATAGTAAGAACACCTTACCCCCAGCAGTATCCTCTACTTTTTAACCGCTTTGGGCCCCTTTCCGACCTTGAGGCTATAGACTGACTACATACACCGATTAGGAAGAATAAGTCTGCTGAGGACTGTGGGAATGTGGTAGCTATGCCAAGTCGGGGGGTTCCACCTCTTGTAAATTATGAAGAAGCAGGCCTGGGGGCACATATAACTGAGGAATATGCTGCAGCAGCTGTTGAGGACCCAACAGAGGTCATGTTGGTGGGGGAAAGTTTGGATAACAAGGAGAGTAGGGCAGGAAAAGGGAGTGAACTGGCGATCCCGGCTGTATCAGTGTCAATGGTTCATCACTCACCATGTATCGCAGCTCCTCCATCTGAAACACTTAATATAGTGTCCTGGAATGTTGCAGGGGTTAAGGGACGCATGTACTCTGAGGATTGGTTGGAGTTTGTTAACAAATTTGATGTTGTTTTACTACAGGAAACTTGGGCACCAGATTCAATTCATAGGGCAGGTTTTGTAAACTTTTTTAAACCAGCTATTAGGGGTAGTAAAGGGCGAGCATCAGGGGGGTTGGTGATTTGGGTGAAGCAGGCATCGGGCTGTCATCCAACTGAGATATTTGTAGAGAACCCGGACCTTCTGGCCATTAAATTGAGTAAAGATGGCCATCGGGACCTGATTATTATTAATATATATGCACGAGGCCTACCGGGTGGCCGCTGGCCTGGTATTCTGGATGTATTGGACAAATACCTTGCTGGATTGGTTAGAGATAATTTTATTCTTCTAGCAGGAGACTTGAATTGTACTTTTGAGCCGCTCTATGTTGCCGGGTACAGTTGGGGGGCCGCGGAGGACGCAGCTTGGAACATTCCGGATTTGATGACCAATAAAATTGTCAAAGCGACTGAGGCTACCTTGAACTGGATGGCTCTATGTTTAACCTGGGGGCTAAGGGCTGTAAATGGTCGCTCTTTAGCTGATCTAGGTGCCAATTATACCTTCGACAATGGACTAAGGAAAAGTCGGATAGATTAATTCCTGTTAAAGATGGAATTTTGGCCTCTGTTGGTAGACATGGAAGTGGTACCCCGCCCAGAAAGCGACCATAACCCCTTGACACTTAAGCTAAGGTTGCCGGGAATGGAAAGATTGATGGAACCAGACACCTCCCAGACAGGGGATGTCGTTTTGACTAATGACCGAAGGAGGCTAAAATGGTCTAGGTTAGCGGGGGATGAGACCTTACAGGAGAGCATTGAGACTGTGGTTTCCAACACGTTAAATGAAATACTGCCTGATGATCCAGGGGGGTGGTAGCTCTGAGAGCACTATTATTGACCTCCATGAGTGTTGTTTTGATCAGCTTAAGCTTCTCCTTTCTCTACCATGTCAGAAGGGAACCGCTAAATTATACGGCCCCCGCCAGAAATGGTATCATAAAAAGTGCAGGGAAGCCCATAGTCATCTTGTCAAAGTGGTTAAGTCCCGGAACATGTGTGTTGTTAAGGCAGCAAGGGCGCAGTATAAGAAAACTCAGTGGGAAGCCAAACAGGAGTGGGAGGATATGTACTGGTCCGATCTTCTGGATGCCTCCACTTCGAATAACCAGACTAAGTTTTGGGAACTGGTAAAATGGGGCAAGGACTCAGACTCCCGTACTCCTACAAACCATGTGCCCCCTGAAGCTTGGGTGAATCATTACTCGGCCCAATTTAATGTTGAGATTTTTGAACCCCCCTCTATATTGGGTGAGGTGCCCTTGACACCTATATGTGGGGAGAAACTGATATTCACAAAAACCGAGGTAGAGCTAGCTCTTGGCTTGAACCAGCGGGGGAAAGCACCAGGGATGGATTTAATCCCTGCTGACTTGTTTAAAGCTAACCCCGCCCTCTGGGTGCCGTACATAACCAAGATTGCAAATGCAATAGCTAAAGGGGCTAGAATTCCCAAGTCGTGGAAGGGGGCGGAGATTCTCCCAACTTACAAAAAAGGCGACAGGTCCAACCCGGGCAACTATCGCCCGTTATGTCTCATTGACTCCCTTCTAAAGGTCATTGCACAAATGGTTTTGGGCAGAGTTCAAGGTTGGATCGAACTAGAGGATATCCTGTTTCCTATGCAAGCAGGCTTCAGATCGGGCACTAGCACCATCGACTAGGTGTTTGGATTTTGTCTAATCTACTGGAAGGTGGTCTTGCTCGGCGGTGGAACCATCTTTGCCGCGTTTATTGATCTGAAGTCGGCATTCGATCTAGTGCTGAGGGATAAACTGTGGTGTGTTTTGAGGGATTTAGGATTACCAATGAAACTACTTGATCTAATTGTTAAAATGCATGAGGACAACTATGCAAGGGTGAGGTGGGGAGGTCAGGGACAAGTGACGGAATCTTTTCCCGTGACTCGAGGAATCCGTCAGGGGTGTGTCCTGGCGCCAACACTCTTCTTGTTATTTATCGATCAAGTAGTGAAATTCTTCGCAGACACCCCCACTGATGCCCCTTCGCTGGCAGGGACAAGGTTCCCAATGCTTATCTTTGCCGATGACACTTTACTCCTCTCTAAAACACGCAGTGGCTTACAGCGGGCTCTGGACCGCTTTGAGGAGTTCTGTGTCATCAATGACCTTAAGGTAAATGTGGGCAAAACCAAGTTTATGGTCCTCACTAGGAGTCATTTTGTCCGGAGCTCTGTAAGTATGAGTGGAGTCAACTTGGAACAAGTTGAGACCATGACTTACTTAGGGGTTACCCTGGACCGTCGATTGCAATGGAAAGAGCAAGTAGGTGCTCAACAGCTAAAATTTGCCCGACTAACTGGCTGCCTTTTGAGCGAGCAAAAGAGATCGATTACAAAACGGGTCACCCCAGCGTTAAAGAGTTATGATACTAAGATTAATGCTGCAATCCTGTATGGTGCATATCTCTGGGGATTCATGGATCTCTCAAGCCTATTCAAAATCCAGTGTAAGTTCTTACGGAGCTTGGTAGGTTTACCCCAATCTTCTCCTTCTATACCCCTCTGCCAGGATCTGGGATGTAACCCAATTAACGAGATGGCAAGATTTAGATTGATGGCCCTTTGGAGGCGCATATGGACCTCCCCTGACCTCACCCTCTTTGCAAAGGAACTGGCTGAAGTGAGGTCAATTAGGGGTTCCGGGAGAATTCCTTGGCTACAAACGGTAAAAACCATTCTGGTCGAAATGGGACTGGAACAACTGTGGGTATCTCTGGGCACTAATGCCTTTCCCTCAAAACAGTAATTCAAGGCATTGTACTGGGCCTCTGTCCGTCAATCGTTGGTGACTACTTCTAGCTCTGTTAGTCTAACGGGAAGGTTTCTGACCATTAAGTTGGATCCCTCCCGTGAGACTTACTGGGATATTATCACCAGACCGCTGGATAAGAAACTTTACCACCAGTTTCGGGTAGGAGCCCTGCCACTGAATTCTTTTAAAAAAAATTGGGTCAATGGAGCAACGGAATTTTGCAGTTGGTGCCCAGGTCATAAGGAAACTGAGGGTCATTTCTTGTTTGCCTGTCCGACCTACTTAGCGCCACGAACAAAATGGATAAAACCTCTGTTTCAACGCCTCCCTTTCAGAAGGTCCTCTGAGGCTATTTGGGTTTTAAAAACTAACACCTCAGAGGTGTTCGTGGTGAGCTTAGCAAAATTTCTAGGGTGGGCTTGGGCCATCAGGGCAAGAAGCAGACAAAACCATTAATAGGGTTTTTCAATTTGTTAACTAAAGTATAACCGTTTTTCTTAAATGCAGGATAATGTACATTGTATTAGGAATGGTTTTACTTAGTCCGTATTTTTAAAATCCTCTTTTTAGTATCTTCTGGTCAGGTTTGTCTTTGTATTTCTTGGATGTTTAATAACTACTTTTAACTTTAAAATTGTTTTAAGTTAAATTATAATGAATTAGGACAATGTTGCTGTTATTGTAAAATGTTATTATAATGGAATATTGTTCGGCTGTCCAAATGTCCTAATATGTTTTAAATGTTATCTTTTATGATTTTATTATCGAAATAAAGACTTTAAAACCTGAACCTGAAAACCTGACATTGAAGAGGGTGGGGCTGAGCGAGGAGCCTTGGGGTACGCCGCAGATGATCTTGGTGGCCGCTGTGCGGAAGGGCGGGAGACGGACTCTTTGGGTTCTGTAGGAGAGGAAGGAGGTGATCCATTCCAGGGCCTTTCCATCTATCACGGCGTGGTGGAGGCGGGTTGTCAGGGTGCGATGGTAGACCATGTTAAAAGCAGCCGATAGGTCGAGGAGGATGAGGGCGGCAGTTTCCCCGTTGTCAAGCAGGGTCCTGATGTCGTCTGTGGCTGCGATGAGGGAGGTCTCGGTGCTGTGGTTCGCTCGGAATCCGGACTGTGATGGGTCGAGGGAGCCGTTCATCTCGAGGAAGGCGGTCAGCTGAATGTTGATGGTTTTCTCAAGGACTTTTGCGGGGAAGGGAGGAGCGAGATGGGGCGGAAGTTCTTGAGGTCTGTGGGGTCTGCGGTGGGTTTCTTCAGGAGGGCGCTGATCTCTGCATGCTTCCAGCTCTCCGGGAAGGTGGCGGATGCTAAGGAGTTGTTAATGATGTCCCGGAGTAGGGGTGCGATGATGGAGTCAGCTTTGTTGAATATGTGGTGTGGGCAGGGGTCGGCTGGGGAGCCTGAGTGGATGGTGTTCATCATGAGGGTGGTGTCTTCCGTGCTGATGGGGGTCCAGGTGCAGAGGGTGGTGGTGGGTGGCGCTGGCTCGGTGGTTGGGTACGTGGTCTGAGCGCCGAAGCTGTCGTGTATATCGGGTATCTTACGGTGGAAAAACGTGGCGAGTGAGTCGCAGAGGTCTTGCGATGGCGTGATGTCATTGTTGCTGGCGTTGGAGAGCTCTTTAACGATGCTGAAGAGTTCCTTGCTGTTGTGGGTGTTGTTGTCCAGTCGTTTTCTGAAAGATGACCTTTTGGTGGTGCGGATCAGCTGGTGGTGTTTGCGGGTGGCGTTCTTTTGAGGGCTGTCATGTTTTCCGTTGACTGGTCGTGGCACCAGGCTTTCTCGAGGGCACGGCAGGATTTCTTGGAGTCTTTCAGGTCGTTGGTGAACCATGAGACTTTCTTGCTGTCGGGGTTGTTTGGAGGGTTCTTCAGTGGTGCAAGGGCATTGGCGCAGTCGGTGATCCACTGTGTGAGGTTGCGGGCTGCTTCGCTGGGGTCCGTAGTGTTGGTGGGTGGGTTTTGGCTCAGGGACGTTGTGAGCTGGTCGGTGGAGATTCATATACTTATAAAATAACTAATTATTAAATATTAATTACCAATTAATAATGAATCACCAATTAATAATTTATTAACAATAAATTATTTAACAACTATAAATAAAAAGCATTAATACATTAATTAGAATTAAAAGAAATTAACTAATTAATAAAAATAGATTACCAATCATTAATTAATTAACAATAATTAATAAAAATACCAATAAATAAAAACAATCTCATTAATTAATTTAATTTAAGTATTTCCCACCCTATTCCCCTATAAACCCACAACCCACTACACATAAAAAATCACATAATTAATTTAATTATCAATTAATCACTTAGTAAAAATTAAACACCAATTATTTATTAATTAACAATAAATTAATTAACAATAACAATAAATAAAAATTATTAAAACATTAAATCTAATTCATATAATTAACTAATTATTAAAAATGTATCACCAATGAATAATGAGCAATTAATTAATCATTAATACCAATTAATAAAAACATAATAATTAATTAATTATAATTAAATTACTTCCCACCCTATTCCCCTATAAACCCACAACCCACTCTGATACTAAAACGCAAAATTTACTAATTTCTAAACATTTATTTTAAAATTCATAAAAATACAAAAAAATAAAATGTAAAAAATATTTAACATACATATAAAATACAAACTTAAATACATAACACTAAAATTTTTTCGATATTATTGACAACACTACTTTTGCTAACAATATTACTTACTTCAATATTACTTACTTCGAAAATTAAGAAAACGATATTACTTACCTTGAGGTCGACATTGTGGTCAACGGTATTCTTGACTTCGATATTCTGTCCCTACGATATTAAAAACGCGATATTTATGTATGTCGATATTTAAAATTCGATATTTTGTCTGCCCACCTCAGTGTACGCCACAACCCTACACCTGAATCCACTAAAACCTTTTTTATCTACCCTTTCCAATTGGCATTTTTATTTTAAATTCTCCCTGACTGGCTGCTCTTTTTCAAAGTCCTTTTTGCCAAGTCTCATTGGTTTTCTCTACAAATGTCTGAGGGCCTATCTAGCAAGATGGAATTTGAGCAGGCCAACCAGGAGGCTTACATTGTGGAGCAACTCAAGGAATTCTGTGATGAGAAAGGGGTGCCCTTCAAGCAAAGCGCCAAGAGGGCTGAGCTTCAGAAAGCCTTGAGAGCATGGGTAATGGCCCACCCAGAAGGAGAAGGGAACGGGCAGGGATCAGAGCATGACGCCACTGGAGATCTGGACCTACTGCCTACAGATAATGGTGACAATTTATTGCCAGGGCCAGGAATATGGTCCAGGGCAGGCAGTAGTGTCTTAGCAAGGCGCCTGTCTTCAGAGGAATTGGCAGACAGGAGGGAGGAGAGACAGCTTAAGCTATAGCTTACCGGGTTAGAGAAGGAGTGTGAAGAAAATAGGCTTGCCATGGAGGAAAGGAAACTGGCCCATGAGCTCAGCCTGAAGGAGCTGGAAATCAGAGCTCTACAAATAGAGACTAATGGTGACAGAAAGGGTGGCAGAGTACCTCCTCAAGCTTCTTGTGAGTCCAGGTTCTCTATATGCCTAAAGATGTTGTGGCCAGTTTTAATGTGGGGGATTATATTGACAAGTGGTTTGAAGCCTACAAGGTGTCTTTCAGAGCCCATGGGGGACCCGAGAGTTACTGGGGTGGTAGCCTATACAGGTACATGCCTCTCGGTGGGGAGGGACACACTCCTTACATGTGACAAGGCAGACCAGACCAACTATCCTGTTATGAGGGAAGTGTTAGTCAAAAAGTTTGGTCTTACCCCTGAAAAATATAGGCAGAAGTTTAGGAATAGCCACAAACTTCCCACACAGACTGGGTGGATTACACTAGTAAAGCATTGGAGGGTTGGGTGCGGGGCAGCGAGGTAAATGATTATGGAGGGCTGTATAACTTGTTCTTGAGAGAGCACCTTATAGAGAAATGTTTTCCAGAGCTGCACCAACACCTGGTTGACCGCAAGCTGACCGATCCTAGGGAACTTCCGGAGGATGCGGAAACTTGGGCGCGTACCAAGGTGTCCAACAAGGGATCTTGGGTGGACCCCCAAAAGGGTGGACACGGTTTCCACCAGAAGAAAGTGGGAGAGATAAAAAGAAGGAGTTCTCCAAAGGCCCCCAAAACACATTGCAAGGGAAAGGGTTTGGATCCCAGCCCCAATCTGGCCACCAGAAGCCCACTTATCCTGACAAAGGTCAGCAGCCCAAAACTGTCCGGTGCTATGAGTGTGGTGAAAGTGTACACTATAAGGGGGATCCCAGTGTCAAAAGAGAGCTCCACCTCCCACAGGAGGCAAAAACCCTGGGGTGGCTACTGTAGCGCTGGGGGAGGAGCTGTCCCTAGATATTAGGGGTGAGTGGGCAGGGTTGACCTTAGTATCCCTGGGAGACAGTGAGATGTCCCAAAGTCCCATGTGCCCTCAAATTCCACCAAGTATAGGCAGTGGGTCACCATCAATGGTCGGGGTGGAGGCTCTGAGGGATACCGGTGCCAGCATGACTATGGTAAGGAGTCAACTGGTGTCCCCGGAGCAAGTGGTGCCAAATGCATTCCACCCAGTTAGGATGGCTGACAACAGGGAGGGCCACTATTCAGTAGCTCAGGTTCCCTTTGAATGGGGAGGGGTTTCAGGCCTTGTGAGAGTTGCTGTAAGCCCTGCCATGCCAATTGACTGTCTAATGGGGAATGATCTGGAGCATACTGCCTGAAAGGAGGTAGAGCTCAAAGCCCATGCAGAGATGCTAGGTTTACCAGAGTGGGCATGTGCTACATGGCTTCCCGGGAAGGAAGTCTACCAGGGCTGGAGCCTGAAACAATGGCCCAGCCAGCTGCCAACAAAGGAAATGCCAGAGGGCATTGGGAACCGGCCCCAGGGAGCACACCCCGTGAGATGAATGGGGCACCTCCTGCGTCGTACCTGAGTCCACGGAGGGTGATGTTGCTACCTTGGGAGACTTGCCGACCCCTGCACAGTGGCAGGTGGAAGGAGGGCCTACTCAGGAGGAGTTTTGTTGGGCACAGAAGGAGTGCCCCACCCTTGAAGGCATGTGGCATCAAGCCGAAGCCCAGGCAGCAGGAAGCATCTCTGGAAACTACCACATTTACTGGGAGGACGGCCTCCTTTACAGTGAGCCCAAGGCTCCTGTGGATGGGTCATCTAGGGCCTTAGTGGTCCCCCAATGCTACAGGGCCTTCCTGTTGAAGTTAGCTCATGAGATCTCCTTGGTGGGACACTTGGGCCAAGACAAAACCTTTGCTAGATTAGTCCCACATTTCTATTGGCCCAGGATGAGTATTTCCTCTGATACATTTTTTAAGACCTCTGTGTCCTGCCAAGCTAGTGGGAATATAGGGACCAAATTGAAGGCCCCCTGGAACCACTACCAGTTATTAGTACCCCCTTTGAAAGGGTGGGCACCAACATTGTCGGCCCGATGGATACGCCAACCTCTTCTGGTCACCGGTTTATCCTGGTTCTGGTGGACCACACCACCCGGTACCCAGAGGCTATCCCTCTGAGGACCATCACTGCACCTGCGGTGGCCCGGGCCCTGATGGGGATATTTACCCGTGTGGGCTTCCCCAAGGAAGTGGTGTCGGACAAGGGCACCAACTTTATGTCCGTCTATATGCAGGCCATGTGGCAGGAGTGTGGGGTGATTTTCAAGTTCTCCACCCCTTAACACCCCCAGACCAACGGGCTTGTTGAAAGATTTAACAAGACCCTGAAAGGCATGATCAGGATTCTGCCTGATGGCCTGGGAAAAAAGTGGGATGTCCTCTTGCCCTGCCTATTGTTCTTCTACAGGGAGGTATCGCAGATGGGGGTGAGCTTCGGCACCTTTGAGCTTCTGTATGGTCACCCTTTCAGGGGACCTCTCAGCCTGGTGAATGAGGGGCAGGAGAAAACTCCAAGGAGGCTTCCCCAAAATGTAGTGAGCCAAATGGCTAAACTGTGGAAACAGGCCTTTGGCAACTTAGAGGCCAGTCAGGCAGTCATGAAGGAATGGTATGACCAGAATTCCCACCCTGTGGACTGGAGTTGGATCCTGGACAGATGGTGTAGGTCATGGAGCCCAGAGAGCTCAGTGCCCCCAGGACCATTGGACTGGCCCTTACAAAGTACTTGAAAAGAAGGGTAAGGCCACTTACGTGGTGGATATTAAGACTCCTAGGCAACCCCACAGGGTGTTGCATGCTAACCGCCTCAAACCCCACCATGAGAGGTCTGAGCTCAACTTGCTGATGGTGACTGATGGGGCAGAGGAAGAGGAAAGCGAGCCTCTTTGCTTTCCACAAAAAGGACGGATCAGTGGAGGGAGTGGTCCTCTCGCCATCCTTGACGCTGGAGCAACAGAGAGATTGCCACCAAGTCTTAGAGCAGTACTCACAATTGTTCCCTCTTATCCTTGGGATTACCCACCTGTGTACCCATGAGGTGGACACAGGGGACAGCCCCCCTGTCAAAACCAAGTCTTACCGGCTGTCGGATAAGGTGAAGGCCAGCAATCGGACTGATGTCACCAAGATCCTGGAGTTGGGGGTGCTAGAGCCCTCCAACAGCCCCTGGTCCAGTCCGGTGGTTCTGCTACCCAAGGTGGCCCCACCGGGCACCACATCTAAACTTAGGTTCTGTGTGGACTGCAGAGGACTAAATTCCATGACCATGATGGATGCTCATCCCATCATTAGGGCGCATGAGCTCATTGACCGGCTGGGGGCTGCCTGATATTTGAGTACCTTTGACCTCAAGTCCGGGTATCAACCTGACAGAGGGAGTCTAGGAGAAGTCTGCTTTTTCCATCCCAGAGGTCCACTACCAGTTTCGGGTGATGCCCTTCGGACTAAAAAACGCTCCTGCCACATTTCAGCGGCTGGTAAATCAAGGCCAGCAAATGCCAGATCTGACAGGGGTCTGTAGTAGACCTAGGACACCTGGTGGTTGGGGGTAAGGTGCAGCCCCTACAGGCCAAGATAGAAGCCATCCTAACTGAGATCACAGCTTTCCTGGGCCTCACTGGTTACTATTGCTGATTTGTCAAGGGTTATGGCACCATTGTGGCTCCCTTGACTGAGTTCACCTCCAAGAAACAACCTAGAAAAGTGATTTGGACCGAAGCTTGCCAGAAAGCCTTTAATTCTCTAAAGCAGGCCATGCGCACTGCTCCTGTGCTTAGTGCCCCTGACTTCTCTAAAGAGACGCCTCTGAACATGGCATAGGGGCAGTACTTTTGCAACTCAATGAGGAGGGCCTGGACCAACCAGTGGCTTTCATATCCAGAAGGCTACTCCCCGGGAATAACGGTGGAGTGCATAGAAAGAGAAACTTTCGGGCTGGTCTGGGCTCTGAAGAAGCTGAGGTCATCCCTATTTGGCTCCCACTTTCTAATTCAGACCAAAAACTGGCCCCTCCGGTGGCTCATGCAAATGAGAGGTGAAAATCCTAAATTGTTGAGGTGGTCCATTTCCATACAGGGCAAGGACAGACAATGTGCTGGGTGAAACAAGTCACTCAAGAAAACCTTAAATTTATGTGGAATCTTCAACAGCTCTGCAGGACCATAAATGGCATAATCAGTTCTGTCCCATGCTATACCACCAGGCATAGGAACAGCTGTGATGTTTACTGATTACAAGTCTCTCTGCTCACGATGAGTTGATTTGTGTGGCTTCAGCAGCAAGTTGATGTTCTTACTTGCTGTGTCCATTTTACTATATCTCCCATTTATCAGCATTCCCTAACTTAATACAAGAATCAGCCAAAGTAGAAGAAAAAGTACGCCTAACACAATCCGAAGTTCAACCCATGGTGACACTAGATATGTATTTTCAAGCTGATGAAAAATTTCTGTTACTTGTTCCTTGAAAGTTTTATTTGCTGGCGTCGTTTCAGGCTCACTGGGATCCTCCGAAAACGTATCAAAGTTGATGAAATAGCCAGAGGCAGTTCTGTCAATTGTTGGTATTGCATCAGGATTACTTGAAATCACTGGAGCTCCTTGATCACTTGTCATATTAGTATAGTCAGATGCTATATCATTGTAGACAGGAGTGTCTTGACGAGCTGTTATTTGGGTCTCAAGAGTCACAAGTTCCATGGCTTTGTTGGTTAGTCCTTCTTTTCGCACTGCAGATTCTTCAAAAGTAATGAGTCTCTCAGTTTGAACCTCTTGGATAGTAGCAAGATTTGGTTGTCTGCTACATCTTTGGAGTCCACTGGGCCTACTACTTATTATCGGCAACATGATGTGGTTTTACCAGGTCAATGGATACAAACCTGTTCTCCTTTCTTCCAGCAAGGGGCGGCAGTAACACTGTTTGTGATTCGTGGATTGCTAGCACAGGTACTGGTTTTCTGTAAGAAGGCGCAAATTCCTTCTTGTCCGTGATCTTTTCTCTGACTAGCAGCCTGATTCATGAAGTGAAATTGCGCCCGCAATCGCTGCGAAAATGCAAATGCGGGCGCAATTTCCGTAATCGGCATTCAACAACAAAATAGCGAATTCGCAAACACATATTTGCGAATTCGCTAATATATTCGCAGAATCCCGGCCGCTGAGCATTAGCGAATCGGAAATAGCGACACACCACGGATTCTGCGAAAATAATAGCGAAATCGCAAAATAATCGCAATCGGTATTCAAGAAAAATCGCTATTAGCGAAAAACCCAAAAATCGCAATTTGCACCGCGCAAAATAAGGACAACTCAAAGCAGGTGGTAACCATGAAAGCCATGGAAAAAAAACTTTCAAAAAAAACGTTATCCTATCACCAACAGGTACTGGCCTGACCAATCACACATAAGGACCTTCATCAGCAGCAGCATTAGGAGTCCCACAATGCCAGGAATGTACATGGTGGTGAGGCGTCGCAGGCTAGAGCGATTAGCACGGAGGAGACGCAGGATCCAGGACAGGATATTCCGCCAGCGGGTCACCTTGCTGGGCCAAACCAGAGAGCAGATATATGCTAAATACAGGCTGAATGGGGAAATGATAATGCAGCTAATACAGGACCTTGACCCCCTGATGCAGCACCCAACAAGCCGTACCAATGCTGTGCCTACACATGTGCAGGTATTGTGTAGCCTGCACCTCCTGGCCTCCGGAAGTTTCCAGGGTGTAGTAGCGGCTGCTGGGGGAATATCCCATGTCACGCTGCCTCCACACTTTTGTTGACGCCATGCTCACCCAGCTACACCGTCACATCAAATTCCCCGCCAGCCAACAGGAATTGGACATGACCAAGCTACAATTCTACAATGTAGCCCATTTTCCACATGTGCTCGGATGTATAGACTGTACCCACGTCGCCATCTGCCCACCAGCTGGCATGGAGTATATGTTCCGCAATAGAAAGTGCTACCACTCCCTCAACATCCAGATGGTCTGCAATGCCAAGACATACATCACCGACATTGTCGCACGGTACCCAGGGAGTACCCATGACTCCTTCATTTTCCGGCACAGCAGACTCCACACACGACTGGTCAGGGGAGAGTTTGGGGAAGGACACCTACTTGGTAAGTACACTTTGATTGAAATGTCACATTGCAAAGATGTAACAGCGCAGCACAGGCAATCACCATCTGCTCCTCTCATTCAGGTGACAGTGGCTACGCCCTCCGTGAATACCTCCTGACCCCATACCTCAACCCTGCTACACCCCAGCAACGGCGCTACAATATTGCACACATACGGACAAGGAATTGCATAGAAAGGACATTTGGCCTGCTCAAGAGCAGGTTCCGCATACTGCACAAGACAGGTGGGGCCATGTATTACAGTCCTGAAAAGTGCTGCCGCATAGTGGCTGTCTGCGCAATACTACATAACATTGCAACCAAGCGCCGGATACCTGTTGACATCTCTGGCAGTGAATCTGAGGGGGACAACCGGCCACCTGCACATGCGCACCATGCACAAGGGGGGAACCCAGCAGAAGGGCACAGACGTCGCAACCACATCACAGTGAACAGTTTCTAGTACAACCACTACCATCACCCCACAAATCAACAATGCATGCAAAATGTAATGATGACACAACGCTAATGTGAGTAGCAAAAGAAATGTATTTGTTAAATTCACAAAATGAAATATAAGGTTTCTGTCCAAATAAGTCCAACAAACAGTATTACGCCATACTGCTGTGCATCACTGCATGGCAGGCTTGACCTCAGCCTGTGCCATTGGTTAAATGCAGTTCTCTAGGTGCGCCTAGTGCGCGTTCCTCCATAGCGCCTCTGAGGGGCATCCTCCTCCGGGGCTTCAGGCAATGGGGGGGTCCTGGTGCTGCGGGTGGGTGGTGGGGCCTGTGAGGCAGATTGTGAGCTGACGCTGGACGCCCCCTCACTCGCATCATCACCCCCCACAACAGATGGAATAGGTGGAGGGTGAAGAGCAACGACGGCCGTGGTGAGGGTCTCCAGCACCCTTGTCATGTCCCCGCTGCACTGTATGATTGCGTGCTGCTGGGTCAGACAGCGCCGCGCCAAAAGAGATGTCGCATTCGCTGACACGTAACTTGCCCTGCTGTAAGTGGCAAGCCGGGTCAATAGTTGGCGGTGGCGCCGGTGTTGCCCACTGCGCACTCTCAACATGGCACGGGTGTTGGCCTCCACGGCTGCAGCAATGCGGGCCATTCCATCTCCCACACCTGCCAGGTCTGCCCTCATGCCTTCCATGTGGCCTGCAACAGAGGCCACATTGCGCCCTATCATGTGCAGTTGGAGCTGTATAGCTCCCTGCTGCTGAGCCTGGCGCTGGTGAATGCGCAGCATGCGTCTCTCGACGCTGAGCCGCGCCAGTCCATGAGCATTGGCCCGCCTGGTAGCTGCTGTGGAGCGCTGGCGTGACCTGCCACGCCTGCCCTGCTGGCCTGAGTGTGAGGCTGGCCGCTGTGTGGACAGTGGCGCAGCCCCGGATGTAGAGGCGACAGCTGCTGGGGGTAAGACCGCCGGTGTTGCAGGTGCGCCAGTCGCAGGGGGTGTGCCTGCTGGTGTGGCAGTAGCAGTTGATGCAGGGGGCACAGGAGTGACTGCCCTGGCTGCAGCTCTGGGAGGAGCAGCGGTGGCAGGAGGCACAATGGGGGCTGACATGCCAGCGGATGTGGGTGCTGCACCAGTTGCAGGGGGGACGCTGCTGGTGGTACTTGCTGCTGGTGTAGATGCAGCGGCAGGGGCTGGTGCCTGGGTTGGTGTTGGCACCTCCACCTCCGGGACGCCCTCATCGATCTCCAGCCTATCGCTGTCACTGGTATCGCCACCTGTGGGGGTAAGTGGTGGATCATTAGTTGCATGTATCTGGCAGACGTCCAGTTGCTACATGCATGCTGGGTGACATTCCCTGAATGGCAGTGGCTTTGTGTGCATTGGGACCTGTCTGGCTGCATTGTGGTACTACAACATTGTGGCCAGACTACATCTCCCACAATGCTTCAGGACATTCCTTGATGTGCAACTATGGCATGCCTATGGGACATTGGGGGAGCCTATTTGGTCATGGACATCCATAGGGGGCAGGGTCGCAGTCGCATGCCACTTACCTTGGGTGTCTTGGGTGGGGCGGGATGAGTCCAGTGTAGTGAAACCGACACAGGCCTCCTTCTCCAGGGTGTTTTCAACCTGGTCCTCCATGGGGGTGTTTGGTGGTACCGTTGGTCCTCCTCCTCCTGTGCCCGAGGACTCCCCAAGGCGCGCCGCCACCTTCTCCTTGGCACGGCCTCGGAGGTCGTACCACCGCTTTTTGAATTCTTCCAGGGACCTGGCCGCCACTCCCACGGAGTTCACTGCTGAGGCTATCCCCTGCCATATGCGCCGCTTCTCCATTTCTGGGGCCCTCCGTGAATTAGCGCCAAACAGTCAGTCATGGTTGGCCACAACCCCCTCAATTAGGTGTTCCAGCTCCTGCTCAGAGAATTTCAGTTTTCTCTTGCGCCCAGACGAGCTGCTGGTCCCAGGTGCAGGTTCCTCAGCCATGGTATAGGGTTGTGGATCTGTGTACTTTCCAAGATGAGCTGCAGCTCTCCAATGTGCTCCCTCTCTCTCTGCCTCAATGTGCAAAATGGTGGTGGGAACCGGCAGCTTCCTGGTTGTGATGTCATCACTGGGCTCGAAATGCGACTTCCCGTTTTCCCGATCTCGCGAGTTTGCGATCTCGCAAATAGCGATATCGCAAATAGCGATATCGCTATTTGCGAGATCGCAGTCCAGGCGCGGGTAGCCGGAAATTGCGATTATTCTGCGATTAATCGCAATTTCAATCGGATCGCAATCGGATTTTGCGATCGCGTGCGAATCGCTTTTTTTAATCGCAATTATTCATGAATTCGGATTTGCGATTTCTGAATAGCGATTCGCTTTTTTTCGCTATTTCAGAATCGCAAATGCCGATTTTCATTAATATGGCGGTAGGTCCCCAATCTTTGGAATCCAGGCAGGGCTTGCTGGGACAGGTGGTTTTTCTTCAGTGGTCGTTGGCTTCTGTATTATGTTGCTTAGACCTCTTCTTGTTTCATTTAAGTCCTGTAAACAGTCAAACGGTCTTTGATATCAAAGGGTTTTTGTTCTACCACTGAAGTATGACGATCGAGATCCTTGACAATCATTCTAGTACCAAAAAGGATTTCATATGGAGTGATTCCACCCAGAGAATTTCTTGGAGGATTATTTAAACTATGTTGGACACTTATTAGGTGTTTGACCCACCCGTCACCCGAGTCTAATAACCTAGCTGTTACAGATTGCTTTATGTCTTGATTTTTTCTTTCCACTACAGAATTTCCCTCAGGATGGAATGGACTTGAGTACCACAATGCAACGCCCAGACTGGCCATGGCCTCTTTGTAAGCTCGAGAGCTAAACGCAAGACCCTGGTCAGAATGTAGCATGCCGATTGCCTATGTGCCGATAAAGACTGACCTACATGGGGGCTCCCCCAGTAACGGAGAAAGTGGCACATCCTCTGAGGACCGCTGATCAAAACAGACGTGTGAAGTGGGCTAAAGTGATCCCGGACAATTTCTATAAAAAATGCTTCCCCAAAATCAAAGCCCAAGTTGAGCTCTGTAGAAATCCGGATACACAAGGGCACACCATAGTCGCAGCCTATGAGGCAATCTGCGCCCAAGTCTCTAAGGATCTCCTGGTCAAACCCACCCCGGGAGCACAAGGTCATAAGCGCTGGTTTGATCATGAATACTCGAAAGCACACAGAGAACTGCTAGCGGCACTAAAATTTGTACCCAGGGATAGAGCTGAAATCTCTAGAAAAAGGAAGATCTACAAAGCGGCCACAAAAAACCGCAAAGACGCAATCAAACGCGAAACCTGGGATAATCTCCTTTCCGCCGCTGTACTAAAGGACAGTAGGAGATTTTGGGAGATCTTGAGGCAGCCCCTATTTGCGGAAGATAACAACGCACCCATGGACTGTGTGATCGCTGACGAAACATGGTTGTCCTTTTTCAAAAATGTATATGGGGGAGATGATGACGAAGGCAGAAACAGGGGTCAGCTGTCTAGTAAAAACGTACACCCCATTATCTTCAACTCGCAAGAAGTGGAAAAAGCACTCCTGGCAACCACCAAACACAAGGCACCTGGTCCGGATGGAGTCCCGGCTGACTTCTTCATGTTCTCTCCCAAGCCATGGGCCGAGGTTATGGCAAATTTGTTTAATGCAGTGAACGGCAACCCGGCGCCTGCCTCATGGGCCATATCCACGATCGTCCCCATCTTCAAGAACAAAGGGCGCAGGGACGACCCCGCTTTCTACAGGCCCATATCCCTACTGGACTCGACCATAAAAATATTGGGCAGAGTTCTGTTAGCCAGACTGAGGGAGAACATCGAGGACCGTGGAGGCCTATCTGACTTGCAATACGGTTTTAGAGAGAGAAAGGGTACCATTGAACAATGTACTAACTTGCATCTCCTCATTTCCAAGTATACTGTAGCCAAGGAGGGGTCTGTGTTTCTTGCCTTTATGGACCTTTCATCGGCGTTCGATCTTGTTAATAGATCAAAATTGTGGGTGATCCTGTTGGAGCTGGGCATCGAAGAAGCCTTGGTCTCGTTCATGGCCACTATGCATCAGGAGCTCTTCGCAGTAGTCCGAGTGTCAAACAATGGTAGATGTACCCCATTATTTAAATCCTTAAAGGGGGTACGTCAAGGCTGCATCTTAGCCCCCACGCTTTTTACAATCTACATCAACGGCTTGGGGGCACATCTGCGAGGCCTGAATGCGGACGTCCCACGTGCAGGGGATGTGCAAATTCCGGCACTCCTGTACGCTGACGACGCCGTGCTGATTGCTCGAACTGGTGTTGGCCTCCAGACTCTGTTGGACGCATTTGGCATTTTTATGAACAATTTGGATTTGAAGGTGAATGTATCAAAATCACACACTATGGTAATGGGGCGCGAGTGCACCAAAAAAAGGCACAAATCTTTCTTTTGTAGTGGGGTCCCCGTCTCAATGGTAATGACATTCCCCTACTTGGGTGTTTTATTTGATCAAAAGGGAACATGGGGACCACAGATAAGAGCCAAAAAGTTGGCGGTAATTAGATCCTCCTCAGCGATCCTTGGTTTTGCAGGCAAGCTGGGAGCCCGGCCCATGGAAGCCCTTCTAAAGATCTATAAGAGCAAGCCAGTGGCTATCGCACTTTACGGTTCTCCTTTGTGGGGCTACGCTAATCTTGACCCTATCCAGAGAGCGGAAAACAGATTTATTAGATCCCTTCTATCTGTACCTCAGTCTACCCCAACCTACTCAATCCATCGAGAGGTGGGCCTACCGTATTTGTCAGATCTACTGAGCTTAGCACCCCTGATTCTATGGTTGAAATTGTGGTTAAACGAAGACCTCCCACTAAACCATACAATCTTGAAGGATGTTTTATCTTTAGATAAACATAGTAGTATCCCATGGATGGCCTACCTAATTAAATCTTTTACCGACCTGGGCCGCTCTGAGCTCTTTCTATGCCCAGACAAAATCAGGGTTGAAGATATAGGTCACATAAAAAAGGCATTTATGGATAGGAAGGAAGCGCATCGTGAGGATGCAGAATTATTGAAGCCATCAGTTAGGTCTCATAACCTTTTGGTTAGCGCCCCTTCAATTGCACCTTATCTTATTTTTGTAACCGTTCCCTACCATAGGTTTCTGCTAACCAAGTTCAGGTTCAACCTGATACACTACCATCTTGGTTCATATAAGGGATGGCAGAAGCCAGTTGAAGCCCCACCCTGTAGATGCGACGACTTCTCGGTGCAGGACACACTGCACTTCGTCATGTTTTGCAGCTTTTTTCATGAGCAGAGGAAAAAATACCTACTCCCTGTCCTTAAAGAAGCGGGCTTCACTCAGGTTCGTCCAGCCTTGCTTTATTTACAGCTTTTGTCAAATCCCCGCACTACCTTTTGCATCGCGAATTTTTTAGTTGCCGCAGCTAGGGCAAAAGCTGTCGGTCAAAACTCGCCTTAGAAATTTTTAAGGGTTTTTTATCAGAATTACTTTTGTCTCTTATGAATGAATTTGTAAAGTCTTAACATTTGTATAGTATTTAACTTTTATCTGTAGTTTTAATGCTTTTATGAAAATGCTGGGCTATGTATGTGTGGGCATATGTATCCTATGTTATGTTTCATTGTTTATTGTCTATGTTTCTTTGTATGACTTGTAATAAGTCGAATAAAGATATCCTGACTGACTGACTGACTGGCAAATCTTTTATAACGGTTCGGGCGTCAGCCGAGCGCTGAGACCACATCCAAATGAATCTTGAGCATGCATCCACTGCAACCATGAAATATTCATAGTTGCCATCCCTCTGTAAGGGACCATAGTGGTCCAGTTAAAAGCACGCTAGTGGTATAACTGAAATAAGAAGGGGCGTCTGCGCAGGACGTTTCACTGTTGAAACCTTCATTTTTTGGCAGATTTCACATTCTAGAACATAATTTCTAGTTTGTTTTCTCATGCATGGCCACCAGTATCTTTGTTTTAATAATGAAACTGTGGCGGTAACACCTGCATGTCCAGAGGCGAGCCCTTCATGTGCTGCTAAGATTAGTCCTAATCTATGTTGCATGTTTGGAATTACTCTATTCCCCCACTCCAGGGATTCGAGCAAAAGCAGCATTAATTGCATCAGTTATATATGAGTACTTGAGTGGAAAGCTTTTTGGAAGTGTTTTATCACTGTCTTTTACTGAAGCAGTGACAGCTTGCATTATTTCGCTGTCTAGTTTTGTTTTTGAATGAGTGATTGCAGTTACGGAAGCCGTATGTCAGCTGCCTTTGAGGCTTCATCAGCCAATGAATTCCCTGCAACGTGAACGCCATCAAGCTGATGACTAAGTGTATGGATCACGTAAGTCTTTTGTAGTTCTTTCTGTAATAGAACTACTTGTTCCCAAAGCAACTTATGCTTGATTGTGCCACCTTTTGCATCTTTGAAACGGTTTTGAATCCAGTTCTGCAAGTATTCATTGAAGATTGAACGCAGTAATACAAATCGCACACTATGAGTGTGGGGAATTCGCGATTGGTATTTTCAAGCGCGATCTTGAATGCCTGTAGTTCAGCTCCCTGAGCTGTACAGTCTCCGAGAGATTGTGTTTTGGTGACCATGGGTCGGATTTTACCATCGCGCTAGCGACCTTTAACAATCGCGCACGCAGCACTATAAGCCTGTTTGCCCCCAATTACGGGCTGTGTTGATCCGTCAGTATAAATTATAATTCGTATTGTTCTAGAGGCAGAATCTCAGTAGGCAGAGGACATTCTTTTTCGTATTCTAGAAATTCTTGTGTTTTCAAATAGGGGTCAAAAACGTATTCCACTTCTGTTGCAGGAAGAGAATTAACCCATTGTATCCATCTCGGATGTAAAGCCTTTGCATTTGGAATGCTTGCTTTTTCACTGCCTCTAAGGCAGGTACAGGTGTAACGACCATTATGCATTTTCCCTGTGCGAGGGCTCTCTCTTTTGCTACTGCAGTTTGAACCGCTGTCAGAATTTTTTCTGTAGAAGTGAATTTCATTTCAGCTTGTGTGTACAAGTGTGATTTATAAGCTATTGGTACTTTTTCACCTCCATTAAAAGTTAAATACGTGATTCTGCATCTTCCTGGGATGATTCGGATGATAAGTTTGCGTACATTTATACGTGCCTGTAAATGTGCTGTTACTAACATATCTGTTTGCACTGAACGTAAAAAAAACTGTGTGTTTTTGAGTTCAATTAGTTGTTTTGAAATCAGGTTTGATTAATTTGTAGAGAGGTTTAACCCTTTCTGGTTAATTTAGAATGTAAGCTCTTCTGAAATTCAGGAAACTTAGAATTGATTGTAAGTTTTTCAACGTTTTTGGAGGTTGGAACAGGGCACACTTTTCTAAAAATTTGGCTGCCAGGCTCTTGTCTTCATTTCATAACACTTATCATAGGAAAAGGACGTTGAGATGGGCAATTCTCGATTTCTTAAAATTGAATTTGTACCCTTCAGATGCGAAGCCAAGTATTATGGTGTTCACTCTGTTCAAGTGCCTGTCCAAGTCATTGTCCGTTAGATAGATGTCATCGACATGAGATAATGCCTCATCATCATACGTTTGTAGTAACTCTGTTAATCTGGCTGAAAATAACCCTGGACTATTCTTTTTTTAAAAATCTTTTTATTGGATTTTGCACAACTGTGTCTTCAGGAACATAAAGTACAAATTAGAACGGAACCTGTACACCACAGCATTCATCCTCCGGGTCACATCGTGAAACAATGCACATAATCACACTTAAGGTAATTGAGTTCATACAAGGCGACTTATTACCTAGTATAGCATTAGGCAGCATCATCTACCGTTGTATGTGTTCTTAAATATTCTGTGAGATATGTCCAGTAGTCTCAGGGCCTTGATCCGGCTGGCAATTTCTCTTCATAGGTGCGCAATGTGTCTTGACAGTATGTCATGTCAGCAAGCCAGTTTTTAATAGACGGCACATTTTTACTGTCCCAGCAGATGGATATTCTACGTTTAGCTAGCAATAGTGCCACCATACAAAACTTGCGTTTCAGAGCTCGTACAGTCGGTAACAAACCTAGCAAACAACTTTTAATAGTACATGCCACGGGTACTCCCACCATTTCAGCTAATTTTGCAGTGACCTGTTCCCAGTAGTCACGTATTTTTACACAATTCCATGCCAAATGGAGGAAGTCAGCACGGTCATGACCACATCTCGTGCAGTTTGCTTCTGTACGCAAACCATATTTATAGAGCTTCGGGGCTGTGTAGTACGTTTGGTTTAAGTATTTGACATGAAGTAGTCTAAGGTTGCCATTAGGAGTCAGTAATTGGGTTAGCGCGCAGGTTGCGAACGATTCCATTTCTGTTAGTGGATCCTCCAAGAATGCATTCCATCTAGCCATGGCTTTTTGACTGTTGTAGCCTATTTCGTCCTGCGCAACCTTGTATAGTCTTGACACCAAATGTGTAGTATTAGATGACGTGATCAGGAGTTGTAGTCTGTTTAATTGTTCAGGTTCACTGGGAAAGGTCGGGTACAATTTCTTAATGGCATCTTTTAATCTATGGTAATTGAATTGGAACAGTAGTGATTGATTTTGAACGTACGATAGGTCTTGAGTCGTATTAAAAATACCATTAGTGTACAAGTCCCCCATAGTGACCATCCCCACCTGTCGCAGCATCCCCATCCTCACTTCCTCATTTGTTACTGATATCTCAGGATGATGGTGCAGCGGGAGAGCTGGAGCATACAGAGGTAGTTTATTCGCCATCTTTCCCAGTGTGCGCCACACCTTTGCTGTCGTATCAATGGTGTTTATGTCATGATCATGTAATGGTGGTCTGTTATATGTGATAACCGCATCCAAGGGGACTAGATGAGCATCACCTTCCTCCACCGCCATGTGTGTTAGGTAGGGAACCGTGTGATACCAGTGAGTGGCGTATTGTGCCTGTGCGCACAGGTAATAGAGTAAAAAATCCGGTACATTCAACCCGCCTTTGGAATATGGCAGTGTTAGTGTGCGTAATTCGATGCATGCCTGTTTGCCTGCCCATATGAGCCGCCGTACAACCGTTGTAATCCTTTTAAAAACCTCTCTTGGTGGGCAGATAGGCATGTTATTAAACAAATAAAGCAATTTTGGTAATACCACCATTTTAACAAGTGCAATACAATTTGCTAGAGATAGTGACAGTTGTATCCATCTGCTCACCTTGTCTTCTATGGAGGATATCACCCATCCATAGTTAGTACGAATGACCAGTTCTGGGTCTCTATGATACCACACACCCAGGTACTTAATATGTTCAATTTGCCATTCCAATGGGAAATCTATATTGTGTGGGGTTGTGGAGTCTGTCAGTAGTATAATGGAGGATTTGTCCCAATTTATCTGTAATCCAGAGTGTCCCCAAAATGAACATATTCTCGCAATAAGGATGCCAGATTCTGCTCAGGATCTCTGACATAGAGCACCATGTCATCCACATATAATGAAATATGTAGGGCTGAGTGGTGGTGCAGTTGTCTGATTTTACAGGCCAAGGGTTCAAGGGCGAGGGCAAATAATAGAGGGGATAGTGGGCAACCTTGTCTAGTCCCACGCTCAACAGAAAAGGCATCTGAGATATAATCGTTTATACGGACCCTGGCTACCGGCTTTGTATACAAGAGTCTCACCCCTTGGACAAACATCGGCGGGAATCCCATTCTCTGAAGTACCGCAATTAGATAAGGCCATTCGATGGAGTCAAAAGCCTTAGCGGCATCCAGCATGACCGCTACTGCTTAAGTATTTGGGGTCAGGTAGTGAGACAGTGCAAATAATGTCCTAGTATTATGTGATGTGGATCTGGAGGGTATGAATCCAGATTGATCAGGGAGGACTAGATTTGTCATGAGGGGTTGGAGTCGAGTAGCTAGTATTTTGGCTAAAATTTTGGAGTCAACATTGATCAGCGACAGCGGTCTATATGATTCGCATTTGTCTGGATCTTTCGCAGGTTTCAGTAACGCTATTATCACTGCCTCCCGCAAGCTTGGGGGTAAATTGCTGCTATCAAATGCTGCACCAAACATTTCTACTAGGTGTGGCGCTACCACATCTACGTATTTTTTGTAAAACTCCCCCGTGAACCCGTCTGGGCCCGGGGCTTTACCATTGGGTAAGGATTTGATTGTATCCGTTACTTCCTCTACAGTGATTGGTAGGGACAAGTATGCTCTTTGCGCATCAGATAGCCATGCAATGGCCACATTCTCCAGATATGTAAAGATATCAGCTGTTGATGTGGTAGGTTGTGCTGTATACAGTGTCTTATATGTGTTTACAAAGCCGTTCAGTATCGACTGCGTATCCGTGCACAGATGTCCTCTCTCGTCTTTAATTTGTAATAATGTTTGCTGTCTGTGACCTTCACATATCCTGTCTGCCAGGACTCTACCCGGTCTCCCTCCCCCTTCCCGAACCTTCTAGCAGAAGGGCGTTTATGTATGTATTTAACCTCGTCTTGAGCAAATGATTGATATTTTGTTAGTGTTTGTCTAATGTCCCCTAATATGGTCATGTCTTGCTTGTTGTTATATGCAGCTTCTAGTTCTTTTAGGCGCGCTTCACAACGTGTTAGCTGTGCCCGTATGTCCTGTAGTATTCCAGTCGAGGTGCTTATGCAAATTCCTCTGATTGTCACTTTAAAAGCCTCCCATAATAGGCATGGGTCATCAGTAGAGCTTTCGTTGTTTGAGAAATAATCTTTAACTGCTTAGCTATTGTGTCTGCATATATCGAGTCTGTGAGTGCTGTTGCGTTAAATCTCCAACTGTATGGGGGTGGCCTGTACTGTGGGATCTGAAGGGTCAATACTACAGGGTTATGATCCGATAATGTTTTCGATAAATGTTTCACATCCGTGGTCCATAACATTGCTCGTTCCGACCCCAGCCAGTAATCTATGCATGACCAGCTATTGTAAGCCACGGAAGTGTGTGTAGCTTCCTTTGTCGTTGGATTTTTTACTCTCCAAATGTCATACAACTGTAGGTCGGCCATTATGTCCAATACTTTTGCTCTCGCTTTTTTATGAGGTTCAGTTGTCCCGATCTGTCCAGTCGATCACTTAAGGCTAAATTGAGGTCTCCTCCCCAAAACAGTGTCCTATCTACATCACCCTGCAATTGTTGCCATATTTCGTGAAAGAATTCCGGGGCATCTATGTTTGGACCATACGTATTTAGTAGCGTTACCCTTTGCCCTCGTAGTGTTCCCTTTAGTAAAATGTATCGTCCTCCTTATCAATCATCATGCCCTCTACTCTGAGATTTGTTCCCTTTTTGACCATGATGGATACTCTCCTGGAATAAGAAGAATATGCCGAGTGATGTACTGTTTCCGCCCAACGTGCCCCTACATTTTTAGTCACGTGTGGAGCCATGTGAGTCTCCTGTAACATGATAATATTGATATGCCACCTATCTATACAAGCAAATATCTGTCGTATTTTTTTGGGGTTCGTGTATCCCCGTATATTCCACGTGGGGACCAGCCAATCATACCTGCACCAGGAGCAAGAGGAGAAAGGATCGAGGCACAAGAGGTTCGAGGCATAAGGGTCTCGGCAGCCTGAAGGTCCGCTGCAACACACCACAGCAAATGCCGCAACCAGTCGCGCCGCCGCTCCGGGACTTCATATCCCGGTAGCCTTTGCGGCGGCGCGTTCCCTGGCGCGCTAGACGCGCCGGGAGGGGCTACTAAACAAGCGAGCCCTCGGTGGAGCGGGGGGACCAGCCAATCATACCTGCACCAGGAGCGAGAGGAGAAAGGATCGAGGCACAAGAGGTTCGAGGCATAAGGGGCTCGGCAGCCTGAAGGTCCGTTGCAACACACCACAGCAAACGCCGCCACCAGTCGCGCCGCCGCTCCGGGACTTCATATCCCGGTAGCCTTTGCGGCGGCGCGTTCCCTGACGCGCTAGACGCGCCGGGAGGGGCTACTAAACAAGCGAGCCCTCGGTGGAGCGGGGGGACCAGCCAATCATACCTGCACCAGGAGCGAGAGGAGAAAGGATCGAGGCACAAGAGGTTTGAGGCATAAGGGGCTCGGCAGCCTGAAGGTCCGCTGCAACACACCACAGCAAACGCCGCCACCAGTCGCGCCGCCGCTCCGGGACTTCATATCCCAGTAGCCTTTGCGGCGGCACGTTCCCTGACGCGCTAGACGCGCCGGGAGGGGCTACTAAACAAGCGAGCCCTCGGTGGAGCGGGGGGACCAGCCAATCATACCTGCACCAGGAGCGAGAGGAGAAAGGATCGAGGCACAAGAGGTTAGAGGCATAAGGGGCTCGGCAGCCTGAAGGTCCGCTGCAACACACCACAGCAAACGCCACCACCAGTCGCGCCGCCGCTCCGGGACTTCATATCCCGGTAGCCTTTGCGGCGGCACGTTCCCTGACGCGCTAGACACGCCGGGAGGGGCTACTAAACAAGCGAGCCCTCGGTGGAGCGGGGGGACCAGCCAATCATACCTGCACCAGGAGCGAGAGGAGAAAGGATTGAGGCACAAGAGGTTCGAGGCATAAGGGGCTCGGCAGCCTGAAGGTCCGCTGCAACACACCACAGCAAACGCTGCCACCAGTCGCGCCGCCGCTCCGGGACTTCATATCCCGGTAGCCTTTGCGGCGGCGTGTTCCCTGACGCGCTAGACGCGCCGGGAGGGGCTACTAAACAAGCGAGCCCTCGGTGGAGCGGGGGGACCAGCCAATCATACCTGCACCAGGAGCGAGAGGAGAAAGGATCGAGGCACAAGAGGTTCGAGGCATAAGGGGCTCGGCAGCCTGAAGGTCCGCTGCAACACACCACAGCAAACGCCGCCAGCAGTCGCGCCACTGCTCCGGGACTTCATATCCCGGTAGCCTTTTCGGCGGCACGTTCCCTGACGCGCTAGACTCGCGGGAGGGGCTACTAAACAAGCGAGCCCTCAGCGTCGCAGGACGCGAGCGGGACGCCCGGGGCTAAGCCCGGGCAAAGGGCGGGCCCTCTACGGCCCTCCAAGGCCACACAAGGCACGGCTCGGCCACCCTCCTAACGTGAGTAGCTCCGCATCTGACTGTTAAATTTTGGTTATTCTCTTCTACCTTCACGTGAGTAATATACGGCGATGTCTGAAACAGAGGTACTCACTCCCTTAACAGGAACCTCTATTATGGGTCCTTTGGATACATTTTTCTTCAGAACAACTGCCGATCTTGACCGAGATTTGGCCATGGCAGAGCGCCGTGTCGCTCGCCGTCAATCTGTCGAGTTACTTAAACATACTGTCTTAGAACCCATTGCCAAAGTTATTTCTGAGGCCCAGTCCATAAATCTTACTCTGCCTAATACAGATGCAGATTTGTTCAATACGGACAATCTTCCTTTAATTTTTCAATCTAGTCCATCGACTTCACTTCAACCCGAGCAACCTTCCCTCTCTAATAATAGTATCATCGATCTTGTTACTCCAAATCTAAAAGAGGTTCCTGAGGTTGTAAACTTAAGTACCACGTTTGTAAACTTAAGCACTACGGAAGTATCATTACCTGCTGAAGGTAAACAGCCTATACTTCCAGTGCCTCCAAATTCTATTTCAGATAAACCCCAGACTCCATGCAACCAAACTAAAAGGAAACAGGTAATCATTAGATCGCCCCCAAAGAAGCGTAGGAAACGAGGCCCGGCTAAAACAGACACCCCAACACATAAGCAAATACTTCCCAAGGATTTACTTAGGCAAGAACTTCTTCAAATAGTGGAAGGGGCACCCATTGTTACCAGAAAAACTCTGACCTCTAATGTTCCACCATCCATTAAAGATTTTGTGGATGCAATGGAACATCTTTTAAAAGCACTACTGACTCCAATAGTAGAAAGAGTGAAGAGAATTGGAATCCAACTGGAAAAACTAACAGGAGGCTCTACTCACAATATTACAACCAAAAATGATTTAGCAAACGCCGTGAGCGTAAAAGATGGTGAAAAAATGCCTAACCTGGGAAAAACAGCCACAGAAAATAAAATTACGAAGGAAACAAAAACTTTAATTAAACAAACACCCTCAGCTAAATCGAAGCCAGCAATTAAGGCCCCTTTGGTTCAACATAAAGTGTCGCAGAATACACTGTCACACTCTGCGCAAATAAACTCCCTCATGGACTCAGCAAGGATGGGGAACACAAAAAATAACTCGGACATTCATAAGAGTGATCCTAAATCCAAAAGACCGACACGGATAAGAAATGCGGATTTACCCCCAGCTGCCTCACAAAATGTCACTGTTTTAACTGGGTTCCTCCATTACCAACTACAGGAGTGTATGAAAATCACGCCAGTCTTAAAAACAAGGTGATATTCTGGCTCAAAAATAACAGGCCTCTACCACCCCACCTTAATGGAGATATTATTATGGTGAGAAGAACTAACTGGGTGGCCAAACGCCCCAAAGATATAGAAGGTGACGTTATCATTATTACATTTAAAGATCCCAGAGTCACGACACATATCAGGGATTGGTACTCAGACTTCAATAGTGGTCCGATTACACCAAAATCTCTTTCATATTTCTATCCTGAAGCCTTAATGCATTCGAAACCACACCAACCCAAACCCTATTTTGATAATTTTTCTTTCCAAGAGCATAGAAGACCAACTCATTACAACTATCCATTAAGATATGGAGTTAGGGAAAATATTCTGCCACCTCAAAATCCCTATTATGATAGAGGCAATCCATGGGATACTAAATATCCCTCGACTCCTAGATATGTTTCTGCGGGATATGGTCAATGCCTTCCACTTCAAACTCCTTCTTGGAATTTCCCCTGTTATAATCAATATGAGCCACTCTATGGTCTGGATGACATAGAATGACTCACCCCTATGAAAGCGGATTATCAATTCAAGGAGAAAGCACCTGCCATACTACCCAGGGAACGCTTGATAAAGGGCTCCCTGGGTGATGGTTCCCCAGATACACGAATAGCTAATATTATAGAAAAAAGGGATATAGCTAAAACAACGAGACAGATAGCCCGGAAAAACACTCCTAACATGCTGTCTACTAATGGGGGAATTAGGAAACCTTCTGCCACATTAGAGATGCTCTGTTGGAACTTGGCAGGTATTAATTCAAAAATTATATTACCTGCCTGGTTGGATGTGGTAAATTTATACTCAGTGTTGTGTTTTCAAGAGACCTGGGCGCTTACCCCGACACACTTACTGGGATATCAGACTTTCCATTCACCTGCAATTGCAAGTAAGCAGGGTAGACATAGTGGGGGTCTGTGTACGTATATTAGTGTCGCAGTAGGACACAAGAACTTGAAAAAGGTACTAAGGGCCTCTTATCAAATAATTGTCATGGACGTTGGCTCTTCCATGACATTGTTGATAATTAATTTCTATAATAATATGTCCCCAGAGCCATTGGAAAAAGTATTAGAAGAGTTACACCGCGCAGTTGTCACAATTAAAGAAATACGTGGGGGCGAGTGTGTGACAGTCTTCATGGGTGACTTCAACTGTTACATATGCCCAAATGCTTCGAAGGGCACGTGTGACACCTCCATAGAAATGGATACTGATATTAACAATGATACTCCTAATCATTTTATACATTCTAAGACAGGGGAATTACTAAATAACCTTCTGGCCTCTTTTAATTTAGATTTCGCAAATAATTTAACCCTCCCTCGTAGACCTTTCAAACCAAGTTTTCACGGTAGAGACATAAATTCTACTATTGATTTTATTCTTTTTTCACAGATGCATGCTCCTCTAATATCTTTTTGGAACACTTTAGACCACCTATATGGGGACCATTATCCCCTAGCTTTATCTATTGTTTTGCCCTCTCCAGCTTCTATGCACAATAACCCCAAAACCAATTATGAGCAACCAATTGTATTGGGGGCTCACAATGGTTATACTATCAAATGGGATAAAATCAATCCTGCTAGTCTGCTGAAGGATTTATTGACGATGAGATGGGAGGAGATACATATTTGCCTCTCCTTAAATGAACAGCCCCATTCCATCCGAGAAGCTTTCTTGAGAATACAGACCAGTCTTAGAAAATTACTCACACGACAGTTCAAGACAGGGACTATCACCCCTAAAGTATGGTTTGATAAAGATTGTTCCATAGCTTTAAAGACAATAAAGAACCTATTGCATATAACTCCAAAACCAACCACGGAGATCCGACAGGCCAGACTTACTTACCGTCTGGCTATTAAAAATAGGAAAAAAGCATTGAAGGAAGAAGCATGG
The DNA here is from genome assembly GCF_964263255.1 of Lissotriton vulgaris. Taxonomy (NCBI): domain Eukaryota; kingdom Metazoa; phylum Chordata; class Amphibia; order Caudata; family Salamandridae; genus Lissotriton; species Lissotriton vulgaris. The sequence continues at coordinate 712,056,428 of NC_141697.1, read as the reverse complement.
CAAAAATTGCTGCCAACATGTGAAAATCGAGATCTCTCGGCCTTCTGGAAATTTATAAATACCCCGCTCCCATGGGTAAAGTTGCCGGTGAGGAATATGGACCTTGCGATTGATGGAGAGACGTGGGCCTCTTATTTTCAAAAACTGTATAGTAAACCCACACCGACGATATCAGAACCAAAGACTTCATCAAGCATAGACTGTCTTGATGAAACTCATTCCAACATTGTTTTCACGTGGGAAGAGGTGGAGATGGCGATAAGGGAGAGTCCATCTGGTAAGGCACCAGGCCCGGATGCCATTCCAACAGATGTTTTTAAGGCAGAAATATCCTTTTGGGCCCCAATATTGACCTCTGCCTTGAACTCTGCGAATGCTTCGGGCCACTTTCCATCATGGGATGAGGCCGTAGTGATACCCATCTTCAAAAAGGGAGATAGGCATTCTCCATCTTGTTATAGGCCTATCTCCCTGCTTGATTCCTTAATGAAGATCGCGGGCCGTATCATTCTGAAACCTCTCGAAGCATGGACAGTAGAGAAGAACATACTTTCAACACTCCAGTACGGCTTCAGATCAGGAAGAGGTACAGTTGAACAAACCCTGAATCTACATCTTATTATGTCCAAATATGTTGACACAAAAAAGGGAAATCTGTTTGTTACCTATATAGACTTAAGCTCTGCTTTTGATTGTGTGCACCATGAACAACTTTGGGATATACTTGAACATTTAGGAGTAGATTCATCAATACTCCTCTTCATTAGGAAACTGTATAGAAACGCGGGAGCTAGAGTAAGATATGGCCCAAAAGGAGAGTGCTCGCAAAGATTTATCATAAACAGAGGGGTCAGGCAGGGGTGCATATTGGCCCGCATGCTCTTCTCCCTCTATATTAATGCAATAGGAGAACACTTAAAAAATATTGAATGTGATTATCCAAAAGTGGGAGGGCAAGCAATCCCTATCTTGCTCTATGCCGATGACGCGGCAATACTTTCGCAAACTAGAGTGGGGTTACAAAGGGCAGTTACGGCATTCAGAGACTTTATGCACGACAAGGGCCTGAAAGTCAACATTGGGAAAACTTACTCAATGGTTTGTAGTAAGAAGATAAATAAAAGACCATGTCCCATTTATATTGAAGAGCAAAGACTAGAGACAGTGGACAACTTCACGTACTTGGGCATTTCTGTGAACCGACACGTTTCTTGGCAGTCAGCAGTCAAAATGAGGAAACTTGCCCTTGTTAGAGCTGTTGGTGGGCTCAGAGACTTTGCTGGAAGAATAGGAGGGAGGCCTGTTAAACAGCTAATTGTTCTCTACAAAGCAAAATGTGTTTCAACAGCAATTTATGGAGCCGGCCTTTGGGGCATTGAAAAAAACATTGCCTCTATTCAAATAGAGGAAAATAATTTCCTAAGGTATTTACTGGCAAAACCTAAATCTACTTCTGTATATATGATGCATATTGAGTTAGACTTACCTTTCATTTCAGACTTAATTAAAGTGGAGCCCCCACTGTTGTGGCATAAAATCTGGACCACCACTGAAACTAAACTGAACCGAGAAGTAATACTAGATATTCTCAAACAGGGGGGGGCAAGACACATGAAATGGCTGGCTTACATTAAAAACTTTTTTGTGGACATTGGTCACCCAGAGTACTTTTCTGATCCTTTGACCTTGGATTTTATTTCAAGAAAAAACCTGAGAAAAACACTACTGGATCACTTGGAGACTAAAAGATGGTACCATCAAAAACTAAACACAACACTCCAGGCGTACCAAAGGGTGACGCAGCACAAGGGGCTTCAAGCATACCTGTCCACTGACTTTTCCTGCTATGCCAGAATGCTGCTTGTCAGATTTAGACTGGGGTCATTTTTCCGTCTTATAACTTTTCCGACAGGAAATGATTGGTCCCGGAATCTGAGTCCTTGTCCGTGTGATGACACTTCTGTGCAATCAAATATCCATACCATCCTATTTTGTACTTACTATGCGATCCTCAGGAAAACATTATTGAAACCCCTATTAAAGAGATGGGGTCTGAGGTCCTGTAAGGACGCTTATGAGCGCTTACAGATGTTAGAGGACAGAGAAGTCATATGTATCATGGAACAGTATTTGAAATTGCTGATCAAATTCAGGAAATCGCTACAAGGGCCAATGTAAATATGCTGTTTTTTAGAATTTTGTATAATATTTTTTATTTATGAAAAGTTTGGTTCCCCTGATCTCTTTTTTAAATGGTATCATTTTTTCTTACAAATTTTTCTATTTTTTATCTATTTTAATGAATTGACTAAATGTATTGTTGTATATTTTTATCTCGTTATGAATGCTTGTATGATATTCTTTGAAATATCGAATAAAGCTTATTTGAACTTGAACTTGATCTATATTCCACGTGATTTTGTGCAGCTTCGTGTTACTGGTCATGTTATATGTCATATCTGAGTGTTATGTGTGATATTAATCTTCGCAGCACAGAACAATCTGATACCTGTATGATACTTAGCCTATGCGTTGTGCATATCAACAATATATTGCTTACATTTTGTAAATTCCAGAGTGCAGCAATGCTTCTTAAGTGTTTCGGTTCATGAAACAGAACATTTCCCCTACCCTCCTCCCCCTACCCACATCAGCAGCCCAATCCTGCCGAAGCAATTCCCAAATAGAAAACTTCCCACAACAAAACTTCAGTGCGGGGAGCACCGATTAGGAGGCCCGCCGAGAGCACACATCTCCATCCAAGTTAATGGATGTGGACGGAGTATATCATATTGGTAGACAGTAACCGTGGGTTACACACAACAGAATCAGTAGCAAATATTTGTGAAAACGGATGACCAGCCTGGCCATATCAGTTTGAATTTTCAAGAATATTATGTGAATAGAAAACAACATTTTCATAACCTGAGGTTCCGTGACGATTTGAACCCGTGTTTTCAACATTGTCGTAAACTCATAATTTTGGTATCAGTGAACCGCAAATGATCCATTTAGCATATCCTGGTGTTTTCGCTATGCTACGAGCAAGAGCACTTCTGTTATAAACACATTTCTGATTCACCCATGGCATCCATCTTAGAGTATGGCAGCCATTTTGTATTCTTGCCCTCACATAGTCAATGGACACGCAATGACCTCTGATCAACCCATTTCACTAAGGACACGTAAGCCTTAGCCGGCGATTCACCTTGCTAGTGACACGTGCACCTTAGGACAGAAACGCTGTGGCCGCATGACTCGGCAAAAGCTGCCTCCCCAGCCTGAGGCCAGTCCTGCTATACTGGTTCTCGTGTTCGTTGGCCTGATCATGATTAGGCGGCCGAAGCCGGTAGGCTTGCCCATTTATAACCCACAAACATCTCTTATCCTGCTTTTCTATCTTCTGCACCTGGCTCTGCTCCTTTCCTTCTGGGCCTTTATTAGGGGGAGGTAACGAAATTTACGATGAGGCGGTCCGGCTCTTGAATGAAAAGTTGACATGGGATTATGATGGAACAGTGGGAACCCCTCGTTCGTAATGTTTTGACATCAGATATTGTTGACGATTCTTGTGTAACGCCAAATATTTATTGTTTAGACATAAAGGTTTAGAAACATACCAACAATTTTGCCCCTAGCTAAAAATTTTGTATTTAAGGAGCAACCCACTTGGTACAAATTGAACAGGCTCCTAGATTCTGCCCGTGTGTAGTTTCTGTGACTTCTGTGTCCCTGCAGTAATAAACCTTTGGTCTTTGACGCCACCATCGAGAAGCCCATGTTTCTGTTTATTTGTGCACCGAGACAGGTAGAACTCAGGGGTCTTCGGGTGTTGTCCCTGACACCTCTGGACGGAACCAAAAAGTCCAGAACTCCAATTGGCGCCCAATGTGGGGCGACGTCATTCGGTACCGGTCCAAAAGCCTGAAGAGTTCGAGAAGCTTCGTGTGAAGATTCCAGAGGGAGGCGCCCCACTTCATCGATCCCGGCATATCGCAAAAGTGGCCCGACGTTCTCTTCCACGAAGGTTCCCGGTCGGACGGCTGCAGTGGTCCGCTGCCTTGACTGTCGCCCTGTCTTGGACCCGAGGTGCAGACCTTAGTACGGCGAGACAAGACGGGTTTCTCCTTGGTGACGTCTTCAGTGCCTCAGTTAAGTATTAAGTGGTTGCTAGTTGTTTGGTTACTTCGTAAGGGTTTGCTCCTGTTTGGATAATCCTTTTAGTTCTTGGTTTGGTTTGGTTTCGTAAGATTATCACTGGTTGTTCTGGTTACGATAATCATTTGGTTTAGTTTGGGTATCGATACATTTGTTCGCTTTGGTAGGCCTAAGTTCTTGGTTCGAGTGCGCACCTTTGTTTGTGTCTGTTTGTGTTCCGGATTATAAAATGGTAAGTCGGAAAAATTGTATGTTGTCTTGTTTTGGTTGCAACAGGGATTCCCGGTTGGAGGACTCATGTCTGGTTCCTCCGATTGGAACTCCTCTTTATGATCTTTATTGTAAGTTCGGTGTGGGCCCTATCTCTTATAACGAGGTATGGATCCGCTACACGGACAAAGACGGTGTCCTTAGTTGGCCACTGCATGGTAGTTTTGAACCTGAAATTCTTGACAATTTAGAAATGAAATTGTTTAAGAAGAAAGCCCGGCCGGCAATGTTTGATTCTTTCCGTTATTGGCGAAAAGAATCCAAACAGAGAGAAACTAAAAAGCTGAAGAAAGAACAAAAAGAACAAGAGTTGACTTTAGAACAGTCTGCCAAGCAGCTGCAACTCAATGAATCTGAGAAAGCGATGGAGGTGGCCAATAGAGAGCGTAATCTAGCGATAGACAAGTGCTATCCTACCTTGCCATCGAGTACAGCTAAGATAGTAGAGGACCCCGAAAAGGATCCCCTGTTGTCTTACTTGTTGAGGTCACCCCCACCATATGTACAAGGTGCTACAGCTCCACCTTTACCGGTTGCTGGACAGCCTGGTATTCCTGCTCCTGCTCCCCTGAATCAAGCTCCTGTACTACCTGTGGTTAATATTAATGCTCCTCCGGCACCCCCTCTCCCAGGGTTGCCGGCTCCTTTGCCTATGCCTGTACCGCTGATTCCTGTTGTTTCACAAGCTGTTTTGCCTGCTACCCCTACTGTTGCTGTTTCTTCTGTTCCGACTACTACTCTTCTTCAAACTTCTGCAAGCTATATGACTCCGCTTTCTGTTCGTCGGAGAATCACTGATTCTGTCACTAATATCCTATCTCCCTTTTACAAAACTTTGATTAGGAGTCCTGTCTCTGATTCCGTTCAGAGACGTAGTCAGCTTCCTAGTAGTGAAGAACGTGGAATATTAGACTCCACTGCCCTTAGGTGGATTTCAAAAGTGGGAAGATATAGTGTGCGAGATGTATTAGATACATTTATGCAATGGAAGGAACCGACACAGCGCTATGTGTTTGATGTCATGTGTTCCCTTTTACGTGAAGAATGGGAAGAGAGCGAGTCTGAACAAGTACCGGATGAATTAATCCAAGTTCAACAAAAATTCGCTGCAGGTATGATAGTTGGTCAAGAGATAAAAGAAGCAATGGAATTAATTTTAGATTTTAGATTCGATCCTTCCCTTCGTTCACCAAGAGAATTAGAGAAACGTAGTACGAAACAAGGTCGACAATATCCTATGAGAGAGGTTCCTCCAATTTGGCGCGAAGCTGTACAAGCTGATGCGAACCGTGGTATTGCAGCCGCTCTGGCCCAATTCCAGGGAGTGTGAATACACATTCCGTGGAAACGAGCTGAAGTGCTAGCAGTGAAACAGGCCTTGCCAGATCCGCGTAAAAATCCAGCCGGATACTACAAAGAGTTAGCGCAAACAGTTGAAGCTTGTGTAATGAATTTAGCGGACATTGACATGTTATTTGTAAGCATGGGCGAATTTTGCGGATCTCGCGTTCGCGAATTTTGCGGATTTGCGGATTCGCAATCCGCAAAATCCGCGAATTCCCGCGAATTTGCGGATTTTTTTTTTTTTTGTGTTCGCCCGTGTTTCTGCCAGTTCGCGAGGGTTTTTACAATTTCGCAATTTGCGAACTTACCTGTCGGGTCGCAAGTTTTGCGAACTTGTTGTTTCTACGTGTCCAGCCTGTTTGGGACACTCTTCTTCATCACTGCCACTCTCTGTCACCACTGCCACTCTCTGACTACTCATGCCACCCTCTGGCCCACCCATGCCACCCTCTGTTTCATCACCACACCCTCTGGTTGTCCAGTGTACATTATTTTCGGCAAAGCAAAGCACACCTTCCCTGCCTCAAGTGACCTGAATTAATTTGGGGCTGATTAATGTGTCACAGAATATTTTTTTAGCTGGCACCTGCTTCCTTAGTGCGCCCTGATTAGTGATCTTTTGCACTTGCTAAGTGCTTTCATTGTTGCAAAATTAGTTACAACACCTGCCCTGCCCCAACTGACAATAATGAATTAGGGGCTGATTAATGGATTTTAACTTCCAGCCTGGCTCCTGCTTGTCTCCCTTAGCTGTAATTCAGGACCTTTGTGGCATATGTGTAACTATTCTGAGGTTCAGAGCAGGGTCACATAATAGTTTCAACTGGCAACTGAACTCTGGAGGGGCCCCTCAGGAAGCACTACAGGAAATGGCTACTAATGATGAGCCTGAACTTTTGAACCTGGTAAGTAGTTACTTTCAGTTTTGCTAAGAGCGTATTTCTGCAATTTTGCACTTATTCGCGGGGCGCGAACTCACGCGAACAGTGCGAGCAGTGCGAGCAAAATCCGCTGCTCGCGGATTTGCGGATTTTGCGGGAGATTCGCGAATCTCGCGGATTGCGAATTTCCCGAAAATCCGCAAAATCCGCGAGCGGAACGGATTTTCCGCCCACACCTAGTTATTTGGCAATGTAGTACCGCAACCAATTTGGGCTAAAATTCGTAAAGAAAATCATCCAGTTGCCCTAGGTGGTGATTGGGCAGCTATAATAGCGGCAGATGGTCAACAAATAGGTGGTTCTAAACCTGAACCTCTAATTGCTGATTTGCCCGGTAGAATAATCAAATTAATGAAAACTCTGATGCCAGCATTGCGTGTTAACTGGGACAAGTTATCCGCATGCAGACAGAAAAAGGACGAAAGTGTCTCCGACTTTTTCACAAGGTTTGAAGAAACTTTCGTAGATCACAGTGGTCAGGATATGAGCACAGAAGGAGGCCAGAGATTATTTGTTGATAAATTTGTGCACAATCTGTTACCAGAGCTCAGTAATAAATTGAAAGATTCTGAAAGTGCGTGGGCTGTCTCTACGACTGCGCAAATACTTGCAACTGCTCAGTACTATGAAAATAGGGATAAGGAAGAAAAAGAAAAGTAGATAAGAAAACGAAAGATTTAAAAACTAAAGTCCTTTTGCAGCAGGCATATCCGCCACGCACGAATCAGACTAACCAGACTAACACACAGCAAGGGCCATATCAGAGGACAGATTATGGTTCTCAGAGACCACAATACCAATGGAATCAGTGTGCTTACTGCAAGAAGGAAGGTCATTATAAAAATGAGTGTCCACTTTTAGCACAAAATAATGCTGCAGCAGCTCAGAGAGGTCGTGGTGGTTCTATGCAAAATTCTAGAGGTCGAGGACGAGGTGCTATGCCTCCACAAACGAACGACCGCCCTTCTAACTATTTTGATCAGCGAAATGGACAATCTGCACAACCAAATAGATCTCAACAGTATCACGTTGAGGATTACTGTGAAGTTAGTGAAGAATTTCAGCAAAATGAGTACTAGGACAGCTATGGACAAAGAGAGGGGGTAGTATCAGTTCCAGTAGATCAGAGTGGGCCTTATGTCGCAGTAGCTACATCAGGTGTAGTCGAACCGTTTCTGTTGGATACTGGTGCAGCAAAAAGTTCTATCATACATGCGAAACTCCCTGGCGCACCTTTGTCTGGCTTAACAAATGTTTCAGTAGGTTTTTCAGGCGCCCCTGTTCACAACCCCGTATCTGGTCCTTTGTCTATTTCTGTTGGACCCCGTCAATTGAAAGCACCCTTGATTTTGACGACTGGTTGAAATGAAAATCTGCTTGGTTTAGACTTGTTAAAAAGGCTGTATGCGACTCTGTACTGTTCTCCAGGCAGGAGTACAGCTTACATTGGGTAAAAGAATAATCTCCCCGATGTATTTGTCAATGGATGCGCTCCCACTGGAGCTGAGTTCTCTCCCTGATACTCTTTGGGCGACTGGTCCTAACGATGTTGGTCTTTTAGAAATTCCACCATATGTAGTCACTTTGAAAGCGAATGTCAAATTTCCACGAATTCCACAATACAAGATCTCTAGTGAAGGTGAACGTGCGCTTTTATTGATCGTGCAAGATTTGATCAAGAAAGATGTAGTAGAAGAAACTAGAGGAAATGTCTGTAACAGTCCTGTACTGCCAATTCTGAAACGCACTGATCCCTCTAAGCCTCCAGTCTATAGGTTTGTAATCGATCTTAGAGAGGTTAACCAAATTGTGATTCCACAGTTTGCTGTGGTTCCAGACATTACTGCATTGTTAACGTTGATTCCTGCCACAGCCACATGGTTCTCAGTCATCGACTTGAAGAATGCCTTTTTCAGCATTCCGATAGCCGAGGAAAGCAGAGATATTTTCGGCTTCTCTCTAGGAGGCCGAAGCTTCAGGTTTAAACGTGCTCCACAAGGTTATTGTGAAAGCCCATCCATTTACAGTCAGGCATTAAAAAGTCAGTTAGATTCCTTTGTACTTCCTTCTGGTTCTGCTTTAGTGCAATATGTCGATGATCTTCTAGTGGCTGCCGATGACAAGGAAACTTGCAAAGCAACTACAATTTCCTTATTGCATCATTTGTCTAATTTAAATCACAAAGTGTCACCTTCCAAAATGCAATACTGTTGCCAAGAAGTGACCTACCTAGGTCATCTCTTGTCAAAGGAGGGAAGAAGGTTGACCCCAGAGAGAATAAAAGCAATTACGCAGATGAATGTTCCTAGTACACAGAGAGAAGTGCGTGCCTTTTTAGGTATTACCTCATACTGTAGGCAATGGATTCCAAATTTTTCTCTTTTGGCAAAACCATTGGTGGCCTTGACTGGAAAAGGTGTTCCAAGTCCGGTGCCATGGTCTGCCGAATGTCAGCAAAGTTTTTCTGAATTACGAAATGCATTGTGTTCAGCTCCTGTATTGGGTACACCCGACTACAGTAAACCATTTACACTCTACGTTCACGAGAGAGAAGGTTGCGCGTTGAGTGTTCTGACGCAACGATTTGGTGATAAACAACGCCCTTGTGCGTATTTCTCATCAACATTAGATCCGGTAGCCAGAGCGTTGCCTAGTTGCTTGAGAGCTACAGCAGCAGCTGCAGCATCCATTCGACAATCTGCTGGTTTGGTCATGAACAACATGCTAGTGGTCATGGTTCCTCATGCTGTGGACACGCTCATGAACCGAACCAAGACACAACATCTTACCAGTGCCAGATTATCAGGCTATGAGCTGACACTGTTAGCGAGTCATATTCAGATTAAAAGATGCAATGTATTGAATCCAGCAACATTGTTGCCGACTAATCAGGAGTCGAGTGATTCCGAACCACATGACTGTTGTTTCAGAAGCGAGGAAGAGACAAAAGGACGGATTGATCTTAAGGATACTCCGTTACCAGATCCAGATGGCACGTTGTATGTTGACGGGTCTTGTTTTAAGTTGGAGAATGGTGATGTAACAGCTGCTTACGCAGTAACGACTTTGAGTACGATTGTGGAGACTGCAAGAGTGAGTCAGAATTCTGCCCAGGCTGCGGAATTAGTTGCGTTGACTAGAGCGTGTGTTTTAGCTAAGGGAAAGAGAGTGAATGTGTTCACAGATAGTCAGTACGCGTTCGGCGTTGCCCATAGTTTTGGCCGTTTGTGGAAGGAAAGAGGTTTCATTACGTCCCATGGGACTAAGATCCAACATGGTCAGCTAGTCAATGACTTGTTGGAATCTCTAACCTTACCAATGGAAGTTGCGATTGTGAAGTGCAGTGCTCATCGAGCAATCACGGATGATGTTGGTCGTGGAAATGCTTTTGCTGATGAGATAGCTAAGCAGACAGCTAGGAATACCATGAGTAGAATGTATGTTGCAACGTCTGCAAGATGGATTACTGAATCAGGAATGTGTGAGGATACAGTGGAAAGTGTGAAAGCAATTCAGGAAGAAGCGACTGAAGAGGAAAAGCTTGCATGGAAAGAGAATACGGGTAAATTGGACTCGAATGGGTGTTGGATTGATTTGTCGGAACAGCAGCGTTGGATGTTGCCTGATGCGTATGTGCTTGCGGTAGTAACGATGGCGCATGGAGCAGCGCACATCAGTTCTAAAGGGATTTGTAAGATGTTGGCTCCAGTCTGGAAGAATGATGGAATTAGTAAGTGTGCAGAAAGAGTGGTGAGAAACTGCATGATATGCCTGATGCATAATCCTGGCAAGGGAATCCCCACACCCGCTGGTCATTTCGCTCCTCCTTCCTGCCCCTTCGAACTGATCCAGTTAGACTTTATTCACATGGATCGTTGCAACAACCTCAAGTACGTTCTAGTGGTAGTCTGTGCTTTTTCAAGGTGGATCGAAGCATATTCACTAAAGGACAATACTGCTTTGTCCACTGCCAAAATCCTTCTCAAGGAATATTTCCCCAGGTATGGCATGCCACGGATTGTATGGTCAGATAACGGAAGTGAATTCGTAGGGAAAGTTATGCAGAGTGTGTGTGCAGGTTTAAACATAAAACAAAAATTTCACAGTGCGAATCACCCCCAGTCTGCTGGTTTAGTTGAGGGCTACAATGGCACCCTCAAACTGAAACTTGCCAAGATACAGGCCTCCACGGGCTTGTCCTGGCCAGACGCACTACCTTTGGCTCTGTTATCCACAAGAGCGACTGTACATTCTCGAGTAGGGCTTAGCCCCTACGAGATTGTGTTCGGTCGACCTGCGAATGTTTGGGGGTACCTAGACCGAAAGAATTCAAGCAGCTGGAATATCCAATGCTAATTGATTACCTTTTTGACTTGACTGCTAAATTGAGTCTCATTCACCAACAGGTTTTCAATGCTTTGCCAAAGCCACCGGAGAGTCCAGGTCATCAGCTGAAGCCCGGTGACCAAGTAGTCATCAGGAACTTTGGACGGACCAGAAATCTCCAACCGAAATTCGTCGGACCATTCCAAGTCCTGTTGGCGACGAGGACTGCTATACGTGTGGCTGGCAGAAAGAATTGGATCCATGCGACGCACGCAAAGCGTGTACCCCTTCCACTTCCTTACGATAACTGGGTGAAAAAAGGAATTGGTGCCTCTGAAACCCAACCAGTTCCTAGATACATTCCTTTCAGTGATGCAGAACTGATTACTGATTCACCGAACTCTGAATCCCCTTCTGAAACTGCTCCTCTGAACACTGAACATTTGTCCCCAGCATCAAACGAACACTTGTCATCTGCGGACTCGAACATTGTAACTCCTGCTGAAAACAGTCTGTTTCCGGATCAAACAACGCCAGGAAAATTGAGATACAACCTACGTTCTCATTCAAAAGACTAATAAAGCAGGAAACTGCCTATTTTGCATATTTGAATTTTGATACATTGCCTTCAGCCAGGAAGTTTGCTAATACTTTACTTTTTTCTCTATGTATGTTATATTGTTTTAATTACCTTGCCGTCTGGGTAGCCGTAGGGTCGTGGCTTTGTGCCTAGTTGAATCTGCGGGGGCCAGACACAAGGTCGGTCTTTCTGTTAGTTCTGGGAACTCCCAGGGCTGATAGAGGCATTTTCAACTACGTACATACCATCAGTGGTCGCGAGCGGTTGTAGAAGATGGAGCTTCCTGAGCTGCACTGAGAGAATGTAATTTTTGTTCTCAGAAATAGACTCTACAAGATTTTTCATAACAAATGTTTCCTGATGCAATGTGCAATTACGTTTTTGATTGTTTTAATAACGTTGGTGGGTGGAATCGTCTTTGGAGTACATCTAATTTTTGCACCAATAACAAGTACAGTGCCCCCCCTTGATCTTGTTTCTTCTACTGTTGCTTCTTACCATTCTTTTCACCCGTTCCCTGAACATGAGCAAGCTCGACGCTCAGAATTCATAAATAACACTTTTGTACAACTCTTGCATCAACACCAACTGGTAGTTAACACGACAGACTGTTGGGTATGTGGATTGATACCACACACTATGGATAAAGGCATTCCCTATCTGGTCTTGCCTTTTAGCTATAATGGATCATTTCAGGCCTTCCAGACTATATTCGTCTATGCCCTTGAGACCTATCCTCCGCGTCCACCACGTTCCGCTAAATATAACTCCGCTAATAAAGCTCTAGTCAAGGGAATCATTGACATGATTAAAGACATCAATAACACCCCATCTTATCCCAGAGATGAACTTCAAGTATATTTGAGTTGGAATTCCACAGAGTATCGCATTAGTTTGGATGAAAGCAAGCGTAAGAGCTCCACTCCAGTTTGGGTCGTGCCTCACCGAGGTCAAGTCTGTTTGCAAGGTAATGGGAGAAATCCAAGAGCTCGGCTAGGGAGAAGTGACTGCGTTGAGACTTATGTGTATCCGTCGAACTCCTCCCCTGCCTTTCTCACTGCTAAGGGTACTTACTTCATCTGTCAGGATAGGGCATATACATGGTTGCCTGCTGACTTTTCAGGTTCATGCTATATTGCTCGACTATTGCCTCCAACGTACACTGCTTCCCCAGATTATCACAAGACCAGAGTAGGAAGAGGTGTTTTCAGCAAAGAAGATACTGCTGGTCAGGAAGCCGGAGACTTCTTCAAAGGTTTCCTTCCGTTCTGGGGGCCTATGGCCAATAGTAGAAATCTACGTCAGCTAACACGGGTAGTTGAATCTACTATTACAGAAACTGCTGGTGCCCTTAGTAACTTAACAGCTGAGCTCCAGGCGGATCGTCTCATGATGTTGCAGAATTGTATGGTTCTTGACGTAATACTTGCAGATCGAGGTGGGGTATGCAGAATGATCCAATCGAGCTGCTGTGTTTTCATACCCAATAATGCTCCTACTGTATACGAAGCGATCTCTAAGCTACACAAGATTTCCGACTCTATTCACGTAGACAAGGGAAACTGGTCCTTAATGGAGTGGCTTTGGACTCTACTATCAGCGTGGGGATGGAAGATTCTGATGGTCGTTGGTATTATCTTAGTATTCCTGTTCTCGTGCTGCCTTATTATCCAATGTGGTCCTGCTTTGTGTAGTCTCTGTGCTGCAACCTGTTTTAGAAACCCACCTGTGTTTGGAGACAAGGTACGAGAAAGGTTGATGATGCAACAGCATATCACTGACCTAATGAACATCGAGATAGACTCTGACATAGACTGAGTAATTGCCTATGTAAGGGCAAAAGCAGGGTCTGAGGTTCCGTGACGATATGAACCCGTGTTTTCAACATTGTCGTAAACTCATAATTTTGGTATCAGTGAACCGCAAATGATCCATTTAGCATATCCTGGTGTTTTCGCTATGCTACGAGCAAGAGCACTTCTGTTATAAACACATTTCTGATTCACCCATGGCATCCATCTTAGAGTATGGCAGCCATTTTGTATTCTTGCCCTCACATAGTCAATGGACACGCAATGACCTCTGATCAACCCATTTCACTAAGGACACGTAAGCCTTAGCCGGCGATTCACCTTGCTAGTGACACGTGCACCTTAGGACAGAAACGCTGTGGCCGCATGACTCGGCAAAAGCTGCCTCCCCAGCCTGAGGCCAGTCCTGCTATACTGGTTCTCGTGTTCGTTGGCTTGATCATGATTAGGCGGCCGAAGCCGGTAGCCTTGCCCATTTACGACCCACAAACATCTCTTATCCTGCTTTTCTATCTTCTGCACCTGGCTCTGCTCCTTTCCTTCTGGGCCTTTATTAGGGGGAGGTAACGAAATTTACGATGAGGCGGTCCGGCTCTTGAATGAAAAGTTGACATGGGATTATGATGGAACAGTGGGAACCCCTCATTCGTAATGTTTTGACATCAGATATTGTTGACGATTCTTGTGTAACGCCAAATATTTATTGTTTAGACATAAAGGTTTAGAAACATACCAACATGTGAAGAATTTTGCCCCTAGCTAAAAATTTTGTATTTAAGGAGCAACCCACTTGGTACAAATTGAACAGGCTCCTAGATTCTGCCCGTGTGTAGTTTCTGTGACTTCTGTGTCCCTGCAGTAATAAACCTTTGGTCTTTGACGCCACCATCGAGAAGCCCGTGTTTCTGTTTATTTGTGCATCGAGACAGGTAGAACTCAGGGGTCTTCGGGTGTTGTCCCTGACACCTCTGGACGGAACCAAAAAGTCCAGAACTCCAAACCAGTCTTTCACCGGAGTACTTTACGCATTCATACCCCCCTCCCACGAGACAATAGGTCCGCCTACATCGTCTTCTTTTCAATAGTTAGTCTGCACGTTTTGGGTCCCAGATCACACCGGATCCCATGTTAGTCAGTAAGAGAGTGCAGGAACCTCTGTACCCAGTGGCCACTAAAGAATATTCTGTTAGCACAGGAGTATCCGGCCCATCCAGTCCCAACATAGTAGGAGAGGGGGGAAAAGGTACTATAACATCAGTCTGTCTTTAGGCTTGACGCTTACAGTAAGTCAGTTGAGTGTAGAATATGATATCTCGTAAGATATCTCAGCATCAAGTTAAATAGCAGAGATTATATTCATTATTCAGGCAGCAAGCAGTGTGTCAAGTTCCACATGGCAGTTATTTAGCACCATATATCTAATGCCCGTATGTCTGCCTCAGGGCATCATAAAGTCACAGGGCGCCTCCTGAAGCTAACCCATCTGGCTGAAAGTGTCTGAAATATACAGCGATCAGAGTAGTTCGTTATTCGTTATCAACAGTAAGCATCCACACATTACCTTATAATCGTAGATCTCGGAGTGTATCTGCATTTCCACCTTTATGCACGGTGTCTTAGCTAGTGAACAAAGTTGGCGCCATATAATCATTCAGAGTCCTGTGCCCGATCTATTTGTTTCCTTTCTTTCCTCTGTTCGTGAATTTTCTTAATGAATTCTTGGGCAGCTTTTGGCGTGGGGGGTGTCGTCGTTTTTCCATTCCAATTGACTTTCAGGCGGGCTGGATGTAGCATCGCATACTCAATGTGAAGGTTTCGCGGTTTGGTCTTTGCAGCGGTACATTCCTTCCTTGCCTGTTGCACTGCATATGTGTGGTCTGGATAAAACTCCAATCGGTTGCCTTGGTATTTGATATCTTTCCTTTCCCTTGCCATCAGCAGTATATCATCTCGATCTTGATAGTTCAAGACCCTGGCCACAATAGGCCTAGGAGCTGCACCAGGTGAAGGTCGAGGTGCCAAGGAGCGATGAGCACGCTCCACTATGAAGATGGACGATAGGTGGTCTGTACCGAAGATCGCTCTGCATAGCTCTTCAATATATGTCTCCATGCGACCTGTGTTGGCGGATTCTGGTATTCCCGCTATTCAAATGTTGTTACGCCCTGAGCGTGCTTCTAAATCTTCTGCCTTGTTCTTGAGCACCTCTAGTATCTTGTCCGTCTTGATGCATTTGTTGGTAGTAGCGCGCGCTTCATCCTCTCCTGTTGATAGTCGCCTTTCCGCCTCATCTAGTCTCTCGCCTTGCTTGTCCATTTTTACCGCCATGGCATCCACACGGCAAGTCAAGTGGTCTAGTTTGCCGTTGATATCTTGGAGGCTAGTTTGAATCGCTGTCAGTATGGCTTTCATGTTGTTCTCAGTGGCACCTTCTGTGCCTGTCTCGCCCTCAGTGGTACCCGTGGGGCCGGCACCGATCTGCGTGGTTCAAATGTTAGTTTTGGCTGTTGCTTTTCGGGTTTTCCCATTGTCTCTTATGTGAGGCAGGCTCGTTTATTGGTATACGTCGACTTTGCTTAAAATCGCAAACTGCAATTATTTCCACTTTCTTGCACCTCAGCCTTAGTATGCCGTTTTTGTTACTTATGTTGTTGTGTTAATCACTGCAATTTTCGTCCTCCGCAGTCAGAATAGGCAGCACGAGCACTACTTGCTGCACACGTTTTCAACTGTGAAGTCAGTCCCCATATCCTGATATCATTCGTATGTCTCTGGAGTATGTATTTTTGGCGGTTTCCCAGACGTGTCGTATATCAGGGGCGGTTATCTTCAGCGTGCGTTGTTTACTAGATTGGCTTTAGTGGAAGTACAGTATTCTCAATTCAGATGAATCTGTGCTTTTGCTCGTGCAGCAATATCAACAGGTATATGTATATGTTGTTATCCTATTTGCACAAACAGCAAGTCTACCTGTTTGCATTTGAGCCATGTGGTACCTCAGGTGAGCAGACTTTCGCAAACCTGTGCCACTTTCTTCTGCATGTGTGGGGGCCCCTCGTGCGGTCAACTCGTATGGTGTGCCAGTGTTAGCGTGGACGCGGCAGCTCAATGTTTCATGCAACCGGCTATTGCGTTAGTGAAGGGGCATTTGGATCCTATCTCCTCGTTCTACAAGTACTATACAAGCAGAGTTGTAAAGTGCCTTTCAGCGATGCCAATCCTAGCTCATGATCGGCGAGAGCAGCTGATGTATAAGTTGCTCGATATGCTGGTTGTGCATCTCCAGTGCTTTTCGCGGTTATTTATGCTGTGCATATGGGCGCAGCCATCTTGGTACAGTTTTCTGCCATTTTCGCGCCTATTTAACACTTCGCTCTAATTTTCCCCCACAATTTTTCTATGTTGGAATTAGCTTGGTTGTTTAACGTTTCGTAGGATCGCTATATTCCCATTTTGCAATGTAGTCTATTAGTGTAGGTTGCAGCGCCGGGAGCTGTGCCGGTCTACAGCGCGATGACCGCCATCTTACCCGCCTTCAGTCCGGGCGTCCCAGCAACTTATATAGGCATTTTCTCTTTTTCTTGCCAATATTATCACATTTCGATTACTGCCTCGGCCTCCTAGGTCGTTCCGAAAATTGATCTTGCGGATGAACCCACTAGCACCGCCGCAATCATGCTAGTATCATCCGATCATTATTACGTCCGGCGGAGCTGCTTCATAAGTCAGCCATCCCGCAGTGCGCCCTCTAGCGCCTCAGCCCCTGGACTATTCTTGAATCCTTGGGGGAGATGACAGGAGTGACGCTGTGTCCCCATGATTGAGAAAGCGGTCAAGTACCTGCTTTCTGATGCAATATTTTGACAGAAGAAACCGCTAGAAATATCTAATGTGGTTTTATATTTTTTACGCACAATGTTATTCATCAGTGCTGCACTGTGTGCATTTTGTACTGCAAAGGTTTTGCAACAAGAGTTTAAATGTCTGTAGTCCAAAACTAGACGATATGTATTGTCTGATTTGGAGACAGGAAACAAAGGATTGTTCATGGACGAGGTGCATGTTTCAATCACCCCTTGGTATTCAAGTTGATCTAAGATCTCCCTGACCTGTTTTTTTAGCTTCTTGCTTAACTGGGTACTGCCTCTGAGCAGTTGGTTGATTTCTTAGCTGGATCTTATGGTGAGGAGAATCCTCATACCATCCTACATGATTTTTATATAATGCTGGAGCTTGGGCTACAGCCCATTTTCTGGCATATTTATATTTTTTATGAATTTGAATATGATTTGAGAAGGCTGGCATAATGACGTCTTCGCCATGTGGGCACTCCCTGACACACTTTGGTGGCCAGCCTTTTTCAGCTAGAAGAATCCAATAAACCTTAGAGAACTTCTCCCAAAAGAGTGCTCTTATTTTTCTAGTTATGTCCCCCTCCATCCGGAGCGTTATTTCGTATAACTTATGGAGTACACTAACCCTGGTATCAGCAGTTTCAACTTGAGTCCCCTGTCTCCAGATGATCCTTCAGGATCTTGCGAGCTATGGTAACTTCTGCTGCGCTGTCCAGAATTGTCCGAGCCCACTCCCTGTACTTGAGTTGTGTCCTCAAGATCCTCAGCATGTCTGATTTTTAGACCTGCTACCTTCTTCTTGGTGAATTGCGGTTTCTTATTTTTTGGAATGTGTTGATAGTCTTTGGACTTCACGCGTTCCTCCTTGTGTTCTGACTGTCCTCTTTTTTCCGATTTCTGTGAGGAAGTTTGAAAGGTACAAGAGGAACGTGTATCAGTATCTTGATATCTATCAGATTTTCTCAAATTATCCCTGTTCCTGAGGTTATACCTCTTTTCAGAGGGCTCCTTTTGAGGAGACCTACCTCGGGACTGAGAACGCTTCTCTTTAGAAGTTTGTTTAGTATTTTCCCACTTCTTTTTTGGAGTAGTGAGAGTGTTTTTAATAAAAACCTTTTCAGGATTTTCTGTTAGTTGGGGCTTTACTGGTTTCCCACCTAAACTATCTCTACCTAGTTCTTCAAAGGATTTTTCCATTATTCTTGCCAAATCATATAGTTGCTCAGTTACATCAAGTTCTTCTAGTTTTTAGCGGATTGCCATGGATGCTGCTTTACCTTTAATATTAGCTAATATTATAGCTGAGACCTATCTGAAATCCTCCAGCAATTTCATACCTAAATTAAAAGCAGGTTCTATCCCGTATTTAATTTGAATCTGTTTCAGGACATCTGGTATTACCGCCATAGACGCCATAGATTGGAGAATAACGAGAATTGCAACCAAAGACTGTCCCTGCAACGTGGTGGAACTGCCTTGCAGCATAAAGGAACCAAAAAGGACAACAACGATCCGCTTTTATAGACTGCCCCCACAGCGCTGTAATCCTAAAAATCACTGCTGCTACCCGGGGCCCCTAAGTCACTGTAAAGCGATGTGGGGAAGAAGCGCTGTGACCCGGTAATCACCACTGCCGCCCCGGAGAAATGTGGGGAGTATGTTAATTTCCCCACTGCGAGCAGGAGGGGAGCCTTTACAACGTTGCTCCTGAAGGCGCTGAGTTGAAGTGGTGTGCCCGCGAAATCACCGCCGCTGGCCCGAGTGGAGCACAATACTGGAAACACCCCTGCAGCGATGTGTGCGGGTGTCTGCACTCTACGGCCGGACTTGGAAACTGCCCCCGCGATCACTGCCGCTGGCCCGAGTCTGCAGCAGGACTGAATTTGCTGGGAGTCCCAGGTGCGTCATCGGTAGAGCCGCGCTGGGATTGGTGCTGCCTTAGGGGTTGCCCGGCAACGAGGAGCTCGTAACCAAGAGGAAGGCGTGCCGAGTAAAGGAGAAGCGAGGAACCTGACCGCGTTCCAGAGAACAGCTGCTGCACGTGGGGTTGCCCTGCACGGACTGCGGGACAGAAACAGTGTGGATGCCTGGATACCGGAGGATCCTTACGCCGTAACCAGGTAACTCCCTGAATGGGTCGCTCGCATTGCCAAGGGCTGGGCTGCTGGGTGACTGTCTACTGGGACGTTGCCTACTGGGGACCATCTCTTTTAATTGCGGGCTGGCCCAGTTGAGCTTTCTCTGTACGGACTGGCAAGACATTGAACTAAACGCACAGTCGCTCCCGGTAACCCTCACCTGCCGTGGCTCAGTCTTCCTGGCAATAGCAGGATTGGGAGCATCGGCTTATCCCAGTAGCGGGCCTATTACCCCTGTACCTCTTGGGCCCCCAAATAGATAAAAACACCCCTTTGGGAACTGACTTTGCTTGGGGTGCACTCCAGAGAGCGGACCTGGGGGAACCTAATTACTCTACCTTCTATGGGCAGGGAAAACATTGCATCAGGAACTGCTTACCCAGAATGCAAAGTTCTGCCCTGCAAAAGTGGTGCAAACCCATAAAGACTGTGAACAGGGCCTAAGCCACCGCACTGTGGGGGGGGGCTGTCTGCTTGAGAGGTTCTCCCTCTGAAGGACGAACGGTGCTAATAACAGGGGCTGGCTGATTCTGCCAAAAGTGACTGAGGAACCGTTTTTGCCCTAATGTTTTTCATCTAAAAGGCAGCCCCTATTTGGATATTTATACCCACTCGTTTGACTGACATCTTTAATTGGATATGCTGGATTCTTGTCATTTAGGATTTTGTTGAATTTTAGATAAATACACTTATATTCTTCTGCAACCGGTGTGGTGTCCTTTTGTGAGTGCTTTTACTGTGCCACTGTCAGTGTGTGGTGCACAAATACTTTACACATTACCTCCTACGTGAAGCCTTCCTGCTTTGTGCCAAACTACCCTGTCGGAAGCGGTTGTCCCTACTTAGGTTAGTGTGCATACCCCTGCCAACTAGAGACCCCAGTTCTAACAGTGTTGATACATAAAATTTCTTTCGGATATGGTAATAGAGGTAGGTACGACAAGTTTGTGTCTCTTAAGTAGGGGAATTAGTCTCTCTTTTTTTACACTGTTGTACATGTTTACATTTTGGCATGAATCAAACAGTAATGATAAGAACCTTGATTTGAATAAAGGTTATCATCAGTTGAAACTCGAAGAAAATTACAGGTACATTACAACCTTTTGTACACAAGTTGATCTGTTTTGATACAAAAAATTACATTTTGGTGAGTCTTTAGCTGCAGAACCTTTTCAAGGCATCATTTAACGTGTCATACACCCTATCATGAATTTGTTCAGTTATAGCGATGACATTTTGGTTTTCAAAGCTACACAAATAGATCATGAAAAGGCTCTCCCCCAAGTATGTCTTTGAATGCAGATAAATGTGAGTTCCACAAGGCGAAGCAAAAATTATTTTGCCATATCTTTTCTTATGGGGTATGACGCCCAATTTTTCTACAGTACAAGCTCTGTCAAATGCTTATCCCCCCACAAGATGTTTCTATGATGCATTCATTTCTTGGCATGGCTAGCTACTGCTCCATATAATTACAAGACTTTGCCACTGTAAGTGGTCCATTGAACGAGTCGTCTTGAAAGAATGTTTCATTTCATTGGTCACATGAATGTGAGAAAAGTTTTAGGAAAATCAAACAAGCCATTGCGGATTCTACTGAAATAGCTTATCCCAATCTGAAGCTTCATTCAGAGGCTGTTGCTGACACTAGAACGCGTAGGGTTTTTGCCTCTGGTCGCTGTTAATAAAAAGCAAAATTGGAACTGGATACATTGCCTGGACATCACTTTATTAAATTGCCAGAGAGTGCGCTAGGAAAAAACGCCCCTCGGGCCAAAAAGTACAAAGTAATTGCGGCGGGCACTGCCGCTCCTTGCTGCACCGCCGAAGAGCGCCTGGAAGCTCTAAAGTCGGCCACACTGGAGAAAAAAAGATATATATATATTCACTGAAAAAACATAGGTTTCATAGACGTTATAGTTAGAAATTAGCATTTAAAAAAGCTTTGAAATTCATTGAAAAAACTATAGGTTTCAGAGACGTTATAGCTAGAAATTAGCATTTAAAAAACCTTAGAAATTCACAGAAAAAAACATAGGTTTCAGGGGTGTTATAGATAGCTGGACATTTCACTTGTACAAAACCATAGAAAATCCTCTGTTATAGTTAATTCCTGCTAACTATAACTTGGGCACCCGCAATACACTGCTGATGATGTCACATATTACATCATTCATGACATGGTCAGCTACATCACTGATGACATCTCAAATGACATCACTGATGACATCACTGATGGCATCATCCAGTGAATGAGGTTTAGTTTGACATTTAAACATGTATTATTTATATACCAATCAGTATTGAAGATTGAGTGGATATATAACTGTCTAGATGGAGGATTTAGTAGCTGTCTGACTGTCTGTTTAAGTGGGTAATTAAGAGTGTCTCACTTAATACATGGACTAGTAACTAAACTAGGTGAATGTGTGCATCACTGTCTCTGTTGTTGTATAACATGCTGCATCAGTTGGTCACTAACTACATGAGTGTGTATATTAGTTATTGATTAGTTCGGTGAGTATTTGTATGGGACACTGAGTTTGTGTGTGGTTCGATGGGGTGTGTGCAACTCTATGCATGGATGTGTGAAGGGTTGGTTGACTAGGTGTATAGGTTTAAGCGTACATGTGGAAACAGTTGTTTGGGTGACTGAGTTTAATTATTGTGTGTTCATGAGCGAATATATGTTTTAGGTGTACTTCTTCAACAAAGTAAAAAAAGTAAAAGGCATTGTATGTGAGAGTTGGTGCATTTAAATACATATATGTAAGAGTCAGTGATTGTGAGAGTAACTATATGAATGAGTGTATAATTGTAAAGGTGAATTCTTAACACATTTACTATGAGTTACTATGTGTTTGAATAAATGAGGTGTTGTGTGTATAATTGTGTAAGTGAGTAAAAGTGTGATTCATTTTTTCCATGAGTGAGTAGGATGACTACATAATAGACTAAGATGACTGCTGATGTGTCAATGTCTATATATGTATAAGTGCATTTGATAGTGTTCTATTAATTAGTGACTGCATGTATAAGTGATTCTGTTGTTGATTGGGTAGTTGTGTGTGTAGACTTAGGAATCAGTGAGTGGGTATGTAGTAACTGGTATTGGTATGTCAATGGTTTCAAATATGGTACTCTGTATTTTACAGTGAGTGATGAAAGCTTATACTAGTGTATGATGAGGTGTTTTAGATTGTCACATGGATGATGTCCTCAGTGATGACATCAGTGATGTCATTATACCTATTTTTTGTACTGATTTTCTACAGTAATTTAACTGTTTATTTATAAATATTTTATTCATTAAAGAACATTATATATTTTTCAGAAAATTGCCCAAAAAAAGTTTTAAAAATTCAAACTGAAATATTGTTTCATTTTTTGGTTTTATTTCTTTATTTTAATATATTTATGACATTTTCTTTTTTTCAAATTTTTTTCGGAGTCGCTAACCCAAAGAGAACTCATCACAGTGGGTGCGCGGATTCTAGATGCCATTTTAGAAAAGTCGTGAAGGATCCACGTACGGTATGCGATGGCTGCGTGTTTTTCAGTTACGTCATATACATTTAATATTACTTGTTGTACGCGATTGGTATGAGACCAGTCGGCAACTCCTTCACCCGCGCATTCGCGACACATGGGCATTACGGTACACGCCACTTGCGCGGTGGCGTGTCCCGCATGACGTCATATCTGTGCCGGGGCGCGCTGGGTGTGCAACTCCCGCAAAAAAGAATTATGTTTTAAAATGATATGTATGTGTCTTTAACGTACATATTAGGGCAAGAGATTATCTAAGATATTCATAAAAATATATATTTGTACTTTTAATAAACATATTATTTTTAAATATATTTTTGCGAAGTTGTGTCGGGTGCATGATTCATGAGCGCAGAGTGCGCGGATCCCATGTGACCTCAAAAAAAAGATTTCATTGGTTCATAACATTTATCACTGTAACTATTGAAGGACCCCACACATTTTAATCATTCTTGTTGGAGCATCTTTAGAGAGACATCTCTTTTCCTACAAGAACCCTTTTTGCTTGTTTTTGTTGGTGTTTTCAAAAAAATATCAAACAAAATGGCATCTGGACAGCAGCAGCAGGAGGAAGTATCTTCTGAAGAAGAATTCTTGCAGGAGGCACCACGTTCACAGAGGCCGGAATCTATTGTGTGGAAATGCTTCACTTTTCCACCTGGAGAGAAGAAAGCGAATGCAAGAAAGGTGACGTGCAAAATTTGTGACCGAGTCCTGTCAAGAGGCAGTGAAAAAAAATACTCTTGTGGCACTGCTTCTATGTACAAGCATCTCCGGACCACACATCCTCTCAATCTTGCTCGGGAGGAAATGAGGCAAGCTGCTTTGAACCCCTGTGGCAAGTACCTCTGGAGCATCCTCAGGAACACCTGCAATGGACATTAGGCCAGAATTTGCCTTTCTCGAGCAACACTGTGTGAAGTGTAAGAAACCTATATGTTTCGGTGAGCAGTCGATGGATGCAGTTTGTGTTGCGTAATGAAACCATCTTTGTTAATTTTTTTGTTTTTGTTTTTGGAATGATAAGTAATTCCATGTTTCTTGTTTTATTAGTTCTTTTTTTGTTAATTTTTTGAAAAAACACAGAAGAAAAAACAAAATTGTAAAAATATAAATAAAAAATACAAAAGAAAAAAAGTTCTTATCAGAACTACCTTATCTGGTTAAAGAAAGAACTATAATTGCAAGGCAATGTGTGAAAGTTTGGTTGAATATATGTATACAGCATGATTGACTGAAAGAATGCATTGGTAGTGTATGGTGAATATATAGGTGAAGATTTATGAGGAAATACTACAGTGTGACACTGCAAGCTCTTTAGCTGCACAGCACTGTGGCACTGCAGCCATGCGTGACACAGTCACCCTTGCACCATGATGCAAGGATATCTGTGTCGTGCGGGGATTGTTTTTGTGCAGGAAGGGACACCTTCCTGCACAAAAACGATCAGTGAAGGCATTTTCCTCTTTCAATGTATGCTGTGGAATGCAGCGTGCATTGAAAGAGAAAAAATCAAAACAATTCTCCTTGTTGCACCTTGCTACACCAACTCTAGGATGGCACAGTATTCACACACATCTCCAGATTTGCAATTTCTCATAAATCTGGAGTTGTGTCTTGTTCTATGGGTGTTGCGTGGGAGCACCCACAGCAACACCTATGGAACGCCCCTTCAACACAAAGTTCTGTGTATATAGGGGTCGTATTTACAAGGAGAGGAAAAAACATGCAGCGTGGCTTTTCCTTTCCTTGTAAATATGAAGGTGTGCCTGGCGCCATCACTACGTTACAAAAAGTGACGTACTGGTTGCGCAGGGTGCTGTTAAATCTGCCCCATAAGTGCTTAGGTATTGGCAGACTGATACAATAAGAACATAGTGCTGGATGGGTGATTGAAGAATTGCATAAGACTGACAGGAGATATCATACACTGCATGGGTACTACTTCAGTATTTAATGGAGCGGACCAATAGTATGTATCTGCTTAGAGATTTGTAGGGATCATGCACAGAATATTTAAGTGTACTTGTGTTGGTGCCTAGGTCATTTCATAAGAATACCACTAGTAACTGGAATTATGACAGTGCTGCAAACAGAGTGAACCCTTAATTTATAAGTGCTTACGTATTGGTGGAGTGATAGGAGAAGTAGATAGTGGTAAAGAAGTGATTAAAGAAGTGCATGGGACAGACTGGACGATTCCTACACTGCATGAGTACTAACTAGGTATTTAGAAGAGTGTATCAATAGTATGTAGCTAGTTAGAGGTCTGCTTGGATAGTGAACACAATATTATAGCTGTACTTGTGTTAGTAGCTAGGCCATTCCATAAGTTCATGACTAGTAACTAGAATAATTACAGTATTACAGAATGTATAGTGAATTTATAATTGTTTAGGTATCGGTGTAGTAATAGGATAAGTAGATAGTCCTGGAAGGGTGATAGGAGAAATGCATGGGACAGACAGGAGGATTCCTACACTGCATAGGTACTAACTGGGTATATAGAAGAGCGTATCAATAGTTTGTAGCTGGTTAGAGGTGTGCATAGTGTACAAAATATTGTACCTGCACTTGTGTTAGTGACTAGGCCATTCCTTAAGTATACAACTAATACCTGGAGTAATTTTAGTGTTGCAATGAAAGTGCGTGCTGAATTTATAAGTGCTTAGGTATTGGTGGAGTGATAGGATACGTAGATAGTGCTGGATGGGTGAATGGAGAAGTGCATGGGACAGACAGAAGGATTCCTAGACTGCATAGGTACTAACTGTGTATTTAGAAGAACGTATCAATAGTATGTCACTGGTTAGAGGTCTGCATGCATAGTGCACAAAATATTGTAGCTGTACTAGTATTGGTGTGTCTGTGGTTTTGAGAATGGTAGTCTGTATTTTATGGTATGAGGAGGTGTATCAGATGATCACGTTGATGATGTCATGAGTGATGTCATTTGAGCTGTCATCAGTGACGTCACTGACCATGTCATGAGTGATGTAATATGTGACTTCATCAGCAGTGCATTGCGGGTGCGTGAGTTATAGTTAGCTCAACTAAATATAACAGGCCAATTTCTCTGGTTTTATGAGTCAAATGTCCAACTAACTATAACATCCCTGAAACCTTTGTTTTTTTGTGACTTTCAAAGGTTTTTTAAATGCTAACTCCTAACTATAACATCTGTAAAACCTATGTTTTTTTCAGTGAAGATATATATATATATTCACTGAAAAAACCATAGGTTTCACACCAGTTATAGTTAGCTGGACATTTTACTCATACAAAACCATTGAAATTTCCCCGTTATAGTTAGTTGTACTCACTATAACTCGCGCGCCCGCAATCCACTGCTGATGATGTGACATATTACATCATTCATGACATGGTCAGTGACATCACTGATGACATCACAGATGACATCTCAAATGACATCACTGATGACATCACTGATGACATCATCCAGTGAATGTGGTTTGCTTTGATATTTAAATATGTATTATAAATATACTACTTTGCATTGAAGAATGAGTGGATATATAAATATAAATGTGTGGATGGTGGATTTAGTAGCGTGTCATTGATTGTTTCCTTGACTAATTTGTAGAGTCTCACTATATATAATGAGTAGTTATTAAACTGTGTGAAAGTCTTTATTGCTTTGTCTTAATTGCTCTGTTAAAGACTATATTTGTTATTGGTTTCTTAACTGAGTATTTGTATGGGTAAATGAATGTCTATGTGGTTTAGTAGGGGGGGTGTGATTGCCTATACATGTGTGAATAGTTCATTCAGTAGGTATATGAGGTTAAGACTACATGTTCTAACAGTTGTTTCAGTGAGTGTATATGTTTATGGGTGTGGTGGTGATGAAATATTTCTCCATTAAACTTGGGGAAAAAAAGGCAGTGTATGTGACAGCTATATCTAATTAAGTGTGCCTAAGACTTAGTGATTGTATGAGTCACTATATGGATAACTGTATACTTGTAATAGTGATTTTATAACACACTAAGTGTGAGTTACTATCTATATAAATAGATGAAGTGGTGTTTGTATAAATGTGTAGGTGAGTAAATGTAAGTATAATCAATTGTTTGCATAAGTCAGAAGGATGTAGTGTATACAATGTGCGCTGGTGTGTAATGTTGAAATAGGCGTATAAGTATATTTGATAGTGTTCTGTTGATTATACACTGCATATAACACTGAATCTATAGGTAAGTGATTAGATGTGTGTATAGTTTTATGAATAACTGAGTGGGTGTTTAGAAATTTCTATTGGTGTGTCAATGGTTTCAAATATGGCACTTTCTATTTTACAGTGAGTGATGAAAGATTATCCTAGTGTGTGATGAGGTGTATTTGATTGTCCCAAATAGGCTCTATGCTGTGCAATAAAGATCCAGGGTGTGCTGTTGAAATGAAAAAGGAATGTTATGTCTTGCATATATATATATATATATATATATATATATATATATATATATATATATATATATATATATATTCACTGAAAAAACCATAGGTTTCACACCAGTTATAGTTAGGAATTAGCATTTAAAAAACCTATTAAATTCACTGACAAAACCAGTTATAGTTAGCTGGAAATTTTACTGACATAAAACCATTGAAATTCCACGTTATAGTTAGTTGGACTCACTATAACTTGCGCGTGCAATGCACTGCTGATGACGTCACATATTACATCACTCATGACATGGTCAGTGACATCACTCATGACATCACTGATGACACCATCCAGTGAATATGTGTCTTTCTGAAAAATAAATATTAGTGAGTAATGTTTAAATATTTAAATATATATATTATTGTTTCACTTTGTGTATAAGTGGCTACATGTGTTGGTAAGTAGCTACATGCGTATGTATATGGGTTATTAGATGTTTCTCTTAGTATCAGTATGAGTGTCTATATGGTTTGGTGGGGGTATTACTTAGCACATAGATGCATGAGTGACTGACTCGCTGTTTGTATGTGTTTTGAAGACAGCATATGTGCAGGACTGTATGGATGGATGAGTGTGTATATGTGTTTGTTAGTGAGTGAATGACTGTCTCACTAGTGTCTTTATCAGTAACTACATATGTTTTAATCTAGTATATGTGAATATTGATGTATATAAGTGAGTATATGTGAGAGTAAGAGATTGTAAGAGTTCCTGTTTAAATAAGTATGTGTTTCTATAAGTGATTGTTTAAGAGAATAAATATGTGTAATTTTCAATACAAGTAAGGTGGAAGTGTGTGTATAACTCTATATTCAAATAAATGGATGTTCAATAGTTTATTTGCACGTGTGAGTATGTGTGTGAGTAACTTTTGGATGACTGTCGGTGTGTAACAGGATGTATAGGTGTATCACTTCATATGATAAGTGAGTATATGTATGAGTGACTATATAGAACTGTTGGTGAATGACTGGATGTGCATATAGATGGTGGAATTACTGAATTGCTTGTTGCAACTGATATGGGTATCTCCATTTTTTTTAAATTTCAGTTTCTATTTTTGAATATGTGTTTCAAGGGTTACATTACAGTGAAAGGAGGTCTGTCACTATGTCACAAGGATGGTGTCATCAGTGATGTCATGAGTGATGTCACTGACCATGTCATGAGTGATGTAATATGTGACGTCATCAGCAGTGCATTGCACGCGCAAGTTATAGTGAGTCCAACTAACTATAACGTGGAATTTCAATGGTTTTATGTCAGTAAAATTTCCAGCTAACTATAACTGGTTTTGTCAGTGAATTTAATAGGTTTTTTAAATGCTAATTCCTAACTATAACTGGTGTGAAACCTATGGTTTTTTCAGTGAATTTCAAAGGTTTTTTAAATGCTAATTCCTAACTATAACTGGTGTGAAACCTGTGGTTTTTTCAGTGAATTTCAAAGGTTTTTTTAATGCTAATTCCTAACTATATAAGACCTGAAAGCCCACCAGGAATCTCCAGTATGCGCCAGGGGACTGCATTGCAGAGAGGTGTAATGAAGCCACAACCCTTTTTACACCTCTCTGCAACGCAGCCCCCGTGCATGTTTGAAGAGGGGAAACTAATTCCCCTTGCATACTGGGGGCCCCTGGGGGCCTATTAGCCCACCTGGAACCTCCAGTATGCGCCTGGGGCTGCATTGCAGAGGTGTAATGAGACTATGCCCCTTGTTACACCTCTCTGCAACGCAGCCCACTGCCGCGTTTGCAGAGGGGGAACTAATTCCCCTTGCATACTGGGGGTCCCTGGGGTCAACTAGTCCACCAGGAGCCTCCAGTATGCACGAGGGAGCTGCATTGCAGAGAAGTGTAATGAGGCCACACCCTTGTTACACCTCTCTGCAATGCAGGCCACTGGCGCCTTTGCAGAGGGGGGACTAATTCCCCTTGCATACTGGGGGTCCCTGGATCATATCTGCCCAAACACCGATATTCCGAACGATTGTAAATGACTTTTCTTGAGAAACATTTGGATTTGGATTATCATGTCCTATACTTTGGAATTTTTGAAAGACTGACTTTGAGGATGCTATAAATTACTCAAGTCTGCCCGAATTGTGTGGGTAAAATTGATACCTAGTCACTTTTAATAAGAATATACTTATGTCTCGTCTAACATTTGGAAGAAATATCTAGTTATATGACAACGGGATACCGACATAACTTGAAGGAAATAAGAACGCCCTGAAGAAGTTCTGTTGTACAGAACGAAACGTTTCGGCTGGCTGTGGTACATAAACTTAAGGAAAATAAAAGCATTTGAATATACACCAAGATTCAGCGCTTCAATAAGTACTCTAAGTGATATGATTTGATTGGACTCATTGTGAAAGTGGTGCTGTGCCAAACTTTGGAATATTCTCCACTACTCTCTACTACTTACTCTCTCCCACTCTCTACTACTCACTCTCTACTGCTCTCTACTACTCACTCTACTACTTACTCTCTACTACTCTCTACTACTCAGTCTCTACTACTCACTCTCTACTACTCTCTACTACTCACTCTACTATTCACTCTACTACTCTCTACTACTCACTCTGCTACTCTCTCTACTGCTCTCTACTACTCTCTACTACTCACTCTCTACTCTCTATTACTCACTCTCTACTCTCTACCTCTCTACCTCTCTACCTCTACACCTCTACCTCTCTACCTCTCTCTACACGCACACATATAGACATATATGCATATATATATGTGCATATGCATTTATATATATGTATGTGTATATATAAAAAAAACAACTAAACATTTTTTTTTCTAATCAGCTACTTTTAAAACTGTCATTCTTTTTCCCCATGGTACACTCCCCGGTACGCTTACCGGTGCGCGTACCGGGCGCTCACCCCGCGAAAATCAAAAAAAAATTTTTATTTTTTTTTTGCCCCGTGGGGCCCTTTTATGGCCCCCACATCAAACCTAGGGGGTCAAGGGGGGTCTACTCTGCCCCCTTATGGTCATTTCCCCCTTTGTTTTGGCCACCTCTTGTGTCTCGATCCTACCGAGACACAAGATGGCGGCCGCTCCGGACTGTTTAGAATGTTTACAGACACCCCAGAGCCAATCAGCTTTCTCCGCGCAAGTCGCGTGACGCGCCCGGTGCGCGTACCGGTGCGCTTACCGGAGCGCTGCTATAGATATATATATTTTTTTGAACCTTAATTACTCAAAATCCACTGGAGCACATATCTTGAGACATAGCAAAGGCACATCGGGCTACCAGTCCCTACAATTTTGCCAAGTTTGGTGGAAATCCATTCAGCCGTTCGGGCTAAAAGTGAAATCGACCGCCCTATGGAAATTAACATGGGGAAAACGCGTTTTGGGACCCCCCTTTTATCTCGGCCCCCGCTTGACGAATCCCCCCCAAACTTTCAGGGAAGGACCGGACCGCCATGAGACCATTTTCCTGAAAATTTCAGGCAGATTCGTCAACCGGCGCCAAAGTTATTCAAAATAGAATGTTGAGATTTAACATTGAAAATTATCCTAACTATAACTACCTACTGGCGACCGCCAGTAGGTAATATATATATATATATATATATATATATATATATATATATATATATATATATATATATATATATATATATATATATATATATATATATATATATATATATATATATATATATATATATATTACCTACTGGCGGTCGCCAGTAGGTATATATAGTTAGGATTTTTTCCCTATGGGATTTTTGAAAATTCTATGTCTAATAACTTTGGTTTTTGTGGACGGAATTGGCTGAAATATTCAGGAAAATGGCACATTTTGTTTCTGAGCAGCCCCTGAAAATTTGGGGGGTGTTCGTCAAGGGGGGGCCGAGAAAAAAGGGGGGTCCCAAAACGCGTTTTTCCCATGTTAATTTCCATAGGGCGGTTGGCCTCACTTTTAGCCCGAACGGCTGAATGGATTTGCAAGAAACTTGGCAAAATTATAGGGACTGTTAGCCCGATGTGCCTTTGCTAGGTCTCAATATATGTGCTCCAGTGGATTTTGAGAAATTAACGTTCAAAAAAAGATATATATCTGTAACAGCGCTCCGGGCAGCGCTCCGGTTCGCGTACTTGACGCGAAACGGAACTTCGCGAAGCGAAGCTGATTGGCTCTTCGGTGTCTGTCAACATTCTAAACAGTCCGGAGCGGCCGCCATCTTGTCTCTCGGTAGGATCGAGAGACAAGAGGAGGTCAAAACAAAGGGGGAAATTACCATAAGGGGGCATAGTAGATCCTCGTTGACCCCCTAGGTTTTATGTGGAGGTTTTAAAAGGGCCCAGCAGGGCAAAAAAAAAAATTTTTTTTTTTGCGTGGGGAGCAGCCGGTTCGCGAACCGGAAAGCGTTCTGGGCAGCGTACTATAAGGAAAAAAGAATGATAGACTTTTCAAATACTGTATGTTAATTGATTGTTGGTTTTGTTGATTATTTTTTTAATTTCTTTATTTTTTAAGCTTTTTTTTTATTGTGTTTGTGTTTCATAATTTATTAAACTTTCTAACATTTCATTGTCAGAAATGTCATTATTTTCATAGAAAATACTTTGTAGTCTCTGAGGTTGTAAAATGTCCTCATTTTTAAGGAGGTCATCTACTGCTTGAACACATTGCAGTAGATCTTGGTCCCAAGTTTCATCCATAAAATCAATCTCATTTTGATCAATGATTTCTTGGCTGGTCCCTTGCTGGACAATTGGAAATTCAACTTTCTGTTCACCTTCCATTTTGCCTGAAATTTGGATAAAAAAATATATATATTAGTAGAGATAGGGCACTGTTGGGATTAATTTTAGATAGGTAGTTTTTATCAGTGAATTTATCTTTTGCCAGTGTATAGTATCAGAGTGGAAGTAGGAATATAAAAAAGTGTATGTGATTTAACGTAAGTAAATTCATAATTATACAAGAGAAGCCTAACTCCATCCATAACTATTACAGAGAAGTCTATCCAAATCTATAACTACTACAGAGGGATAGTATATAACTATCAGAAAAAGTTTACCATATTAATTTATAGTGCACAATATACTTCAGTTTTAAAAATAATAACTTACCTTTACAAACAAGTTGAAGTGTTTAGTGATATTTCAATTGAAATGTACAACAAGAAGTAGCAGTCAAAATTGCTGTGTTTCCTTCTCTTCCTTTATATATATTCAGGTATATAACCAATCAAATGTCAGGTAATAAAAGTAGAAAATGAAAGGAAAATTTTCATTGGTTGTCAATTCCAACACTTCAGATGTGTTTTGTGAAGTAATTTACCTCACGGTATTTAGAGAGGTCTACAGGCTAAATGGCTAAATGGAATTTCAATCAAATTTGTGAAAATGAAAGGGATTGTTTTGTAGTATGAGCTAATCTATATTTGGTGAGAGTGTCTCTAGTCGTTTTTCTGTAAATTACTTTCCCACCTTTTTTTTGGACCGCATCCCGGGAAGCGGTCCGGTTCGCGAACCAGCAGCGTTACGGGAGTCCACCATTTTGTGTTTCGGTCGAATTAAGATACAAGATGGAGGGCAAATAATGTTCAGAATGGGTAGAAGGGGGCACGGTACAAGTATCTTGACCCCCTAGGTTTTCTGAGGGTGGCTGAGGAGGCCCATATGGGGGGGAAAAAACATTTTTTTTAGAAATTTTGCGCAGTTAGCTTCCGGTTCGCGTACCGGGTAGCGCCCCGTGGAGTGTACTTTTTGAAAATTAGAGAAAAAAGTTAGAGTAAAATAATAATTGTGAGTGATCAGATGTAGGGTAGCTCTGAGAAGAGCTTTTGGGTTTATGGTACATTTTGGTACTTATAAGTAGGTACCAATGCACAGTCTTAAATTCAAAATGAAAATTCTGTTGCCTTCATCTGAGAAGTGAACTCCATCTCCTCTGTAGATATCTTGCATGCAGTAACGCAAGTTATTGTTGTACATGGAGCCCATTCCATGGTCTCTCATGTAAGCTGAAACAGATTTGTTTACATGCTTCCTCGACTTCTCAATTTGTGGACAAAATTGGTTGGACCACATCCATTTCTGTCTTTGGCATATATTTGAATATACCAAGGCAGTTTGAGGAAAAAGTGCCATTAATTGCTCAAAGGTGTCCTTTAAGAGCATTTCCAGACCTACCCCAGTCAAAGTGCCCAAATCATTACCTCCACAGTGCACAATTAACAGGTCAGGTTTTGGCAAATGCATAAAGGTTTTCACCAATGGTATCAATTGGTGACATTTTAATCCTCTTTGGCCCAACCACTTAATTTCCACATCTTGTAAATTGAGGTTAGGTAAATTTCTGTTCTCAGCATACCTTTGAGCCCAGTAGATGTAACTATGTCCAACAATCCAGACATAAAACATGGTGGGAGATGGTTGTGCTGCAGTCAGATGAAGTGTGGTAATGAAAGGGCAGTTGAAACAGTAGGAGTTTGTAAAGAAAAAAAACTGTGGATTTCCAGTGCTAATGATTCATTAGCAGTGATTGGTGCATTTCCATTTCTGAAAACAGAAAGTTAGGGTGCATGGATGTGTTCTTTGAAAGATGTAATTTGAATGGTCAAGGAAAAAACATTTAATGAAAGATTGCACTGGATACGCAGGTGCACTGAGAGTTCAGAGTTCAATTGAAACATTGTTGTGTGAACTTGCAAACATGAGAGGTCTTTCAGGAGGTGGTTGCTAAGCAAAAAAGGCAGAGAGGGCAGAGGGGGGAAGGGTTTTGATTTGAAAAAAGTGAGGAAAGAGTTTTGATTGGCTAACATGAGAAATATGTGTAATGAATATCAGCATTTCTGTGCTTTCTATAGCTGCAGCCTCTGGAGTGCATCCTCTTTGTTCTGCTGAAGACAATTTGGAGTATTTCTGAGACTGTTTTGAAAATCAAAAAGTATTTGCTAAGGTGAGAAAAGATTTATTTAATTTAGATAGAGAATAGTATGATTTAAGGAGAAAATGATGAAGAAAGCTGTGTTTTTAAAATGTTGCTTTGTCTCAAGTGATATACAAATAGTTTTTGTTTCTTTGACACATTGTAATTGCATATTCTGTGTAGAAATCTTGCATGCAGTAACATAAGTTAATTTTGTACATGGAGCCCATTCCATGGTCTCTCATGTAAGATGAAACAGATATGTTGTGTTTAAAAACGATTTTTGAAAACAATTACATTTCTGGATATGTTCTGCTAGAGCTTCATAGGTTGTTTGGGCCATATTTATAAGGCATTTGAGTGTCTATGATGTTATTGTTCCCATTTTAATTGAAGAGTTTTCTCCATGGGGCAAGTTTCTTGTAAATATGCTCCAGCCTGTGCTTTGCAAATGTAGTTTTTGATTATGGGAGTTACATAGCCATGTTAAAAATGACCCAAAAAATGGTGCAAGGGCAATCAAAAAAACGCTTTCATGTGTCTTAAGGACATTTTTAGTCATTTCCTCTTGAATGTAGGTATACCATTGACTTATATGTTGTGTTCAAAAACGTTTTTTGAAATCAATTACATTTCTGGATATGTACTGCTAGAGCTTCATAGGTTGTTTGGAGCATATTTATAAGGCATTTGAGTGTCTATGGTGTTATTTTTACCATTTTATTTGAAGAGCTTTCTCCATGGGGCAAGTTTCTTGTAAATACGCTCCCACCTGTGCTTGGCAAATTTAGTTTTTGATTATGGGAGTTACATAGTCATGTTAAAAATGACCCAAAGGGGGCGTGGCCAAGATGGCGTCGGAGTAGGACGCTTCTTCGAGCCTCTCCGACGCCAGACCAACATAGCACCGGATAGCGGGGTCCCGGGGGTGCT
Source organism: Lissotriton vulgaris (assembly GCF_964263255.1). NCBI lineage: Eukaryota > Metazoa > Chordata > Amphibia > Caudata > Salamandridae > Lissotriton > Lissotriton vulgaris. The sequence continues at coordinate 712,021,148 of NC_141697.1, read as the reverse complement.
GCCCGGAGTTTCATCGACGGCGGAGACCGCAGATGTATGGCGGAGTGCTCCGGTGCCGTCAGCGAGGAGATCCGGAGCCTGTAGCGGCCGGTGCAGGGGAGCCGAGTCGCGGCCTGCGCAGCAGCGGACTTGCGTAGCAGAGGAGCCGGACCGGGACGGGGTGACCTCCGGTCTCGGAAGACATCGCAAGTGCCTGGTGTCCGCGCATCGCGCCCAGCAGAGTGCAGGCTTCGTCGGCGGTACGGCTGCCACCGGGAGTGCTCGAGGGGAGGCATCAGCGGCACAGGTCAGGAAAGGTTGGGAGCCCCGGACCCGGCCGGAGTGGAGCCGGGCAGTGGCCTTGGCGGCGGAAGTCTTGGTTGGCTGGAGCCGGGCCCGGACTGGAGGGCGACCGGCCGGCGAGGAGTGACGGCTGGAACGCCTGGCCTGCGGTAAAGCAGTCCGCGGGGCAGATCGGGAGCCGGAACCCGGCCGAGACAGCTGGGTGTGACGGAGCACACGTGGACCGGGCCCAGGTGGACCATCTTGGCTGGGAGCCCGTGGGGTCACTGTTCTCGCGCTGCTAGAACGGATGGAGTGAGAGCGGACCCTGCAGTAGCTGTAGAGCGGGTCGCTGCCTGTGCTGGCCTGTCCTGGGGGCGGGCCTGCCCTAGACTTTGCTACCGAAGTGGCTTACGGCTCCCAGGGGACTTTGTTGGCTACCCTGCTCTCTGGAACCGGACATTGGCACCTATGAGGCAGTGGATTGGCACAAGGGAGGTACAGAGGCTGGGTTGAGTGAGCTGGGCGCTGCCGCTGCTGGAGAGAGGGGCACGACCGCCGGTTGCGCCTGTGGCGCCATTTTGGAGGGGCCTTCTTCGTGGAGCTCGGCGGCCCGGTCCTGCTTGCCCCTGGAATTGGCTGATGGTGGTGGCCCTGGCCTGAGGCGCTCGAGCACACCCTGCGAGCTGGACACTGACTTTGTGGGGGAACCCTACCGGCCCTTCTGTGCACCTGGGTGGAGAGCGGTCCTTGGGTGCTCGCTGCGCGGACCGACCCATGGTCGCAGTGGGCGGATGTGGCCGAGGCCTTGCTGACGGGACGCACCGGAGAGGAAAGTCGCCTGCCTGAGAACTGTCCCCCGGCTGGGGCCACCCGGAGATAGTGGCCGCTTGCTCGAGGGAGCACATTGGACGGGCCGAGCGACAGGGCCGCTTTACTGCCAGGGACAAGCGGACTCGGAGGGCAACCCAGTGGCGCCATTTTGGGGAGACCCTGGAGGACACTCAGCACTACACTTTCTCGGCTGCCTCCTGGCTGGGAGGAGCGCGACGCACCCTCGCCGCACCTTTACCTGGCTGCCCCGTGGTGGTGACTGTCTCGCCCAGTTCTTAGCAGGGGGGCCGCCGCTGGAGAACACTGAGACCGGATTGGGGAGTACCGGGTTACCTAGCCACCCGGGTGACGGTCTCCTCACGCGGAGGCACACGAGGCTTTCTTTCGGAAGGGCCTTATATAGCTCCCTAGGTGTGCACGAGGCTCTGTTGCTGAAGGGCATTGCGTAGTGGCCTGTGGAGGGCCGATTCTGATCCTGGATTTTGGCGAGAGCGCGGACGGGGGGGTGCCGGGATCTCTCCATCAGACACCAGCATCGAGGTGAGGATCTTGACGGCCGCTCCCTGCTATCTGGACTGGAGAGGACTCCCGGTGCCCGCGGCGCTAGTTGATCGGAGGAAGCTCTTGGAGGAGTGACGCGGCACTGCTGACGGGGTGTCCCGTACCCGAAGGTCGCTGTCCTGCCCTTCATCCCCCCGGCTACGACCACCTGGGGCCTGGGGATAGAAGTGCGGCGGCAACCCGCAGCCATGTCCAATTCGCAGCGCAAGGGGGGGAGGACGGTGAAGGACGCGGCCCCCAAGTCTTCGCAGCAGCCGGCGTCGCCTGGAGCCAGCGGATCCTCCAGACAGTCAGATGATGAGGCGCCTGCCACTAAAGCCTTCATGAAGGAGCTTTTCGCAACTATAAAAGAGGACATCTCCGAACTCAAGATACAGTTGGCATCGGACCTCCGGGAGGTGCGGAGGGACGTAGATGGGATTGGCGAAAGGGTGGCGACGCTGGAGGACCATGACCTTAGCTTGGCAAATGACGTGCACCAGCTCCAACAGGACATCATACGGCTCACGGAGCAGAATCTGGATTTGCAAACCCACGCAGAAGACTTGGAGAATCGCTCCAGGAGAAATAACATTCGCATCAAGGCGGTACCGTGGGATGGTGAATCGGGTGACCTGCGGGGTTACGTCCAAGCCTTGTTTCTTCAGATCCTGGAGGATGTGGAGCTGCGGGACATCCAGATGGACAGAGTGCATAGAGTGGGGCTGCCTAGAAGGGGGGGGGGCCCGCCACCTGATATCCTCGTCTGTGTGCACGACTTTCAGGTCAAGGAAAGGATTTTGAGGAAAGCTAGAACCATCACCTCCTTGCAATTTAGGGGGCATCACCCCCAGCTTTACCAGGACCTGGCGGCGACGACCTTGCAGAAACGGAGGGACTTCCGGCCTGTCACCACCTTCCTCCGGGAGCGCGGGATATCCTACTCCTGGGGTCACCCTTTCCGTATTATCTTTCGCTGGGAGAACAGGCTACGGCAGATCAATTCCCTGCGGGAGGCGAGGGATCTCCTGGGCATCGAGGAGGAGGAACCGTCTCGGGAGGCTCGTAGCTCACCATTCCGGCGGAGGCGGCGTTCTTCTTCCTGGCACAGGGTGGGCCCGTCCCCAGAGCGACAACGACCGGACCCAGCGACTAGAGAGCAGGAAAGAGGGGCCGCTGTGGCTTCGGTGGCCTCTGCCACCATGACGGACTCCCAGTTGGGCTCTGGAGCAGCATGACCCCGACATCATGGCGAGGCGTCGGAGGGGCTCTTGGCCTGAGGTCCCCGGGGTATACTGGTACTTTTGGAGAAGACACCCCGGGCCTTGGACCTGGGGGTCACCATGTTGACGCCCCTGCCCCGTTTCCAGTCCAGTGGGGGACTCCCGAGCCTTGCCCTGCTGGAACTGAAGACTGCGAGATTCAGGTTCAGTGCCTTGCACTGCATTTTGTTGTTTCTTGTTCCTAGTGGGCTTGTTTTTGGGGAGGGTGGGGGGGAGAATGGGGATGGGGAGGGACGTTGGGAGGGGTGGGACTTGGGGTTGGGAGTTGTGTGGGAAGGGAGTACCGGTGGTGGTGACGCGGATGAGTTGTGGTGGGTGATGTGTGCTTGTGTAATGGAAAGGGTGGTATCCCTGTGGTGGGGGTGGCGTGTGATGGGCTTGCAGTTGCCTTACATCTGGGCTTGCGGAGCTGGGGGAGGTGTCTGGAGATTCCTTTCTGAGTTGCTTGTGGTCGAGGGGCCTTCCGACGAGGGAGGGGGACCTGACGAGGTGTCCATAGCTGGTTCCAGTTTTATGCTTTATTATGCCTGTTAGCGTAGGGACTTGGAACGTTAAGGGGTTGAACTCACCACAAAAGCGGCAGAAGGTGTGGAAGTACATAACTGATCACCAATTAGATGTTGTGGGGCTCCAAGAGACTCACCTAGCGCGCAGGGATGAGCTGCGCCTTAAGCATAAGGCTTATCCTCTAATATACAGATCATCTGCATCCACGAAGCATCGAGGGGTTGCTCTCCTCTTCCGCGCTGCGCTGCACTTTCAACCTGTAGAGATACGCACTGACAAGGATGGTCGTTGGCTGATGGTGAAGGGGCTGGTGCAGGGGAGGATGTGTACTTTTGTTGTGGCGTATCTTCCCAATGCCGGTCAGAACAAGTTCCTGCAGGGCTTGCTGCAAAGGGTGGGTGATTTTGTTGATGGGCACTTGTTTCTCATGGGTGACTTTAATCTAGTATGGGATGGGTCGATGGATTGCTCCGGCACTCACAGGACAGGTACTGGTGTGTTCTCTACCGTGTCACAACAGATGGTGGGGGAGATGGGGATGGTGGATGGGTGGCGCTTCTTCCATCCTGCCTCACGGGACTACACATTTTTTTCTCATGTACACCACTCATACTCACGACTGGACTATATATTTCTCAGCCAGGCTCTTAGAGGAGATGTCCTTGACTCTGCCATTTTGCCTCTTTCAGTTTCTGACCACAGCTTGCTGGTGCTTACTTTGCGTTGGTCTTCGACCAGCGTCGGGCAGCGGAAATGGTACTTCCCGGCTTCGGTGGTCCGGGACGATACCTCTAACAGGGCGTTACGGGTAGCTATCAGGGAGTTCTTTGAACTCAACCCAGCGTCGGATACCTCAGTACCCAATACCTGGGACGCCTTTAAGGCGTCCATCAGAGGCACGTGCTTGGGCCTCAATGCGCAACTCAATCGGTCGCGACGCAAGGAAAGGGAAGACCTGGAGGCTGAGCTGACCTCCCTCGAGCAGGCGCATAAACTCAACCCATCGAGGGTGACCCTTCGGCCACTGACGGCGATACGGGGGAAATTGAGAGCACATTACAATAACAGGGCTGAATTCACCCTGTTGAGGTTGGGTCGCCAATCCTACGCCTGTGGGAACAAGGTGGGAAGACACCTGGCCCGCCAACTGCGCGATAAGAGAGAGCGCGAATATATCGGCGGGATCTGCGACGCGGCGGGAGAGTTGCAACACCGGGATGAAACGAAAGCGGCCATTTTTGGCCGCTTTTACTCGGACCTCTACGCGGGGGACGGGTTAGAGGCGGAAGCCCAAAGGGAGTATCTGGAACGACTGCCCCTTCCACAGATATCAAAGGAATGGAATGAGCTGTTAGGAGCCCCAATTACCAGGGAGGAAGTACTCGATGCCATTAAGAATTTGAAACTTCACAAGGCTCCTGGGCCGGACGGCTATACCGCCACTTTTTATAAATCGTACGCTTCCGACCTTTGTGACTTTTTGGTGACCCTCTTTAACGATATGGCCGTATCCGGCTCTTCTGCTGGCTCTTTGGCAGAAGCGGTGATCACAGTTCTGCCTAAACCAGGGAAGGACCCCACCCAGTGTGCTTCCTTCCGCCCGATAGCGCTTCTTAATATAGATGCCAAACTTTACTCGGCGATCCTGGCGCGTCGGTTACAGGACCTAATGCCGGCAATCATACACCCGGATCAATCCGGGTTCATCAAAGGGCGCCAGACTCACGACAATACGCGAAGGGTGGTGCACCTCATCGAAAAGGCCGACAGATTTCATATTCCCGCGGTCCTTGTGGGGCTAGACGCCGAGAAGGCCTTCGATAGAGTGGATTGGGGCTTCTTGTTCAATACGATGACGGCCTTTGGCTTCTCGGCGACCTTCATTAACATGGTGAGGGCTAATTTCTGCTGCCCCCGATCAAGGGTCGCGGTGAATGGCCACTTATCGGCGTTCTTTCCGCACTCACGCGGCACTAGACAGGGGTGCCCTCTGTCCCCCCTCCTGTTCGCGCTAAGCATCGAACCCTTGGCGGTGGCGGTGCGGGAACACGAGGGGATCCGAGGTCTGCCATTCACGGGGGAGCAACATAAGATCTCGCTCTTCGCGGACGATATTTTGTTCTCTATAGCAGACCCGGAGCGCTCACTGCCATGTGTTAGGGAGGTCCTCCTGGAATATGAGGAGGTGGCCGGCTTCAAGGTCAACTACAGCAAGTCGTATATCCTGAACCTTACTCTCTCGCAGACCGAGGCGGCGCGTGTGCGGCCATTGACACCGCTGGCTTGGGCCGCCGGATCGATCATCTACTTGGGGGTCCATCTGACTCCGACAGTGGGTGGACTGTTCTCGGCTAACTTCCCACCCCTACTGGCGAAATCCCGGGCGGAATTGGATAGGTGGAAACCTAAATTTTTGTCCTGGCTGGGCAGAATCCATGCCATAAAGATGGTTCTTCTCCCCAAATACTTATATCTGTTCCAGGCACTGCCTATCCCCTTAGATAGCGATTTTTTTCGGCGGCTCAAAACTCAGATGCTGCGTTTCGTGTGGCAGGGGGGCCAGGCGCGTCTCTCTTTTTCGGTCTTGCGTCGGCCGAGGTCCGAGGGTGGGGTTGGCCTTCCTGACTTGCAGCTTTATTACAAAGCAGCTCAGCTCAGAGTGTTGGTGGAGTGGTCGCAGCAAACATCCGAGAAGCATTGGCTGCATATGGAACGGAGCGTGGCAGGCAGGTCGATCTGGGACCTGGCCTGGAAACCAAAAAAGGACCGCCCCCTCAACGCGTATATTAGTACTCCTACGAGTACGACACTGAAGGTTTGGGACACGCTCGCCGCGGACGACCGCTGGACCACATTCCCCTCGCCCTTCACGCCCTTGCACTTCAACCCGGCCTTTCCACCGGCGCTGCGGGAGGGGCCATTTGACGTGTGGCGGGAGGGGGGTTGCAGGGCCTTGACTCATTTGTTTCATGGCCAGGACACTCTCACCTTTGCTAATTGTATGAGGGACTATGGAGTCCCCCGATCCGAGCACTTTCGGCATGTTCAGCTGCTTCACTGGGCCACGTCGCCTGGGGTGGTAGAGGCGGCTACGCGACCACCGACGCCTTTTGAGGCCTTCATACTCCGGACGTCTGCCATGAAGGGGGCCATCTCCTTCCTGTATCAGCTTCTGCTCAAATCGACTATAGCTCCTCGACCTCGCTACATGGGGCAATGGGAGGAGATGTTGGGGAGGGAGGTGTCGGATGTGGAGTGGTCGGCGCTTTGGCGGGACTTGGCGACCTTTAACCATTCACTGCATCTGAGGGAGGCTCATCTCAAGACAGTCGTGCAGTGGTATATGTGCCCGACCAGGCTACACCGCATTTACCCGACCACCTCTGATAAGTGCTGGAGGGGCTGCGGGTTCCTAGGGGACTTCCGCCACATCTGGTGGGACTGCCCGGTGATACGGCCGTATTGGGAGGAGATTCTCTCACACATCAGAGACATCCTTACTTACCCCATTGAGGATTCCATGGCATATGTCCTGTTGGGGCTGCGGGAACCTGGACTTGAATACCAGACCAGGGCAGATAAAAAGATCTTGTGGCTCTGCCTCGGGGCAGCTAAGCTCACGTTGGCCGCTGCCTGGAAACAGAAGGAGGCACCGGCGATCTCTTTGTGGCACGCGCGACTCTGGAGGCTGCTCGGCTTGGAAAGAGTGGCGGACATCTTCCTTGGCCAATTCAAGAACTTCAAGCACCAATGGGGTCCATTGGTAACTTTCCTCTCTAAGGGGTTACCTTCGGCTGTATGCCCTACATCCTTACGGTCACTACATCTCTTTCAAGTTTAGTATGGTTGCGGTATGAATGTAGGTATGAATGGCGTCACCACCTGGGGGGGGAAGGGGAGGGGAGGGGAGGGGAGTTTAACATGTTGATTTTCGGGCTGTGGAGGCGTTAATATTCGGATGCATGGCCTGACTACCCAGATATGCAAATTCGAGGACCGACCAGTTACTGTACTGTCTATCTGCATTGCACTGGTCCAATTGACAGGCTTCCCGGGACTTTTTGTGCTTCCACATTAGCGCCATGGTTCTTCGCCCTCGGAGTGGGTATGCTTATGTTCTCTTGGGACACTATTGATATGTGGCTTTTGATTTGGCGCCTGTGTGGGGTACTGTGCTGCGCTTCCGCAGCCCCATGTTTGTTTTTCTCTGTAACTCAAAATAAAAATTTTATAAAAAAAAAAAATGACCCAAAAATGGTGCAAGGGCAATCAAAAAAAACACTTTTATGTGTTTTAAGGACATTTTCAGTCATTTCCTCTTGAATGTAGGTATACAATTGATTTATATGTTGTGTTTAAAAACGTTTTTTGAAATCAATTACATTTCTGGATATGTACTGCTAGAGTTTCATAGGTTGTTTGGAGCATATTTATAAGGCATTTGAGTGCCTATGATGTTATTTTTCCCATTTTAATTGAAGAGCTTTCTCCATGGCGCAACTTTCTTGTAAATACGCTCCCACCTGTGCTTGGCAAATTTAGATTTTGATTATGGGAGTTACATAGCCATTTTAAAAATGACCCAAAAATGGTGCAAGGGCAATCAAAAAATGCTTTCATGTGTCTTAAGGACATTTTAAGTCAATGAGGGAACACAGGTGATGTAATTCTGAAAAAAGGAAAAAAACTCCACATTTTTCGATTACATTAGTAGTGTTTCCTAAGTTTATGAATGACATTGTGCAGATGAAGTTTAGGTCTGACCACAGATTCAAAAGAGGTCTGCCCTTTGTTCAAGAGTGAAGTGGACATGACTTACTTCATTGGTAGGCCTTCACATGTATTATCTCCTTTGTATTCCTTAAAAAGCGAAAAACTCATCTGCAACCGTGAGTAGGCCTCACCTCAAACAAACCTCTGGATAGGCAACACCTTATCGTCATCCTGAATCAATCAATGGCAAATTTAGATTTTAATTATGGGAGTTACATAGCCTTATTAAAAATGACCTAAAAATGGTGCAAGGGCAATCAAAAAAAACGCTTTTATGTGTCTTAAGGACATTTTCAGTCATTTCCTCTTGAATGTAGGTATACAATTGATTTATATGTTGTGTTTAAAAACATTTTTTGAAATCAATTAAATTTCTGGATATGTACTGCTAGAGCTTCATAGGGTGTTTGGAGCATATTTATAAGGCATTTGAGTGCCTATGATGTTATTTTTCCCATTTTAATTGAAGAGCTTTCTCCATGGCGCAACTTTCTTGTAAATACGCTCCCACCTGTGCTTGGCAAATTTAGATTTTGATTATGGGAGTTACATAGCCATTTTAAAAATGACCCAAAAATGGTGCAAGGGCAATCAAAAAATGCTTTCATGTGTCTTAAGGACATTTTAAGTCAATGAGGGAACACAGGTGATGTAATTCTGAAAAAAGGAAAAAAACTCCACATTTTTCGATTACATTAGTAGTGTTTCCTAAGTTTATGAATGACATCGTGCAGATGAAGTTTAGGTCTGACCACAGATTCAAAAGAGGTCTGCCCTTTATTCAAGAGTGAAGTGGACATGACTTACTTCATTGGTAGGCCTTCACATGTATTATCTACTTTGTATTCCTTAACAAGCGAAAAACTCATCTGCAACCGTGAGTAGGCCTCAACTCAAACAAACCTCTGGATAGGCAACACCGTATCGTCATCCTGAATCAATCATTTAAAATGTTACAGAGAGATTTATGATAGGTGTATGCCTGTTTTGTACCACTGTGCGTCACTTTTGTGACGCAGTGGTGGTGCAAAAGATTTGCTATGTTAAATAATAAGTAGGGTGTTAAGTTTTTGATGACTGTTATTCATTTACGGTTTGGTAATAGTGGTTAATAACATTTTTTATTATATTTTTCCACAGATTCAACTGCAGATCATTTCAAAATTTGAAAATGCCAACTAAGAATCAAATTAGAAAGGCTAGGAAACGTCAAAGACAGCAGGTTCATCTATTATTGCAGCAGTCCTCTCCCAAAAAAACTTGTCAAATCACCAAGAAAGCTCCGGGTAAGACCACGAAATCATTCATAAGAAATATTTGTAGTAAAAAAAGTATTTCTAAAGAAAATGTTTCAGTCCAGAAAAAGAGAAGCAATTTAAATGGAAAGGAAAGACCAATCAAAAATCTTACTGCTAGAGCAAGAGATAACTCTGTGCATGATAGTAGAAGGAAACAACAGTTTAGGGACATTCGAAAACGAATGTTCCGCAACAGGATAATAGTTAATTTATTAAAAATTATCAAGAAAGGCCAACAGAAAGTGGCATTTTATAAGAAAAAGAAAAATGTAGAGAAAATTATTGATCATGCTTTCGAAAATAAGCGAAAGTTATTTATTTTGGTAATCAATAGAATTAGGACACTAAACAAGGTAATTTCTGATTTCAAATCAAATAGTAGATGGAAGAGAGTAGTTAATCGTAGTAACTTTTGTGAAGTTTTTTCCGGAGAATGGATGCATAGTTCAGGTTGTGAGGCATTTTTTAATGAGGAGAGTTATTTTCAGGATAATGAATTGGTGTTTGCAGTTGACACCAGTGGTCGAGCTTATGAAGTGAACGATGGTTGTCCAGTTGAAAAAGAAAAACTTGTGACAACAGAGATAGAAGAGGTGTTAGGTAATGAGGTTTTAGAAAGACGTCCTTAAGGTCCTGTGTACATTTGGAAGTGTAGTTCTATTTGCAGTGTGCGACAGGATTCCATCAATTTGCTTTGTGATTTTGTACGGACATTTAATAAGAAAAGTTTGAAGCAGAAAATGAAGTTGTTGCAAGAGTTAGATCCTTGCAGAGTGAGACAAGTGACAGGTTTGCGTGGTCATTCACTTGCTTGTCTTTCCAGGAGAGTATGCCAGAGTGCTTTTCATCATTTCAGGATGCTAGCAGTGCATCATAATAAAGTGAGGAAATTAGTCAGAATGTTGTATTATGCTAAGAGTCCAGCAATTATGCTTAAACAATTATGTGCTGCTCTTTTGCATGGTTCTGAAATAGATGTCAAGAAAATTTGTGAAGAAATTGAGTTTTGTTACTTTGGAAGTAAAGATGAGAATGTTCAAATTGACCCAGAAGTAGAGGGTAATGTTGAAGATAATGTACAGGTTTCCAGTACAGATAATTTTCAGAAGGAAATTGCCACGTTTCAGATGAAATCAAGTGAGAGGCCTAATTTCACTTGTGTGTGTTGTCGACGCACTTATTATAAGAATCAGATTAAGTTAGTGGATTTATATGCAAAAAGTGAAAGGGAAAATAATAGTGAATGGAAGGATTTTGCCACATACTTGATGGTAGAAAATTGTTTTGATTTGGGATCGGATCAACATGTGTGTACTTATTGTTGTAACAAATTAAACCAAAACCAGATGCCTGCTAGGGCGGTTTATAATAATCTGGAATTGGTTGAGATTGCTTCTGAATTGAAGGATTTAAATACTTATGAATCTATTTTGATTCAAAGTATCCATCCCTTTCAGGCTATTGTAAGAATGGAGCCAAAGACAGGGAAGTTGCATCCATCAGATTTACAGAGAGGATTAAAGGGAAGAGTTGTTTATTTGCCTCTAGATTTGAATAAAAACATTAACACAATTGGAGTAGAAAAAGTGGAAGAGGAACCTCTGGTTATCTTAGTTAATGGGGTTCCGACAAAGAATAAGAAAATATGGCAAGATTTAGTGGATGTTAGGAAAGTCAAAAAGGCAACATTGTATTTGAAGAAAAATAATAAGTACTATAAGAATGTATATGGTGCAGAAGAGGAAGTAAGTGATGAAGAGGATAGCGATTTGTGTGCTGGCCAAATTGAGAAAGTAGAGGCCTCAAAAAGTGAAGAAATATATGAACATTATAGTGTTCATCCTTTGCATTCCAAGGAAGTCATGGGGAATGCGATTGAGTTGTTTCAAATGAAACAAGCCAAAGGGAGTCCCATTAGTGTTTCGGAGGAAAGTTTGGAAGCACGGTGTTTCCCACAAGTATTTCCCACAGGTCAAGGAGGAAGATATAATGAGCGACCTCATCAAATTCCTGCTTCTGAATACCGGACTTTACGATTGTATGCAGAAGATCCTAGGTTTCGTCAATGCATTCCCTATTTGTTTCATCTCCTGTTTGAAAGCGATCTGTCAGGACTGTCATATGCAGTGAACCACATCTTGAAAAGTGGTATACAGATGCGAAACATCTCGGCAAGTGACTTTATGCATAAAGTCAATGTCCAAGACAGTATTTTGGATTCTCACCTAATTAATCTCATGGCGTGTCAGCGTGGTACTAATGAATAGAATACTGGTACCGTCGTCATGGTGATTTAAAATGTATGCTGAGGAACTTAGGAACTCCGACATGGTTCCTCACTCTGAGCTGTGCCGAGTATGGCTGGGAAGACTTACTTGAATTTCTACGAGAGGCAAATGGAAACATTGAAAACATCGAATTCAAGACACCCGGAGAACTGTGTTCTTTGGATCCAGTGAATGTATGCAGGTATTTCAATCATAGATTTGAAGCTATGATGTCTTTCATCACGAATAGGAAGAATCCACCTCTTGGAGAGGTGTTGGATTTTTTCTGGAGAAAGGAGTACCAAGCAAGAGGTGCTCCTCATATACATATGCTGCTGTGGATCAAGGATGCACCTAAATTTGGAACAGATCCGGATGACTTAGTGATGAATTTCATAGAACAGTATTCTACGTGTGCTGTTCCAAACGCAACGGAGAAGAAAAGCCTAAGAGAACAAGTTCTACGTTTCCAAAGCCATCGTTGTGGAAAGTACTGTCGTCGTAAATTCAGAAACAAGGACAAGTTCTACACCAAATGTCGTTTCAACTTTCCACGACCGGTGATTTCTAAAGGAAAAGTGAACAGTTTGATGTCTTCTCTGCGACATAATGTGACGAGGAAATCACCCAAAAATACATACAATTTGAAAAGGAACGAAGAGTCCAAGTACATTAACGACTACAACCCAGTGATTTTGTCCATGTGGAATGCTAACATGGATATACAGTTTGTGGCTGACAACTGTATGGCTGTGGCTCGGTATGTGACATCTTACATCACCAAAAAAGAAAAGACAGAATTGAAGGATATGTGGGAGGACATTTTCCATGAAAAGAGCCTCAGTAAGAAGTTGTACAGTTTCAGTCTGAAGATGTTGTCGCATCGAGAAATTGGAGCTTACGAATGTTCTGACCGGTTGTCTTCAGCAAGTCTTTATTCTAAATCCAGGAGTATCGTTTGGGCGAGTCTTGGTCTTGCTGCAACGCGTAATCGAGTTCTAAAACCTGTGCGGGAAATTGAGTATTTGGCGGAAAAGGAGCCAAACAGTACCGACATTTTGAAGACCAACATGTTGGATACATATTATCCAAATCGAAGCAGTCACCTCGAGAATGTTTGTTTGTATGAGGTTCTACAAAATTACATATTCAAGAGGAACATCAAAGAAGATATTGAGAAAGGAGTGTATGCTGTAATTGGAAGTGAGGGATGTCTGGTGAAGCAAAGAAAATGCCACTTGGTAAATCATCGAAAATTGAGTGGCGAATCTCCAGAAAAAAAGGAGTTTTTCTATTTAGCACTTTTGCAACTTTTCAAGCCTTGGCGTGCAGAAGAGGAACTGCTTGGAGATTTCCTCTGTTACAAAGACTCTTTCAATGCCGCCAAGGACACCATAGAATGTCCTGCTGTTCCCAAATATCAAGAAATGTTGACTTTGGAAATTGAGCAGGAAGCAACGATATTAGCCGAGATTGCCAGAGACAGTTCTCAGGACAGTCAGAGTTCTGTTTCATTGAGTCACGATCCACTAGGAGGACCTATTATCGAAAATGAAGCTGCCACTGCTATGAATGAAGTGGAAAGAGCCATGGCACATGCTCAGGAGGATGCGGTTAACTTAGAAGACTTGGAAAAACAACTCAACGTTGAGCAGAGGAAAATATATGACGAAGTTACCAAGCAAATTGATCATGGATTAAGTCATGAGAAGAAAGAGTGCTCATGTACGTCGTTGAAGCCTGTCCGACTGTACGTGAGTGGAGAAGCGGGAACTGGAAAAAGTTTCCTTATTAAAGCAATTTTTTGTTATTTGCAGGAAAGGACTGAGTCATCGCTGTCTTGTGTTGTTACCGCTCCTACTGGACTGGCAGCACATAACATTAAAGGTATTACTTTGCATCGTCTACTGATGCTGCCAGTGGAGCATGACAACAAATTACAATACCACAAGTTAACTGGGGATGCTTGTTGTGAAGTTTCAAGAGTCTTGAGGAAAATGAAACTTCTTATCATTGACGAAGTAAGCATGGTTTCCAATGTCATGCTTGCCTTTGTGCATTTGAGAATGCAAGAAGTTCTTAAAACTGAGTATGATGTGTTATTTGGTGGCAAACACATCATTGTTTTCGGAGATCTTCTACAGCTGACACCAGTAAAAAGACAACCTGTGTTCAAAATACTCACGCATGAAGATACCAGGAAGTGCCTAGGGAGCATTGGCAACGTCAATATATGGTTAAACTTCAATTATGCTGAACTGCATGAAAATATGCGTCAGGCGAAGGATGAAGATTACAAGAATATTCTACAAGATATTAGAATTGGAAAAGTGACCGAGCATGGAAAAGAAGCTTTAAATGCACGATTACTGTCAAATTTATATCCAGAACAAGACGTTGTGCCTGAGAATATTTTTCAGAAAATTACTGAGAAGAAATCCGGAATATGTTTGATGCCAACTCTTGCAGAATGTGCCATCTTCAACAACAAAATGTTGCATTTAGAAAAGCAAGAGATTGTGAAACTGGAAGCTATTGACAGAATAGAGCATATGGGATCAACAATTATTTTGTCTGAGAATTTGAAATCAAAATTGGATTCATTAGAGAAGACTATATCTAAAACAGCGGGTTTTGAAAAGACTTTGAATGTGTGTTTAAATTGCCGAATCATTTTGAGAAGGAATTTACATGTTGAAAGAGGTCTGGTAAATGGATCAATGGGTAATGTTGTTGATTTTGAGAAATACAGAAATAGAGATGGAATTGAATTTTTAAAAATTAAATTTGATGGTATTGAGGAAGTACAGCTAATTGGTCATTGTTCTGCTAGGTTTTTGCTTGTTAAAGACTAATATGTTTGCCGTAAACAGTTTCCTGTTTGCTTGGCATATGCGGTGACAATCCATAAATCGCAAGGTTTAAGTGTAGATAGTGCATTGGTGAATATTGGCATTTCTGTGTTCAAGGAAGGTATGGCATATGTGGCATTGTCACGAGTTAGATCTTTATCGGGATTGTACTTGATTGACTGTGATGTCACAAACATTTGTGCAGATCTAGATTGTGTTAAGGAATACAATAGGTTAAGAAGAGAGTATGCGCCACATTTGCCTCAATATCCTTTGTTTGAGAAACGTGTGGTAGGCCGGAAATGAAGAAATATCAGTAATAGTAGGGAGGTTGTAGTAAAAAGGCCAAAAGTCGATGAACCAAAAATTGTAAGTAGAAAGAAAACGGATTCTGTTGAAGATGTTGTCGGTTTTCAATTTGAAAACAGTTCTGGTGTCAACTGCTATGCAAATGTAGTGGTTAATGTTCTCTTTTCACTAGAGACTTTAAAAGAACAGATTGTGTTCAATTCGGAACAAAGTTTATGCTGTTTGTTGAATTCTGTGTTAGAGAAATGTAGCACTGATCGAACAAAAGTAGAAAGTGTGTCTGAAGTTCGTTATCTGTTAGACAAATGTTCAGGTCAAACAGACTTCTCTGAAAATAATCAGGAGGATTGTCAGGAGTTTTTAATGTATATGCTTGATGTATTGCAAGATGAGGGTGTAGATGTAGATCACCTGTTTGGGCTTTCTTATCAATGGCAGCATGACTGCGAGAACTGTGGGGTATCAAGTACATCTAGTGTAGACTCAGAAAGATTTATATATTTAACTTTGCCAGACAGTAAATCAGTGTCTTTTAATAAGCTAGTAAAAGCAGCTGATCACAACATGGAGTGTAGCCAATGTAAATCTGAAATGATGTCAACATTATTTATACGAAGATATGGCCAGTATGTCATTTTAATGTTCCAACGATGTAGGCCTGATGGAACAAAATTGACAACTTTAATAAAAAAATGTGTTGCTTCGCAGTTGTCAATATCAGGAAGGACTTTTGTAACTGTAGCAATAATCTATCATGACGGTCCTACAACAACATCAGGACATTACACAGGTTATTTAAAGTCTAGAAACGGCTGGTCATTCTGCAACGATTCTGTTGTAACTTTCAAAAAAAAATTGCCGTATGACCTTAAAAATTCTTACCTGGTGTTTTTAAAACCAAAATTTTAGGGAAAGAATCTCGGAATGTGCTCTGAGGAATTTCAAGAGGTTCATGGAGTAGAGGGAATGTAAGTCTGCAATGCTGTCTAGATTATTGGTCCAAAATTTTTATTATAATGTCATTTTAAAAATCCAACTATATAAACCTGATGCAAGTAAGTCTGCTTCATAGTAAGCAGTATCAGTGTCATAGGAAAAGTAGAACATGAGTGAGCAAGAAGGGTAAGATATTAGTTGTCCAGGATTGTGAAAGTAATCTTAAATGTTTTCTTTCTGAAAGTTGCGAAAATAGAAAATGACGAGATTTGATTACAAGAATTCCAAGAGTTGTAAATCGCTCCAACATGATTTGGCCATGTGGAAACATGTGGTAGAATGTGAGAAGTCTTTTATCGTATGTAACATATTTTTCAAAACGATGGAGGTTTTCTTTCAGAAAGTGGCGGGCTGAAAATATTAATAGCACAACAGAGTGTACGCTGTTCATAGGACATCCTTCGACGTTATGGAAAGTAAGTTAATTTTAAGGAGTTTTGAATTCAGATTTCTTATGTTGTATGGGTTTTTTAAACACAATCATTTTGATTGTGTTTTTTTCCCCGCTGTTACATGATGAATACCTTCAAGTCACTGATTTAAGTGAAATATGATACATTCTGAGAACAGCAAAAATAAACCATTTAACATGTATAATTAATGTTCTACTTTTTGTACTTATGACATACATTTAGAAATGTGAGGTAGACATGGAGAAACTGAGGCTTCTGTAAATATCAAAGTTAATGCATACAGTGCTGCACTTCTGGGTACTGTTTCATATGCTGGACTACATCTGCACTATGAGATACCTAAGCAAAGGCAACACAGGTGATGTGATTGTCAAACGAGCAAAAGAAACTCCACGTTTTCCAATTACATTACTTGTGTTTTCTAAGTTTACGAATGACATTGTGCAAATGAAGTTTAGGTCTGTCTATGGACACAGAAGAGGTCTGGCCGTTGTTCAAGAGTGAAGTGGACATGTTTTACTTCAATGGTAGGCCTTCACATGTATTATCTCCTCTGTATTCTTCAACAAGCATAAATTTGATATGCAACCCTGAGTAGGCCTCACCTTAAACAAACTTTTGGAGAGGCCACACCTTATCGTCATCCTGAATCAATCTTTTAATCTATCACATTTAACTTCTATTAGTTCTACTGCTTCATTTGTTTAATCCTTACTTTCCTGCCTTTGCTACTTCCCTCATTCCTTTCTCTATTACTTAATTATTCTACTCCTTCCACTATTTTTCTCAGTCCCTCTCTTCTCATACTTCTTCACTCTTGTTCACTCACTCTGTCTCTATTAATGTCATTGTTTCTGATTGATCACAATTTTTTTTTTCAAAAAAGAACAGTAAGTATAAGGGAAGGAAACAGACAGTTATGTTACAAGAAAGACAGCTATAGGGAGTAAAGAAAAGATACTGTTACTCGCAATCCACTGCTGATGATGTCATTAACCATGTCATGAATGATGTAATATGTGACATCATCAGCAGTGGATTGCGGGTAACAGTATCTTTTGTTTACTCCATATAGCTGTCTTTCTTTTAACATAACTGTCTGTTTCCTTCCCTTATACTTACTGTTCTATTTTTAAAAAAAAATTTTTTGATTCGCTCCCGGTTCGCGTACCGGAGTGCGAACCGGGAAGCGAACTAAAAGAAATAGAGGTTGGCAGAGTTCCAAATATTTTACCAATTTTTTTATAATGGGGAGGTAGTTCTGAAAATAACTTTTTTTTTTGTTTTTGTTGTTTTAATTTTTTTTAATTATTTTTCAGAACATTTTTTAAATTTTTTTGTATTTTCTGAACATTTTGATATTTTTTTGGTTTTTTTGGGGGAGAGGGAAAAACAAAAACGATTCATTGTAAAGGGCTCAACAGGAGCAACAAAAAAAAGAAGAATTTATTGTTTGGGGCGTTTCGGGCAAACATGATTATCAATAGCTTTGATAATTAGAGTAATGCTACTTTCTCTGTAGCAAATGAATTGATTACAGCGCACGCACACTTGTTTCACTTCCCCAAACTTCATTTGTATGTTTGGGACCATCTCCCTCGCCTCTGGTGCCGTCACTTCTTGTACAACCGATCTTCTGGCCATCGAAGGGGGATTTTCTTGCTCGTCTTGTAACTGGGCAGCACTATAGTTGTTAGGATGCCACCTACTCATATGCCGATGCATAGTGTAGTTGCCGTAACTGTATTTTTTATCAGTCCCCCTAGACAGTCTATCATTACATATACGGCAAAACACGTAGCGTGCATTTACTTTCTTTTGGCCCTCGGGGAATTTAAAAAATTGCCAAATATAATTCTCCTTTCGATGATACCTCCTGGGCTCCTCTGGCAAAAACAGTGTCTCTTCCTGCTCTTCCTCCTCTTCCTGTTCTTCCTCTTCTTCTTGAATAATCACTTCAGCAGGTGGTCCTCTCTTGCTTGGATGTGGTGGAGGTGGTGGGGAAGAACCAGCTGAAGCTACTAAAGAAGCCATTGCTCAATGTTAATAAAGGGTCTTTCTCTCACCAAGATGAAAGTCAGAGTGAGGAAAGAAGGAGGGGTTTTCATCATTTGGGAAAAGCAAAAGTTCTAAACCAATGAAAAGTGTTAATTTTAGATCACATGACCTAGTATTACATCATTAGGAAACCAAAAGTGAAATGAACCAATGAAAAGTGTTATTACCGAGTCACATGACCTGCTGTGTTTACGTTTCGCGCTTTGTGCCGCGTTCCAGTTCGCTTCCGGGTACGCTAACTTGGCGCGTCACATGACGTATTACGCGACAACGCAAAACGTCATGCTAACGCAACAGTTACGCTAACGGAACGTTTACCGGTTCGCGGACCGAGTCGCGGCTCCAAATTGAGCTAACGGTAAGCTAACCGGTTCGCGGACTGGGAGCGAAACAAAAAAGAAATTTAAAAAAAATTGTATCAAAAACATGTAAAATATATTTTAAGATTTAAAGAAGAATACATTTTACAGCTACAGATATTAGCTTTTAAAAAACCAATGAAATTCACTGAAAAAACCATAGGTTATAGACCATATATAGTTAGGAATTAGCATTTACAAAACCTTGAAAATTCACTGAAAAAACCATGGGTTATAGAACATATATAGTTAGGGATTAGCATTTACAAAACCTTATTTTACTCACACAAAACCATTGAAATTTCATATATAGTTAGTTGCACTAACTATATATCACGCACCCGCAATCCACTGCTGATCATGTCACATATTACATCATTCATGACATGGTCAGTGACATCACTGATGTCATCACTGATGACATCACTGATGACATCTCAAATGACATCACTGATGACATCACTGATGACAACATCCAGTGACTGTATGTTTCTGAAAAGTCAAAATATGTCTTACATATTGAAGAATGAGTGGATGTATAAGTGTCTGGATGAAGGATTTAGTTGGTGCATGACTGACTGTATGAGTGAGTGATTAAATGTGTCTCACTGAGTGCATGGGTTAGTGACTAAACTGTCTTAATTTGTGCATCATTATATCTGTTGTCCTGTAAACTGCTGCATGTGTTGATCAGTAGCTTTATGATTAAGTATATGGGTTATTGATTGGTTGCCCAAGCATTTGTATGGGAGACTGAGTGTGTGTGTTGGTGGCTGGGAGGTGTATGACTCTGTGCATAGATGTGTGAGCAGTTGATTCACTAGATGTATGGGTTCAAAATTACATGTGGAAACAGCTGTATGGGCGGTTGACTGTGTGCATGAGTGTATTGGTGAGTGAATGGATATCTCAGTGCTAAATGTCAAAGTAAGTACATATGTAAACCACAGTACATGTGAGAGTTGACATATATAAATAACTGTGCATAAGAGCCAGTGAATTTGTGAGTGGCTGTATGGATCATTGTGAACTTGTATCAGGGATTGTATACGAGAGTAAATACGTGTTAGTATATGTTTGAATTAGTAAGGTGTGTATAACTGTATAGTTGAGGAAATGGAAGTGTGCTTGATTCTTTGCATGACTGACTAGGTGTGTGAGTAACTCCATGGATGAGTGACAGTCTATGAGCGTCTATTTACTCTGATTGTTTTTCTAAGATTATATTAGAGTCTGAAGAGGTTCACCATATTATCACATGAATGATGTCATCAGTGATGTGATCAGTAATGTCAAATGAGATGTCATCAGTGATGTCATTTGAGATGTCATCAGTGATGTCATCAGTGATGACATCAGTGATGTCACTGACCATGTCATGAATGATGTAATATGTGACATGATCAGCAGTGGATTGCGGGTGCGCGATATATAGTTAGTGCAACTAACTATATATGAAATTTCAATGGTTTTGTGTGAGTAAAATAAGGTTTTGTAAATGCTAATCCCTAACTATATATGTTCTATAACCCATGATTTTTTCAGTGAATATATATATATATATATATATATATATATATATATATATATATATATATATATATATATATATATATATATATATATATATATATATATATATATATATATATATATATATGGTCTGTTTTTTGCCAGTAGAGTTTCCTTTAAAAAAAACATTAGCATGCACCCTAGTTTTCAATCTTGAATTGTAAGAAACAACCAATCATTTCTATTTTTTCAATTGCACTGAACCTCCTCCACATTTTTTTCTAAACTCTCAGCTTTAAACTGTCATTTCACTTCCAGAGCCCATCTGAGTACTGCTGGATCTGCCTTCAAAATGCTAAAAGTTTGGGTTGTTCTGTGTTTTGTATTTTGTTGGAGTGTAACTGTTTTAATAAGGTTTTTGAGTATGATTAAAACTATACATTGTACAAGATTTACTTTGATATTATGTTTTTTTCAGGCCTCACTTTATCTGTTTCTTTTTCTTCAATTCTTCTTGAATGCTTGATGCATTTTGATGGGTCTTCAATTTATTGTGTGTATGTGTAGTGCTCAAGAGTCATTGTTGTTCCGCAGCGTCCGTGAGTCTTGTATGCTGCTGACAGGGGCTCAATCTTGAACCATTTGGAGTACTTTTGAACAGCAGGGGCTGTGTGATTTGATCCCACTGCTGACGTGGGGACAGAGGTCTGAAAGCAGATCCTGAAGACGGCCTACCAGGACACAAGGACTTAAAGTCCCAGAAGGCCCTGGGCTCATCACACCTGGCCCGGGTCCGGGGATTGTTACCGCCCACATCACCGGCGCTGTTGAAAACCTCGCCGCACCCGCTGTCGCGGTTGCTGCAGCATCCGTGTGTGTTGTATCCTGCTGACGGGGGCTCAATCCTGAACCATATGGAGTACTTTTGAACAGCAGGGGCTGTGTGATTTGATCTCGCTGCTGATGCGGGGACAGAGGGCTGAAAGCACATCCTGAAGACGCCCTACCAGGACACAAGGACTCAAAGTACCAGAAGGCTCCGGGCTCATCACACCTGCTCCGGGGATTGTTACCGCCCACATCACCGGCGGTATAAAATCATCTGGTTACTTCCGCTGCGCGGGAGCGTCCCGGGAGAAGCCCGGGACAAGGGCGGGACCGTGTGTGGCTCTCGGGGGCCGGAGAAGGCCGGGCTGGGCCACCTCTCTTACTTCCCTCCCACTGTTTCTAGCCTCTGTAAGGCATTGCACATTGTAATAACATTTTACAGTCATTCTTGTCTTATTGCATTGTTGCTTCATTGGATCCATCCTATCGCCACTTGACAAGAATACCTTACATGCCAATGTCTACACAGTCAGGAAAGGGTTGGAAGGTGGGGGTGGCTGCATTTGTGGCACGCTAGATCAGTTCATCACCCAAGCATACTCCGTTCTTGAACACGAAATTGCTATTACTGAGCGTCGACTTTCTATAGATCCTCTGAACGGCAAGCGTTCTTCCCTGGGTCCATTAGCGTTGGCTGTTTCCCCTGCCAACATCGATGAGAGTCCTCAAGGTGCCATCCTCAGGAATGTGCTGTCCAGTCCATGTAGCACAGGGGCTAGCTTGGAGAGGTCTATTACGTTAGAGTCACCAAATCAGTCGGATCTTCCGGCTGTATCAGAGACGGTCACTTCTAATAGGGAATACGAATGTATCAGTAATACTATGCCCCCCCAGGGTATCCTAGAGCAGTTAGAGTCGGCGAGCATTAAAGGGCCAAGAATAGTGCCTAGCAAAAGGAAAAGAGTTGGTAGCAGGAAGAGGGGGGGGCACCCTAAGACCTCAAAGAAGTCTAAAATAAAAACATGTATCGCAAATGAGAAGACATCGGGCTTAGGGAGCCCAGAGAAATGTATACCTGTACCAGCAAGAGATGAACTATCTGCTGGTAGCCAGGCTTCCCGTAACCCACTTGAGTTGGTAACCACTTGTCCGAAGTCACCTTCTTCCATAGGCCCTAAACACGAGACTCCTCTCATTGCCCATATAGAGCAAATTGCGAAGTCCCTTATACTCCCGATACTCATGAGGGTAAAGGTATTGTCAGAGAGGCTGGATAGATTCGAACAAGCCACAGTTGACAATTTCTTTTCCCTCAAGACTCTAATTAAATTACACTCTAGAAATAGCCATGATGTTTGTGAGTTGAAGCAAAACCTACAGGCAGCTTCCACACATACAGGTGTCACAGCATCTGTAATTCCTGATATAACCTCTGGGCCCTCGTCCGGAACTAATCCTGCAGTAATAGTTACTTCAACTCATTCTGCCCAGCAAAGTAGAAAATCCACTAACTCATCATCGGCTGTAGGGGCAAAAGGCCTCCCTGAAAGCGCACGTGAACAGGGCCGGGAAGTTGACGAAAGCCAAAGCAAAATAGCGAGGCAATGTAGTGACCAACCTGTATTAACTCAAAAGCCTGGTACGGCATCGACTGATGACAACAACGCAATCCACATCAACTTACCGCCTGAATGTTTGCCCTATGTAGTTGTACTAGCTGGAGTCCCAAACCATAGGCCCGGTAAATTGGAATCCTATCATGAACTTAAAAACAAAACTACATACTGGTTAAATAAGACCATCAAATTGGCTCTTCCAAAGCAATATGATGGTCAGGTCCTTTTTGTAAGAAGGGTTAATCGGGTTGGCAACAGGTCCAAGGATACTCCTGGGGATTGCATCCTTGTAAATTTTAGGGACGCTCTGGTTGCAAGGTTTATATGTAACCAACGGTATGGTCATGATAGTAGTGGAATTGGCACATACGATTTAAGCCACTTCCCCTTGCAATCCGCCTACCCGCAACACATACAGAATCCCCGTTATCCATTCTGGGGGGGGGGGTGCGAGGTGGTCCGACCCTAAATAATTACTATACCCATCCAGTCCCTGCCTCTAACAGAGGCTTAGACTATTATGGGGTAGACTGTGGATATTGACACGGTGACTACTTTTCTCTCAATTTACCATTTAATGCCACTTATAGGACTTGGCCCAAAAGGCTCAGGACGTTTGCAGAACCATATGGGATCCTCTACACCCCTGATAGCCTTCTCTCTCCTAATGTTGCTAGCCCTATTAATAGGCTAGTGTTTGAACTCCCAACTACCCAGAACAGCTCTGGGAGCCTTGAGGTAGAGGGATTAAACCAAAAGATCAAAATTGGAACTAGAATGATTGGCACTCAGGCTGTTCAGGTCGGTTCCCATGTAACCAGCTAGACCTTACCAGATCAACCTATTAGGTTAGGAGATACCCTTAATTCGCAAGCTCCTACCATGTTGAACTCGAAAACTGAGTACCCAGGGGAACGAGATAGCTTATCTCCAGCACCAACATCTGTATCCCAGGAGTTAGTTGTAACCGACACCACTATAAAGATTCTTAGTTGGAATATAGCGGGCATCTCCAAAAAATTAGATCTGCCAGACTGGAATACCCTGATAGAGTCCCATATCATTTGCATTTTCCAGGAGACCTGGAGTTTGGAGCCCCACCATAAGGTCGGCTATACCACCTACTTTTTACGAGCAGTACCCCCACCTACAGGGAGAGGCCGCCCTTCAGGTGGGCTTCTAACATGGGTTAGTATTTCCCTGGAATGTAGCATTACTCAAAAGCAATGCAATTCCCCAGGCATTCTAAGGATCTCAGTAATAGGGACACAGAGGGGGAGAACTTTAGAAATATTCAATATATTTGCCAGGGGCACCAAAGGTGGCTCTTCGTCCCCCACAGGTACACTCCTGGAAAATGAACTCAGAAAATGCCATACTAGTGCGCATGTCTTGGTCGCGGGGGACCTCAATTGTACATTTGAGCCCCTTGCAGTAGAGGATATTCTAGATATTACCGAGGACGACGCTAGGAGGGGTATACCTACACTTGCAATCCACCCAATAAAGAGGTGGTCGCAACTGGCCATACAGCTGAATACATTAGTTATGGAATTCAGCCTAAGAGCAGCAAATGGCAGAACTGCTTCAGACCCATCCAGGGCCCATACGTACAATAGGGTTAATCATTCTTCAAGGATTGATTATATTCTCCTTGATTTTAAGCTTTGGCGCTTCATGCAGGACATGCAAATCCTATCAACCACAGATAGCGACCACAACCCGCTTTCTTTGAGTTTACATTCCTTGTGGCTGGGTGCACACGGGCCTGTTGCACTAAGCACGTTAATGTCAACCTCAGACGTTTGTCCATCCAATTGTGGGAGGTGCCTGAAATGGTGCAAAGTTGCTCTGGACGAGGGGAAAGTACAAAACATAGGGGCCCTTTTTTTAGCTGCACAGACCAAGTTGGATATGACCCCTCTAGACTGTTGTGATCCGTCAAGGGTGTCGGTAGTATTTCAAGACATCATTAAAGCGTTGGGCAATTTGTTCATAGTACAAAACAGAGGTGCAGCATAGAGAGAGCCACAAAGGATTAAGGGCAAACAGGGCTGGTATTCGACAAAATGCCGACATAAGAAATCTGCACTAATTAAGGCAGTTAAATGCAAGTCCCAAGCGCTGATTCAGTCGGCCAGGAAAGAGTATAAGCTGAATATATCAGAAGCAAAAAAAGAGTGGGAGGACCAGTACTGGCAAGCACTCAAGGAGGCTAGCGCTGAGAGGGATGTCGGCAGTTTTTGGAATATCATAAGATCCACGAATAGTCCTGTTAATGATCTTATCACGTGTAATATTACTGGCCAAACGTGGTTCGACCTTTTCTCGAAACTGTATACGTGTCATCAGGGTGGCCTAAATGAGTTTACTTCCCAAAGTCTCTTGGAATCCTCAGGGGAAACTGACAGCTACCCATTTACAGTTAAAGAAGTGAAAAATGCGATCAAAAGTATTGTGCCACAAAAAGCAGCAGGACCCGATGGCATTCATCGGGACCTGCTCCGTTCTGATCTGCCCAAATGGGGAAAGCTTATAACCATTTTACTTAATGCCATCGATAAAGGTGCCGTAATTCCTGAATCGTGGAAGGGGGCAGAGGTCGTCCCAATTTTTAAAAAGGGGCATAGGGACGACCCTGCCAATTACTGCCCAATAAGCTTAATCGACTCCACCCAGAAGGTTGTCGGGATGGTGGTACTCGAGAGAATTTTGCAATGGGCTGTTGAAAATAATATTCTTTCGGATTACCAAGCGGGATTTAGGGCTGGCACCGGGACTATAGAGCAGGCATTCAGATTGCTACTTATTTACTGGAAAGTGGTCCTTATAGGTAAAGGCAGTCTTTACCTCGCGTTCATCGAACTAAAGACCGCCTTCGACCTGGTGCCCCGGGACCACTTATGGGGAGTGTTGTCCGAAATGGGGATTCCTTCTAATATTCTTTCAATACTAGTAAGGCTTCACGAAGGCAACTTCGCTCAAGTGAGGTGGGGCCCACAGGGGCAGAAGACAAATAGCTTTCCGGTGAATAGGGGCGTCCGCCAGGGATGTGTCCTCGCTCCCACTCTGTTCTCACTTTATGTGAATGGCGTGGTGGAGCACCTGCTGAAAAGTCCATCTGATACACCATCCCTGGCGGGCGAGCGAATTCCAACTCTCCTATTCGCTGATGATACTCTCCTCATTTCTAAGTCCCCTTGGGCCTCCAGAGCCTCCTAGACAATTTTCAGTCCTTCTGTACTTGGAGAGGGCTTGTAATAAACACAGATGAGACCAAGTATTTGGTGTTAAACCCCCCTAAAAAGCTTGGGCGCCCCTCGGTCCTGAATCATGTATCCTTGGAGAGGGTTACTGTATTCGATTATCTAGGCATACGCATTTCCAACACCATGCAGTGGAACCCACATCTACAGAAAATGCTACTAAGCCACAAAAGGGTAGTGGGGGCGCTCCTTAAGGAACAGCGCTCTTCATCAACCAGACCCATCACTCCGGTCATCGACATTTATAAGGCGAGAGGAGTCAGCTCGGCCCTTTATGGGGCAGAATTGTGGGGTACTTGTAATATGGAACAGTTATCAAGATCTGAAAATAAATTTTTCAAGGATCTAATGGTACTCCCACAGAGCACCCCTTCGGTACCTTTGTTACCTGATTTGGGTTGCCACTCGATTAAAGATTTGGCAAAAGTCCGACCGCTCTTATTATGGGCTCGGTTGTGGCGAGTGCCAGAACTAGCAAAGTATGCGGAGGGTCTGGCTGAAGTTATGTCGATGTTGGGATGGCACAAAATTTAGTGGCTCAAAGATGTTAAATTCCAGCTTGGTGAGTTGGGTCTCAATGAAGCCTGGGAAAATAGATCTGCCCTCCCAAGGCAACATTAAAGAAACTCTATTGGAGATGGGTTTCCAGTAAAAACAGCTCTGATCCCAAACTTGGCAGAATAACAGATTACTTTTTAAGGATTAAGGATGTGGCTTTCCGGGACCTTACCTTGACATTATTCAGAAGCCCGTCAATAGGGCGTTGTATTTCAAATTCAGGGTTGGAATACTTCCAGTACGTGAACTAACTGCCCGCTGGAAAGTCCCATTCCAAACATCACCTTTTTTGCCCTACTTGTGAGTCCAGAATAGACTCTATTGCACACATTCTGTTCGCATGTCCGGCATACAAATCTACGAGGAAATGCTGGCTTAAACCACGATGTAGAGTTTTGGGTACTAGACATCACACTGTAGCGCTGCGTATCTTGATGTCCGATACTCAGTTGCTGTACGTATGCGGATTATCGAAATTCCTAAGATGGGCTTGGTCCATCAGATCCAAAAGGCTTAGAGAAAATATTTAATCTGTGATTTTATTTCTATGCTCGTATAGTCTTTTATCTTTTTACTTTTACTTTTATCTTTGTTGTAATATGTGTATTGAATCCTTTTATGGTGTTAATGTATTGTATAATGCTACGCTTTTAAGATATGTTTTTATCGAAATAAAGCCTTTCTACTACTACTACTATAGTTATTTCTAAGGACAGGCCTCCCTCCCCCTGCCTCAATTCTCATCTTATACTTAGTTTTAAAAATGTGAAAGTATTGAACTGTTCGGTTAAGAGCTTCTGACCCTCGCTATGTGCGAGGTCAGGCAAAGTAGGCTCTTTAGGAAGACACTTGCCCTCCCACCTTTTGCTCCCTGATGCAGTTTAGGGGTTTGCACAATGCACCATCCCATGACAGTGTACCACACTGCGGTGTTAGTGGGAGCTGCCGGACTGCGGTTCTATTGCTCCTCTGAGGCGGAGACTGATGTGACACTGAAGTGAGGGGGAGGAGAGAGAACAATGTGCATAAGAAAAACAGTGCCGCTGTCCCATGCGAGAGCAGGACTATACATTTTTATGGTACTGCACCCGGTACACTCAATTACATCTACAAGTAGCCATAAGGAGGTGACCGAGTGCAGAACTCAAGTTCCCAAGGCCCATGCCTGAGCAGCTCATCCAGTTAAGGTTCTGTTAGCTGCATTCTTCTTGAACTTGTAGTCTTATAAGTTAGCCCATTGTAAAAT
The DNA here is from genome assembly GCF_964263255.1 of Lissotriton vulgaris. Taxonomy (NCBI): domain Eukaryota; kingdom Metazoa; phylum Chordata; class Amphibia; order Caudata; family Salamandridae; genus Lissotriton; species Lissotriton vulgaris. The sequence goes on along the minus strand of NC_141697.1, from coordinate 711,993,372 downwards.
TAGGAGTATAAATCCCAGAAATCTAAGGTAATATCTGGTCTCAATAAGCTACTCATGCATAGGCTGTGATCCCTCGTAGAGGCAAATCTAATTGGTTTGATGCCTCACTTACTTCGAAGTGCATCAGCCTCCACTGCAAATCAACAGTAACAAACAGGCCCACCTTGCCATAAAACAGACCCTCAAAGTTCTAAAAACTGGCCCACACACTGTCCTGTCAGACCTGTCCATCCGCACTGCCTAATTCCCCTACAGGCCAGTGCAAGCCTGCAGTTTGCAATAAGCTGTCAATAACTCGCTACATATAGTGCGGAAAAACGGGTCGTATTGTTAATAATGGAAGCTGTTCTTTGTGAGCCAAAAACCTCTGATGACCCCCTCATTGGGGCTGCTTCTGCATCGAATGCAGCACTCTAAAAAAAATCTATAAAACACATACATAACAGCTTAAGGTATAAAAAAGAAGTCCAGCAGAAGGCATAACCCTCTATCGGAAAACAGTAGCATTTATTTCCAATTTCACCCTCGAAGAACATGGTGGCTGGCCTACACTCTTCAGTTTCACCTCGCACAAACTTCGGTCCCAAAAGCCATCAAGGGCCGCATGTGTCACTTGTCTCAATATGGATTGACCTGGATGGATTTTCGCCTTCTAACTCATCCTCCTTTACGCTTCAGATCCTCTTGTCAATACACAATTGGCATCACCTGTCTGAAGCACTGCTATTATTGACTGCACGATTAATGCCTTAATTGCTGCTAACACATGTTCTGGCTGGCCCGAGTCGTTCTGTCGCCCGGAGATGGCAGGTACACAAATGTACAATCACAATCTGTCCCTGTCACTCCTCTCCAGTTCTCCTTACAGAGAAAGTTTCAAACACAAAGTTTATGATCATGTTTAGACTCTGCTTGTTTTCACTAATGTGTTCAACTTGGAGCTCGCACCTTGACATGAAAGCAGGCACCTAACTCTATATCTACTCTGTGATGGATTTAGGGCCCTGATTACCAGCTAGTTGGGTTTTCCAAGCCCTGCTAATACCCTAGTATGTACAGGGGTTGGAAATCTGAGAGAGGTCATATTTATCACACCCAGTGAATGCCAGGGGCGTGTTACAATAAGTGCCCCGGGGATGCAAACGGCGTTTGCGCCTTATTTGTGCACCCCCAGGGCACTTTGGTATTACAGAGGGGGGCGCAGATGCTTGTGCACCCCCTTCAGTAATACTGAGAGTTTGATGCACATAGAGCACCAGCGATACCTTCAGGGTGCATTCCCTCATCTGCATAGGGACGTGCCCTAAGCAAATGAGGGAATTCCTTTGCCTCTGTGCCCACGCCATATTACAGACGTCAGCGCATCGGCAAAGAAGCTCTCAGGGGCACACTCACAGTGCTCCACCTTCAAGATAGCGCACTGTGAGTGTGCCACCTGAAAGCAGCCCTCTGGAGGGGAGAAAGATAATCCCTATGGACCCCTCAGACATCCCCTTGCAGCCAGGTGCAATCACTGACTGCACTCACTTGCAATGGTATCTCTAATCACCTTTAAAAGTGTAGGTGACTTTCCGGCTGCACTGTGAAATCATGTGTCCTTACAACGCATACTTTTACCACGCATGCCTTTACAACGCGGTTTTTACATCGCATGCCTTTACAACGCATAGTGCTTTGGGGCGCTGGATAGTGAATAGTTTAATTTACTATTCCAACTCCAGTCCCCGTGGATAGTAGGGAAGGTGTTGGATAGTAAATTAAACCTATTCCCTATCCTAGAGCGCCCTCCGGCGCAATGCGTTGTAATGGTTTGCATTGTAAAAGTTGCGTCCTAAAGGCACTGCATTGTAAAAGTTGGGTTGTAAAGGTTGTTTACCGTTTGAGACTACTGTGGGGGCAGCGCATACACTGTAATAGGGCGTATCATCATTTTTTGCGCTGTGCGCACCTTAAACAATGACAATGGGTGATACGGCCCCAGGTGCATTAAATATCTCACCTTCGTTAAATTTCCTCAGGTCAGAGCTGCTGGAATTTAATACGGAAAGCAATTTGATGTTGACTATGGTGAAAAGAGCCAAAATCTCATAGTATTCCCCAAAACCTCAGAGCCAGGGCTCTTTATTGACTCGATAACTTCTGAACCCTGTGGACTCTGATTTTATAGGATCTAATAAGTAGCACCTACTCCACTGATTAAGAATCAGGGTCATGGGTTTTTAAAACTTTGATGCCTTCATTTAGTGCTGGCAGGAAACTGTGAATCTGGCAAACATTTGTGAATTCCCTGTCTGCTCACTATTGGTTTACCTGCCTCAGTTATTGATGGGAAAACTAATGGGATTTAGTAGACTTATTTAAGACTCCTGCTGGGCCCATAACAAAGGCCGAATTTGAGGGGTTATCAGGCCTCCTTTTGTTCGAGTCTCTCAGCTGGAAGCAGTCAGGAGCCTCACACCTGATGCAAATGAAGCTGAGGGGAAACAAAGGCTCACACCTTGTTACCACTTCACACATTCTTAAGAGAGGCAGCTTTTCACTTTTTTCAGTCCCTGTTTTGGAGATATGCATGCACTATAAGAATATCAGATGTGTTGGGCTTTCCCAGTATTTAAACAAAGCAAATTGCATTTATATAGAGCTTACTTCCCCTGAGGAGGCGTTGAAATAATTTAAGTGCCACAATTTATTTTTGTATACTCAATCCAACATCAACACGTGCATATTTCATGTACCATAAATTATATACGTTTGTAAATGAATGTACAGGATGTGTTACATCAATCTGGGGGATTGCAAGGTGTAGAAGTCACATATCATCTTCCATAGCTCATTGTGCTCACTGTGCTATTATCCTTGCAATGTGCTCAAAAGTACACATGATAGAACTGCTAAACATATATGTGAGGGCTTTAGATCTGATGTCACTTCCTGTGATGCCACCTTTCTGTAAAGTTAGGTTAGGCTGATTTATAAAGCGCAACAGCTGCCCCAGCAAAGGGGCGTCCCGACGCTAGAGAAGAGAGGCAAATAACAGCAAAGGCTCCAAACAAACAAGCAAAAGGAAAGCCCGAGAGATGACCACACCTAGAGGGCTGGGAAAAGATACATTTTCAGGGCCCTCCGGAATGTCAGGTAGTTGTCAATACTCCGAATGTAGACAGGCAGGGCATTCCACAGCTTAGCTGCTAGAATGTGAAAAGAGCGTCCACGGGTGCGGGCCCTCTTAACCCGAGGTACAACTGCAAGGTGTTGACCTGCTGAATAAAGGTGATGGGAAGGGGCGTAGGTGGAGAGCTAGTCAGCCAGAATGCCAGGAGCGGGGGAGTTCAAGATCCGAAACGCAAAACAGAGAGAATTAAACTCCAACCGTTTAGCCACTGGCAGCCAGTGAAGCTGACAAATGGCAGTGGAGGTGGGGCAACGGCGAGGCAGGCCTAGAAGAGTTCTGGCCGCCACATTCTGGACTCTCTGCTATCTCACAATCTCCGTCTTGTTGGCCTCCAGATATAGCGAGCTGGCATAGTTCAATCTCGACAGCATGGATGCCTGGACAATCATATGTCAGACGGAAGTGTCAAAGAAACCCAGCAGGGGTTTAAGTCCGTGCAGAATGCCATAACATTTTGCCACTACCTTCTTAGTCTGGGTTTGAAAACTCAAGGCCGAGTCCACCCAGACCCCAAGGTTCTTCACAACCTGTTTAGGGATGGGTGTGGGCCCCAGAATGTAGGGCCGCCACTGTTCACTCCACAGTACCCAGTCTTTCCCAACCAGCAAGACCTCAGGCTTGCTGGCTTTGAGCTGGAGACAGTTGGCCGCCATCCACCGTGCGACATCAGCTTAACCACTTCGGAATTTTGCAGTGTCGTTCAGACAGTCATCGGAGAGGGCGACAACTAGTTGTGTGTCATTGGCGTATGACACTATAGTCAGCCCTCTCCTCTTGGCTACCACAGCTAGGGGCTGAACATACAGGTTGAAAAGCATTGGACTCAACACCGAGCCCTGCCTTGTTTGATAAAATGGGTCTGGAGGCAAAGGGAGGGGCCGACACCAGAAAGGACCTCTCCGAAAGAAAGAAGATAAACCATTCCAGGGCAAGACCCATTATGCCAGCCTCCTTCAATTTCTGTATCAAAATCTGATGAGAGATCGTATAAAATGCGGCACTAAGATCTAATAGGATTAGTGCCGAAGTGCGTCCCTCATCCAGTGCCACTCTTAGTTGTTCGTTCGCAGCTAAGAGGGCAGACTCTGTGCTCAGACCTGGGCGAAACCCGCACTGGGAGGAATCCAGTACGTTATTGTCCTCCAAGTAGCCTGACAAGATAGAGTTGACATAGGCTTCTGAGATCTTAGTGGACCAAGGAAGTAGGGAAATAGGGCGAAAGTTATCTGGTTTTGTTGGGTGAAGGGTGGGCTTCTTTAAAAGTAGCATTACCCTGGCCTGCTTCAATGACCTAGGAACCTTGGCCATTGACAAGGACATGTTGATGACCTTGCTCAGAGGTGTTAATAGCACAGGTAGCAGACTTATCAACTAGTAAGGCTTCATAGGGTCAGCCGGGGAGCCAGATTTAATCTTACAGCAGAATGCACGTAGCACGCCCTCGGAGATTGGCGGAAAGGTGGTCAAAGTATGAGTGTCAGGGGGCACAGCCCCAGGATTGGGGGCCCGTACTGACCTGAGGGAATGTTTTATAGATGTTATCCACCTTGTTTATAAAAAAAGGCGGCAAGGTCCTCACAATGTTTATCACTTGATGGCAGACGTCACTGGCGCCCCAGCATTTTTAAGGTTTTTAAGAATAGAAAAAATCCTTTTAGAAGGGTTGTGACTATTTTTGATGTCCTCAGCATAACATGCTGCCCTTGCCTTCTGGACAGCCCTATGATAGTTCTTAATGGCTGACTGATAGCAGTTCTTCAATAAGGTATCAAATTCTCACCTCCAAGCCCTCTCCATTCGCTTGCATGCTTTACGCATCTTGGAGAGTTTGGTATTGTACCATGGGTTCGTTTTAGTCCTCCTACAGCTCGATTGTTTGGCAGGGATCAAATCATCCAGAGGGCACTGTAGCCAGTCTAGCAATGCTTCACTGGCGGCGTCTGGGTCTTCCGTGCAGCTGGGCATTCTCGACAAAAGGATAGAACTGAAGTGATCAAAATTTAGCTCATGCCAGAGGCGCCAGAGCAAAAACCTCTGGGATGATCTTCGAGAGGGCACGACCCCGGACAGTGACATAGGGATCAGATAGTGATCAGACCAGTCTATAGTGATAGGATTTGAGACAGAGAGGCATAGGCGGTTGGAGAAGACAGGGTCAAGAAGGTGTCCAACAGAATGGGTAGAGCCGTTTACCAGTTGGTGTAACTGGCAGGCCGCTAGGTCAGCTAAAATATTAGCTGCTTCTAGGTCGTGGGGGTTGTCGAGATGCATGTTTAAGTCACCAAAGACAGATAAGTTGGCACATCTTATGACCAGTGAGCCTACTGTGTCAACCAGTGCAGCCCTACACTCCTTCGAGGGGTCTGGAGGGCGATACATCAATAGGCTGGACATGGTATAATTGGAGTTAAAAGGGATCCTGAACTGACCACATTCACTGCCTGGTACATCTTCCTTGACAAATGTGCAGGTATAACATGATTTAAGCACAACTGCCACACCGCTGCCTCTTGTCTCCTGGTTAAGGGGAATGATGTTATACCCTGGGGGCAGTGCCAACCCTGGTTCTGCCGCTGTGTCAGAAGACAACCAAGTCTCTGTCAGAAAAAGAACATCGGGAGCTTCGTCAGACAGTGGGTCATATACTTCTAGATAGTGTTTGACTGAAGACAGGCAATTGAGACTAAGCAGTTTGATGTTCAAGCCGTGATCAGATGGAAAGGTAGGAGAAGATGACGTGGGCATCCATGAGTTGAAGCCACAGCTTCTACAACAAAATGGACCCACGGGCAGACTGCACAGGGAAGAACAGCAAGATTTACTCACTGTCTTGATGGATATAAGTTCTTCCCGGGAGTAGGAAAGCATATTTTCCCCAAAACCGGCAGCATTGCTGGCATCTGGCTTCGGATGCCACTTTCTATCATTTCAATTCCTGTGATACCATGTGTGATGTCATGTGTGATGCCATGTGTGGTGTCATGCGCCTTATGTTGTGCGGTGTGATGTCGTGCACCGTGATGTCGCATGCCGTGATTTCACTTGCACACTGCCTAACTAGGTCAGTCCCCCCAGTTTTTTTTAACTTGTGCCCTGCTCATAGTCCTTATTTTGAGATTATCAGTAACGAGTAAAAACAAGCACCCTAACGGAAAATAAGAGCATGTGCTAAGCGTATGAGGAAAGACAACCACAAAACGACAAATCTCGAGAAGTTGCGATTGCTCCCACATTCAATAATGGCTACAACGACACATGACAATCATGCCCTAACAAAAACATACACACACGTCATTGCGTTTCACAACGCACATTGTTGACTGCACTCATCAGAAATCATACTTGTGCATGGCAAAAATAGATTTCTGTCTGGCTTCAATTTGAGCAATAGATTGCTTCTTGGCTTCCATTTGCAGGCCCCGATATCTATTCCTTGATGGCCATGTGGCAGGTAGAAATGTTTCTTCCTGGCTGGAAGAAAGTGACTTTTCTTAGAACCTGCCTCCAAGTTCTGTGCCCCTGTTTTTAGCCTTTGAGGTGTCTGTCTATCCATCCTGTTGCACATGTTTTTCTTCAGATTATTCAAATGCTTCAGGACCCTATTCTGGATCTTCTTCTTGTTCCTTTGCATCTTCTTGATGTCCATGCCTGAAGATTGTCATTCCACATTACACATGCATTTCTATGTAATGGTTAGCAATGCAATAGTGCAAAACTGTGTTCATCTGAATACATTACCTAGTTCCCATGTGCAGCCGCAGACCGTGCAGGTAACAGCGCTGGGCTGGTGGGGCCGTGTAAGGGGGTATTTTGAGGGACAGTGCTGAGGGGAAATTAAATAAATCATATTTTTTTCCTTGGTATCGTCCCTCGAAATCCCCCCTTCCACGGCCCCAAGGCCCGGCCGCTGTTACCTGCACGGACCGCGGCTGCCCTTGTGGCTTTTGATCTTGTAGCGGTTTAGTGGATTCCCACTACTGATGTGATTTCCACCACTGTCTGTGCCCTCTCCTCCCTTGGTCGCAGCCTCTGGGCGCTAACTACCATTAACTTGTTGCACAACATTCCTTCTCGTGTTCTGCAATGATTGCACAGACATGCCTCTTAAGGTCATCCCACCTCTTCTTGCCTCTGTGCCACTTGGTTCTAGAGCAACTGCATTCATCTTGTCAGAAACATTGTGCCATGGTGTTGTGTGTGCTAAGGGCATGTTCTGTACAACAGATGCCCATATAGACGGCCATCTTCTTTACAACTTGTTTGGGTAACATACCAGTTACTGGCTCAGTTCCTCTTGCGGTGTTCCATGGTGTGGTAAATTAATTTTACCGTATCATTTTTCCATATAATTATTAATAAAAGACAGCTCATTCAAATGAGAGGCAGAGTCCGTGGAATCTGAGTCATACGGGCTTTAATGGAAAATCCTCGAGGATTGGATATCATGTTCCATCACCTCTAAGGTTCAGGAAGGGACATTCCACGTTTTATTAGCATTACACATTATATATAGTAAAATGGTACAATTGAAACCAATACAGCAGGCGTAACAGGTAAAAAGAAAGAGATAAGAACACATGTGCGTAACAGGAGGCGTGTAAAAAGGCATACACATGGGCGTGCACTGTACATGTCAGAAAAACGTCACAAGAAACGTCACAGGTGGGTGGATGCATAGAGAAAGTTGCAGAATCAGCAGAAACTTATGACCTGAATGCGCGCGCAACTAGCATGACGTGTAGCTGGGGAGAACTGGGGGCTTTGACTTTAGCACTAGTGGAGGAGACTGGTGTCTGGGATGTCAGGGCAACCTGTACCTATAACATATCTGGTATCTCATGTTTGGAGGATGTAGTGTCTGAAGTAAAAGGTCTCTCGGGCATAGGCCATTCAATACTGGATGCTAGTGCATGCTTACGTGTCTTGGTGCAATGCGCGGAGCCATGGGCCTACCATGGTAACGGGTTCGGTAAATCACTTGCAAGGAGGACAGGAAGGCCGGGCCCTTTGCTCTGCAGCCGGGAATATGTTTACCTATTTCACTAGATTGGAATGTGTTTTCGAGGAGGCTGAGCAGATAACTGTAGGCAAAATACACTTTTGGCAGGCAAGCAGGCCGAGCCGGCACCGCTTCGCTGGCAGGAAGTAAGGCAGGGGTCAGGGAGGCATACAGCTTTCGGAGACAGGAGAGATGAGGCTCGGGCCTCGTTTAAGGGCCTAGCTCGACTGGGCCAGGAAACATGGAGAAAACGTGTGCAAGATTCAGAAGTGCACCATATAAAGACGTTGGCACCATAGGCCTAGAAGCCTTATTAACGGGATTTCTTTGCATGACTAGATAGCTGACATGTTAAGGATGGACGCAAATGTATATGCGTCTTTCTAGCATGTATGGGACAGAAGTTACACGACATACAAGGAACATGGGTGCATGGATAGGGTGCGAGTGGGGGACACATTAGCTACCTGAAAATTTCTATTACCTCATTCCCTCCTTGGACCCTACTACACCCTTTAGGATATATCTATATTCATGAGACCATCTGTCTGTTCGTATAGCATCATTTGTTCATCTTTCTTTATTCGGGAACGGGAACGTGTACTTGGACGGGGAATACAAGCTGTGGCGCACAAGCCGCAAATCGCTGGCCCACATTGCAGACAGAGACAACAACTGAATACTATGACCAATATCATTCCCAGGAATGATAACAATTTCCATCCCCAGGCAGATATCACACTCCAGAGCCAACCGGACTAAGTCCAGGAGCCTGGATTCTGGTGTATCAGATGAGCTATGGTATGGAGCCTCGCTAAGGCTTTATACACGGATGGCGCGTTATTTGGAATAAACACGCAACAACTGGATCCGATGACTCTACAAGCCCCGCCCCTATCGGCCAGGATGACGTCAAGGACAAGGCGATTTTGAAGAACAACAAGTCTCATAGCAGACTGTTCCTCGGTCAGGTTACCTAATGCAAAAGTAGTCTCGTTCACTACTGCTTCCAAAGTTCTAGTTAATCTTCGAATTATCTTACTGTTTTGGACAGGACCTATGAACCAAAAGTATCCTTTAATGTAATCTTTGTACTGATCCCATGATGATTCAGAATAATCGATAACAGGAGGAAGGTCTCTCTTATGTCTCACATGTACCAGGTTTGGATTTCTGTGATAATCAGGCGGGGCTAGGAAAACAGGTGGCAATAGGAACGCAATATAACACGTCCCATCCCAATCCAATGGCAGATGTACATAGGCTGTCTGACCACATATGAAATAGGAATGGCGGGAAGCTTTGAAAGTAGACTTTCCTTTATCATGGAATTCGACCACAGTATTACAATCACTGTGTCCTAGATGTACTGAACCATTCTTTCTGACGCATAATTCACCTTTCACTGGCAAAATTGTAGTAGACGGCAAGTCCGAATTAGTCTCAGACTGCACATTCAGGATCATGAGGTTAAGTGTAAAATTACCCAATCCATACACTTCATTTTCTAGATTGGTCCCTGTCCTTTGGGGAAGACCTTCTTGGTCTGGGAAACATATTTTATTCATAACTGTATTCAGGTTCCCCCATATCCAATTGCCTTGGGAAACCTTGGACGTACTATCTAGGGAAGACATTAAAGTAAACCATGCACCACACGAACCATTATGTGTGAACGGATAAGGAAAGAGGGGCAGAGCTCCCTTGTACTTCTGATAGGGAGGGAGTCGGCCACATACCCAGCAATTGGTGGCATTGCTGGTCTGGTGAGAATGATGTAACATACGGATGAATGTATTGTTGCGCATGGCTAAACGATAGGATAATTCATGGGGGGGCAGGTCACTAAAAGTGTGCTCCACAGTGTCATTAGAGGAAGCATGTACATGAGAATCAAGAGGTAAGAAGACATGTAACATTAAACTTATGCATATAATCGTAAGAAACATGGAAATTAATGCGATAATGCATCTGCTGTGCAAAACTTTACAATATCGTTTTCTCTTTTCGCTACGCCTATCTCACTGACTACTTGGGTCTATCTTATTCATGTCAGAAACCTGTCTAACCGCTTCACCCGAGGGGGACTTAAACAATTAAACGCTGTCTGACTTACTAGACCTCAACTTGGAACGGTACTCCTCTTGGGGAGATTTCTCTAGCAGGGGGAGTTTAGAGTCAGTCTCTAGAAGTGGGCAGTCCTTAATCGGAATTTCTGGACACAGTCCGTGAGATTTTTTAACGTGGCTCGAGTGCAGCCACCCTTTTCTTCCTTCCAGCTTGACTGCAGTCCTCGTTGACATCAACACCAGCTTGGGCTGCTTCCATCTGGGTTCCAGCGGACTTTTCCTGTCAAAGTTCCTCACGAAGACATAGTCACCAGGGATGACTTCATGCGGTTTCACTTGAGTGTTGTCTGGAAAGGCAGCCGCGACCCGTGAACGACAAGATTGTAGTGCAGACATCAAGGAAGCCAAGTAATCTGTCAGCATAGTACTATCAACATCAGTTATGCGTCTGGGCATAGGCGTACCCCACATGTTCGGGGGACGACCAAAAATAACTTCATACGGAGATAATCCTGTTCTAGAATGGGCTACCATTCGCATGTAAAAGAGTGCAACTGGCAGGGCTACTATCCAATCTACACCTTTCTCTGCACAGACTTTTGCTAGGCGTGTTTTCAGGGTCTGATTATGTCTCTCTACTAGACCTGCTGCTTCGGGATGTCGGACGCAGTGGAACTTCCACTGGTAACCTAACAGGAGTGATACCTGTTTCATAAGCTCGGACGAGAATGGCTGTCCATTATCAGAGTACACGACACGGGGCAAACCATATCGTGGGAAAAACTCACGTACCAACTGTTTGGCAGTGGTTACAGCAGTGTAATCGGGGACTGGATATGCTTCTGTCCATCGGGAAAGAGCACATACGACTACGAGGACATACTTGAATCCTCGGCATCTGTCCATCTGGATATAATCCATCTGGAGGACTTCAAAAGGATGGTCAGGAGGATGAAATCCACCTTGTTCCACGGGAACACCTTTGCCTGGATTGAACTGACAACAGATCATGCAGGTACGCACTTTCTGTTTCGCTGCTGCTCGTAAGTGTTTGTTGAACCAGAGATTCTGTAGACTGTCTAACATGGCTTTCTCTCCCAAGTGTGCTGGACTGTGTGCTGTGTTAATGATAACTTGAACCATAGAGTCGGGGAGGAACCATGTGGCTCTTCCCTTCGTCATCCATCCCTGATCTGTTTGGATCCCTCCTTGTTCAGTCCATTTCTTGATTTCGTCTGGGGTGGCATGTGTCTGTATGTCGAGTACGTCTAGAGTGGGATCCTTAACTGTCAGGCAATGTGTCAATGTAGGTACATCAGTCTTTGTCATGTCAGTCGGAATGTCTGTCTGAGCTGTGAGTTTGGCTGTTCGATCTGCCAGGTCGTTACCCTGGGAAATATTGTCAATGACTTTAGTATGTGCTTTGCACTTCATAATGGCTATGGCTGTAGGCAAGTGTATTGCTTCTAACAGAGCTTGAATGAGGGGACCATGCTGGATCTTGGTACCGTGGGAAGTTAAAAAACCTCTCTCTTCCCAAAGAACACCGAAGTCGTGTACGACTCCGAATGCATACTGTGAATCTGTGTATATGTTTACTTTCTTGTTCTTGGCTAGTATACAGGCTTGGGTCAGAGCAATGAGCTCTGCAGCTTGAGCAGATAGTGTGTCAATACGATGTGTTTCAATGATTTCAGTTTCAGTGGTCACTGCATATGCGTCCACTAACTCTCCTGTGCTTGTTCTCATACATGAACCATCCACGTAAAGTGTCAGGTCTGGGTCGGTCAATGCAATGTCTGTCAAGTCTTGTCGGGGCTTTGTCACTGTATTGATGACTTCTACACAGTCATGTGGTGCTGGATCAATTGTACTCGAGGGTAACAATGTGGCAGGGTTGAGTATGTTGCAGCGTCTGATTTCTATGTGTGGCTGAAACAGTGTCAATTCATAACCTGTCAGTCGTGCTATGGTCAAGTGCTGAGTCTGGGTACGATTTAGAAGAACTTCCACGGAGTGTGGAACTTGTACTGTCAAGGGATGTCCTAACACTATTGAATCGCTTTGTCTGATAGCTAGAGCTGTTGCTGCAACTGATTTTAGGCACGCAGGCAGAGCCTGGGCTACTGGATCCAATGTACTGGAAAAATAAGCACATGGCTTATGATGTCCTGCTTGATCTTGTGTGAGAACAGACAATGCTGTGCCATCACGTTCTGTGACAAAAAGTGTAAAAGGTTTACTGTAACATGGTGTCGCTAAAACTGGTGCTTGACATAAAGCTTTCTTCAAGTCATTAAAAGCTTGCATATGTTCCTGAGTCCAAGGGAGGACAGTCGAAGTCGCTGCCTCCTGGGTTGTCAACTGTATGAGTGGTTTGGCTAGAAATGCATACTGGGGAATCCATTGTCTGCAGTACGAAGTGAGGCCAATAAAGGCCCGTACTTCCTTTTGAGTCTTGGGTTGTGGCAGATGTGCAATTAATTGGATACGATCTGGTGTCAACTGTCTACCCCTCTTGGACAGCAAGTGTCCAAGGTATACCACTTGCTGGGCACAGAATTGGAGCTTCGAAGGGGACACTTTATGCCCCTTTTCGGCCAGAAAATACAAGACTGTCAGTGACGCGCGCTCGCAATCACGTTCGGTCCGTGCTGTGATCAATAGATCATCAACATACTGCAGTAGAGCAGTGTCAGTAGGCATATGAATACTGTCTAGTTGTCGTTTCAGTGCTTGACTGTAAATACTAGGGCTTTCCGTGAACCCTTGAGGTGCACGTGCAAATTTGAAGCTTCGGCCATTTAAACAGAATCCGAAAAGGTATTGGCTATCGGGATGAATGGGGACGCTAAAGAAGGCGTTCTTAAGATCAATTACAGTAAAGAACGCAGCTTCGGAATCAATAGCAGTCAATAGTGACGAAATATCTGGGACTACCGGGTACTGTGGTACTTTACATTTATTGAGTTCGCGAAGATCGATCACCAGTCTGTAGACTGGAGGTGCATTTGGGTCAGTTCGCTTAAGAATCGGAATGATTGGAGAATTACATACATTGGAGTCAGTTTCTACAACTACTCCTTGGGCAATGAGTTCGTCAATAATTTTCAGTAAGGCTGCTACAGCCTCAGGGGGCAATTTGTATTGTCGGATTCGGGGCAGTACAACACCTTGCTTGAGTGTGACACGATAGGGAGTAATATGCATACAACCTACATCAGTTGGACCTTGCGCCCATAAATGCTGTGGAACATTTTTCAATCTTGCATCAAAATCTCTCAACACATAATGACCCTTAAAGTCACGTAAAAATAATCTCACTCCTTCCGGAGAACAACATATAACAGCTCCTAGAGCTTTCAGCGTTTTAATACCAAGCAAGTTTTCGGGACATGATTTCGTAAGTAACAAGTCTGTAGTACGGGACAATGGACCAACTGCAAGGGGAACTGGCTTTGATACTTCGTTAACAATAGGCTTTCCTGAAAATCCAAGGGAAACATTCTGTGAGCCTGAGAGGGGTGCCCCTGGAACCTCGTCATGACTAATGGTAGTTCTGCTCGCCCCTGTGTCAATCAAAAATGTTCTGTCTTTCCCTAATACCTGACTATGTACATAGGGACCATCTTGATCTACAGGAACCTCGATAAGGGGCAAGCCAACCTCCCTCTCTAGGCTGTTTCATGTATACTGCTGATAATCGGAATAATCTGACTGTGCATACTGGTACATTTGCTGTGTGACATGTTGCGTTGCGGCAATGGGTTGGGGTTGGGGTACAGCTACTGTCTGTTGCTGTGCATTCTGTGGAGGTTGCGTATTCTGTGGAATATTCTGCGGAACATTCTGTGGAACGTGTTCTGGTCTAGGCGGACGTGGTCTTTCTTTCGTTTTGCCTGTAGCAATATTGTGTCTGAGAACGGCACATTCATTTATGAAGTGACCTGGCTGTTTGCAATAATTGCAATTCCCTTTAACAGGAGCTGCAGAATGGCTAGTCTGTGTGTTCTGCGTGTTACCCCTCTTCTGACCATCTGCTGGAACGGACTGGGCAACTAGTACTTTCATTTTCGTGTCTTTCATACGTCTCTGTTCATGATCGTGTTCCTCTCTAATTCTGTTCTGGTGGTACTGTAACATCTGTAACATTTGGGAAGGCGTATTTGCTTGCCATGTGCTTTCGACTTTCAATACTCTGTTTTTAACCTGTGGTAAGGAATTCTCGACTAATTTGGTTACAAAAAGATGTGGGTATGACTCGCTACTTGTTTTCAGACCACTATTAATAATAAAACATTTCTCGAAACTGGAATAAAAATCACTAGTGTCTTCGTCTTGTTTCTGTTTGCAGGCTGAGATTGCATCCCAGTCTTCCTTTTTAACTGTCAATAATCTAGGCAAGACTTGTACTAATAATCCTGGTAATGCTTTAGTTTTGTCCCCAAGACCTAAACCTGGGGTACGTGTCTTTTCCTCGTCCTCTAATTCAGTCCAGATAATCTTTTTATCTCCCACCTCCCATTCCTTCTCTTTCAGTTTCTCGTAAATTCCTGCTGGCAACAATACTTTTAACATTTTAAGGATGTCGGGATACGTGTAGTCTCCCATCAGTAACATGTCCTTCAATTCACGGTGGAACCCTGCAGGATCTTTATCGTGACAAGGTACTATTTTCTTCATTTCCAATAATTCCATTTTGGTCAAAGGAGTGTATACGAATACGCGTTGAAGCGTACCCCCTGTAGTCTGGACTGGATGAACTTCTCGTAAGGGATTCTGTCTGTCTAGGTGATATGGCTGTCTTACTGGGGGTGGAACAGAAACAAAATGTGGAGTCAGGAAAGTTCTGTATTTGTGACGTTGTTCTAGAATGGTATTAATTAAATCGGTACCTAGGCCTCTCCATCTTCTCAGGAGTAAGTCTTGCAATATATTATACAATGGACCTGGATCGGATTGCTGATTTTCATATAGTGTAGTGAGATGTTGGATCATGTATATACCAGCTAGTCGCTGTTCTTCTGGAGTAAGGCTCAAAAATGTTTGCGCTACTGAATCATCTTTATATATACTGTCATTTCCAGCCCATTGGACTGCTGACCGTGCTAGTTCCTGATCACGCATGGTACTAAGTTCATGATAACCTATTCTTTCTTTCAGTATTTTATCAGTGCCTTGGAATACATGTTCAAGAGAACATTGTTCTGGTATCGGAGAAAGGAAACGTTTCTTGTTTTCTAGACGAATGGGTCTGTCAAAAGGTCTGTCAAAAGAATACTGTTTAGGGAGTTTCACTCTACCTACGTACGCTATTGTACCTTGATTTCCTACTTGATTATCTATTTCTTCCTCCTCTGAGGATTCATTCTTGTCTGACTCGGCTTCCCTTTCAGCCTTCTGTCTTTCATGCATTGTTACTATTTCTTTACGGATCTTTCTGGACATGGCATCTATACAATTCTGTTTATCATGTTTACAATCTGCAATATTTTGACTCCATTTTGTCAGTGCATCCATCTCTTCTTTGACAACACCTGGCCGATCTCGTTCCCTTATCAAACAATTTATCAAGAATCGTAATATTAAACCTTGTGTCTCAGCTTTCTGATATGCCATGGCCTCGCGAATACATTCTGGTCTCTCCCCTGTTCTAATAAAATGATATATATTGTCTAGATGGTTTGTCATTTCTGGTAATAACATCAAATAATCTGTAACACGTCGTAGACGTAACGAGGCTAACATCATGTCTCCTTCCTTGCCAGGTACTGGGTCATATCTACAATCGGTAATATACTGTCTAAGGTTTTCATATGTGATCGCTTTCGGCGTACGTTGCATTGCTAATTCTCTGATTGTCATTCGTTTCACTTGTGGCGGGGTGCGAAGGTGGCCTCCTACGGCACCTCCTGAGGCAGAAGTGAGGGTATGAACTGACTGGGTTGTAGCTGTTGAGGTCATGGCGGGTATAAGAGGTGTATGTAATGAGGGTGGACTCTGGGTTGCAGCTGTCGAAAAAGGATTGAGAAGACCAATAGTAGAGGGACCAGTAACAGTAGCAGCAGCAGTAGGGGAAGTGACAACAGGCGCGGGTAGCGAGTCTTGGAGACGTGGAGGGGTCGTGGCTTGAACAGTCGGAGCAGGCTGCGGTACATTATTAACGGGTGGTACGGGTACATTAGTATATGCTGGAGCTACGTCATCTAAATAGGAAGAAAGGAAAATGTCTGCTGCGGTCTGTTTGTGATGGAGTTTAGTCGGAACCAATGGTGGTGGCAAGTTACGGGGTACTTCCGGGGTCGCCTTGGGCAGGCCCTCGGCCAGAACTGGATACATGACTGTAATGAGTGCATTTCTTTGACGGTCTAATTGTTCTAATCTTACTTGTTCTCCTTCTTCTAGTAACTCTTTTTCTCTGGCTTTTTCGGATTCTTCTCTACTTTTCTCTGTTTTTCTGATTTCTTTTTCTGTTCTTCTATGCGATTCTTTACGCCATAATTCTATGGCATCTTTCTGGGATTGTCTGGCTTTCTTTTTCCACAATGCTTCTTCTACTCTCATGATGCATTCAGCATCCCATGTCCCTGAAACAGGCCATCTATGCTTCTCTTCCAGATCCTTAGTGTAGTCCACCCATAAATCTAAATACAGCACGGCATCTAAGCCATGCTTGTGGTACATAAAATATCCTGGAGTGTCCCTAGGTGGGGCAGGAACTGCTTCTTCGAGTATCCCTTTCCTAGTTCCTATCTGACGTAATTTCGAGAATAGTGGCATGATTGGAGTGATTCGGACGTGAACACAATAAACACAGTAATAAACAGTAAACAATCATTCACCCCACGACATTAAAAACACATTAAAACATTTCAGACTGAATTACCTAGTACACAGAAAACACATATTCTGAAAATCTCGAGATAATACTGAATAACTAGATGCACTGCTGAAACAGTACAGACAATACCGGTCTCATAAAGAGACACGTCGGACCGTATCCACCTAAGTGAACACGTCTGGACCAGATCTGTGTACCCAGACCTGTCTTGACCGGGGACAAATTAATGAACCCGTCTAGATGCGTTCCCAACAACGGTACTCACCGGGAAGCAAGAAACTGAAGGCCTCGGAAACTGGACTGGACTGGACTGGACTGCTATGACATCTGGCTGTTACGCATCACGCTACCACGCATGCGCTTCGGAACAGGTGGGCCTCCGGACTCCTCGGACCTTGCTCTCTCGACTAGGCTCTGGTCGGGATCCTCCGCATTCCTCACCGCCTCGTCTGGACGCCGGACCGCAGTCTCCGTCTCCCCCGTGGGCCCGAGGGAAGATAGCAGGAAAACCCGCAAACGTGCACGGTTTTCGCCGCGGCTGTAGAAGGGGTCAAAGCCTGCGTGACTTCACCGGCGAGTGGGGAAGGGGGGGGGCCCTATTCGGGCGCCAAATTATGTGGTAAATTAATTTTACCGTATCATTTTTCCATATAATTATTAATAAAAGACAGCTCATTCAAATGAGAGGCAGAGTCCGTGGAATCTGAGTCATACGGGCTTTAATGGAAAATCCTCGAGGATTGGATATCATGTCCCATCACCTCTAAGGTTCAGGAAGGGACATTCCACGTTTTATTAGCATTACACATTATATATAGTAAAATGGTACAATTGAAACCAATACAGTAGGCGTAACAGGTAAAAAGAAAGAGATAAGAACACATGTGCGTAACAGGAGGCGTGTAAAAAGGCGTACACATGGGCGTGAACTGTACATGTCAGAAAAACGTCACAAGAAACGTCACAGGTGGGTAGATGCATAGAGAAAGTTGCAGAATCAGCAGAAACTTATGACCTGAATGCGCGCGCAACTAGCATGACGTGTAGCTGGGGAGAACTGGGGGCTTTGACTTTAGCACTAGTGGAGGAGACTGGTGTCTGGGATGTCAGGGCAACCTGTACCTATAACATATCTGGTATCTCATGTTTGGAGGATGTAGTGTCTGAAGTAAAAGGTCTCTCGGGCATAGGCCATTCAATACTGGATGCTAGTGCATGCTTACGTGTCTTGGTGCAATGCGCGGAGCCATGGGCCTACCATGGTAACGGGTTCGGTAAATCACTTGCAAGGAGGACAGGAAGGCAGGGCCCTTTGCTCTGCAGCCGGGAATATGTTTACCTATTTCACTAGACTGGAATGTGTTTTCCAGGAGGCTGAGCAGATAACTGTAGGCAAAATACACTTTTGGCAGGCAAGCAGGCCGAGCCGGCACCGCTTCGCTGGCAGGAAGTAAGGCAGGGGTCAGGGAGGCATACAGCTTTCGGAGACAGGAGAGATGAGGCTCGGGGCCTCGTTTAAGGGCCTAGCTCGACTGGGCCAGGAAACATGGAGAAAACGTGTGCGAGATTCAGAAGTGCACCATATAAAGACGTTGGCACCATAGGCCTAGAAGCCTTATTAACGGGATTTCTTTGCATGACTAGATAGCTGACATGTTAAGGATGGACGCAAATGTATATGCGTCTTTCTAGCATTTACGGGACAGAAGTTACACGACATACAAGGAACATGGGTGCATGGATAGGGTGCGAGTGGGGGACACATTAGCTACCTGAAAATTTCTATTACCTCAATGGTGTTTTTAGAAGAATTGTGAAAATTCTGTTTCTAGATACACGCATAATGTACATGTGAACAGAGGGCCCTTTCCTGATTCTTCTGAACATGCATGCTGTTTTCTTCTGCACGCACAGTGATGTCACACACGTGCAATATCAACACACATCTGTATATTCCTCAAATATGAAGTTCTTACACCTGCTCCTGCCACCCTAGTGTAGAAATCTAAATTGTACATGGATGCTCAGGAAACCATCCATGACAACATGCTTTAATCTTTGTGCAGATTTGTACACACCTGCTCAGGATTCACTGATGTCTATTCACCAAATTTCCGAGGCTAGTGAAAGGTACCATTAGACCTCGATGATATGACTGGAAGTGATATCACATTACTCCTGACACCCTTCATTACATCACAGAAAGTACAATATCTACATGGTTAACAAAAGAATAAAAGCATACAATAAAAAGCATGATAACAGCACAACTAAAAACAAGGCACAGTACAATAAAATAGTCAAAACACGAAACAACACAACAGCCACACTACAATATAACAACACAGTGCAATACTGTAGAACAGAAACACCATATGACAAAATAGCACCATCACAAAAAGGTCAACACAAAAAGTATGACAAACATACTTAGCACTTATTGCCACTTTCAAAATTCTGCTTTCATAATACAGTTAAAGTAAAATGTATTTGCACTGAGCATTGCCTTAGCTACCACCAAGGACATGTAATAGCAACAAAAGTAGCGACACATGTTTTGTCATTCGGGCATATAACTCCAGGCAGGTGAACAGCTTATATTGTACAACCACCTGACCCAGTTCTAGGCTCAGACACGGTACTATGCATGCATTGCTCCAGTTCTGATTACTAAAACATGTTAAAATAGAATTGACCTTAGCAAGACACATTTAGGGCTTGATTTAGAGTATGGATGAAGATGTTCTGCCAGCTAGTGTAGTTATGGGTTTGTGAGGAGCACTCCGTTTGTGATCTTGTTAAACTGTTTTAATTACTGGTGCTGTGATTAATAAGGATAGTCACTCCTTTGAGTTTAATAGTCAGTTATGATGGGTATGCTAACCCATCTAATCACGCACTGTTCACTTGGTGCTCCGCACCTTATCTACGCTTATTGACTTATTCAATCTAATCAACACTTTTTGTTATTGTTGTTAATCATTTTTAATTCAACATATTACTTTTCTTTGTAATCCAGCATATTATTTTTCATTATGCTTTTAGTATTCAAACATTATACATTTACAACAATTGCATTTATAACGAAGAATTTTTACACATTACAACGTTACATAATGATTTAAACCATAGAACTTTTGGCTGAGCCCAATGCATTTCGGCACCATGCAGGTACCTTCATCAGGGGCCAATCTGTAAAGAAATAAAATTTCAGAATGTAAGTGTTTGTGTATTGTTGCCTGTGGGTGCTCTTTAAGTGTATTATATGGTAAATCCATACCTGAGTTGAACAACCTCTCCAAATATTCTAACCCCGTCAATGCCTCAGTAGCCGCTATTATTCTGCCAAAAGAAAATAATAGGAACTCTATGGTAACTGTTACATGCTACACTAAACAGTTACTTCTGGTAATCATTGTTTATTACCAAAAGTGCAAAATTAGGACATACCTGTGCGTGATTCTTGAATTTAAACCACTGAAAAAACAAATTGCAAAGGCTTAGTTATCAACACCTATGTAGCTATAATGCTGCCTCAACTCTGCGTGATTAAGAACATACCTCGTGCTTTTGCTCTGTATCTCGTCTGAAAATATAACAGAGAGATCGATATTATTAGCTTAATCTCCCTAGTTTCTTTTGTGTTTCTAATATGTAAAAAACGCCGCTATCTGTACCTGTATGGGTCGAAGTTGCTCGTGAAAAAGAAACCGCCACTCGGTGTGAAACGCTACCAAACTCCGTTATCCGCGGCTCTCGATCCGCGTGTTGTTAAACCCGACGGTGTGGTATAAAATCGACGTAGGACTATTGCCACTGTTTCTTCTAATGACTAGCATCACTACTGCGGGCGCCATACTAGTGTGGTGAATTGTAAGAGAAAACGTGTTTTTTCTTACTGCGTACGATGTCTCCAAGTTGTCAATGTCGGACCAGTCTATTTTAAACCTAAGCTGCTCCTGATTTCTCAATGACGACATAACAATCTAGACTATATTGAAAACACGATTAGAGATTCGTAATCTCTATTCCCAAGTGCTGAACTTCTCATGTTGTTAACTTCTGACATCACTATATGCAGCTAAAATTTTAAGTGCTTGTGTGTTTATGTGTCAAGTGCTTTGTTCGATGTGATGTACAAATTGTTCACAATATTAAATAAATAAACCATAAAGAAATGCAGATGTAATTACATCAAAAACATCATGTAATATCAGTAGCTTTGCAAGATTAATATTTACAATATCTGCTAATAATGAGATGTGCTCAATGTTGAATAAGTAAACCATATAGAAATGCTGATAAAGTCATTTCAAAAACATCGTGTTGTTTCAGTGAACTTTACAAGATGTATCTTAGTACTATCTACTATGAGGTTGCTAGGACATTTAATCCTGCCTGATGCCGGCATCTAAGTTTCTCCTTGGCTGTTTCTTTGTGGGCTCTACTAATGACCCTGTTGTTATGAACTAGCTATTCCTCTGATTATGTCTACTTATTCCTGAATATTACAAGTAACATGATAAATCGTATTTGTCATTAAGCCCAATAGGGGACATCGTGTTAAGGTGCTTGATCCAATAAAGTTCCAGGTGTAGCAGTCTTTGGTGGTTATCAATGCCTGGCCTGATTGGTACTTGTTCTATTATGAGAAATCTTAGTTGAGAGAGGGTGTGATTCGCTTCTCTCCAGTGAAAGGCTAATGGTGATGTTAAAGTCATATTACGAATCCTGCTTTTGTGCTCCGTTATTCTTGTTTTCACCTTGCGTTCAGTTTTTCCGACATACATTCTACCGCATGGGCATTTGATTCCATATACTACGTTCTGTGTATTACAGTCACTGGTATGTTTTAGATTTATTGGTTTTCCTATGGTTGGGTGTGTACATGTATTTCCAACTATAACATTATTACAATTGGTACAATTGTGAATTCTGATTGTCCCTTTATGTGTTGTAATTGGTGGTGCCAATTGTGTCCGTTTTAGTCTCTCCCTCAAGTTGGGTCCTCTTGTGTAGGCATATAGAGGTGGTTCCTGAAATAAATTTTTGAAATCAGGTTCTGCTGATAACAATTCCCATCTTGTGTTAACAATTTTCTTGATTTCTCTTGATTGCGTCGTGTATTTGGTTATAAAAACCATCCTCTCTTTTGTTGTTTTACTACTAGGTTTAAGTAATTCCATTCTATCCATTTTCATGACCTTTTCTATATGCTCTTCCAATTCCAAAATTGGGTATCCTCTTTCTTGATATTTTTGTGCCTGTTTCCGAATTGTGGTCTGAGAAGTTTGTAAATCAGAACAAATGTGTTTTATCCTGATAAATTGTGAGACTGGAAGGTTTTTGACTAGACTCTTAGGATGAAAGCTAGTGTAACTTAAAGCATTGTTGCGATCAGTGGGCTTAGAATATAATTCTGTGGTGAATCCACTGGCTGTTTTAATGATCCTCACGTCCAAGAAGTCTATGTTATGTGAGTCAATTTTGTAGGTAAATTGTATTCTTGAATTTATCTGATTCATAGATCTGATGAGTTGCTCAAGTGATTTAGATGTGTCATCCCAGATCAAAAAAATGTCGTCTATAAATCGACAGTACGTTTTCACATGATGCCAATGTTCTGAGTTCATTAGATGTTGTGCCTCGAATTGGGCCATAAATGTATTTGCATAAGCAGGGGCCCCTGCAAAGCCCATTGATGTTCCAGTCAACTGAGCATAGTATTTGTCATTCCATTGGAAATAACTATTGTAGAGGCTGAATTTGAGAAGTTGTAACAAAAAAACTTTGTTTGTTTGTAAATCTCCCATTTTAAGTAGTGCTCATTCTGTTGATTCAAGACCTGCCTCATGTGGTATTGACGTGTATAAAGCCACCACATCTATGGTGCACAAAATCCAATGACTCTGAAATCCTTGTTGAATCCATAAGAGTTTATTTAAAAAATCCGTAGTGTCCCTAATATAGGAACCCCATTGTTGCACAAACATTTGTAGAAAATGATCTATGTATCGGCCGAGGGGGTCAAAAATTGACCCACACCCCGAGACGATAGGTCTGAATGGCGGATTGGTCAGATGTTTATGAACCTTCGGGATCATGTAAAGTTTGGGGCACCTTGGATGTTTGGTAGTTAAGTATGCCAGTGTATGATCGTCGATCCATTCATTCTCCTTGGCTTTCTGTAGTATGCCTTCAAGCATTTTTTGTAGCTTACTAGTAGGATCTGTTGGTAACAATAAGTAGGTATTCGTATCTGCCACATGTTCGTTAACTTTGTGTTCATAGAAGTATGAGTCCATAACTACCAGGGCTCCGCCCTTATCTGCTGGCTGTATTATCAAATCCTTATTGTTAGCCACATTTTTTATGATGTTCTGCTCCGTTTTGGTCATGTTGTTATTCCTAGTTCTTTTGTAATCCAGTTTTTGAAGATCTTTTTTAACCATGATTTCAAATGTGTCTAACATTTTATGCGACACCGGAGCTTGAAAAACACTCTTTGGTTTGAATTTCTGCAAAGTATTTTCCTCGTTTGTTGCCGCTGGTTCTGCCACATTTGTGAAATAATGTCTTAGCCTTAGTGTTCGCATGAACCTAAAAAAAGCTCCCTCTGTTTCCATTGTGTTTGTTATGGTAGTAGGTACAAATGAAAGTCCCTTATTTAACACTGCTGTTTGTTGTCTTGTTAATATCGTGGATGAGATGTTTATTATTAGACCACTGTCCGACTGCTGCGTAGAGCTTTTCCTGCCACTTTCTCTCCTTGTTTTCCGCTTACTACTGGTGTTTCTACTTGTTGCGTTGGTGGACGTCCTTGGTTCTGTTCCTGGGACAAAAAAGCTACACTCCCACTTGTTGTTGCTTGTTCACTTCCTTCTGTTGTCATCACTGATCCTTCTTGTGTTACTTGTACCGGTCCAGGTCGAATGGATGTATCTTTGTCTGTTACTAAACTTTCTTCAGACGAATGAGTAGTTGGTGTTGTTTTTTTAGGAACAAATTGACGCCGGGCATAGATGTCAGCCCACGTGTAAACTTCATTGAGTTTATAATCAATTGTATCGCGTTTATATTTGCGTAGTTTCCCCTCTTGTAACTCCTTTTCATATTTGTCAAGTTTTACATTGATTCCCTCTAGGCTGATTTTCCAAGTGTCAATCTCCATTCTCATTTCTAGTTCTTTCTTTAAGCTGTAAATCTCCTCCTCCAATTCTTGTATGGTCTTGGCTAATTCTTCTATTATTAGTAGTATGAAGTCCAAAGAGCATTTATTCAATATGCTGTACCATTTATCCATAAATTTGGCGTTGAGGTTAAAACGGAACAGCATTGGCTTGATTGACAAACTCCTTGGGATCCGCTTAGCTCTGTGATATTGTATGAGTGTTGAAGCATGCATCCTCTGAATCAGTTGACGCCGGGTCAGGTATTCTAATTGTTTGAGTTGTTGACTTACTGAGCCCCCATGGGCATCCATGCTCTTTATTTCCTTTATCATTGAATACATTTGATCCGCTTGTTCAGTCGTGTAAGCCAAAGTGCTGGCTCTGTTATCTGTAATTGCCGTAATAGCTTCAAACTGCATTTTTGGTTCTTTGGGTGCATCCCCGCTGGTGCGACTGTGATAAACAACTGTAGTTATGGGTTTGTGAGGAGCACTCCGTTTGTGATCGTGTTAAACTGTTTTAATTACTGGTGCTGTGATTAATAAGGATAGTCACTCCTTTGAGTTTAATAGTCAGTTATGATGGGTATGCTAACCCATCTAATCACGCACTGTTCACTTGGTGCACCGCACCTTATCTACGCTTATTGACTTATTCAACCTAATCAACACTTTTTGTTATTGTTGTTAATCATTTTTAATTCAACATATTATTTTTCTTTGTAATCCAGCATATTATTTTTCATTATGCTTTTAGTATTCAAACATTATACATTTACAACAATTGCATTTATAACAAAGAATTTTTACACATTACAACGTTACATAATGATTTAAACCATAGAACTTTTGGCTGAGCCCAATGCATTTCGGCACCATGCAGGTACCTTCATCAGGGGCCAATCTGTAAAGAAATACAATTTCAGAATGTGTTTGTGTATTGTTGCCTGTGGGTGCTCTTTAAATGTATTATATGGTAAATCCATACCTGAGTTGAACAACCTCTCCAAATATTCTAACCCCGTCAATGCCTCAGTAGCCGCTATTATTCTGCCAAAAGAAAATAATAGGAACTCTATGGTAACTGTTACATGCTACACTAAACGGTTACTTCTGGTAACCATTGTTTATTACCAAAAGTGCAAAATTAGGACATACCTGTGCGTGATTCTTGAATTTAAACCACTGAAAATACAAACTGAAAAGGCTTAGTTATCAACACCTATGTAGCTATAATGCCGCCTCAACTCTGCGTGATTAAGTACATACCTCGTGCTCTTGCTCTGTATCTCGTCTGAAAATATGACAGAGAGATCGATATTATTAGCTTAATCTCCCTTGTTTCTTTTGTGTTTCTAATATGTAAAAAACGCCGCTATCTGTACCTGTATGGGTCAAAGTTGCTTGTGAAAAAGAAACCGCCGCTCGGTGTGAAACGCTACCAAACTCCGTTATGCGCGGCTCTCGATCCGCGTGTTGTTAAACCTGACGGTGTGGTATAAAATCAAAGTAGGCCAGCTAGTGTAACAGTGATCTTCCATTGTGGGGGCAATTCAACTGCATTGTGTACCCTACAGTAGAGCTAAGGATGTTTCTCCACAAAGGAGGACTTCTCCACCATGGGTGGAGCCAGACTAACATGGGAAAACGATTTGATAATGCGTTGTGATTTTGACATCCATGTGGACACTTGAAATGCAACCCCAAAGCATTCTACTGACTCGAGATGTTACTTCCAGCTGCAATAAGATTTAAACCTACTGCTCCCTGTCTAGGCATGAGCCACGCTTGCCACAATAAGCATTGAAAGTGCATAAGTATGTTCATAATCACAAAAAGAAAGTGCCCGTAGCTCCAATTATAATCATAAATGTATCACAGAAGGGGCATCATCTATTTCGCAATAATTGTTATCTCAAAACACTATACATACACTTATTTTAAAAAATACAGGCGATATTCACACATTAACACCAATGGGGACTTAACCTGAGAATCCACCTCCCATTGGATAAACAGGTAAGTCATGTTTTTAGCAGGCGTTAGATTATAGCGATAATCGCACTTAGCGCGATTATTTTATCGCTAAGCCTCCTTTGCTAATAGGCGATAGCTGTGTTACCGACTGCTAACAGTTTGGGTACGCCCACTTAGCATGTCATTAGTGATAAATGTCGCTGACATGCAAAGCAGGCCCCAAAAATTTCGCTATCGCCTAAAAGCTGTCGCTAACTGCTGTTAGCGACAGCTTGATAGTAGGGCGATAAAAATATTACCGCTTTAGCGGCAAAAAGTGCTGATAAAGCAGCCATATGGCCCTTGCTAATATGCCCCATAGTATGTATGCATGCATGTATGTAGGATGTAGCCTTGCGGTTAGAGCTGTCGACCTCGAAGCTGGGGAACCGGGTTCGAGTTTCGGTAAAAACGCTCAACCTCCTGTGATTCTGGGCAAATCACTTTATCTTCCTGCAGTCCTGCCAAGCGTCACACAACAGGTGTGACACTCACGCATTTCAGTGCGGTGATCCGCATCACCGCACTGAAATGCACTGTCACGCATTTGCCACCAGTGCCAGGCGCACCACCAGCGGCCCCTGTGCCCGGGCTCTGACTGCTGCTCGAGACGTGCTGTGCTGCCTGAGCCCGAGGCGAGTTCCTAAATAGTTAACTGCTCTCAGCCTCTGTGGAGTGGCTGAGAGCGGTACAATGTATCTTCACTCTGCCCGGGCAGGCTCAGCTGCCTGCTATTGCCCTGTAAACTGAATGCGGCGCCGGCGGCTCGGACTTACTGAATCACACACTGCAGGGGTAGGGAGGGGCTGCCCTCTCTCAGCAGACGCAATACTGCTGTCAATCACCGGCCGTGGCACCATGGGGGCTGGGATAATATCCGGAGGTGCAGGCGGTAGAGTGTGCCGTCACGTCCGGACTCGGAGGAGAAGAAGGAATTTGAAGTGCAGGCAGAAGGAGAGACTTGGACTCTCTCATGCCTCCATGTGATCATCGATTGCGGCGGCCGGCTGGCTGCGCCCCGCAAAACACTGCAGACTGCACCTCAGTAGCTGTGCCGGAGACAGTCAGCTCTGCAAGGCCCACCACCAGGATTGCAAGCGCCAGCAGTGGCGCGCCGGGGGGCAAGGAGTCCTGAGACTGTTGTCGGTCTACTCAAGTGTCCAGCAGCTCTGCCCGGCTAATGGTCCGGATGAAGACAGGCAAAGTGACTCGTCAGTCGGGTCGTCATAAGTAAGTGTCAGAGGGATGCGATAAATCCTCCCTTTCAGCTGTGTTCATAGTTCATTATAAACTGAAAACTGTTTTCTTTAAAAAAAAATGGATTTGTCCATCTCTTCTTATCCGCTTCTGGTTTTGTAGTAGTTGCGTTACTCATTGAAGCTCTGGTATATGCACACTTAAAAAATCTACATAACATATCCTGGGAGAGAGACAGCAGCATGAAGTTAGAGTTAACCTGTTTGGAATCGGCTATTTCTGACCTAAAGAGATCTGCATGAGAGCATAATGCACCCTGGCAGACAATTATAGAGGGTTGATATGCGTCTATCTATTCTAACTTACTACAGTGAGAAGGCTTAGAAATTGGTGAGGTTACACGTAGAAGTAGATACGGGGAGTAGAGTGCTCTGCAAGGGTGTGTACATGAGAGATTGGAAGGGTTGAAGCTCCCTCGGCCTCAGCGTTGTACTTCAACGATGATAAGCTACTGAGATAATAAGGTGAGATGTGCCCTAGGAGAGGGATATTACCTTGGAGTAATGTGCATTAGAAGAATCTGCAAGGGTCGAGTTCCCCCGAAAAAGACTGCCTCAGTACTTAGATTCCGTCGGGTTAGGAATGGTAGGCTCTTTTTCGGTTCTACCAGCAAATAATGGAACCAGCTCCCGCTGGCAGTCTGGGCCAATTCTCAAGACTCAATGTTCAGGCCCTAAAAATCCACTTTTTCTCATCTCACTAGTGGGCCGGTTATGGGCGTGCCTCTGCAGCTTTAGCTCCGTGACATTTCGTGGAGTAACCATCCCATTCAGAAATCTTTCATTCATTCATACTTCCTTCTCACTCTTTGGTTAACTGGTTAGATGTCAAGTCATTCAATACAGAGAGCCAGAAATCGAAGCATTAAGTTAAACCTAGTGAAAGTCCACCCGTGACGGTGACGTGTCTTTATGTAACATAGCAACTGTGCATGGGTCAGCATATATACACAGAACTTTAATAAAGTACTGCTGCTCAAAAACGTAACTTGTGTATTATCATGGTTATGCATTCGTTTACAGTACAGTCCAGTAACAGGAGGGCGCAATAGAGTTTGTGTCCTTCCATTTGTGGTGCTCTGCAACAGTTTCAAGAAGTTCTTAGTTTCTTGTTGCTCAAATGGCTGTAATTTCTGATATTTAGAAGTTTCACTCGTCTTAATTGCATGATTTTTGCTCGCGAGAATGTGTCACTCATAGTCATTGAAATGTCACTCATAATTTCACTCAAATGTTTAAAATGTCACACATGGCAATCTGAAACCTTGCCAGCTATGTTCCTGTGCCTAGCAAAAATGAATGTGTCCCTCTGATACCCTGTGTCTCGGGTCTAGTTGGCGCTATATATAACTCTTACAAAAATAATATCCAAAACAAAACCACTCTCCTCGGAAATTCCCTGGTGGATCACTTGCAGAAAAAAACTCATACAGGAAGTGTCGAGAATACCTTCTGCTATTCAGAGGTATCATTCGGGTGCATGTAGGAAACTGCGATCAAATTGAACCTGTTAACATCAAACAAGCTGTGATAAAGGTCGTTTGCTGTTGGCAAAAGCACACCTCTAAACAAACATCGGCTGTTTGTCTGCGCTGATGGTAGGCATTAATTCATTTTGCCAACTCCTTTCTTTGACCTTGAGTACACAAGATTCGTCCACAAATTTAATTTGCTTAAAAGGATCGCCGTTTTCCTCGGTGCATTATTGAATCACTTGCGACTAACAAGATGGGCCTGTAAGCGTTATTTGACAAGCGTTTATCTGTGAAATGCCACAGTTGGAATTGCTGTGACGTTCAATGCAGAATTAATTTTGTGTGATTATTATCTGCCCCGACCCCTAAAGCAACAGGGTAACCCCTATCTTTATGTGCACGTTTATATATATTTTTAGCAGTTTGGGCATAAAATGGCCATTGACTCCTGTTATGTAATAAGGTTAACAAAAAGAGCAAAGCATGTAGTGTGATGCTTTGTGAAACTTACAATGGTAGACATAGCTGCAGCTTTAATACCCACTGACAGAATTACACAGGTAGGGATTTTTAGTTATGCCTCAGTTGTCTCAATATAGACCTCTTTCTACCGTTAGTGGCAGAATATCACCCAAACAACCAACTCTGGAGTAGAGACTAAAACTTTAAGAATGGTACCCGGCGGATGTACCTGTTCCTGCCCCTTCCCCATATACACGTTCTATTATTATTTCATAGAAACCACCTTAATTTTACTTCTTGTGAACTTCAATAGATAGTGAAGGTGTCTCTGCCCCAAGAACAAACAGGAATGCTGTGGTCCAAACTCTTTACTTACATTCTCAATTCTGGAAACTTACCCCATATACAGGCAGTTGTGCATCAACGAAACAATGTAACCCCTGCAGAATTTACCGAGGGTTTTTGGTGTCATCCATTTCTTTGCGAGTCTGCATTTATGTGATGGATGAACAAAGGCAATTAATATGCTCTTCATCCAAGACATGGTGCTGAAGACAAAGTGTTAAATTAGGTGATTGTCTACAGCGCCACCTGCTGGGAGAAAAGGTGTTTTCTACCACCCAGCTGTAGCAATAATGTTTTCCCAGGCCTCTTGTTTTCAGTGGTGGCTGACACAACCAAAAAGTAGTGCAGCGGGTAAAGGGGGTACAGAGTGGGAGCGCAGGAGGAGAGCGCTAGGGGGCTTTAATAATAGGAAAAATAGTTTACCTGAAGCTCCCGGCCACCTCGGTGTTTCTCTACTTCCTGGTCCCAGCAGACACTGGGACAGCTTCAGAGACTTCCTGTGCAAACCCGTCTCTGCTCTCATGCTATTACGAAGTATGAGAGCAGGGCTAGGTTTTGCCTGGGCAGGCTGGTTTAACACTCGCTCAGGCATAGGGAGTCTGTGCTGTTTCTTCAACTTGCTGTGCAATACAGTTGGATTGGAGAAACCCAACTGTGCATGTCTGTTTGGTGGCATAACATGGCCTGCCAAACAGACATGCAAACTTAGAAGTGCACATGCCATTCCATTCCTCCTCCCTCCATTGGCTGATGGTTCTGAACTAGTAGGACGATGCTCCTCTGCCATTGCGAAGGAGCCACCGATGGAAACAAGCTACGTCATTAGCAATACAGCCCAGTACAGTTGGCATTAAATTGTAATATTGTATGAAAACTGCTGGGAAATCTTTGAAGTGAATTGATTTGCAAAAGTAATCCTGCTTGCTTACCTTCCATCTCTCCCTGTTTACTCATGGTACCTGGTACCTCCATGATGTGGCTCATCCGGGGAAGAGCAGCTGAATTGAGGCGATACAGTAAAGCTTATTTTAACTGGTGCCCCTTTGGAGACATCCTTTCTCAGTACTGGCTCTCTCTTTATTGTTCCTCTCTACAAACCAGGCCTTTTTCAAAGAAACCATGGTTTGAGCACGGCACCATTCCCAGAGTAGCCCAGAGCTTGCGTAAAGTTTATGAACAAGCCATCTCTGGGCCCGATTCACAAAAGTAATCTGAGACAACATCCTAACTTTATGACTTTTGGTATTCAAAAACGGCATCTAGGAGTAGTAAAGTTAGGAATCCTAGCGTTACTACTCCTAAATACCTTTTGTGAATACCAAAGGTCATAAGGTTAGGATTTTTCTTAGTTTTGGAGTAGTAAAATTAGGAATCATAACTTTACTACTCCTAAATGGCTTTTGTGAACACCGAAAGTCGTAAAGTTAGGATGTTTCTCAGTTTTGGAGTAGTAAAGTTAAGAATCATAACTTTACTACTCCTAAATACACTTTGTGAATGCAGAAAGTCGTAAAGTTAGGATTTTGTCTCAGATTACTTTTGTGAATCGGGCCCTCTGTTTTTACATTTATACATTTATATAAAAAAATGTATGCAATGTTAAAATAGCTGACTCTACAATGTAGTGTTTCTGCTGTAAAGATCTGTGCTTGGCCTGTTGGGTACACATTTTAAATCAGGTTACAATGACCAAGCCACTCATTCTGCAAAAAGGAACATCTTAGTAACACTGAGGTAGCTTATGGAACTATCTGCGTTCTCAGTTCTATGAAGAGATGAAATTGTATGCACAGACTCACTATATAAGTCAAATTTGTATCTTCCTAACAATAAAAGTAGTTAACACAAAGAAGGTCACTGAACATAACTTGAGCACATGCGTTTTGCTGTAGCTCCAACTAAAATCACAATCAGTCACCAGAGATCAATATTGTTTCACTTCAGAGCTCTTCCGGTCCATTACAATTCTCCTATCAATATGAACATTTTAGTGTGTCACATTTGCAAACAACAATGCAGCATTTCTTGAGAGTGTCTGGAAAGGTTACATTAACTATTTTATGTATTCAGGGAAGATTCTACTGATTTACAGGATATGGACAAAACATGATGTGCAGTGTAAGTCACAGATGTGTGATAGTGATGATTTTGCAAGATGCGAATCCAGAAGACCATATTTCTCACCTAATCAGAGCTTCTCTCATTGTACTAAATTATGTTATGCAGGGTATTAACAAATTCTTTTAAACCCCTCATGTTAAAAGCATGAGTGTGAAGTGGCCTAATTTTGGCTCCACCCTTTCACGTCTTGACTACGTCATTCATACTTGCATGTAGTGTCATATTTTTGTGTGCTTTAATATCATTAATATAAAGTGCTGCACTTGACCGCAATACTTAAGGTGCATTTGCTGTATAATTCAGAAATGTACATGAGTGTGCATACTAATGTTTTTCTAGTAGTGATACCAAATTTCAGATTTTATATATAATTGCATTTGTATAGTTTGAGTAAGTTTGTTAACTCTATATATACCCATGTATTCTTTTGAATGATATCCTGCATTTATTTTATAACTGTACATGTATTCATAACCATACATTACAGTTGTTTGCTATTTTAGCTTAACCAAAGGCCATAAGAATTTGGACTGTAATGTTCAAACATTCAACCTGAAAGTTTGCTTGGGTTGCAATGTTTTCTTCTTCTTTGCAGGTGCATTCATGTAATCTCATAGTTAATGAAAGGCACATTGTGTATGAGAGATTGTGAGGCCCTGGGGAAGAACTTTTGGCAAACACAAGGACCCCAATTCATGTAATATCTAGAGACAGGAGGAAACCAAGGACGTTCTGGTGATGTTTGGAACAAGAGATGGGATTATTGAATATGGTTGCCAAACTCTACTGTGGAAGGTGGAAAAGCACTGGGACTATGAGGAGACACTGTATTAACCACAATGCAATACAAGTTCGATCAGTGTTGCAGCCCACTGGGGGCGGTACTACAAATGATGTGTGTTTTACACGTGCCTCCTATAAAGCTGCATTCCACTGTCAATGCCTGTGATCAAGGTGCTGGAAACGCACTGAAACGCGTAAGGCTAAAGAATAAATGAAGAAGTTCAAACGCAGTGAGTTGTGATGCCCTCAATTACCTGCTGCTGAGTGTGCTTCCAAACTGGAGACCTTTGGATAAAAAAAAATATATATATATATATTTTTTTTTCAGTGAAAAAAACATACGTTTCAGGGACGTTGTAGTTAGTAATTAGCATTTAAAAAACGTTGGAAATGAACTGAAAAAACCATAGGTTCAGGGACGTTATAGTTAGTTGGACATTTTACTTGTACAAATCCAGAGAAATTCGCCCCGTTATAGTTAGATGAGCTAGCTATGACTCACGCCCCAGAAATGCACTTCTGTTGACTTCACATATTACATCACTCATGATATGGTCAGTGACATCACTGATGACATCACTGATGACATCTCAAATGACATCCCTGATGACATCACTGATTACATAATCCGGTTAATATCTAATGCACCTCCTCACACCATAAAATAACCTTTCATACACCCACTCTAAAATGCAGACTACCATTCTCCAAACCATAGACACACCAATACCAGTTAGTACATACCCACTCACTGATTGATAGGTCTACACACATCCATTCACTCACCGATACAATCACTTATACATGCAGTCACTCATCAATACAGCCTCCGATATATGCTATCAAACATCCATATAGACACTCACATACTGTCACTCACTGATAGAGTTACTCACATATCTAGTGAGTCACCCAAAGAATCAATAACACTGCCTTTTACTCATTTATACCGTTATACACACACCACTTCACTTATTCATACAGATACTAACACATACTTACTCTCTTCTACAATCACTGAAACAAGCACACACTCATGCATACAACCACTCTCACTATCACTCATTCTCACATATAGTTAGTTATATACTCCAAGACTCACATATACTGCCTTTCACATATGTAGTTACTCACACATATACCACTGAGACATCCATTCACTCACCAACACAGCCATACACACACTCACTCCCCCATACAGCCCCTCGCAGACACACTCATGAACCCATATAACCACTAAATCACCCACTCACACATCCATGCAGGGAGTTACATCCCCACCCGCCCACACAGACACTCAGGCACCCATACAGGTTCTCAGACAACC
This sequence comes from Lissotriton vulgaris, assembly GCF_964263255.1. NCBI lineage: Eukaryota > Metazoa > Chordata > Amphibia > Caudata > Salamandridae > Lissotriton > Lissotriton vulgaris. The sequence continues at coordinate 711,959,335 of NC_141697.1, read as the reverse complement.
AATCATTAACCCATATAGACAATCATGTACCTACTCACCAACACATGCAAACACTTACACACCAACTGACAGACTGAAATAGACATTCACACAGATTAGTCATTCACCCATGCATTCACTAAGACACATTCATGCACTCACTTATACAGTTTGTCACGTACCCGCTAAATCATCCATTCATACACTCATACACCCACTCATTCTTCAATACACCTTTTCGTATCTATAAATAACATTCTTAAGCTTTTAAAAATCACCCTGTCTCTGGATGATGTCATCAGTGATATCATTTGAGATGTCATCAGTGATGTCACTGACCATGTCATGAGTGATGCAGGGGCGCGCGTTATAGTTAGCTTAACTAACTATAATGGCTGAATTTCTCTGGTTTTGTACGGGTGAAATGTCCAACTAACTATAACGTCCCTAAAATCTATGTTTTTTTCCAGTGAATTTTTAAGGGTTTTTAAATGCTAAATATTAACTCTAACGTCCCTGAAACCTATGGTTTCTTTCAGTGAATTTCTAAGGTTTTTTTAAAATGCTAATTACTAACTATACCGTCCCTGAAACCTATTTTTTTAGTGAATTTCTAAGGTTTTTTAAAATGCTAATTTATAACTATAACGTAATAGTTGCGTTTGCAGAGCAATGCTGAAAGGGGGCGGAGCCTCCAACCAGCGCTCAGGAATTCCACTCCGTAGGACTTACAGGAGGTACCAGTAGGGTTTCTTTTCCCCCAAAGTCCCTCAGGAGTAAAGTGGACTTCAGCCCCAAACCTGTAGTGTGCCAGGAGGCACGTTTGCAGAGTGGTGGAGAAAGGGGTGCATGGCCTCCAAAGAACTCTTAGCAATACCACCCTGTTGGACTTACTGGAGGTAACAGGAGGGGTATTTGGCCTCCAAGGACATCTTTGGGGGCCAAATTCCCCCCCTATTACCTCCAGTAAGTCCCACACAGCAGCATTGGTAAGTTCTCAGCGCAAGCTGTGCCCCCTTTGCTCACCAATCTGCAAACACACACCCCAGTACACTCTTGGATGGGGTTAAAAGTCCCATTCGATGCTGAGGGTCCTTGGAGGCCAACTAGCCTACCTGACACCTCCAGTAAGACCCATATAGTGGGATTGCTGAGAAGTGAACAAGGCCACGACCCCTTTCTCCACCACTCTGCAAACGAGTCTCCTGGCGCGCTCTTGGTTAAGGGATGAAGGCCTTTTGCCTCCTGAGGGTCCCTGGGGGCCAACTAGCCCTCCTGCAATCTCTAGTAAGCCCCACACAAATGGGTTGAAGAGAGTGGTCTAGACCACGCCCCCTTTTTACACCACTTGGCAAACACACGTCCTGGCACACTGCTGCTCGGGGAATTAAGTCCACTTTAGTCCTGAGGTACTCAGGACACATGTGGACCTCGTTGCCCCACCAGCAGTGCACCAGGAGGCACGCTTGCAGAGTGGTGTAAAAATGGGTGTGGCCTCAGACCAGCTCTCGGATACCTGGTGGGCTAGTTGGCCCCTAAGCACCCTTAAGATAGTAGGGGGCTTAATTCCCCAACCCAGAATGCTCCATGAAGTATTTTTTTGACATTTCAGTTTGTATTTATCCATATTTATTTTTTGCTTTTTTTTCAGTATTTATCCATATTTTTGGGGGGGTTTGAGGAAAACTTAAGCTGAAATTAGTATATTTCCACATTTATTTAACCAGTAAATATGCACTTATGCTTGAATGCCTACTAAGTTTCAAAGTTGTAAATCCCACAGAAGATAAATCAATGCACTGATTATGCATATTTCAGTATCAACTTGGTGCATATCTACTGCTGTTAAAGCCTCTTTACTAAAATTCCTTTCTTTTTAGCCCACTTACCTTTCAATCTACACAGCAATTGGCCTGGCAGTCATGGCAGACAGTATTTAGAATTACTCAAAAATCAACCCAATTTCTGTTTTTATCCACATTTAAATATAAATACAGCCAAGAAAATAAATGTTTTCAGTCTGTATTTATCTGTAAAAATCAGTAAAAACGGAAAACTGGGAGCCCTAGTTGCCAGGGCCACAGAAATCCTTTTTACAGTGTGTTTATTTCTTTTTTAAGCCAAGTCACTCGACGTGTTTCGGAGTAAGCGTCCTTATTCACGAGTACGAGTGCACAGTAAACCAACAGTGTATATACATTATTGAGTGACACCCCTCCTCATCATGGAAAGTGATAACAGATGCAAGGGTGTTCGTCAGTATCTCTGAGCTTGAAAACAGACATGATTTTTTACTGTGATCATTTTGTATACAAAGGTGTGCTATAAGATTGTGGTATTGGGTTCCCAAGGCCTACATGCTCCGAAGATAACCCACTTACACCGAAAGAACTGTTGGCACGGAAACTGAAAAATGCAAAGAACAAGTTTATTAAAACCCCATGGGGTGGTGGTACATTCCTACAGCACCCTTCGGTAATGCAAGAAGTATCACACCGAACATCGGTGTGACTTACTCTTTTATACAGTTTTACAGGTAATAAAACAATGGGCGGCACAAAGTTACAAGCGTTATGTACATATAAGGTCATCTTTGGAACACCGCCAGCTCATTGGAGGGGTTACAACTCTGCTGGTCAGTTTAGGCGGCACATTCCAGAGGGGTGACTGGTCAGTGGGGACTGCGCATGTACAGGCTTGACCAGTACTAAAAATAGCCTGTTGCTGGGCAAACTCAAGTGGTCAATGGCACGGACAACGGACTAAAGGCCATGCTGGCCACGAGGCCGCTTATGATCTAAGATGGCCGCCGTAACACACAAAATGGCGTTTCCGAGTATGGCCAATTGAAACGGAAAACGTGTAGCTACAGCTAAGCGCTAACTCGGCCATCGTCAAATTACGACAGACGACCCTTTTAGCGTTCAGCTGAAGCTACCTCATACTGAACATAATCTGGGTGTTCATCTTCGATATCGATCAACATTATTTGGGTTACTTCTTTATGAAGCATCATTTTGTCATGAGCAAGAGCTCGTCTTGATGGTATACAAACCGATAGGCACATAGAACACAAAGCTGGACCACATTAAATACATAGACATACGCCAAACAGTATCCCCACAATAATACATAGAATCGTTAGCAGTTTCCAACCCCAAGTGGTAAGCATTGACCAGAACCACCCTGAAAGAGTCCAAGTTCCATTATCCGGATGTATTTCCGCAGCTATCTTATGCAGTTTTGAAATTGCATCATAAACGGATGGTGAGTTGTCAGGTACATAAACACAACAGCTGCTTCCGATGATTCTACATGCCCCCCCACGATCGGCTAGAACTACGTCTAAAACCATCCTGTTCTGTAACGTAACAATCCTAGAAATCTGAAGTTCCTCAGTAATGTTCCCCAATGCAATAGCAGTGTCGTTCGCTACAGCCTCAACTATCTTCCGACTATTCAGAGCAGCCCCAACAAAGGAAAATAGTCCAAAATTGAAATCCACATACTGTTGCAAAGCAGTGTCTGTCTGGTCAATATCATCTAAAACAACGGCACGTTTAACACGGTTCAGTATGAAATCATGGTACAAAATATAATCATTATGCTACATTGGTGGGGCAATGAATACAGGAGGTAGTACAAAAGATACATAGCAAGTACCTAACCATCCCAAAGGGAGCAGATGATACCCTTTCGTTCCGCAAATAAAATACGTATTTCGTGATGCTACAAACGATATACCATTCGGGCTGTCAAACGTTATTGTGGTATTACATTTGCTTTTCCCAACCGAAATCGTGCCTTTATTACGTATACACAAATCAGCTTTCGTGGCAATGACATTTATAACACGTGAGCTGGAGACATTAATGTTACGTTGATTGCTGTAAACACGTGGGGCAGATACATTGTCGGGGCGGTACTCCTCCCATTCAAATCGAGTACCCTCAGCTCGCGGATACCCATCTCGGTCGTGATAACATACTTTATTTAAACGGAAAAGCACCCCCCCTTTTGTTGGCCATCTCAAAGTGAAGAGCAGAGTGTACCAGGCATTGCAGGATTCATTATGTGAGAACGGGAGTGGAATGAGTGGAGTGCCCCCTTTCTTCTGGTGCCCAGGCTGCATCCCACACACCCAACAATTTGAGGTATTTGTCATATTATGTGTATGATGCAAGATCTGAATGAAGCTATTGTTCAGATAAGTCTGTCGGTGCCGTTCTTCATGGTAAGGCAAGGTGAAGTGAAAATGTTCAGATGGAGCCGGGGTAGTCGGCAGCAAATGTTTACGTGCGGGCACCACAAGTTCAACTACCCAGGCTATTACTGCTATCACCACAATCGTTAGGACAAAAAGGATGGCACCAAGTATTCGTTTATCCCGTGATGCAGACGACGCCATAGTTCAATTATAGTTCAAAGTCTTAAATGTTCAAAAAGTTCAGAAAGTTCACAAGTTCTCAAATGTACATATGTGTGTATTACACCTAAAAAGGAAAAATACGGTGCTGAGCTCCGAGGTAGCCGTTGTTTTCTTCTCCGGGGTCAAGACGGGTGTCGCTACTCTTGGCAGAACTGATCCCCCCCCTTGAGATTCCCGGTTTCCGTTTCACAAACCCCAGAGCGGTAACCAACCAGTCTTGAAAAAAACCAAAAAAATCTTCCTATCGTGGCCGCAGATTGTAGTGCTCTCGTCCAGAAACAGTGTGGTCCGGGAAGGCTCCCTCAGCTTCGGCCGATGTCACAGCTGGGCTCTTTTCTTTCTCCAAAATGTCCTGGAAGTCGGTCAACACAGCAGGATTCACCAGATCAGGAGAGACACGACGGCAATGTGTTGAGTGAATCCACCGCTTCCTATTGGTCACTCGTACAGCTGTTCGAGTAGCAAGGAGGACCTGCTCGGGGCCTCTCCACCTCGGTTCCAAGCTGTTCGCCCTCTCAAACGACCGGATCATGACATGGTCGCCAGGGCGTAGATCATGACCTTCTCCAGCAGAATTATCAGGGAGCGCTTCTCGAACCTGTTGATGAATAGAAAGCAAATCATTTGTTAATCGTGCCAAATAATCGTTCATCATTATACAAGGCACATCATGTATATGCCATGGGCACCCCCCAGATATTCATAGGCCTTCCAAACACCACTTCATATGGTGTGAGGCCTGTTCGAGAGTGGGGCACTGATCTAAGAGAGAGTAATGCTAGCGGTAAGGCATCCGGCCATTTCAATGACGTGGACGCCACGATCTTAGCCAATTTTAGTTTCAACGTGGCATTATACCGCTCGACAAGACCTGCCGACTGAGGGTGGAACACAGCATGAAACTTCTGTTGGATCCCTAACCCCTTCAGCACGTATTCCACAATTTTCCCGACAAAATGAGGCCCATTATCACTCCATAAAAATTTGCAAACTCCAAAGCGAGGAAAATACTCCTTGAGCAACACCTTAGCTGTTGCTAAAGCTGTATTATCTTTCGTGGGGAAGGCTTCAACCCATTTGCTAAAAGCGCACACCACCACTAAGACATACTTAAGGTTATTGCAGCGCTCAAGCTGGATGTAATCCATTTGGAGTACCTCGAATGGTGCAGAAGGTGGAACGAGCCCTCCTTTCGGAGTATGGGTCCCCTTAGCAGGATTGTGCTGCAAACATATCAGACAGGTCTGCACTACTCTCTTAGCTGTATTAGCAATCTCGGGATGCTCCCAAACTCGCGTTAACAATCGAGTAATTGCAAGAGCCCCCACGTGCGCTAACCCATGTGTCATCTGGACCATCGCTTGCAAGTAAGCTGCAGGCAATTTCCATTTCTCCATGTCCTTGCTTCTCCAACACCCTTCATCGTCTAGCACCCCATCAGTTGCCCATGCCGCAAGTTCAGATTCAGTAGCTGATTTCTGAATGTCTAATATTTCCGCTCTAGCATCATTCCATCGCTCTGCTTGGGATTTTGTCACGTACATGGGGGAGTCGGCTCGGGACATAGCCGGTTGTCTCGCTATGCTGTCCGCAAAGGCATTTCCCTTCCCCACTTCATCAGTGATCTTTTTATGGGCGCTACATTTGATTATCGCTACTTTCTTTGGACAAAGCAACGCGTTTAGGAGATCACGCACCAACTCTCCGTGCATAATGTGTACTCCATGAGAAGTTAAAAACCCACGCTCTCTCCAGAGTAGACCGAAGTCATGTGCTACTCCGAAGGCGTACCGGCTGTCTGTGTATATGTTCACACATAGGCTAGCACTCAATTCGCAGGCTCTTGTCAGGGCTATCAGCTCCGCTGCTTGAGCCGATTTCTGTGGTATTCTAGCTGTTTCCACCACTGTCTTAAGTGTCGTTATTGCATAGGCTGCGGAAGTTGTGCCATCTGGCAGCCTCAAACATGATCCATCAACCCACAGTTCCCCATCCACATCTGGAAGTGGCATATCCTGTAGGTCAACACGACCCTTTGTCTGTTCCTCGGTCAGGAAAACACAGTCATGATGTTTTTCTTCCTGACCCTCCTCGACCGGATAGGGCAATAAAGTGGCAGGATTCAGAGTAGCACATCTTTTTAGTGTGATATGTGGCGCCAACAGGGTAAGCTCGTATCCTGTTAACCGTGCACTCGTGAGATATTGGGTCTTTGTTTGGTTTAGCAGGGCATCTACTGCATGAGGAACTAACACCAACAATTTGTGCGATAGCACTATTCCCTCACTCTGCCGTATCGCTACTGCTGTTGCTGCGACTGCTCGGAAACACCCAGGTAACCCTCGCGCTACAGGATCAAGAATGGCAGAAAAGTATGCACATGGCCTCTGCTTGTCCCCGTGTGTCTGCACTAACACTGATAACGCGCACCCATCTTTCTCATGCACGTACAATGTAAAAATCTTCGTATAATCGAGTGTACCTAATACGGGTGCAGAGCAAAGGGCTTGTCTCAGTTGATCAAAAGCATTTTGACATTCATCTGTCCATTCAAGGGGCATTGGTGTAGTTTTGGACAGTAACGCTAACAAAGGCTTGATAATGTGCGAAAACTCCATGATCCATTGCCTACAAAAGGACGTTAGCCCTCTGAAGGCGCATACATCTCTCTGTGTGCGGGGGACTGGTGTATCTAAAATCGCCTGAATTCGATCTGATGTCAATGCACGCCCCTCCTTAGACAAAAGATGACCGAGGTAGGTCACCTTGGGTCTACAGTATTGGAGCTTTTTCTTAGAAACCTTGTGATTATTCTGTGCCAAAAAGGAAAGCAACGCAATCGTACTCTCTTCACATTGCGTGTAAGAATTTGCAGCAAGCAGAAGGTCGTCCACATATTGGATCAAAACAACCCCCGATTGCAACTCAAAGGAATCAAGCTGTCTTTTCAAAGCCTGGCTATAGATACTCGGGCTCTCAGTGTAGCCTTGAGGAACATGACAAAATCTATACGATTTATTATTTAACGTGAAGCCAAACAAATATCTGCTATCAGGATGGACAGGGATGGAAAAGAACGCATTTTTTAAGTCAATTACACTAAAGGTCGTGGCCGTTGGTGGTACCAATGTGAGCAAGGTCGTAATATCGGACACCACCGGATATTGGGGAATGACAATTTTGTTGATCTCTCTCAAGTCAATAATAAAGCGATAGACTTTGTCGTCAGTATCTCTCTTAAGAATCGGGAGAATAGGGCTGTTACAAACATTATAAGGAACTTCTTCCACCACCCCAGCAGCTATCAAGTCCTGGACAATGTGAGTCAGGGCAATTTCACCTTCCTTCGGAATCTTATACTGTGGCACCCGTGGCAAAGAGGCCCCCTCCTTAACAGTAATATGAATAGGTGGAATACGCATCTTCCCCACATCCGTGTCTGAGGTCGCCCATAACGTGTGCGGGAGAGAGGCCAAAGCGGGAATGTCTGATATGGTATAGAACCTATTCGGATCAGGGTAATTGTCATTCAGGATAACCCGCACTCCTTCAGGAGCGCACCGTATCGTTGCTCGAAAATATTTAAGCAAATCAAGGCCTAAGATATTATCTGGTGTATAGGGAGATAACAAAAATTGACCAAAACTAAAAAATTTGTCAAGACAGAGTGCAAGGGGTTTAGACAAAGGGCTAGGGGAGGGTGTGCCATCGAACCCTACACATGTTATCATTTCGCCAGACAGGGGAGCCCTCGGAACCAATTTCTTTGACAAAGCGCTACGAGTAGCTCCGGTGTCGACTAGGAATTGATCAGTAGAACCCAAAATGCCCGATGTTACATATGGACCTTCCTGATCTACCGGCACTTCAATTGGTTCCGCACCCCATCCTACGCAGTCCTATGCATGCACATAATCCTGGTGCTCCACATTCTCACCCTGTGAAATCTGATATTGGTTCCGTCTATCAAAAGTATTTCGTTCATCCTGGCCACGGCCCCCTTGCTCAGCCCTTCCACGATCACCTCCGCCACCTCTCGCCCCCGCATAACCGCCCGCGACCTACCACCTCCTCGACCACGCTGGCTACGTTGTTCCCGAAGTACCGGACAATCCTCAGCCCAATGACCAAACTCTTTACAATAAGCACATTGATCCTCCGCAATATCCGTACGACCATACGACGTATTTCCTCCACCTCGTCTACCCCTGTCGTTCCCTCTACCCTGTGTTCCACGAACCTGTGCCAACATCACCTTCGTTTTCAATTCTTTCGCTTTTTTATCAACACTTTCTTTAGCCTCCAACTCCTGCCACTCATAATACTGAGCCATAGTCAACAAAGACGCAGGGGTCGCCGTGGCCCAGGAACTTTCACTCGATTTCAATCGTTTTGCAATCTCCGGCAGGAGATTAGCCACATACTTATCTACAAACAAATGCCGACCTGTATCGTCTGTTAAAGATTGACCACTGTAATCATGAAACGCCTCTTCGAAGCGTGTAAAGAAGTCTGAAACCGTTTCATCTGGCTTTTGTTTGCACGAAGCTAACATGGTCCAATCTATCTTTTTAGAAGGTACGAGCGTTTTTAATTTAACCAAAATAGCCGCTGGAAGGTCTAAAATCAACTGGCAAGGCTTGCATGCCGGTTTCCTCTCTAAGTCAGCTTCATTGATCTCTTTCCATGTACCCCCAAGTATTGTCTCATCATTATTTTTACGAATTTGTCTCCACATGTCAGGCGGAAGTATTAACCCAAAAAACAAATCTATGTCAACCAGAGTCATCACACAAGACGAAATAGCCCCTTCCACCCCTTCATAAAATGCTGCCGGATTTTTACGAAGGTCAGGTAAAGAATTTTTCAACGCCATAACATCCGCTCTATTCCAAGGCGTATACACCCAATTATATACAAAATACCCCTTCGCATCCTTTGACCTTATATCATCATCTGTACCTTCCCCCTTCGGTGGAACATACAAAGGTGCAGCTTCACGCATAGGCATAACATGCATTGCAGAACTCTTATCTGAACCCCGGAGAGAACACTCCTTAGACTGCCCCTCGGCTTCTGGCCCGGACTCCTTATTCCTTTTCCGCTCGTCCCGCAATCTGCTAGTCTCATCTCGCAGCTGGATCAATTGTTTGTAAAAGGCATCGACATCTGCAAGAACAAATACACCTGTTTCTAGATTCTCACGATGAACTGACACATCCTTAGGTTCTAGCGTATCTGAAATTTTACGAAATGCGGTAACGACTTCATCTGCCAAAGTGGCCATAAAATACAATAACTCTTGGTCTGTCCAAGTACCCCTTTCAGAAACAATTTCAGACTGAGAAGCAAACTTCGTATTCACTCTACGAGCCCAACTACGTAAATGCGCGGATCTCTCCGCCGAAAACCTGAGACCAGATACACCCTTCTTTCCCGACTTATCCTGTCCTTCGTCATCCGATTCTGCAAGTGGAGCCGTAGGCGAAACGTACGGAGGCGGTGATCGATCTAGTAATGAAAAATCATCAATTTCATTATTAAGGACAGGATAAAGCGGTCGACGAATAGGGAATTGACCAGTCGTTTGCAATTCACGTTCCCGTTCCTCCCTCTCTTTCTTTTCCTGCTCCTCTTTTTCCTCAAGCTGTAAAGCCTTATCCCGAGCAGCCTTGCGCTGCTCTTTGTCCGCCAAGGCAACTTCACGCTTCATTCGCTCACGCACCGCTTTCACCCACATTCGCACACAATCAAACATGTTCTGTCTAGACCTTCGCTGAAACAAACATTGCTCCACAAACTGTACTTTTCGCAAATCGAACGACCCATGTAGAGTCCATTGCAATTCAGGATCGGACTTGGTGTACTTATTCCATAATTTACTGTACATTATAGGTGGAAGGCCATGCTTTATATACATGTCCCTATTTGGTGTTCCCTCTGGGGGAGCCGGCTGTGCTTCCACTAGCCTAATTGTGGTACCATTTCCAAGACAGCACATCCCTCGGAGTGTGCTTAAAACAGGCATGTTCAAAAGGGTACCACGAAAGCGCGATACCGTAGAAAAATGGCACTTACAGTACTTCACACAAATGTGCCGCTCGAAGGAAAAAAACAAAATTAGAGAAACATCTCTACATGCCTGCCTATGTGAAGTGCACTACACATATATTTTTTTTTTTCAAAGATCACAAATTCACAAATTCACAAATGTTAGCTAACTCAAATCAAAATCATAGATCATAGGACTTCGGCAAGCGTCCGAGGACTACCTTACCGATCACAAATCATAGAACTTCAGTAAGCGTCCGCAGACTACCTTACCGATCACAAATCTTACCCAAAGCCTCAAAGGTCCAGTTTCCAACTGCCAAGGTCTTGTAATCGAATCAGCCAAACGGCGCTTTATCCAGCAACACAGACAATCGAGGACTCAGTCGGAGACCGGCGCCACCTGGAAGGTCAGATCGGAAGGAAAGGAAAAAACACCGTGGGTGCCAAGACTCGGGTCACTCAGTGGCAGCGCGCGTCCATGGGGAGTATCCAGACCTTCGTCACGACCTCTCCTTCGGGCATCCGAGTCGCCGATGAGTCCCACCAGAGTCGCCAATTTGTGGTATTGGGTTCCCAAGGCCTACATGCTCCGAAGATAACCCACTTACACCGAAAGAACTGTTGGCACGGAAACTGAAAAATGCAAAGAACAAGTTTATTAAAACCCCATGGGGTGGTGGTACATTCCTACAGCACCCTTCGGTAATGCAAGAAGTATCACACCGAACATCGGTGTGACTTACTCTTTTATACAGTTTTACAGGTAATAAAACAATGGGCGGCACAAAGTTACAAGCGTTATGTACATATAAGGTCATCTTTGGAACACCGCCAGCTCATTGGAGGGGTTACAACTCTGCTGGTCAGTTTAGGCGGCACATTCCAGAGGGGTGACTGGTCAGTGGGGACTGCGCATGTACAGGCTTGACCAGTACTAAAAATAGCCTGTTGCTGGGCAAACTCAAGTGGTCAATGGCACGGACAACGGACTAAAGGCCATGCTGGCCACGAGGCCGCTTATGATCTAAGATGGCCGCCGTAACACACAAAATGGCGTTTCCGAGTATGGCCAATTGAAACGGAAAACGTGTAGCTACAGCTAAGCGCTAACTCGGCCATCGTCAAATTACGACAGATTAACCACTTTATTGCATTCACAACATCATGCAATATTTCAAAATGATTATATTCGGTTGCGATTGCAAGACTGTAATTCAAATTAAAACGCGATATTGCAGCATACCTTTCTTGTGCCTAGTCCATACTTTCAGCATGTGTTAGTGAGAATGTCATGACCTCCGCTGCCATTATATTTACGCGCTTATTGTTTACCAAATTACGTTACAGGTGCTCTTGCTTAAACAAGGTACATCCCAAGTGGGCTTTGCTACTTCTATCAAAAGAAACTATAATTCTATTTCCAATACTTCGAAACTACCGCTAATGCAAACAGTGCAGCCTCCTTACACGTAACGGGCAACACAATCCAAAGCCCAGTGGGAAATCAGGTCCAACCCCAGTGGGAGAATCACAACTCTCCGGCTATGGTGCTCGGTGTGATTTAGCTTGCTCACTCGTTTCTCCAATCTCGTAGACTGATCACCAAAATAAGTCTTGCATTCAACTCTCCATGTGCAACTTGCCCTGAAGTTGTAAAATGACAACATAATATAGGGTGAGAGACCATACAACTAATTCATCAATATTTACATACAATACAACAATATTTACATTTATGAGCGAGGATTAAAAAACATTTGTGAAAATCAAATATGTTAGCAGCTAAGCAGCATAAAACATATTCTAATGACAAGGGCGGCCCGTCCGCACCCGTCAGCGACAGGAAGAGGCAGGGCAGGGCCACCCCCGAATGGCTGTACTCTCCCATACACTACGACCAAAGGAAGGGGTAAGATTCACTTGAATCTATATGTCCATAATAACTTGATGACTTTCACTTTGACTCTGATTGAAAAAGACACTAGCATCTGCTAGAGGGACTACTACGCCGCCATTGATTAAAACACCCCCGTGGAGGGAACGTCGTTTTTACACTTTCTGATAGTTGATCTGGGGGTTCTTTTATAATTGTGTTGACTGGTGGTTTATAAACAGGAGTTGAACCCTTTTTTTTCTTTTTCTTTTTTCTTTTGCGCACATAAAGGGTATTCTGATTCATCTGTACGGTGAGGATACGAGGCTTTTTTTGAAATTGTGTGATAACATCATCTGTTGTAAGCCAGCGGCTAGCAAAAACAAAACAACAACATGTGAGCCTCCAACAACAGCTATAGACAAAATGCTTCAAAGGGCCATTGGGGCAGTGTCCACAGAATTAGAGCGCACAGAAAGGCTCTCCCTTACACCGGATATTTGCGCATTAGACCTTGAGGTGACTAAGGCCCCATGTACCTCACATACATCTCAGCCCAGTCCTTTTTCCCTCCCGCCCTCTGGTCAATCCCCTATTCTGATTTCAGGGGCCCAGGAAATACAATCACAAACATCTATTAGGGAACCCGCATTGCGGGTTATTCGAACCCGTAAGCAACTAGATGGGGTTAGTAATTCTACCAACACTACAAACAAAGGGAAACGCAAAGCAACTTCAGCTCTAGGGCCAAAAAATAAGAAACAATGTGCAAATAAACAGGCAGTTACACATGGTTTAGATGAACTAGGAATACCAAAGGGTAAAAGTAAACTAGATAACCCAGCTGTAGAACTTCCGACGTGGGTAGACAATCTGATGGCTGCCCTTTTAACCAAATTAAGAGCCACCATCCAAGAAGAACTAGCACCCATATTTGCCCGTTTAGACAGAATAGAGAGAGTGTGGGAGGGCTCGGGTACTCAAGTGCAACCAGACTCTGGGCCTGGCCAAGTGGGGGTAGGGCGGAAATTGGCAGGGATGATGTTATTGCAGGCCCAAGCCATGTAAAAGGTGGGGGGACCCACACTACTGAGTCAAGCACAATCATTGGTCCACAGAGGGAAGTTAACAAAAAAAACGCAATAGTCATTCAAGAGACCAGGCACAAAAAAAGTACTAAGGAAGTAGGTGGAGGGGCTAAGGCTAAGAATGTGAGTAGGCAGGTCATTACTATGCAAACTGCACCATTGTCTGAAGCCTCTGCTGGTGAGACCAAGGCAATTTCCCTTCCAAGCATAAATCTTCCTCCGGCCTGTTCACCCTATGTTGCAATCATGACAGGAATCCTTTCAATGTTACACAACTCTAAGGAAACCCAGCTTGAGCTAAGAAACAAATGCTCATTTTGGCTCACTAGGTTCAAGCTCTTTGACTACGCTAGGGCGGGGGAGATAATCATGGTCCGCAGAGTAGGCTGGTTGGGAGACGCCCGAAAGACTGAAGTAGGGGTGTGTGTTGTTATTAACTTTAACAACCCAAACACGGCTAGTATTTTGCTATCCACTCCTAATGCAGCCCACCACACACCCACAGGAATAAGCCTGCGTGGTTTGGATTATTTCAATCCCCAACCTTGCACCAATCAGAGAGGTATGGCATATTCATCAACCCCTACTTTAGTGTAGTTCCTATTTTCCCTATAGGCCCTGCGCATTGGAATAACATAAACAGCAGTGTAGATGTAGGACTGAGGTCTTCTAGGTCTCTACTGACTATGTTAGACTTAATTTAGGTTTGCGCCAGCTAGCTCAGAGGTCAATGGAAACTTTCTTGAATTAATAGGAAGGGATCAGCTTCCCTGGCTCAGACAAAAAGGGATTCAGCTTCTGACAACCGCATAAACATGACAACTTTGCTCCCTCAGAATAAGAGTAAATCTCTAGAGTCGTGTGAAAACAATAGACAGTTATTTCACTCAGTCAGATGTGCGTTCTTAGTTTCACCAGAGTGCAGAGAAGATAGAGACGGGCGTTTTCAATAAAAGGTATTATTTATTGAGCAGTCTTCCTTCCCATGCAAGAGAAATGAATTGCCACAATTGCAATACTTAATATAAAGTAAAGTACGTACAGTAAAAGGAGTATTATGAAATAATACTGTAAAAGCATTGATATGGTTTCTTAGCCATAAGATACTTTAAAATGGATAAAATATATAGATACATATATACATAGGCTAACGTGCTCAACTGGTGCTTCTAAAATACGCCTACCCCGGTGTACCTGACCTAAGCCTAATACGTGGCAAGGAGTAAGTAAGTAAGTTTAAGTTAAGTTGGTTTTGCCAAGAATCTGATTCAAGAATTCTCTCTAAGGGTTTAGTTAGCACTGTACCTTGGGAATAGAATGTAGGAGGTCTGGTATCTCTCTCTCAGGACTCGATATCCCAGTCACCCGCAAGGGTAGGCTGGAAACGCCAGAGCTGGATTTTCTCGGCAGGAGAAAAGAAATGTGTCTTTCTCAGCGTGTCAAAGAGGAGGGGCAGCGTCCGTGGGCTCTTCGCATCTGCTGGGCTCTCGGCAAGTAGATTAGCTGCTCTGCTCCAAAACCACCACCGTGTGTTTGCTTAAGGCAACGTTGGTATATTTATACCTGAAAGGTGCCGAGTTTGACGTAAGGTTTGGACATAAGACGTCAATAAAGATGTCACTAAGAACTGGCCGTTCTTACAGTGCTCGCAGGAGTTCTATTACAAATCAAAACAAAGCACATGGGGATTTCCCAGGTTGCTGGAGGTTTGGTGTGTTGAAAGAACTCGTTGTACTTTCCAGGAATCTAAGGACGTAGCTTTTGCCGTGCCTTGGACTGCAGGGGCGATTTACTGAAATATGGATCTGATTCTTATGCCATTATATGGATATTAAGGGCATTAAGGGCATAAAATGGTAATATTGATTCTGGTTCCTAGATAAAAACACAATACCCACTGCACGATCTAATGTCCATCATTTACTAAAAACTAAGCAATGGTAAACATGTAAAGGTGCATGTGAATTCCAACCCACCCCAAAATACATTTCATACAATCGAAATGGTGCATACGAAATACACGAAAATGATAATAGGTACTGTACGCTTTCAAGCAGTATGATCATTTCAGAAAAACTGCTTATATATATCATCTGAACGATTTGCGAAAATTACACATGAAATGGCTCTTAATACAGAAAAGAAGGTCAAGACCATTTCATCACATATAAATACAGTTGCTTTAAATGTGCTAGAGGCTGAGGTAATATTTTGTCTCTAGATCTACTAAAAATAGAAGCTCTATTCTTTATGAATAGTTCTACTTTAAGCAGAGTACATGTGCCAAAAAAAGGTAAATATTTTGGAATTTGGAAGAAAAAATAATTTTGTTTTTCAGGGGAAAAAATAGTTCCAAATGTTTTCAGTAGCTTTTGTTTATCAAAGCTGAAGGCCGAATTCAGAGTTCAGAAGAACGCTGTGTGCCGGTTTGTTTAAAAAGTTATTCTTTCGGTTCAGGGGAGAACATTACTTCAGATAGATGTGCAAAAAAACAGTCTACAGCTTCAAGTGAAAGTTCGACCATGGTTGAAAATGCTGTAACCGTGCATTCGTGAGAATGATTGCTATCATCGATGTCGGGATCAGCAATGCTCACAGAAGGTCGCACCTGGGTGATGTTGCTCTCATTTCTTGCTTCACTGCCACCTAATCGTAGTGGTGAAGTTTCAACGAATGCCGTCATCAGGATTGGTAACCGCTGGGGACAACACGATGCATGAGCCGTTACAGGACTTACCAAGGTATCAACATCCATTGGTACTGCTGAATGTAGTGTAAGACAGGTGTCCAACACGCATTCTTCTCCGCATAGCATACATCGAAGCACAGGTAAGATGCAGTTCTGCCATATAGGTCTGAATGAAAGAAACCAGGCCATAGTCAGATCTCTTAGCCGGGCTAATCCAAGGACTTTAGTTATGCTGTCCCGATAGCGTATAGCTAGGATCGTTTCTTCCATTGTTGCTGGAGTCTTGGCTGCATTTTGGCTTGCCATATCGGAGCAGAAGGGTCAAAAATAAAATCCCTGCTACGAGTCCCAAACGTAGTGGTAGGCCGCCTAAGACAGAATGGACAAAATTGGGAAAGATGCCCAGGACTGCTTCGAAGGGTGTTAACAGTCCCGAAAAAATTGTCTTAAATACATGTGCGATACCATTGGCATCTGACATATTTAGGATTTGGCTTAGCATTTCTACGAAATGCACGGGGCAATTTGTTGATAAAAGTGTATGTATCTCTGCTGTTGTCCTTGCAACTTGGAGATCATACGTTTCTTTTGATGACGTTATAGGCACTATTGTCTGTAAAAGCAAAGACTTCATTCTGCTTAAAGTATCAATTCGTATAGAAGAGATATTCAACGGAGGCCAAATCGTCGCCTCAGTATCAGTAGGGCCGTTTGGATACAATGCTTGCACAAACAAGTGACCATGGAACTAACGCTTACGAGATATGCTTTCCCTGGCACCATGCCACAACAGCTGTGGTCCGTTATTAGAACGTAACTCCCGTTAGAAAGTTGTCTAAAGAATGGCTCTATCTGTGTTGCAGGTGTGCCGTGCTGGTGGCATGAAAGGTTATTTGAAGTCCCCTCACAGGCCCCATGTAAATTAATACCTTGGCACAAAAGTATACCGCTTAGTGATTGTTTACAATTATTACCACTAAGAAATACATTTATGTTCTTGTCACTATAACATGTGTGTGTATAAGGTAATTTCCATGATGACTTAATTTACCCTTTACCCAACCTTTCATACTGGCCTGCTGGTATATACTCTTGGCAATTTTTAAATTGGAATGTTGTTATTGGAATTGTGATTATCCTGTGTATTATCCATTCAATGACAGGTCTTTCTGACATTGTCAATGGTAATCTCTCAAGTTTTTCAATGCTCAGAATTGTATAGTCTGCTCCTTTTTGTGCCAAACTGATTTGTCTATCAGTAAGGTTAAAGACAGAAAACAATGACGTTGTGTTGATTAAACGCCATGGCACATAGCCTGATAGCCTGACCGCAGGTTTTGCAACGTCCAGCCTAGCTGTACAATAGAACGTAATTGGGACTGACCATGTTGTAACATTAGCAAGTCCTGATCTATTATATCGATAGCAGATGATACAATACTGTCCAGTGAATATATTCTGGAGGACAGAGTCATTAACCCATTGTCCACAACAGAAAGTGATTTTTCCAAATTGATACGATCAATTTCTCGTATTTTCTCTGCTGTCTCAATTTGAGTCACTTTCTAAGCTTCGTTGTACGCAGCGTATATACTGGCCGCTATGAAACGTTTTTGACGCTGTTTGCATGGTCCCATTATGAAATCGCGCAAGTCAGCACCATCTTTAAGTAAAGTCAATTGTTGCTTAATTTCTGCCAGTGTGGATGTCTGTAGCCATTCAAGGCATAGTTTCCCTACACTGTATGTTGTTACTATCCCTGGATGTTGTCTCTGGGAGTATCTAGGGTTAGGTCTGGTCATTTGTAACCCCTGTATTTTATTCAGGAATCTATCTTGACAGTTATTTGTGTCTGTTGGCCAGATTAACCATTTTTTTCCAATCAGGATTTGTTCTGTTTTGAAGTAAAATTTGGGATACGTCTATCTCAATATCTGTGGTTGTATTATCAGGTATTGGTTTTGGAATAGACGGTTTGTTTAAGTCTTTAATCTTGGCTAGGCCAAGACAGGTAGTCTGTTGAATGGTGTCATTCAAGAACATTATTTGTTCTGGGATCATGGAGGCTCGAAATAATGCTTCTAATCCTTGGACCTGCCATTCTTTTGTACCCCAGATGGTTTTTGTTTCAACGTTGTTTTTCCAGAAATCAAAACCAAATGTAATCATTTTTTCATAAAATGTTTCCGAATAAATCAGTTTAGTATTTGTCAGCATGGTTTTTGTCCCTGTTTTATCTAACAGTTTGTAATAAACTGTTTCTGCATCACTTATGTTGAACCCTGAGAAGTATGGGAATTGCTCATTAAACATTTTCGAACTGCTTTTAAGTGGAGTTGCACAATGTTCCCATTGATTATAATTAAAAACATTTCTAGGCTGAGCAGATTTATGCAAATAATGGTGTGCATAGTGGTTATAGCAATACATCTGTTTATAGTTCGATGAACCCTGTAAATAATCATGTTCTGTACATTTTGCTGACAACACTAAATCTGACATCATATTATTTATGCTTTCAAAGTCCCAATCATCAGAGAACGTACTTGGTTTTACAAAGTCACTTAATGAAACCTTGAATTGATGTGGATTTTTCAAGAGTTCAACCGGGCCATAGATTTTGTAATCTGTTTTGTCCCAAACTACCCCGCCGGGTATTGGAATGGCTGTCACATTCACTGATGATAGTTCTCTTTTCTCGATGTGAGATGACTTGTGTGGCTTTAGGACCAAGTTGATGTTCTGACTTGCTGTGTCCATTGTACTGTAATAAATGTTCCTAAAATTAGAACTAAAATTAGGCAAAGTAGGAGTATGAGTATGCCTAATACAATCCAAAATTCAATCAATGGTGCATTCAGATAGGTTTCTTTGAGTTGATGAAAGAGTTCTTTAGCTTTGTCTTGAAAACTTTTTGTTGCTGGCTTTACTTCAGGTTCGCTTTGATCTTCAGAAAAGTTATCGAAATTGATGAAGTAGCCAGATGCAGTCCTGTCAATTGTTGGGATTGTTTTTCCAATTTGTCTTTCATCAGCACATTCTGATGCTACATCGTTGTAGACTGGTATTTCTTGACGAACTGTTTCAATTTGGGTTTCAAGAGGCACAAGTTCCATGGCATTGCTGCATAGTCCTTTTGTATTCACTGCAGGTTTATCAAATGTGATTAGTATTTCAGTTTGAACATCTTGGATTGTAGCAAATTTGGGTATTCTGCTATTTCTTGGGAGTCCACTGGGCCTACTACTTATTATTGGCCACATGATTGTGGTTTTACCAGGTCGATTGATACAACTCGGTTCTCCTTTTTTCCAGCAAGGGGCGGAAGTACAACTGATTATGTTCCATTGACAGCTAAGACAGGTACTGCTTTTCTGTAAGAAGACCCAAATTCCTTCTTCACCGCTATCTTCTCTCTGACCAGATCCCCAATCTCTTGAATCCAGACAGGTCTTGCTGGGACAGGTGGTGTATCTTCAGTGGTTGTTGGCTGTTGTTTTAACTTTACGTTGCTCAGGGCTTTTCTTGTTTCATTTAAATCCTGTAAAACAGCCAAACGATCTTTGATGTCAAAGTATTTTTTCTTATCTTCCACCACTGAAGTTTGACTACCTAAATCCTAAATATACATTCTAGTTCCGAACAATAGTTCGTACGGGCTGAAACCTTTTAGAGAATTTCTTGGCAGATTGTTAAGACTACGTTGGACACTTATTAAATGCTGGACCCACCCATCACCCGAACCTAGTACCTTTGCCGTTATAGATTGCTTTATGTCTCGGTTTTTTCTTTCCACAATCCCATTTCCCTCAGGATGGAAGGGACAAGAGTACCGCAATTCAATGCCCATGCTGGTCATGGCCTCCTTATAAGCTCGAGAGCTAAAAGCAGGACCCTGGTCAGAATGTAGCATGGCAATTGCGTATGTGCCGATAAAGACTCGCAAATCTTTTATAACAGTTCTGGCGTCAGCCGAGCGCTGGGGCCACATCCAAATGAATCTCGTACAGGAATCCACTGCGACCATGATATATTTATAGTTACCATCCCTTTGTAAGGGACCACAGTAGTCCAGGTAAACACATCCTAATGGTTTATCTGAGATTAGAAGGGGTGTCTGCGCTGGTCGTTTCACTGTCGATACTTTCATTCTTTGGCATATTTCGCATTCTAGAACATATTTCTTAGTTTCTATTCTCAGGCGCGGCCACCAATATCTCTGTTTTAATAATGATATTGTGGCGGAAACACCAGTATGTGCAGAAGCGAGCCGCTTTAATTAGTCCTAACCTGTGTTCCATGTTTGGAATTACTCTATCCCCCACTCCAGGGATTCGAGCAAATGGAACATTATTCGCATCGGTTATGTATGAGTACTTCACTGGAAAGCCTTTCGGGAGTGTTTTTCTGTCATCTTTTACTGACGCACTGACAGCTTGTAGTATGTCGCTGTCTATTTTTGTTTTTGACCGAGTGATAGCAGCTAAGGAAGCCGTTTGCACAGCCGCCTTCGCGGCTTCATCAGCCAATGAATTCCCCGCAACGTGAACGCCATCACGTTGATGACTCAATGTGTGTATCACGTGAATCTTTTGTAGTTCTTTCTGTAAAAGAACTACTTGTTCCCAAAGCGTTTTATGCTTGATTGTGCCACCTTTCGCATCTTTGAAACCATTTTCAGCCCAGTTCTGCAAGTATTCATTATAAGACTGAACGCAGTAATATTAATCGCACACTATAAGTGTGGGGAATTGGCGATCAGTATTTTCAAGCGCCATCTTACATGCTAGTAGTTCAGCTCCCTGAGCTGTACAATCTCTGAGAGATTGCGTTTTAGTGACCAGTGGTCTAAATTTTCCTTTGTGCCAATGACCTTTAACAATCGCGCACGCAGCACTGTAAGCTTGTTTACCCCCAACTGCGGGTTGTGCTGATCCGTCTGTATATATTATACATCCGTAGTGTTCTAGAGGCAGGATTTCCGTTGGCAGAGGACATTCATATTCATATTGTAGAAATTCTTGTGTCTTTAGATTTGGATCAAATTCATATACTACGTCTGTTGCAGCAAGAGAATTAACCCATTGGATCCATCTCGGATGTAGAGCTTTAGCATTTGGAATGCTTGCTTTTGTTACTGCTTCTAGTGCTGGTATCGGTGTAACGATTATTATTCGTTTACCTTGTGCTAGGGCCCTTTCTTTTGCTACAGCAGTTTGAACCGCAGTTAGAATTTTTTCAGTTCAGCTGAACTTTATTTCAGCTTTTGTGTACAAGTGTGATTTGTAAGCTATTGGTATCGTTTTTCCCTCATTAGAGGTCAGGTACGTGAATCCGCATCTTCCTGGGATGACTCGGATTACAAGGTTGCGTGTATTGTCACGTGTTTCTAATTTTGTTTTAGCTAACATGTCTGTTTGCAATGATCTCAAAATTTCTTTGTGTTTCTGAGTACAATTTATTGGTTTGAAATCAGGTTTTATTAATTCGTAGAGAGGTTTAACCCTCTCTGCATAATTTAGAATGTAAGTTCTTCCGAAATTCAGGAAGCCTAGTATTGATTGTAAGTTCTTCAGCGTTTTTGGTGCTTGGAGTACAGCGCACTTCTCTAAAAAGTTGTCTGCTAGGCTTTTCCCTTCACTTGATAATTCGTATCCTAAAAAATAGGATAGTTAAATGGGCAATTCGTGACTTTTTAAAGTTGAATTTGTAACCCTCGGCTGCGAACCCAAGTATTATGGTGTTCACTCTTTTCAAGTGAGTATCCAAGTCGTCGTCTGTGAGATAGATGTCATCGACATAAGATAATGCCTCATCATCATACATTTGTAGTAACGCTGTTACTCTGGCTGAGAATAATCCTGGGCTATTATTGAATCCCGGTGGGAGTCGACAGAAATTTTTCTGTGACCCCATTATTGAGAAAGCGGTTAAATATCTGCTTTCTGGTGCAATATTTTGACAAAAGAATCCATTAGAAATGTCTAATGTTGTTTTGTATTTTTTGCGAACTATGTTATTCATTAGTGCCGCACTGTGCGAATTTTGTACCGCAAATGTTTTGCAACACGAGTTAAGGTGTCTGTAGTCCAAGACTAGACAATATGAATTGCCTGGTTTGGAGACAGGAAACAAAGGATTGTTCATTTGAGAGGTGCATGTTTCAATCACCCTTTGGTATTCAAGTTGATCTAAGATCACCCTGACCTGTTTTTTAGCTTCTTGCTTAATTGGGTACTGTCTTTGTGCAGTTGGTTGACTTTTTAACTGGATTTTGTGAGGAGCAGAGTCCTCATCCCACCCTACATGATTCCTATATTATGCAGGTGCTTGAGCTACTGCCCATTTTCTTGCATATATATATTTTCTATGTATTGGAATATGATTTGAGAAGGCAGGCATAATCATTTCTTCGCCATGAGGGCACTCCCTGACAAACTCTGGTGGCCAGTCTTTTTCAGCTAATAGGATGCCATAGCCTTTTGAGAGGTTATCCCAAAATAGACCCCTTACTCTCCTAGTCTTATCTCCCTCTATACGCAGTATTATTTCGTATATTTTATGAGGTTCGCTAACTCTGGTATCTGCAGTTTCCACTTGAATATATTCATTCGTGTCCACTGTCTCCAGATGATTCATCAGGATCCTGCGAGCTATGGACACTTCTGCTGCGCTGTCTAGCATTGTCTGGGCCCACTCCCCGTTTTTCAGCTGTGTCCTCAGTATTCTCGGCATGTTCGATTATTTTAATACTGGCTACCTTCTTTCTTGGAAATTGTAATTTTTTACTTTGAGCAGGTTCCTTGTCTTTGGACTTGGCGTGCTCTTCCCTATGTTCTGACCGTCCTCTTCTTTCCGATTTCTGCAAAAAAGATCGAGAGGGACGTGTATCAATATTTTGATATCTATCAGGCTTTTTCAAATTTTCCCTATTTCTAAAGTTGTACCTTTTTTCAGAGGGCTCCCTTTGGGGAGACTGGTGTTCTCAGTTCGGAGTTCTTTCCCTCCGCCGAGGAGACCTTCCTCTGGACTGGAATCTTTTATCTTTGGGAGTGGATTGTTTATTTCCATCCCAGCTCTTTTTTGGAGTGTTTAGATTATTTTTAATAAATATTTTTTCAGGATTTTCAAGTAGTTGGGGTTTTACCGTTTTCCCACCCAAACTATCTCTACCTAGTTCTTCATAGGATTTTTCTATGATTCTGGCAAGTTCAATTGGTTGGTCTGCTATATCTGTTTCTTTTAATTTTTGGCGGATCGCCACAGATGCTGCTTTTCCTTTTATGTTGGCTAATAATATAGCCGAGACCTGCTTGAAGTCTTTTAGTAATTTCATACCAAGAGTTAAAGCAGGTTCTGGATCGTATTCATTTTGAATCTGTCTTATCACATCTGGTATTACCACCAGAGACGGAACACCATGTGTTTTTGTGTAGATGGAAGCAAGACTGTACCCCAAGTGTCACAGTCCTCCATATTTGGTGTGACCCCCATTGGAAGGCAGATAGTCAGAATTCTGTGTTTCTCATTAGGGGTAGTATTCGGGAATACTGCCCCTATTTGAGTTATCTTTTGTGCTAGCCAGAATGAAATTTGTTCCCGTTTTGCGGGTGTTTTACCAAGACATGATTGTATGTTCTGTGGTGTAATTTTATTTGGGTTCCCCTGATGAGGGGTCAGCTGTGGAATGTTAACAGCTGGTTGGACTGTTGCAGTCCTCATTGCATATTGGACTAACTGTCTGTGAATTTTGATTAGTAATTTTAGCTGAGCTAAAAGTTCCTTGTCTGACATTTTTTCGATGTCTGGATATGGTGTGTAGCTGGCTAGAAGCGGCCACGTTGCTCCTGGTCTACCTAGTGGACCGAGCCTGGTGATGTGATCATTATGTTTTAGGGCGCCTTTAAACCAGAGCAGGTGCTCTTGGTAATTTAGTGGAATTTCCACATCCTCGAAAGTAGTGTATTCTTCCGGAGGTTCCTCTATTTTGTAATAGTGGAACTCATGTGTTGTAGCGTTTGCCGCTGGAAAGTTTATCCTTGAATAGAATAGCTCTGTCTGCCGATATTCGTGTGCCTCTATCACGAAAATGACTGTACCACCTCGTGCTGTCAGTCCATTTTCTATAAGTTATAGTTTTCCTTATGTTGAGGATAGCATTCCGGTCATTCTGTAGGAGACTTGTGTCTTCCTCTATTAGTTGATTTGCTATTCTCAATGCATCCCTATCGTCATCACTGTCTGGCATTTTACTGTCAGAAAGTTTTTTTTGTTGCAGATCAAGTTTCAAGGAAACAAAAGATTAGGTGCACAATATTTTGGAACACTGTATCCTTCAACGTTGACTAAACCAAAAACTCTACATAGGAATCTCTTCCTACTAAGTTCCGGCGGATTTTAACCTTTCACCCACTCCAGAGGTCTATTGGAGTATTTACGGGAAAAAGGGTCTGTGTGAGAAAGCACGACTGAGTTACTCTAACGTCTTGCGTTAGTTTTATCGCCTTACCAAATGTTGGGCGCCATGTATTGTAGTTCCTATTTTCCCTATAGGCCCTGCGCATTCGAATAACATAAACAGCAGTGTAGACGTAGGACTGAGGTCTTCTAGGTCTCTACTGACTATGTTAGACTTAATTTAGGTTTGCGCCAGCTAGCTCAGAGGTCACTGGAAACTTTCTTGAATGAATAGGAAGAGGTCAGCTTCCCTGGCTCAGACAAGAAGAAATTCAGCTTCCGACAACCGCATAAACATGACAACTTTGCTCCCTCAGAATAAGAGTAAATCTCTAGAGTCGTGTGAAAACAATAGACAGTTATTTCACTCAGTTAGATATGCGTTCTTAGTTTCACCAGAGTGCAGAAAAGAGAGATTATTTATTGAGCAGTCTTCCTTCTCATGCAAGAGAAATGAATTGCCACAATTGCAATACTTAATATAAAGTAAAGTACGTACAGTAAAAGGAGTATTATGAAATAATACTGTAAAAGTATTGATATGGTTTCTTAGCCATAAGATACTTTAAAAATGGATAAAATATATACATACATATATACATAGGATAACGTGCTCAACTGGTGCTTCTAAAATACGCCTACCCCGGAGTACCTGACCTAAGCCTAATACGTGGGAAGGAGTAAGTAAGTAAGTTTATGTTAAGTTGGTTTTGCCAAGAATCTGATTCAAGAATTCTCTCTAAGGGTTTAGTCAGCACTGTACCTTGGGAATAGAATGTAGGAGGTCTGGTATCTCTCTCTCAGGACTCAATATCCCAGTCACCCGCAAGGGTAGGCTGGAAACGCCGGAGCTGGATTTTCTCGTCAGGAGAAAAGACAGCGTCTTTCTCAGCGCGTCAAAGAGGAGGGGCAGCGTCCGTGGGATCTTCGCATCTGCTGGGCTCTCGGCAAGTAGATTAGCTGCTTTGCTCCAAAACCACCACCGTGTGTTTGCTTAAGGCAACGTTGGTATATTTATACCTGAATGGTACCGAGTTTGACATAAGGTTTGGACATAAGACGTCAATAAAGATGTCACTAAGAACTGGCCGTTCTTACAGTGCTCGCAGGAGTTCTATTACAAATCAAAACAAAGCACATGGGGATTTCCCAGGTTGCTGGAGGTTTGGTGTGTTGAAAGAACTCGTTGTGCTTTCTAGGAATCTAAGGAAGTAGCTTTTGCCGTACCTTGGACTGCAAGGGCGATTTACTGAAATATGGATCTGATTCTTATGCCATTATATGGATATTATTGATTATAGCCGTGTAAGGTCATAAAATGGTAATATTGATTCTGGTTCCTAGATAAAAACACAATACTACTGTGGGCCCTGGTCCTCCCATGGAAGGAAGGGGGAGTAAGCCCGGCAACCGTACCCTGTATAATATCCCAACAAGTAATAGACATGGATATCTTGAGGAGGTTGATTGACTAGGGGCTATACATTGCGTTATTGACACTCGAAAGGAACAATTACTTAATTGTACCAGTGAAGAAGCTCACTCCAATAGTAATGTAAGGGGATTAGTGGTAGGGAATTGGACTATGGGCATGACACCCAAATAGTGGAAAGCCATTTAAGTGGGGAGGCCGTACTTATCTCTCTTGATCTCCAGCTGGGTCACACTGACAGGGACGGAGGCAGTGTAGCATTGGCAAGTGCAGACAGGACCTATCAGGCTGCACATCCCCTCCCCCCTTTGTCTAATTGGGTGGCTCCAATAGAGGCAGGAATAGGGAATGGGGAGTTACAAATTCTTTCTTGGAATTTAGCAGGTCTGAAAAACAAAATTTCAAGTCCAGAATGGGGATCCTTTGTGGACAACCAAGACATCTGCTTGTTCCAAGAAACCTGGGCCTGTGATGAACATCATAGGATAGGATTTGCCCCATTCAACATATTGGCCACAAAGGGTAGGAGAGGGCACCCGTCGGGTGGTCTCACAATGTGGGTGGGTACACATCTTGGGTGTAAGGCAGAGCACATGACAACCTCCAATAATAACATCCAATTTGTCCTGCAGTCATTTCCTGATAAGACGAAAATTGCTCTAATCAATGTCTATTCTAGACCGGTAACAGACTTCAATCGGCCACTATAGACCACCTAAGTCGTCATCTCCCAATTTTGGATCCAGCAATTCTGCTAATTATGGGAGGTGACTTAAATTGTCAATATGAACCTTTAACTGGCAATTTTTAGGAAGACCCCTCAGAAGAAGATCTCTATTGGTCAATTCCAAAACCACATATTTCTCCAATCAAAGTTTGGTCACCTTTAGCCATACAAATCTATTCATTTACGTTGTCCAACTCATTAAGGGCTTGCAATGGGAGGACCAAGTCCTACCTCCCAGGCAAAACCACATTCAATCCTGATGGTCATACATCGCTAATTGACTACATCATGGTGGAAAGAAGAACCTGGGAGAAAGTCTTAGACTTCAAGGTACAACAGAGGCAGGACAGTGATCACATGCACTGATTGTAACACTGAAGCTGGGGAATTTGGGTGATGCTGCGATGGTTCCAAATCCGGTGACCACTGCGGATGGCCTAGTAACCAACAATAACCGGAGGAAAATCAGATGGAATCATGTGCGGCAATCTCCAGCCAAACTAGCATATATGTACCAGCTTGCATTACCTCCAATAGATAGTATGAGAGTGTTGGGACAGCGGGAGCCACTCGAAGAGGACGGGGATAAGGCTAGAATAATCCATGAAGATCTAGTGGCAACCCTGACAGACGTATTCTACCCGGAAGTTTCTAGGAGGGAAATAGAGCAACCTAAATGCTCTTGGTACACTAGCAATTGCTGCAAAGCAAAACAAGAGCTTCTAAATGTACTGAAAGTTAAAGATAGGTCATCTATTAAGTCAGCTAGAACAAATCACAGGAAACCCTGCATCAGGCAAAGAAGGAGTGGGAAATGGAAAGGTGGGAGTCAATGGGGATAGCACTCAAGGCTAACGTGTTTTGGAGGTTAGTTAGCTCTGGTTAGGAGGGGGTATGCCTAGCAATAGAGCCTAATATAGTGCCCAAAGTCTGGGAGTCACACTTTGGGTCCCTGTATGATTGTGATGTTGAAAACCGCTCAAGCTCAGAGTATCCAAGTAAAAACCTGGAGTTAAACCAGGGGGGAGGCGGGGACATCACGCTGCTGGAGGTGCAAACGCCCTAACCAGCTTACTCCCCAACAAAGCCCCAGGTCTCGACAAACTTCTGGGGGACCTCTTTCGGGAAGAACCCACTATTTGGGCCCCATATTTGAGTACCTCTTTTAATACAATCTTGAAGGTCAAGAACCCTCCAGATACTTGGAAAGGCGCGGAAATAGTTCCCCATTTTGAAAAAGGGTTGCCCTCTCCTACCCACCAGCTATAGACCCATCAGCTTAATTGATAACACCCAAAAGCTGATGGGCAGGGTCCTTTTGTGCCGCCGACAGGGGTGGATGGAGGAGCAGGAAATTCTGAGCCCCTACCAGGCGGGCTTCAGATCAAACATGTCCACCGTGAACCAGATATTCAGATTACAGCTACTTTTCTGGAAAAAGGTGAAGATAGAGGGTGGCAGCCTCTTTCCTATATTTGTTGATCTGAAGTCTGCCTTAGATATCGTGCCTAGAAAGAAGCTGTGGAAGGTGCTTGATGAGCTTGGGTGTCCGCCTTACCTTCTCAATGTGCTAGTGAGGTTACACTCAGAAAACTATGCCCAGGTTAGATGTGGAAAGTTTGGGGAACTTTCCTCACGCTTCCCTGTCAGTAAAAGGGTCAGACAGGGCTGCGTCTTGGCCCCCACATTATTCTGTCTTTATATCAATGGGCTTATTGCTTTTTTAAATAATATTAAAGACACGGATGCACCAAAACTGGTTACTGGGAAAATACCTGTGTTACTGTTTGCAGACGATACTCTGTTATTGTCCAAGTCAGCAGTCGGCATACAAGGCACCCTGGATGGGTTTGCCCAGTTTTGCAATATGAGAGGTCTGGGGATAAACTTATCTAAGACCAAATTTATGGTCTTTAATCCTCCAAAGACCATGTGTCCCAACCCCTCCCTAAATGGCATTCCACTAGAAAAAGTAAGCACATTTGATTACCTGGGGATAGCATTGTCCGAACAATTTGTGTGGGGCCCCCAGATTTTTTGAGCACGGCTTAGGCTCACCCAGACATCAGGGGGGATAATGAAAATGCTTAGATCATCCACGTTTAAGCCAGTTGCCCCTCTGGTGGAGATATACAAGGCACAAGCGAGAGGGGCTACCTTGTATGGGGCAGAACTCTGGGGGCACACCTCCACTGCAGACCTTATGAAGTTAGAAAATAACTTCATGCGTCAACTCATTGGTTTGCCACGCAGCACCCCACTGGTTCCCCTCCGCATGGACTTGGGAATGAGGCCAATCGACCAAGAGATTGCCCTTAGGCCCTTGCCATTCTAGAGGAGGTTATGGGTAACTCCTGAGCTGAGTGCTTTTGAATCAGCGATAAAAGAGCTTCTCCCCAGACTCATGCCTAGCAAAACCCCATGGTTGGCCCATATTAGAAGCCTTGCCATCAGATTGGGAGACCAGATCTTCGGTTGTCTCCTGAGCTATCGTGTCCAATAATATTGAGGGCGGACCTTATGAAACAGCTTTGGCAATCAAATCTGCTGCTATTACAGGAGAGTACCAAATAACGCAGGTTGACCAGGGAGTTCCTACAAATAAAGGAGATGTACATAAAAGAACCTTTTTTGGATGTCATCCAGCCACCTATGGCGAGGAAATTGTATGCACAATTTAGATGGGGGAACCTACCTCTGGCAGAGTGCACTAGTTCATGGGCCCCGGAGAATTCGAGTTTCTGCCCTTGTTGTAAACAAACGGCTGAAACTGAGCTGCACATTTTATTCTTTTGCCGGGCATATGCGTTACCCTGCAAACACTGGGTAATTCAGCTATGCAAACATCTAGGTTTTAGCCGCTGTGCCGAGGCGTTTAGAGTTTTAAAATATGATACCGAACCTGTAATTGTATTTGCGGTATCACCGTTTTTAAATGCTATGTGGCTCATTACGAGAAGTTTGTTTTTAAAATCTGTGCCAGGGAGGATTAACTAGAAACACCTTGCTCTCCATATGTTACACTGTATTTTTAATGTTTATATTGGTTACTCTTTGTTTTTTGTTTTTTAACAATGCATATATTATGAAATTGTAATCAATGTGTAAATTGTATGTATACGTGGTAATTGCTAAATTATGCACTTTTTATGGCCTAATCGGCCGAAATACAGTTTTACAACAAACATGTAGAGGTTAGGTAATAAACCCTTAGCCCAGATGTATTGACAGTCCTTCATCACAATTGTGTCCCTCCGCTTGCATCGTGTGATTTTTTATAATCATTTTTTATTCCAATCTTCTCAATTCTTGGACTCTATCACCCCCTCTCTCTCTTGTTAGGACATTGTCCAAAACACAAAATGAAAGTAGGGTGTTGTTCCCACTGTGGTGGGCTGCAAAGTGTCCTGCAGCAGAACATTGCTTGTCATGGTTCTTTATTGCCCTCAGGTGTTCCAACACGCGTTTTTTGGCCTTATTTATGGTGCTGCCAATGTAGTATTTGTCACAGGGGCATCTGAGGGCATAAACAACAAATTCAGTGTTGCATGAATAGTGTTTTAAGATTTTAAATGGTCTACAATTGGGAGAAAGAATAATTTCTTTCACATTGGCACTATATTTACAGGCCTTGCACCTGCCACAGGTGAAGAAACCTTGTATACTGCTTTTTCTTATCTCAGGTGTGATAAGTGCTCTACATACCGTGTCTTTTAGGGACTTGGCCTTGTGGTATGTCACTTGTGGGTAGTCTTCTATACAGTTTGCTAGGTCAGTGTCGGTTTTCAATACCTCCCAGTATTTGCTAAGGGCCTCTCTGACCTCCCAAGACTGTCTGTTGTAACTAGTAATGAACCGAACTGCCTCATTCTTTCCTGTTTCTTCTGTTGCTTTCTTCTTTTCTCCGATTAAATAATTTCTGTCTCTTTATCCACTTCTAAGAGAGCTTTCTCAATGCACTTTGAGGTGTACCCTCTATTTTTGAATCTCTCACACTTCAGATTTGCTGTGTACTGCGGGAGGCTGACGAGACTCTCTGCCTGTCACCGGATCTTTGCTTGTTACCGGATCTTTCAGCGACTTGCCGGACCCACTGCGCGGGTCCCGCTGCGCCCGTGGACTCCCTGTGTAGCGCTGGTGGGGAGCCTTACATTTAAAAACGTATTTGTTCACCGGCAGGGCTGCGAGCAGCCTAGCAGGGACTCCATTGCCCAGGAGTCCCTGCGTGCTACACCTGTGGCCGCTCTCCCTGCCGGCAACACCCCCTGCCCTATTTCATAGGTGGGAACATCCGCTGCGCTGGAGCGCGCGGGAGCGACCGGGGCGAAGACCGGGCAAAGAGCGGGCCGTTTGAGGCCGTTCGAGTACGGCAGAGTCCGGCCCGGGCCCACCCCCCCTGGCCGTTTGGAGGTACCTAAGGTAGGCGGCGGCCCTTACCACACTAACCATTGGCTTCTGGTTTTGCAAGGACGGATTAAAAATAACTGTGAGATCTCTCCAACCTACCTACATCTTATAATGCCCTTAAGGTCAGGTAAAGGACGAACCGTCCAAATCCATACCACCAAGGGAGTCGTATCAGTCCCCCTTGACGCCTTCATCACACGGGCCACGGGGATATTGGAGAAGGAAATTGCCTTGGTCAAAAAAAGACTCTCCCTTGACCTTATCAGTGGAAAGCGCTCTTCGCTGGGGGGACTAGCCACCATTACCAGCCCTGCACCACATGCCGCTTATAATTGTGTTCAAACCTCTTCCACTGACGCGATCGTCCATCTAGAAAGCGTGGGGGTGAGTCCAACTGTCCCTATCCTGGAGGAAGATGGGTACAGTACAGATGACTCACAAGCAAGCCAGGGGGGCGATTTACAGACTAGCGGGGGGCTCGAACCTAGCCAGATATCTGGATACCTTCCCCTTAATGTCTCTAACACTGCTGAAATCACCGATTCTCCAAATATAAATTCTGACCTTAATAACAAAAAGAGAAAGCATGATTCGAGATTGTCGGGGGGGAGGGAACGAAAGATCCCAAAAATAAACGATGCCTCAGACAAAGGGAGTCAGGGCTCTGAGCATCCTACTGACACACAAAATGCCTCTGTGTTTTCTAATATGTTGTGCCCTTCCCTCACTACTTTGGGCTCTTCAAACACCTGCCCTTTGTGCCTTAACAGCGACGAAATACTGTTAGTAAAAATGGAGGCCATGTTCAAAACTTTATTACTACCTGTTTTGGAGCGGGCAAGGCTAATGACCTCAAAAATTGACAGCATGGAGGCTATAATTAACTCAAACCATGCTATGCTACAAAAACTATCCGGTACTAGTCATATAGGAATTAGCAAAACACAAACAGCCCCAAAAAACTTAGTTAGTGATAATTTGGCAATGAGCAACCCAGCCCATAACAAAACTTCAGGACCAACTACCAACACGTTCACAGGGGGGGAGAAGCAAAAAGCCACATCCTCTAAACCAGCCACGAGTACTTTAACACAGGCATCCAAGACAAAGATCACGGACAAACACAACTCCTGTGGGCAACAAAGTACGGGACCACCCCAACAAATTAAAATAAACCCTGCCCCCCCCCGTCCACATAGAGATACTGCTGGCCAACGCACTAACACCAACCAGAGGAAGGGGAGCCACAGAAGATTTACTACCCCTCGCGCTGATCTACCGGTCGAAGCAACCCAACACACAATAGTCTTGACAGGTGTTGCCCCACTAAAACCTGGCAGTAAGGAGTCATATGGGGATCTCCGTAACAAAGTAATCCTCTGGTTAAATAAAAACCGACCTTTACCCCCCTCCTCTCCTACTGAGATATTATTTGTAAGAAGAGTGGACTGGGTGGGTCATGGGACCAAGGACTTTGAGGGAGATTGCATCTTGATCTCGTTTAAGGACCCATGGGTGGTAGATACCATCCGAAGAGAAGACAGATTTGCTAGACAGGGGGATGTACAAACTTTGGGCCTATCGTACTTTTACCCTCATAGGCAAAGACCCATCCAACCATACCCCACCCTCCGTCAGGCCCCAGCCATAAGACACCCCTTGGCATTAACCCCTCTTGACCGCCAACGCCCATTCCTTTTTAACCACTTTGGCCCCCTCTCCGACCTCGAGGCCATAGATTGACTCCACACAACACCTAGTGAGTCTTCCCCTGCTAAAGTAGCTGGCCTCGAGCCAATAGGGTGTAGCTTGGAGACCCCGCATCCAATTGATAATTTAGATGCAGTTGGGGGAGGCCTAGAGACTAGGGCGTCTAATCTACCTGCACCCAGAGACGATCAAGAGACTATGATAAATGTTGATTCCATGGATAATGCCAAGCTCACGGAGAATAAGAAGGATAGGGGGCATAATCAGGCACCTATTCTAGCTTCACCTTTGCAACTTCCCCCCGTGGTTCCAATCTCTGACAACCTGAAAATCTTATCTTGGAATATCGCAGGAATTAAGGCCCGCTTGTCCTCTGCAGATTGGCTGGAATTTGTGGATAAATATGACATTATCTTGCTCCAAGAAACCTGGGCAACTGAACCAGTCTTTAAGTTGGGCTATGCCAATTTCTTTAAACCTGCGATTAAAGGGGGCAAAGGACGTGCCTCAGGTGGCTTAATGATTTGGGTGAAGCAGTCATTGGGTCTTTATCCAACAGAGCTACCTGTACAGCACCCGGATCTTCTTTCAATCAAACTGAGTAAGGCTAATCAACGGGATCTGTACATCTTCAACATATATGCCAGAGGCATGCCTGGTGGCCGTAGCCCACCATTGCTGAACGTTATCGACCATAAACTTGTTGAAATGGGCAGTGGGAATGTCACCATCTTAGCTGGAGACTTAAATTGCACCATAGAGCCATTGTTTGATATGGGGGACGAATGTCTGACATAATATCGACAGACAGAATATCGATATGCAAAAATATCGGAGCAAAAATATCGAAAGCAAAAATATCGGAATCCTATCTTCATTAAGGTAAGTACAAAAATATTGAAAAAATAATATCGTAGTACAAAAATATCGGAATCAAAAATATCGTTTTTTTAAATATATTAATAATAATGTAAAAATAATATTAAAATACATATAATTTTACAACTATTAAATAAAAATATTAAAACAAAATTAAAACTAATACATATACATTTAAAATAAATAAAACACTTAATAATTTAATGTAATTTTAATTTTTTTCATGTAATTTATTTGATTTCATGTAATATTTTTTTGTTTTTACCCTGTACGCCTGTACCCCAAAAACCCAAAACTGACCCTGAACCCTAAAAATATCCCTGTACCCCAAAAACCCAAAACTGACCCTAAACCCTAAAAATACCCCTTTACCCAAAAACTGAAAACTGACCCTGAACCCTAAAAATACCCCTTTACCCAAAAACTGAAAACTGACCCTAAACCCTAAAAATACCCCTTTACCCAAAAACTGAAAACTGACCCTGAACCCTAAAAATACCCCTTTACCCATGAACTGAAAACTGACCCAGAACCCTAAAAATACCCCTTTACCCAAAAACTGAAAACTGACCCAGAACCCTAAAAATACCCCTTTACCCAAAAACTGAAAACTGACCCAGAACCCTAAAAATACCCCTTTACCCAAAAACTGAAAACTGACCCTGAACCCTAAAAATACCCCTTTACCTATGATCTGAAAACTGACCCTGATCCCTAAAAATACCCCTTTACCCAAAAACTGAAAACTGACCCTGAACCCTAAAAATACCCCTTTACCCAAAAACTGAAAACTGACCCTGAACCCTAAAAATACTCCTTTACCCAAAATGAATTAATATTATTTAATTACCAATTAATTATTAATTAACAATAACAATAAAGTAAATATATTAGCACATTTGCTGTAATTAATTTAATTTAATAATTAATAATATTTTCCCAATTAATTAATTAAGAATAACAATAAATTATATATAAAAAAATTACTATAATTAATGTAATTAAATAATTAATATTAATTAATTACCAACTAATTAATAATTATAAATATGTAAAAAATTATATTAATTAATTAACGAATTAATAGAAATTAATTACCAATTAATTATTAATTAAAATATGTACAAACATATATCAATTAATTAATTATTATTAAATTACTTCCCACCCTATTCCCCTATAAACCCATAACCCGCTACAGAACATATTTATCAATTAATCAATTAATTAAAAATAATTACAAATTATTTCTCAATTAATTAATTAATAATTCCTACTAATTAATAATTAATTTAACATAATTAAATTACTTCCCACCCTATTCCCCTATAAACCCACAACCCGCTACAGTAGTAAAAGACAATATTTAATTAAATTACATTAAAAATAAATAATAAAACATAATAAATACAATATAATATACACTAAATTTATTTACAAATTGATATTAGTAACATCGAAGTTATTAATTTCGATATTATTGACATCGATATTTACAACTTCGATATTACTGATATCATACCAATATCGATATTAAGACTGTCGATATTACTTACCTTCGATATTTTGTCCCATCGATATTTAAACTTCGATATTTTTGTATATCGATATTTAAAAATCGATATTTTGTCTGTGTACCATGGGGGACAGTTGGAGCTCGGCTGAGGATGCTGCTTGGGACATCCCTGATCTAATAGTTGATAAAATGGCTAAAGCAACTGAGGCGGCAGTGAACTGGATGGCACTTTGCCTAAACAGGGGATTCCGAGCTTGTAATGGCCGCACAAGTTCGGATAAAGAAGCCAATTGTACTTTCGATAATGGCCTAAGGCGGAGCCGCATTGACTATGTCTTGTTAAAACTGGAATATTGGTCCTCACTAGTAGACATGGTAGTAATACAGCGCCCGGAAAGTGACCATAATCCGCTGTTATTAACATTGAAACTACCAGATTTAAAGAGACTAGAGGAGCCCACCACCGCACAAACAGGGGATGTTTTGTTAACCAATGACAGGAGGAGGTTGAAATGGTCCCGGATTATGGAGGATAAATCCTTATGGGACAATGTTAACACAATGGCTAATAATGTGTACAATGACATGTTAAAAATTGATCTGCTGGGGGGACGTCCGGGCTTGGCAAATAATGTTATTAATCTCCACATTAGTTGCTTTGACCACCTAAAGTCCCTACTTTCCCTCCCTTGCCGGAGTGTTTCCACCAAAGCTAACTCCCTTCCCCAGAAATGGTATAACAAAAAATGTAGGGAGGCCCATTCTG
The DNA here is from genome assembly GCF_964263255.1 of Lissotriton vulgaris. NCBI lineage: Eukaryota > Metazoa > Chordata > Amphibia > Caudata > Salamandridae > Lissotriton > Lissotriton vulgaris. The sequence continues at coordinate 711,923,329 of NC_141697.1, read as the reverse complement.
ATCTTATTAAAACTATTAAATCACGGGACATGGTCGCAGTCAAAGCGGCTAGGCTCCATTATAGAAAAACCCAGTGGGAATCCAAACGGGAGTGGGAGGACAGGTTTTGGTCAGATCTCTTGGATGCCTCCACCTCAAATAATCAGAAAAAGTTTTGGGATCTAGTCAAGTGGGGGAAGGATCCGGACTCGAGTACCCCTGCTAACCATGTACCCCTAGATGAGTGGGTAACATTCTATTCTGCCCAATTCAGAGCCGATGACTCCAAAGCCCTAAAATCCTCGGGCAGGTCACCCCCGTTACACACCCACGGGGAGAAACTCATTTTCTCAGAATCAGAGGCCGAGCTGGCCTTGGGCTTGACCCTGCGAGGGAAAGCTCCGGGCATGGATCTCATACCAGCGGACTTATTCAAATCTAATCCAGCCTTGTGGCTTCCTTACATAACCATGATCGCTAATTCATTAGCTAAAGGAGCCACGATCCCAAAATCATGGAAGGGAGAGGAGATAATTCCAATATTTAAAAAAGGCGATAGATCCAAGCCAGGGAATTACCGCCCTATTAGTCTCATTGATTCCATACAAAAAATCATCGCACGTATGGTCTTGGGACGGGTCCAGGGCTGGATTGAAACAGAGGACATACTATCTCCCATGCATGCGGGCTTTAGATCAGGAATAAGCACCATAGATCAGGTGTTTAGACTCTGCCTGATCTATTGGAAAGTGGTCTTGCTTGGCGGCGGTACCATCTTTGCTGCATTCATTGACCTAAAATCCGCCTTCGATCTAGTGCCAAGGGACAAACTGTGGGGAGTGATGGAAAACTTAGGATGTCCACCAGAACTACTTGACCTCATAATTAAATTTCATGAGGATAATTATGCGAGGGTGAGGTGGGGAGGCCAGGGACAAGTGACGGAAACATTTCCCGTAACCAGAGGTGTCCGTCAGGGGTGCGTCCTGGCACCGACACTTTTCCTCTTATTCATCGACCAAGTGGTGAAATTTTTTATGGACACCCCCACTGATGCCCCAATGTTGGCTGGGACGAGATTCCCACTGCTCATCTTCGCCGATGACACCTTACTCCTCTCTAGAACACGCAGCGGGCTGCAGCGGGCTTCGGACCGCTTTGAGGAGTTTTGTGCCATTAATAACCTTGCGGTGAATGTGGGGAAAACAAAGTTCATGGTTTTTTCTAGAAACCATCCTGTCCGGAGCTCCGTGAGGTTGAATGGAGTTAATCTCGAGCAAGTCGAGACCATGACCTACCTGGGGGTCACCCTTGACAGCCGCTTGAGATGGAAAGATCAAATTAACACCCAACATCTCAAGCTTGCACGGTTAACGGGCTGTCTCATAAAAGAGCAAAAGAGATCCATCATTAAGCGGGTTCTCCCAGCTCTCAAGATCTATGACGCCAAAATTACTACTGCTATTCTATATGGCGCAGATCTTTCGGGCTATATGGATCTCCTTAACCTCTTTAAAACCCAATGCAAGTTCCTACGGAACCTAGTAGGCCTACCACAGTCGACTCCTTCAATCCCCCTTTGTCTGGATTTGGGGTGCCCTCCGATCAACGAGATGGCTAGATTCAGGTTGGTGGCCCTTTGGAGGCGAATATGGACCTCTCCTGACCTGTCTCTTTTTGCAAAAGAACTAGCAGAAGTCAGGTCAGTTAGTGGATCTGGAAAAATCCCATGGCTCCAAGCTGTAAAAACCATACTCATTGACATGGGCTTAGAACAGCTTTGGATATCCCCTTGATCCAATGCTTTCCCCTCTAAACAAGAGTTCAAAACCTTGTATTGGGCTTCGACTCGTCTAAATCGAGTCTCACTTTCCAGCAATGTCAGTCTCACGGGCAGGTTTCTAACATTTAAGCTAGATCTGTCCCGTGAGCCCGATTGGGATGTTATGACCAAACCGCTGGACAAGAAACTGTACCATCAGTTCAGAGTGGGTGCTTTGCCTTTGAATACTTTTGTAAACAAATGGTCTACAGGGGTATCGATTTTCTGTAAAGGCTGCCCGGGACAGAAAGAATCAGAGGGTCATTTCCTTTTTGCTTGCCCCAGTTATACAGTGCCTCGAAAGAAATGGTTAAAACCACTGTTCCAGCGCTTACCATTTAGAACATCTGCCGAAGCCATCTGGGCGCTAAAGACTAATACCTCTGAGGTCTTCGTAGTGAGTTTAGCTAAATATTTGGGTTGGGCCTGGCTTATAAGGTTAAAACATATGTCAAAGTTGCCAGAGCCCGCACAAAGTGCTTCATAAAGTGACATATCCTGTTTATTGCTTAAAACATCTCTTTTCTATTATCTGCACCTTTTGCACTTTAAGCACGAAATGGTTTCCTATTGATTGACATGATTTGAAATGTATCACTAAAACATCATGTTTTTAAATCAGGTTTCTATTCCTAGATGTTTAATACTTTTTTAATTCCTTTAAAATTGACTTACTTAAGGTTATTATTGTATGGTTTAGATGGTTTGTTTCAAATGTACACAGTTTCTGCCTACTAACGTTTTGCATTCCTTTCCTTGCAAAAGTTTTTTAAACTTATTGTTTGTTTTATTAATGTATTATAATGTGTCTTTTATGATTTGTCAAAAATCGAAATAAAGACTTGAAACCTGAAACCTGAATCTCTCACACATTATCACGCTTTCTTTCAAGTAATCTTCCTTAGTGCTGCAGTTGCGCTTGACTCGCAGAAGCTCACTCAGGGGTATGCTTCTGATAGGACTCCCTGGATGGCAACTGCGCGCATGCAGCAAGCTGTTTTGAGCTGTCTCTTTCCGAAAGAGAGCTGTTGTTACTTTGTTCTCCTTGATCTTGACTGGTCCAGGAATTCGATCTTTTCATTATTTACATGGCTGGTGAACGCTGAGTTCAAAGTGTTAGCGTTAAGTGTGTTGACAAATTCCCTGGCTTCCTCAGCACTGCCATTCCAGACACAGAATATGTTGTCTATGTACCAAGCCCAGGCTTTAACTTGTGTTTTGTGCTGGTCTAAGTTTCTGTATCAAGGAGAAGGGTTGACCCAATAAAGTCACTGGGACCTGGGTAATATAGCGTTAAGAGGAAAGGGGTCCCAGTAAAGGAGGGATGCGTATTGTCGCAACCAATTGAGTAAATCAAATAAACAAAAATGCATCTATAATTCAACAAGCTTTATTCGAATTCAGTGAAAAAATTCATAAAAGCATACAGGGTAAAAACACAATAAAAACAGACATCAATTATATTCATTAAAAGGTCACTATCTGTGCAAAGTTAACAACAAGTCATTAAGCTAATAAAATAATTTTTACAATTCATCATATATATAAACCCTAGCAGCTTTACATGGCGTGGTCTAAGCAATTTCAATTAAATCAATTGCATTAAAAAATAGGATATATTTACATATTATGGTGACATTTTATTAAAAATTAGGCAGATATCTTTCAGGGGGTATGAGGGAGAAAAATACATAAGCTGTTCCTTTGGTAAGGGCCATCCATGAACTTAGTGTGAGTCATAATCAATTTCAATTACTTACGGGGGCCCTTCTGTAAACAGGTTTAACAAGCCAGGGAACCAGGTCTATGCCTTAGAATAAAGGAAATCGGTTATGGGTGGGTAGTATATACTTGCTAGCTCCAGGACCACTACTACCCATCCCAAAGTTATTTTGTTTGTACGATCTTGCATGGGTCATATATGTAGTCCTTGGGTAAAAGTCATGCAGTTCCCATGTTCCGATTGAGCCATCACCCATTTGTGGCAGCCAACTTCGGAGATGTTGGATGACTCGGGGGTCCCTAAAGTTGACCAAAACCAGGTCTCCCGGTATGTCCTTGGGGATAGATCCCAACCACCCTACCCTTCTAACATTTAAGATCGTACCATCGATATTGGGTGGTAAGGGTCTATTCTTTGTCAACCAGAAAGACACCTTGTTAGCCAGGTCTACTGGTCTTTCAGTTTTGTTATTAATGAGCTCGGGGACGCCCGAGAGGATGGACACAAAGGGTGCTGCCTCCGGTGGTAAATCTATATGTTTGGCCCTTCTTTGCGTATTACCATAGTTTTGGAAATTCCCCTTTTCCGGCATGAGTGGTTTAATCTGCCCTTCTCTATATGCTGGGTTCTGAGTTATAGAGGGGTTTGATGTAACTGATGTTTTAGATATATTGGGGGCAAATGTGTGAGTTTGTATGTTATTTCTTTGTACAGGGAGGATGGGAATATCAGTAGTCACTAGGGTCTCAACTTGACTCTTGCCTTCAATTCTTTTTATGGTTGTTAGGCTTTCCCTAGTGGTTTCCTCTATGGAGCGGAGCTTTTCCCCTATATCCTCAATTCTTTTTACCAGTGGGGAAATTAAAGACCTAACCAGGAGTTCAATCTGGGCCAATAGTTCAGGTGGTATGGTGTTTACAGTCAGCTCCGTATTTGAACATGGCTCAGGTGATTTTAGGGTGTTGTTAGTGCCTGAAAGGGGGCTTTGATGCAATCTTTGTGTTTTGGTTAAACTTCCCCTCTGTTTAGTCCCTTTGCGCTTTCTGTTTGGGTAGGGCACCTGAACATTTACTGGCTGTTGTGTAGTGTCCGTGGGAGTTAATATAGAAGGAGTACCAGGATGGCTTGAATTTAATTGAAATGTGGTAACAGACTGGGGGCTGGTATTTCGCAAAGCACCTACTGGAGCATTTGTTAGGTCATTCCCATTTTCAACGTTGATATATGCAGTCTTACAGAGTAGATTTAGTTCAGCCAGTAAAAAAAGATTTTGTATTTGGTCTGGTGGCTTCATAGCTGAGTGGTTGCTGGATGAGGATTCTATACAGAGACTCTTTTCTACTCTTCCAATAACGGACTCAATAGCCGATGTGGTCCTAGTTAAATAATTGTTCAATGTCCCTTTCCGTTGCCCCCCCTGGTGGATGTTATTCTTGCGAAGCCCATTATCTGTCATAATATGGATAGCTTTATGGAGATAAATATATGACAGAGGGGTAAGAAAAGGCGCACGTATACCAATGTTCTGACAACAAGGAGGTAAAAGGGTAATCCTGTAGGGGATACCGTAGAAAGTTTAATGACAGTCACTGTAATGAATTTCTTAGTACAATGTTACCTCTCTTTTACGTTGAACAAAAGGCGAAAATCAAAGGGGGGTGGCCCGTCCCGTCCTCCTCAGTCCTCTGAGGGCCACAGAGGGCCCGCCCTTTGCCCGGGCTTAGCCCGGCGTCGCCCACGCGCGTTCCGCGATGCGGAAGGGTTTCTCTCCTTTTGTGCGCCTTCCGGGCGCGTCAGTGGGCGGGTAGGGGCGGTGCAGCAGGCAAAGGTTCCTGGGGATTGTGGTCCCCCCGCTCGGCGGCCGCGTGGAGTTCCGGTCGCGGCGGCGGGGGGGACCTGCAGCCAATGGTGATTGTAGCCCCGGTGAGTTCTGTGTCCCAAAGAGTCGCCCGCTCCCCAGATGGGGTTCTCTCCTTTTGTGCGCCTTCCGGGCGCGTCAGTGGGCGGGTAGGGGCCGTGCAGCAGGCAAAGGTTCCTGGGGATTGTGGTCCCCCCGCTCGGCGGCCGCGTGGAGTTCCGGTCGCGGCGGCGGGGGGGACCTGCAGCCAATGGTGATTGTAGCCCCGGTGAGTTCTGTGTCCCAAAGAGTCGCCCGCTCCCCAGATGGGGTTCTCTCCTTTTGTGCGCCTTCCGGGCGCGTCAGTGGGCGGGTAGGGGCGGTGCAGCAGGCAAAGGTTCCTGGGGATTGTGGTCCCCCCGCTCGGCGGCCGCGTGGAGTTCCGGTCGCGGCGGCGGGGGGGACCTGCAGCCAATGGTGATTGTAGCCCCGGTGAGTTCTGTGTCCCAAAGAGTCGCCTGCTCCCCAGATGGGGTTCTCTCCTTTTGTGCGCCTTCCGGGCGCGTCAGTGGGCGGGTAGGGGTGGTGCAGCAGGCAAAGGTTCCTGGGGATTGTGGTCCCCCCGCTCGGCGGCCGCGTGGTGTTCCGGTCGCGGCGGCGGGGGGGACCTGCAGCCAATGGTGATTGTAGCCCCGCTGAGTTCTGTGTCCCAAAGAGTCGCCCTATAATGTTAATGTTTAATTCACATTATAGGGAAAAAGCAACAATAATAATTTCAAATATTGCAGTTGTATAAGTGCCCCTGGAGGTAAAGGGGGACGTGCAGTCGTGAGGGTAGTGTAGAAAGGGGATTGTGACAGTAAAAACATGTATATATCAGACGTTAGTACAAATTCAATGAACGATATATAACAAAAGCGGTCTCAGTTCAAACCAATAATTCATGTTACACATGCCCCATTGTCCATAATATATAGGAATGGTGGGTAGGAAGAGGCCGTGTCGTAGGTTGGGGAGTATGTCGACGTTTCGACCCCACGAGAAGCAGGAATCAATGGAAACCTTGCACGAGGGTCTTCATCAAGACGAAGGAGGGGAGGTGGGGCTAACAACCTAGTTCAGAGAATAATTGAAGTTATTATAATGATTAAAAGAAAAAATGTCTGAGTCACAGAAGGATTATAGGGGTAGACACATCGTGTAGTGAAGCATACCTGAAAAAATCAGTGCTTCCTAGTCAATGTTTAGGGTAGGAATCGATGAGAGGTATTTAATCCTGAGAAATATGGTAACAGAGTGTTAAAAACGATGTATTATCGGGTCGTCATAGTAACGGAAAATGAATCAGACTTACTTAATTAGATTGAATCCGGTGTCTCGGTAGGATAGGGAAATTGGATCCGGACACTGGGCATAGGAGAACACTCTACGTATCTATACAAAAGAGGGAAAGTTTATTCAACTTTGGCCGAGAAGTACTCACTTAAGGCAAGATGTCGGCGGGTGGGATAGCTTACCGAATAACATAGAGAATTTCACAAGGTCCCCGATTTCAAAAGAATACGTCCGCGTTACTTTGGAGTCGTATCCTAGTTGGGAGATAGAGAGGGGAATTCAGAGATATTGCGGTATTGGAAAACACCAGTATTAGTGTAGTCAAAGGGCCCGTGATCGGTGAACTTACCAATCCGGAATGCATCCAGCGTCTCTGCGGGAGCTTCGAGGAGAACGCCGAGTTTCCTGAAACGTTGGTAGTCATAGTAACATGAGTACCACGTGAGCAATAGTCACGGAGAAAAGACTATAGAGATCTGGATTGCCGAAGTATTAGAATGGCTTAAAATCTTTCAAAATTAGTGTACGGGAAAACATTAAAAGTATTTAGAAAGAGGGGCTCGTAAGGACGGAGCGTCAGTCATGATTGCTCCGTGTCTCTTGATCGTGGGGAGAGGAAATTAATGAGACCTGCTATAGCTGGGGTCTGCCATGATGAATCAGACAAGGCACAATTAGATAAACATGCCGTACCCATCACATGGTGGTAGAGTGAGATCGTTATCATAAAGACGGAGCATCATTCATAATTGCGCCGTGTCTCTTTGTCATGGGGAGAAGGGATTTAAAGAGACCTGCTATAGCTGGGGTTAGCCATTATGAATCTGAAGAGGCACAATTAAATCAACCGGCCGTACCTATCACATGATGGTAAAGGGCCATGTTGTTAGAAACGGAAGTATTCAAACATTGATAGACATGGTAGTAATCAATTGATATGTAGTTCAGAAGTATAACATAGGAGTACTGCGTACCTATCACACGATGGTAAAGGCAGTGTCAGTCCATCAAAAACGTATGAATCATGTGTATTATAACTCAATTAAACCCTAATAATACTTAAACAACAAAAACACAGAATGTCCATTACTAATCATTGCTTACTATATCTAAGCCGAAAAACTGGCTATAAATGGTCCTAATTATAAAAGTTACCGCTTTTCTGTTGAGGGATGAAAACATCTATCAGGTGGAAAAATAGTGGATTGTGCCTGAGGATTAATGAGAAAGAAAAAGGAGTAATCCATTTCTATTATAATTACGCCACAATTTCAATTATGAAGAGCCTTATTACAAAAACGTTTACCTTCAATGGTTGATGGCTATTATTGAAGGAAGACTGGGTCCTACACAGTGTTTACAGCCTCCTACCGGAAAATGAAAAAAAACAACCCAGGGCTCTGTGAGATTTGTTCGCGATCTCGCCGCATTTATATATATGAGCCAGGCGCATGCAGTAATTACCTTAAGACGTCCACCAGTACATCCAAAATCTCATCATGGGGTACTCAGTGTTCAGTTTCCTAAACGAGGGACTGGCATTTCCGTCCCGTGTACGGCTCCGGTTGTTTCTCTGTATACCGAAGCCTCAAGACTACCCCTTCCTGGTTGGTTTTGGATGGGCGGGGCCTCGTACCATCAGGGTAGAAAAAAGACTCTACCCGTTTGGGAACTTGTAGTCCAGGTTACCCTCGAGATTTAGAACTACAAATTGAAGTTCTATTTATATTATTCATTAGTAGATTTGGCGTAGCGCTATTCAGTCTTTTTTGCTGCTGGTTATATATAAAATAAATTCCCAGATCTATCTAAAAGGTCAAACTCTTTGCCAATCTCGATGTTCGTTTGTTAAGCATTTTACCATTAGAATTTTCTTTATATTGAGTGCACTTATCTCACAGGATATACTCATCAATACAATAATACAAGAAGATACATTCTATACAGGTGCAAAATGCATATAAAAAAGATTTTATCAACATTATATTGCGTATTCTTGCCTTATTATACATTTAAGTACATGCCAAATGCGAACAAAAAATTATATATAAATGAGTGCACTTATCGCGTAGGATAGTGAAAACTCAAACAGTTTACGCATAGTATAGTTGAAAAGGAAAGGGAAATTCTCAACTCTCATTTGTATAATTTAGAAAAAAGCTAGACATGTTACCCTACAGATTTGCTAATTGCGCAAAACTATTTTCAGATTCATTAAGTCCCTTGGCTACAGAGTTAAAGATGTAAATCCATTTAAGTTCTCTGATATTCAGAATATTGGATAAATCTCCGCCCCTTGGGCCTAGTGTGACATGTTCCAAAACTACCCATTTCAATGATTCAGGCAAATGGTTGTGTTTGGTGCAATGTTCAACTAGAGGTGCCCCAGGTACCCTGCATCTGATTCTGCTGCAATGTGAAAGGAACCTTACTTTTACGCGCTGTTGTGTCTGACCTACGTATATGAGATCACATGGACAGATTATTCCATAGATCACATTTGTGGTGTTGCAGTTCGTGTGATGTTTATGTGTATGTCGATGGTTTTTGAACACAAAGTCTTTAGATTGGATGGTCGAGGGGCAAGCCTTACATTTACCACATCTATAGTGTCCAACTATCCGTGGTTGTTGCCAACATGAGGCAATGGTAGGTTCTGGTGGGTACTCTAAAAATGATGAAACTACATAGTCTTTTATATTCCTGGCCTTTTTAAAGGCATGCATCGGTACATTTGTTAAATCCAGATCCTTAGCAATAAGGCCCCAATGTTTATTTATAACCTTCTTGATTGAGTTGCTCTTCGTAGATAAGGTAGTAACGCAAATCATGCGTTCTTCTGATTGGCTGTTGCGTTCTGACGGTTCAAGAAGTATTTCACGGTGGCAGAACCAAGCTCTTTTTCTAGCGCGTTTGATCAGCCGCTTCGGATAACCTCTTTCTATTAAGCATTCCATCAAAATCTCCGATTGTAGCATATAGTCTTCTTTTTTGCTACAGTTCCTTTGGACACGCAAGAACTGTCCATACGGCAAGTTGTCTCGAAGGCTCCTAGGATGGTGGCTGGAATACTGCAACAGTGAATTCCGTTCTGCAGGTTTTCTGAACAAGGTGGTGTGTAGTGTGCCTCCCTCTGCCACTAGCGTAATGTCGAGAAAATCAATCTTCTTGTTGCTAGCTTGTATAGTAAATTGAATGTCTGGAGACCGTAGATTTAGCCATGAGTGGAAAAGTTCCAGTTCATTGTTATTGCCCTTCCAGATTACCAGCACATCATCAATGTACCGTACCCACAGTTGTACATGGTGTTGAAAGGGATTTTGGTCACAGATGACGAAGGTCTTTTCAAAGGAGGCCATGAACAGAATGGCCAAGTCCGGGGCAAAAGCTGCCCCCATAGCCACGCCTTTCTTTTGCAGGTAAAACACATTTTGAAATATAAAAAAGTTTCTCATCGTTGCAATCTTCAATAGAAGGATTATGAAGGAGGTTGGTACTTGTACCCGGGCTACATGACTGTCAAGGGCTTCAGTGGCCACCATTAGGGCTTCCTCCTGTGGGATGCTCGTGTAGAGCGACACTATGTCGCACGTTACCAGTAGTTCTTCATCAGGATTAAAAGCCTTACCATCTACTAAGGTGATGGTATGTGTGGTGTCCCTCAAGTAGGTGGAAGTAGCTTCAGCTAGTGGTTTTAGAAAAAAGTCTATATAACGACAGAGGGGCTCCAGAATGGATCCTGCACCGGGAGACGATGGGTCGCCCCGGGGGATTGTGTAGATCTTTGTGCACCTTCGGTAAGGTGTATATCGTCGGTATGCGTGGATGGCTCTGATTCAGATAATGATATTCCTGATCCGTGAGGAAACCTTGTTGGACACCTTCCTGGGTAACTCGTTGGATTTCGGTAGCCAGGTCTCGTGTAGGGTCCGATGTTAATCTACTGTAACTTACGCCATCGTTTAATTGGCAAAGGATCTCTTCTTTGTACTTCGAGACATCTTGAATGATGATCGCCCCGCCCTTGTCGGCTGGCTTCACGACAACATCGAGATTGGATTTAAGTGTGTCCAATGCTGCTCTTTCGGTCTTCCGAATGTTATATTTCACATACGTTTTCTCTCTCAGAATTTCTTTAACCTCGTCAGTGATGATACTCTCATACGCCAGTATTCGATGGCTCATTGCGTTGGACTGGGGCACAAAAGTGGATGGTACCCTAAATCCAGTTACCGAAGTGTTCCGTGGTGGTGGTCTGTTTTTGAAGAAGAATCGCAATCTAATTTTCCGAAAGAATTTGGAGAGTTCCATTAATTTATTGAAACAATTAGGGGCAGTAGTGGGGACAAAAGACAGACCCTTACTAAGCACCCTGAGTTCATCCTCATTGAGTTCATGTGAAGACAGGTTGATAACAGGTGTATCTGTTGTTTTTACCACCTGTAATTCTTGCGCCTGGTGGATCGTTCCCTGTGTTCCTCTGGTTGGAATTGCACCTGTTTTTGTCCGCGGCCTCTGCCACCGTCATTGTCCCACTGCATCGGGGGGCCTTGCTGTCCAGGTCCTGTCCCTCGATTCCAATTGTTGCCTCGTCCGCGGGGCGGTCTCCATGTCCCCTGTTCTAAAAAAGAGTTAGGCTTTGTGGTAAATATATTTTACCTATGCATTTTTCCGTATAATTATCAATACAAGACAGCTCATTTAAATGAGAGGCAGAGTCCGTGGTATCTGAGTCATACAGGCTTTAATGGAGTTATCCTCAAGGATGGAGCATCATGTTCTGTCACCTCGAAGGTTCAGGAAGGGACAGTCAACGTTTTATTAACATTACACATTATATATAGTAAAACTTTACAATTGAATCCAATGCAGTAGGCGTAACAGGTGAAAAGAGAGTGATAAGAACACATGTGCGTAAGAGGAGGCGTGAAAAGAGGCGTACACATGGGCGTGCACTGTACATGTCAGAGAAACGTCACAAGATACGTCACATGTGGGTGGGTGCATAGAGAAGAGTTGCAGAATCAGCAGAAACCCTTCCCCTATATGCGCGCGCAACTAGTATGACGCGAAACTGGGGGCTTTGACTTTAGCACTAGTGGTGGAGACTGGTGTCTGGAGTGTCAGGGCAACCTGTACCTATAGCATATCTGATATCTGATGTTTGGTGGATGTAATGTCTGGAGTAAAAGGTCTCTCGGGCAGGGGCCATTCAATACTGAAAGCTAGTGCATGCATACGTGTCTTGGTGCAATGCGCGGAGTCATGGGCCTACCATGGTAACGGGTTCAGTAAATCACTTGCAAGGAGGACAGGAAGGCCGGGCCCTTTGCTCTGCAGCCGGGAATATGTTTACCCATTTCACTAGACTGGAATGTGTTTTCGAGGAGGCTGAGCAGATACCTGTAGGCAAAACATGAATTTGGCAGGCAGTCCAGGCCGAGCTGGGCACCGCTGCGCTTGCAGGAAGTAAGGCAGGGGTCAGGGATGCGTACAGCTTTCGGAGACAGGAGAGATGAGGCAGAGAGGCCTCGTTTAAGGGCCTAGCTCGACTGGGCCAGGAAACATGGAGAAAACGTGTGCGAATTTCAGAAGTGCACCATATAAAGATGGTGGCACCGTATGCCTAAGAACATAATTAACGGGATTTCTTGGTATGGTTGGATAGCTAACATATTAAGGATGGACGCAAATGTATTTGCGTCTCTCTAGCATGTATAGAACAGAAGCTACACGACATACATGGAACATGGGTGCATGGATAGGGTGCGAGTGGGGGGTACACATTAGCTACCTGAAAATTTCTATTACCTCATTCCCTCCTTGGACCCTACTACACCCTTCAGGATATGTCTATATTCATGAGACCATCTATTTGTTCATAAAGCATCATTTGTTCATCTTTCTTTATTCGGGAGCCGGGAACGTGTACTTGGATGGGGAATACAGGCTGTGGCGCACAAGCCGCAAATCGCGGGCCCACATTGCAAACAGAGACAACAACTGAATACTATGGCCAATATTATTCCTAGGAACGATAACAATTTCCATCCCCAGGCGGATATCACACTCCAGAACCAACCGGACCAGGTCCAGGAGCCTGGATTCTGGTGCATCTGATGGGCTATTTCATGAAGCCGAGTTATAGCCTTATACACGGATGGCGCGTTATTTGGAATAAACACGCAACAACTGGATCCGATGACTCTACAAGCTCCGCCCCTATCTGCCAAGATGACGTCAAGGACAAGGCGATTTTGAAGAACAACAAGTCTCATAGCAGACTGTTCCTCGGTCAGGTTACCTAAAGCAGAAGTAGTCTCATTTACTACTGCTTCTAATGTTCTGGTCAATTTACGAATTAGTTTACTATTTGAGACAGTGCCTATGAATGGAAAGAATCCTTTATTGAAATCTATATATTGTTCTAATGTAGTTTTAGTCTGATCGACAATCGGGATCTTGATCTCCCTTCTATGTCTTACATGAACGAGATGTGAATTTCTGTGATAATCAGCCGGGGCTAGGAAAACAGGTGGCAATAAGCAACGCAATATAGCACGTCCCATCCCAATCAGGGGGCAGATGAACATAAGCTGTATGTCCACAGATAAAATATGAATGGCGAGAGGCTTTGAAAGTAGACTTTCCTTTGTCACTGAATTCGACCACAGTATTACAATCACTGTGTCCTAAATGTACTGAGCCATTCTTTCTGACGCATAATTCACCTTTCACTGGCAAAACTGTAATGAACGGCAAGTTCGAATTAGTCTCGGACTGGACGTTCAGGATCATGAGGTTGAGGGAGAAGTTACCTAATGCATACACTTCATTTTCTAGATCGGTCCCTGTCCTTTGTGGGAGACCGTCTGCATCTGGGAAACATGCTTTATTCATGACTGTATTCAGGTTCCCCCATATCCAATTGCCTTGGGAAACTTTGGACTTACTATCTAGGGAGGACATTAAAGAAAACCATGCACCACACGAACCATTATGTGTGAACGGGTAAGGAAAGAGAGGCAGAACTCCCTTGTACTTCTTATAGGGAGGGAGTCGGCCACATACCCAGCAATTGGTGGCATTGCTGGTCTGGTGAGTGTGATGTAACATACAAATGAATGTATTATTGCGCATTGCTAATCGATATGATAACTCGTGGGGAGGCAGGTCGCTGAAAGTGTGCTCCATAGTGTCATTAGAGGAAACATGTACATGTGAATCAAGAGGAAAAAAAACGTGTAACATTAAACTTATACAGATTATCGTAAGACTCAGAAGAAACATTGAGATCAAGGCAATTATGCATCCGCTGTGCAAAACTTTACAGTGCTTTTCCTTTTCTCGTTGCGCCTATCTCTCTGACTACTGGGGTCTATTCTATACATGTCAGAAACCTGTCTAACCGCTTCACCCGAGGGGGACTTAAACAATTAAAAGCTGTCTGACTTACTAGACCTCAGCTTCGCACGATACTCCTCTTGGGGAGTTTTCTCTAGCAGGGGGAGTTTAGAATCAGTCTCTGAAAGTGGGCAGTCCTTAATTGGCAGGTCTGGACACAGTCCGTGAATTTTTTTTATATGGCTGGACTGCACCCAGCCCTTCCTGCCCTCCAATTTCACTGCAGTTCTTGTAGATAATAAAACCAGTTTGGGCTGCTTCCATCTGGGTTCCAGCAGACTCTTCCGGTCGAAATTCCGTACGAGTACCAAATCACCTGGGCGGACTTCATGTGGCTTCACTTGGGTGTTGTCCGGGAAGGCAGCCGCGACCTGTGAACGACAAGATTGTAGTGCAGACATCAAGGAGGCCAGGTAATCTGTCAGCATACAACTGTCAACATCAGTGATTCTACGAGGCATAGGCGTCCCCCACATATTCGGAGGCCTACCGAAGACCACCTCATACGGGGATAGCCCTGTCCTAGAATGAGCTACCATTCGCATGTAAAAGAGTGCAACTGGCAAGGCAACTATCCAATCTACACCTTTCTCGGTACATATTTTTGCAAGACGGGTTTTCAGGGTCTGATTGTGTCTCTCTACGAGACCTGCGGCTTCAGGATGTCGGACACAGTGGAACTTCCATTGGTAACCTAACAGGAGTGACACCTGCTTCATAAGCTCGGACGAGAATGGCTGTCCATTATCAGAGTACACGACACGGGGCAAACCGTACCGCGGGAAAAATTCACGAACCAGCTGTTTGGCAGTGGTCGGGGCAGTGTAATCTGGGACTGGATATGCTTCTGTCCATCGGGAAAGAGCACATACGACTACGAGGACATACTTAAATCCTCGACATCGGTCCATCTGGATATAATCCATCTGGAGGACTTCAAAAGGATAGTCAGGAGGATGAAATCCACCCTGTTCCACAGGGACACCTTTTCCGGGATTGAACTGACAACAGATCATGCAAGTACGCACTTTCTGTTTTGCGGCTGCTCGTAAATGTTTGTTGTACCAGAGATTCTGTAAGCTGTCTAACATGGCTTTTTCTCCTAAGTGTGCTGGACTATGTGCTGTGTTAATGATTATTTGAACCATAGAGTCGGGGAGGAACCATGTGGCTCTTCCCTTCGTCATCCATCCCTGGTCTGTATGGATCCCTCCTTGTTCAGTCCATTTCTTGATTTCGTCTGGTGTAGCATGTGTCTGTATGTCGAGTACATCTAGAATGGGATCCTTAACTGTCAGGCAATGTGTCGGTGTAGTCTTTGTCATGTCAGTCGGAATATCTGTCTGAGCTGTGAGTTTGGCTGTACGATCTGCCAGGTCGTTGCCCTGGGAAATTCTGTCAGTGACTTTGGTATGTGCTTTGCATTTCATAATGGCTATGGCTGTAGGCAAGTGTATTGCTTCTAACAGGGCTTGGATAAGGGGACCATGTTGGATCTTGGTACCGTGAGAAGTTAGAAAACCTCTCTCTTCCCAAAGGACTCCGAAGTCGTGAACGACTCCGAATGCATATTGTGAATCAGTGTATATGTTTACTTTCTTGTTCTTGGCTAATATACAGGCTTGGGTCAGAGCTATGAGCTCTGCTGCCTGAGCAGACAGTGTGTCAATGCGATGTGTATCTAGAATTTCAGTTTCAGTGGTCACTGCGTAGGCGGCCACTAACTTTCCTGTGTTTGTTCTCATACATGAACCATCCACGTAAAGTGTCAGGTCTGGATCGGGCAATGCAATGTCTGTCAAGTCTTGTCGGGGCTTAGTTACTGTATTAATGACTTCTACACAGTCATGTGGTGCTGGATCTGTTGTACTCGAGGGCAACAATGTGGCAGGATTAAGTATGTTGCAGCGTCTGATTTCTATGTGTGGCTGAAACAATGTCAGTTCATAACCTGTCAGTCGTGCTATGGTCAAGTGCTGAGTCTGGGTTCGGTTCAGAAGTACTTCCACGGAATGTGGAACCTGTACTGTCAAGGGATGTCCTAACACTATTGAATCGCTTTGTCTGATAGCTAGAGCTGTTGCTGCAACTGATTTTAAGCACGCAGGCAGAGCCTGGGCTACTGGATCCAATGTACTGGAAAAATAAGCATAAGGCTTATGGTGTCCTGCTTGATCTTGTGTGAGAACGGACAACGCTGTGCCATCGCGTTCTGTGACAAAAAGTGTAAAAGGTTTGCTGTAACATGGTGTCGCTAAAACTGGTGCTTGACATAAAGCTTTCTTCAAGTCATTAAAAGCTTGTGTAT
The DNA here is from genome assembly GCF_964263255.1 of Lissotriton vulgaris. Taxonomy (NCBI): domain Eukaryota; kingdom Metazoa; phylum Chordata; class Amphibia; order Caudata; family Salamandridae; genus Lissotriton; species Lissotriton vulgaris. The sequence continues at coordinate 711,906,921 of NC_141697.1, read as the reverse complement.
GTTCCTGAGTCCAAGGGAGGACAGTCGAAGTTGCTGCCTCCTGTGTAGTCAACTGTATAAGTGGTTTGGCTAGAAATGCATACTGGGGAATCCATTGTCTGCAGTACGAAGTGAGGCCAATAAAGGCCCGTACTTCCTTTTGAGTCTTGGGTTGTGGCAGATGTGCAATCAACTGGATGCGATCTGGTGTCAACTGTCTACCCCTCTTGGACAGCAAGTGCCCAAGGTATACCACTTGCTGGGCACAGAATTGGAGCTTCGAAGGGGACACCTTGTGCCCCTTTTCGGCAAGAAAAAACAAGACTGTCAGTGAAGCACATTCGCAATCACGTTCGGTCCGTGCTGTGATCAGTAGATCATCAACATACTGTAGTAGAGCAGTGTCAGTAGGCATGTGAATACTGTCTAGTTGTCGTTTCAGGGCTTGGGTGTAAATACTAGGACTATCCGTGAACCCTTGAGGTGCACGTGCAAATTTAAAACTTCGGCCATTTAATGAGAATCCGAATAAATATTGGCTTTCCGGATGGATGGGGACACTAAAGAAGGCGTTCTTGAGGTCAATTACAGTAAAGAACGCTGCTTCAGAATCAATGGCAGTCAGTAGTGAGGAAATATCTGGGACCACTGGGTATTGTGGTACTATGCATTTGTTGAGTTCTCGAAGATCGATCACCAGCCGATAGACTGGAGGTGCATTTTGGTCAGTACGTTTAAGAATCGGAATGATTGGAGAATTACATACATTGGAGTCAGTTTCTACAACAACTCCTTGGGCTATGAGTTCGTCAATAATTTTCAACAAGGCTGCTACAGCCTCGGGGGGCAATTTGTATTGTCGGATACGGGGCAGTACAACACCTTGCTTGAGTGTGACACGATAGGGAGTAATGTGCATACAACCTACATCAGTTGGCCCTTGCGCCCATAAATGCTGTGGAACATTTTTCAATCTGACATCAAAATCTCTCAACACATAGTGACCCTTAAAGTCACGTAGGAACAATCTCACTCCTTCCGGAGAACAATATATAACAGCTCCTAGAGCTTTCAGTGTTTTAATACCAAGCAGGTTTTCAGGACATGATTTCGTAAGCAATAAATCTGTAGTACGGGACAACGGACCAACTGCAAGGGGAACTGGCTGTGATACTTCGTTAACAATAGGTTTTCCTGAGAATCCAAGGGAAACATTCTGTGAGCCTGAGAGGGGTGCCCCTGGAACCTCGTCGTGACTAATGGTAGTTCTGCTCGCCCCCGTGTCAATCAAAAATTTTCTGTCTTTCCCTAATACCTGACTATGTACATAGGGACCATCTTGATCTACAGGAACCTCGATAAGGGGCAAGCCAACCTCCCTCTCTAGGCTGTTTCATGTGTACTGCTGATAATCGGGGTAATCTGACTGTGCATACTGGTACATTTGTGACGTGACATGTTGAGTGGCGGCAATGGGTTGGGGTTGGGGTACAGCTACTGTCTGTTGCTGTACGTGCTGTGGAGATTGCGGATTCTGTGGAATATTCTGTTGAACGTGTTCTATTCTAGGCGGACGTGGTCTTTCTTTCGTTTTGCCTGTAGCAATATTGTGTCTGAGAACGGCGCAATCACTTATAAAGTGACCAGGCTGCTTACAATAATTGCAATTTCCTTTAACAGGACCTGTAGAATGACTAATCTGTGTGTTCTGCGTGTTACCCCTCTTCTGACCATCTGCTGGAACAGACTGGGCAACTAGTACTTTCATTTTCGTGTCTTTCATGCGTCTCTGTTCATGATCGTGTTCCTCTCTAATTCTGTTCTGGTGGTACTGTAACATCTGTAACATTTGGGAAGGCGTGTTAGCTTGCCATGTACTTTCGACTTTCAATACTCTGTTTTTAACCTGGGGTAAAGAATTCTCGACTAGTTTGGTCACAAAAAGATGTGGGAATGACTCGCTACTTGTTTTCAGGCCACTATTAATAATGAAACATTTCTCGAATCTTGAATAAAAATCACTAGTGTCTTCGTCTTGCTTCTGTTTGCAGGCTGAGATTGCATCCCAGTCTTCCTTTTTTACTGTCAATAATCTAGGCAAAACCTGTACTAATAATCCTGGTAGTGCTTTAACTTTCTCCCCAAGACCTATACCTGGGGTACGTCTATTTTCCTCGTCTTCTAATTCAGTCCAAATAATCTTTTTATCTCCCACCTCCCATTCCTTTTCTTTCAGTTTTTCGTAAATCCCTGATGGCAACAATACTTTGAGCATTTTAAGAACGTCGGAATATGTGTAATCTCCCATAAGTAACATGTCCTTTAATTCACGGTGGAATCCTGCAGGATCTTTATCGTGACAAGGTACAATTTTCTTCATTTCCAATAATTCCATTTTTGTCAAAGGAGTGTATACGAATACGCGTTCAAGTGTATTATCTGGCTTCCGAATTGGATGTACTTCTCGTAAGGGGTTCTGTCTATCTAGGTGATATGGCTGTCTTACTGGGGGTGGAACGGAAACAAGACGTGGATTCAGGAAAGTTCTGTATTTATGACGTTGTTCTAGAATAATATCAATTAAATCAGTACCTAGGCCTCTCCATCTTCTCAGGAGTAAGTCTTGTAACAAATTATACAATGGACCTGGATCGGATTGCTGATTTTCATATAGAGTAATGAGATGTTGGGTCATGTATATACCAGCTAGTCGCTGTTCTTCTGGAGTAAGGCTTAAAAATGTTTGTACTACTAATTCATCTTTATATATACTGTCATCCCCGGCCCATTGGACTGCTGACCGGGCTAGTTCCTGATCACGTAAGGTATTGAGTTCATGATAACCTATTCTTTCTTTCAGTATTTTATCAGTAACTTGAAAAACATGCTCAAGAGAACATTGCTCTGGTATCGGGGAAAGGAAACGTTTCTTGTTTTCTAGATGAATCGGTCTGTCAAAAGGTCTATCAGAAGAGTACTGTTTAGGGAGTTTCACTCTACCTACGTACGCTATTGTATCCTGATTCTCTACTGGATTATCTATTTCTTCCTCCTCCTCCGAGGATTCATTCTTGTCTGACTCGGCTTCAGCCTTCTGTCTTGTATGTATTGCTACTATTTCTTTACGAATCTTTCTGGAAATGGCATCTATACAGGTTTGCTTATCATGTTTACAGTCTGCAATATTTTGACTCCATTTTGTCAGTACATCCATCTCTTCTTGAACAACACCTGTCTGATCTTGTTCCCTTATCAAACAATTAATCAAGAATCGTAATAGTAAACCTTGTGTCTCAACTTTCTGATATGCCATGGCTTCGCGAATACATTCTGGCCTCTCCTCCGTTCTAATAAAATGATATATGTTGTCTAGATGTTCTGGCATTTCTGGTAATAACATCAGATAATCTGTAACACGTCGTAGTCGTAACGAGGCTAACATCATATCTCCTTTCTTGCCAGGTACTGGACCATATCTACAATCCGTAAGATACTGTTTAAGTTTTTCATGAGGCATAGCTTTCGGAGTACGCTGTGTTGCTAATTCTCTCATTGTCACTCGATGTAATTGTGGCGGGGTGTGAAGTTGGCCTCCTACGGCACCTCCTGAAGCAGAACCATAAGCATGACTTGACGTCATGGCGTGTGGGAAAGGTACATGTATCGGGGACTGACTCTGGGTCGCATCTGTCGCAAAAGGATTGTGAGGACCAATAGGAGGGGGACCAGTGGCACCAGCAGTAGAAGGGGAAGTGACATCAGGTGCGGGAAGTGAATCTCGTCGTGGAGGGGTCGTGGCTTGATCAGCCGGAACATGCTGCGGTACATTATTAGCGGGTTGTACTGGTATATTGGTATATGCTGGAGCTACATCATCTAAATAGGAAGAAAGGAAAATGTCTGCTGCGGTCTTTTTGTGACGGAGTTTAGTCGGAGCCAATGGTGGTGGCAAGTTACGGGGTACTTCCGGGGTCGCCTTGGGCAGGCCCTCGGCCAGAACTGGATACATGCCTGTAATGAGTACATTTCTTTGGCGGTCTAATTGTTCTAATCTGACCTGTTCTCCTTCTTCTAGTAACTCTTTTTCTCTGGCTTTTTCGGATTCTTCTCTACTTCTCTCGGCTTTTCTGATTTCTTTTTCTGTTCGTCTGTGTGATTCTTTACGCCACAATTCTATGGCATCTTTCTGAGATTGTCTGGCTTTCTTTTTCCATAATGCTTCTTCTACTCTCATGATGCAATCTGCATCCCATGTCCCTGAGGCAGGCCATCTAAACTTCACTTCCAGATTCTTGGTGTACTCCACCCATAGGTCTAAATACAGTACAGCATCTAAGCCGTGTTTGTGGTACATAAAATATCCTGGAGTGTCCCTAGGTGGGACAGGAACTGCTTCTTCGAGTATCCCTTTCCTAGTACCTATCTGACGTAATTTTGAAAACAGCGGCATGACTAGAGTGATTCGGATGTGAACACAATAAACACAGTAATAGACAGTAAACAATCATTCATACCACGACATCGAAACACATTAAAACATGTCGGACTGAAATTACCTGAAACGCAGAAAACACATATTCTGGAAAATTCTCTAGAACATACTGAATTACTAGATGCACTGCTGAAACAGTACAGACCGGTCTCATAAAGAGACACGTCGGACCGTAACCACCTAAGTGAATACGTCAGGACCAGATTGTGTACCCAAATCTGTCTTTACCGAGCACATATTAATGAACCCGTCTAGATGCGTTCCCAACAACGGTACTCACCGGGAAGCAAGAAACTGAAGGCCTCGGAAACTGGACTGGACTGGACTGCGTCAGGTGACGATTCTCCTACGCATGCGCTTCGGAACAGGTGGGCCTCCGGACACCTCGGACCTTGCTCTCTCGACTAGGGCTCTGGTCGGGATCCTCCGCATTCCTCACCGCCTCGTCTGGACGCCGGACCGCAGTCTCCGTCTCCCTCGTAGACCCGAGGGAAGATAGCAGGAAAACCCGCAAACGTGCACGGTTTCCGTCGGGGTTGTAGAAGGGGTCAAAGGCCGCATGACTTCACCAGCGAGTGGGGAAGGGGGGGGGGGGGGGGGGTCCCTGTTCGGGTGCCAAATTATGTGGTAAATATATTTTACCTATGCATTTTTCCGTATAATTATCAATACAAGACAGCTCATTTAAATGAGAGGCAGAGTCCGTGGTATCTGAGTCATACGGGCTTTAATGGAGTTATCCTCAAGGATGGAGCATCATGTTCCGTCACCTCTAAGGTTCAGGAAGGGACAGTCAACGTTTTATTAACATTACACATTATATATAGTAAAACTTTACAATTGAATCCAATGCAGTAGGCGTAACAGGTGAAAAGAGAGTGATAAGAACACATGTGCGTAAGAGGAGGCGTGAAAAGAGGCGTACACATGGGCGTGCACTGTACATGTCAGAGAAACGTCACAAGATACGTCACATGTGGGTGGGTGCATAGAGAAGAGTTGCAGAATCAGCAGAAATCCTTCCCCTATATGCGCGCGCAACTAGTATGACGCGAAACTGGGGGCTTTGACTTTAGCACTAGTGGAGGAGACTGGTGTCTGGAGTGGCAGGGCAACCTGTACCTATAGCATATCTGATATCTGATGTTTGGTGGATGTAATGTCTGGAGTAAAAGGTCTCTCGAGCAGGGGCCATTCAATACTGAAAGCTAGTGCATGCATACGTGTCTTGGTGCAATGCGCGAAGCCATGGGCCTACCATGATAACGGGTTCAGTAAATCACTTGCAAGGAGGACAGGAAGGCCGGGCCCTTTGCTCTGCAGCCGGGAATATGTTTACCCATTTCACTAGACTGGAATGTGTTTTCGAGGAGGCTGAGCAGATACCTGTAGGCAAAACATGAATTTGGCAGGCAGTCCAGGCCGAGCCGGGCACCGCTGCGCTTGCAGGAAGTAAGGCAGGGGTCAGGGGTGCGTACAGCTTTCGGAGACAGGAGAGATGAGGCAGAGAGGCCTCGTTTAAGGGCCTAGCTCGACTGGGCCAGGAAACATGGAGAAAGCGTGTGCGAATTTCAGAAGTGCACCATATAAAGACGGTGGCACCGTATGCCTAAGAACATAATTAACGGGCTTTCTTGGTATGGTTGGATAGCTAACATATTAAGGATGGACACAAATGTATTTGCGTCTCTCTAGCATGTATAGAACAGAAGCTACACGACATACATGGAACATGGGTGCATGGATAGGGTGCGAGTGGGGGGTACACATTAGCTACCTGAAAATTTCTATTACCTCAAATTGCTGTTACCCGCTTGCTCTGAATCTTCTCCTGAACTGTAGGAAGAGTCAGAGAATGTAGTGAAACGTCCTCTAGACCTCCCACCTCTGTAGCCCCGATTCGTAAAGCGTCCCTGTTGATCCTGACGGAAATAATCCTCAGATAGATACGGGTACGTTTTTTTCTTATCGTAGAATTTAAGATCACGGGCTAGTTTGTCAAGCTTCTTCTTGATAGTTGAGGTCTCGAAATCTTGAAGAGTCGCAACAAGTTTGGATAGAGCCTCTTTGGAATTAGTAAGGGTACTGTCACCTGAAATGCTTGCCTTCAATTCGGCTATCTGTTTGGTAAGGGCCGCCACCTGTTCTGCTGCAGTCTCTATCCCCAACACCATCCAGTGTCTTGAACAATTGTTTGCAACAAAACTGAATCCTTCACGGAATTTAGGAATGTCTACAAAAATGGCAGGTTCAACTCTGACTTGCAGGCCTGCAGGTATAATATTATTTTGAAGGCATTGAGCAAGAAAATGTCCATGTAGTTTTGTACGAATCAACTTCTTTTCTAATCTCTCTAACTGAGAAATTTTGTCATTTAGGGTAATGTCTGGTTATCTACAGTTACCAATCTTGACTCCGGATGACGAATATCCTGTAGTTGATCACACCCTCTCGCCCAGGCGGAAGGTGAGAACTAGTCTTTTGACTATTGTTTAACTTAACAATGTAGGAATCAGATATAGAAAGACAACACAGCTTTTTAACTGTTCATCTTGTTCCACCCTCTTTTGAATTCATAACGGGATGGGTGTGTTTCTAATTAGTTTTTAATTGTTCCCTAGGAGTTTGCCCACCCACAACTCTTTGTCCTGATGAAGACCCGTCCGTAAGGAAAAGCATCCTACTGTCTATTTGGGTCGAAACGCAGACGACTACACAACCGCAGACCAACTCTGGTCCCAATCTAGGCACTTATCGCTCTAACAGAGTTAGGCCTATTTTGCCAGCTACAATTTGGACTCTTTAGGAGCCTCATGATGTGGCCTTTACTTTAAGGGACCACTTGTACATATTTTTCAGAATAAGAATAAGATTTGTCACTGAATGATTCAGACCACGTCTATCCCACCCTTGACACTTCCCTCACTTCACCCCTCCCTGTTGTGAATGTGGGCACACACATGCTCAGAAACTTGTTGAATATAATATGAATTCAAGTCCAATTGAATAGGATGTGTATGCAATTTTGAAATAAATTCTCTTTTGCATCCAATAACTTTGTTTTTTTTAATTAATTCAACAGAATGAACTTGTAAATTTCTTTGTTTTATGTCTGAGGACCCCTTCCTTTCATTCTCTTTGGATTATTGCAACAGTCTCCTGCTGTCAGCTAACGAGACCGCCCTGGACCATCTTCAGGTTGTCCAGAATACGGCAGCCCGTTTGATCTTGAATGCACCACCCCGGAAGGCCTCCTATACATCTCTTTGTCAGCTCCCCCTTTTGTACCGCTTTGTCAGCTCCACTGGCTTCCGAGACGGAAACGTGTGCGGTTTAAGGTTTACTGTACCATCCACAAGGTCTTGTCCAATTCTGGATCCCGGTTACCTGGTAGATACATTTATTCCTTACACTCCTCGACGGTCTCTTCGTTCAGAAATCTAAACATTTTCTTACAGTACCTAGAGTCAATCGAGCCAGGCAAGGTGGGAAGGCCCTGTCCTATCTTGGACCCTGCTTCTGGAACAAGCTCCTGGTACAGCTAAGGCAATGTATGGATCATCTTCTTTTTAGGAAACAGCTTAAGACCTTTCTGTTTACTTCTGCCCCTTAACAGCTAGGTTTCTCCTGTTGGCGTGCTGCTAAATAAATACATTAATAAATAAAATAAAAAATAAATAAATAAGCTATGTAAAAATCATTAAACTTACATTTACCACTACAGTCAGTACAACAGTAGGGAAAGTGTTGGATAGCGGAGGGGTAAAACTTACTATTCCCACTCCAGTGAGTGCAACAGTAGGGAAGATGTTAGATAGTGGAGGGATAAGAAATACTATTCCCCTCCAGTGCTTGCAAAAATAGTGAAAGTGTTGATAGCAGAGGGGTAAAACTTAATATTTCCACTCCAGTGAGTGCAACTGTCGGTAAAGCATTGGATAGTGGAGGAGTAAAATGTACTATTCCCACTCCAGTGAGTGCAGCAATAGGGAATGGGTTGAATAGCGGAGGGGTAAAAATTACTATTCCCACTCCAATTAGTGTAACAGTAGGGAAAGTGTTGGATAGAATAGGGGTAACAATTAATATTCTCACTCCAGTCAGTTCAAAATTAAAAACAAACAAATTATTAACAACAAAAATATTTAAAAAACTAAGTAAAATAAAAATATATCAATATGTTAAAAATGTTAATACAAATATATTTAATATTACAAATTAAAAAACATATAATGCATATGACACATATCTACTAATATTATATTGAATAAAATAAAAAATAATGTTCAAATAAATATTTTTCATTAGACATTATTTAGAAACAAAAACATTAATTAGCACATACATTTAATTTTTATGCTGACAACATCCAATTAAATATATATTATTTTTTTAAACTCCATCTTAACTGCTTTTCCTTTCAAAACTACCTAATTCTGCTCCAGCCTTCTTGTTACTACTATTGTTCCTTCACTTCAAAATGCTTAGATTCTGTATTATGGGCCACAGCTATATCTATTGGGCTAAATTGGCTGCAAAAAAGAGAGGTATTGACTGGGACTTGGGTTTGCCAACTGTGCAGATGACTTGGTTTGGCCAGAAAGGGTTAATGTTTTATCAGTTGCTGGCTTTGGTTAAATCCGTTGTGGATTCCCATGCTTCTCACCTTATGATTGTGCAATGTGGTGGCAATTACCTAGGTTCGTTGACTGGGGTAGGGCAGGAAATCCTAATGAAAGAAACCTTTGCAGAACTGATGTCGCATTTCCCTCACACTGTCTTGGTGTACAGAAATGGAAGTCGTCAAATCAATTCTGTCCACAGATCGACAAACCCAGGAATAATAAATCTGTTTCTGCGTTTCACAGAGACAATTGCATGGGTTGTATCTATAACAACAATCTGTGTTTTGACTTGCATGAAATTTATAGAAATGATAGAGTACACTTTATGGATGAAGGTAACAGGGTTTTTCCAAGTAACCTGAAAGTCTCCTTCCGGTCCTATGTGTGGCAGCCATATACACACAACTAACACAACGGCTCTGGCCAGAGCCACCTTAGTACTCGAAATATTGTGAAGACTTTTTCTGAAAGATATTTTTTCTATATTTTTTTGGTCTCTTCTTGATGATGACGCAACCTACACTGAGACCTCGCAAAAATTAAAAGCAATAGCATTAATCCAATACCCTCCAACACATCCAAAAGTAATATGTAAAAAAATCCATTCTGAACATTGCCCTACTAATAGTACTATATACATACTTTTTTCAAAGCATGTTCAGACTTATATTTTTCTACTACCTTTCTTTAGAATCCATCTTTCAGACATATTTCCATTTTCGCTGTTATTTGGGTGTCTTTGCAATGATGTCGTTAACCGCGACGATTGCGCCTTTTTCATTAAGTGAAAACACATGTACACACACATATTACAGTATTTTACACACTAAGGGGGCCATTAGTATATCGGACGGCTCGCCCGATATACTAATGAGCCCCTAAGGGTTTTTTACTGAACACTTCAAACTCATGTTTTTCTTGTGTATTTCTAAAACAACCACCTCTAAAACCTATTTTCCGGTTTCACAGTGACGTTGGTCATCGTGATCCCCGCGGTTACGTCACAAATGCAGAAAGCAAAAGCAGGAATTCAATTCCTCACCACACCACATTGGAAAAATTATAACAATATAATTAATCATAACCATCACAGTAGATAACTCACTATATAAATAACTCTATAAAAACATTTATCAATATCTCTATACCAGTGAATACTAATGATTCATTGATATATATTTTATATTTTCATCAATATTCGTGACAACGTTGTTAGTCCTGATGTCCCCATGAAGGTACACGCGAGTCACGCTGGCAGTTGTGTCATCATCACGAATGTCACGCGCTATTAAAAAAAACAATTTTGGACATATATCTTCTGTCATTAATACCTCAATTTCTCTACCATGGGGTCAGAGAATCTACACCCTGACCTCTTATGTGGGCTTTCACACCGATTTTCAGCCCAGGGAACCATTCCCGATAGATAAAATGGTGGCAGCAGCTTTATACTCAGGTTGCGTTCCATCAGAGCCTTCCTATTGGCGAGAGATATCACTATAATTTTAAACTTACATTTCTCAAAAACTACTGAACGGATTTACACCAAATACGCAAAAGGCACTTCCTTGAACTCACATCTACCTTCCAGCAAAATTTGGTGTAAGTCATCGTTTTGGGCTGAGGAGGTGGCTTAAGGTCCTATGAGAATGTACATTACAAATGCAACCTTATTTCGTACCCCAAATTCTCTACCCCCACTGCACAGATAACCCCCAACCTTTCCCAATAAATAGTACCCATGGGGGAACTTTTAGCAAGATTTCATGCAGATTAGTCAAACAACGCCAAAGTTATAGCCAAGTCAAACAATGCTTTTCCTATGGCAAGTAGGTCCTAACTATAGCTACCTACTAGCAAATATTTATATATATATTCACTTAAAAAACCATAGATTTCAGGACTTATATAGTTAGAAATTCTCATTTAAAAAACCTTGCAAATTCACTTAAAAAACAATAGGTTTCAGGCCTTATATAGTTAGGAATTCGCATTTTAAAAACCTTGCAAATTCACTTAAAAAACCATAGGTTTAAGGCGTTATATAATTAGGAATTAGCATTTAAAAAACCATTGAAATTGCTCCTATATAGTTAGTTGTACTAACTATATTTCGCGCACCCGCAATCCACTGCTGATGATGTCACATATTACATCATTCATGACATGGTCAGTGACATCACTGATGACATCACTGTTGACATCTCAAATGACATCACTGATGACATCATCCAGTGACTGTGTGTTTCTGTAAAGTTTAAATATGTTTTACATATTGAAGAATGAGTGGATGTATAAGTGTCTGGATGAAGGATTTAGTAGCTGCGTGACTGACTGTATGAGTGAGTGATTAAATGTGTCTTACTAAATGCATGGGTTAGTGACTAAACTGTCTGAATGTGTGCATCAGTATGTCTGTTGTTGTGTAAGCTGCTGCATGTGTTGATCAGTAGCTATATGAGTGGCTATATGGGTTATTGATTGGTTGCCCAAGTATTTGAATGGGAGACTGAGTGTGTGTGTGTGGGTGGCTGGGAGGTGTGTGACTCTGTGCATAGATGTGTGAGCAGTTGATTCACTTGGTGTATGAGTTCAAGAGTGCATGTGGAAACAGCTATACAGGCGGTTGACTGTGTGCATGGGGGTGTTGGTGAGTGAATGGATATCTAAGTGCTACATGTGCAAATAAGTACATATGTAAACACAGTGCATGTGAGAGTTGGCATATATAAATGACTATACATGAGAGCCAGTGAATGTGCGAGTGGCTATATGGATCATTGTGTACTTGTCTCAGTGATTGTATAAGAGAGTAAGTATGTGTTAGTATATGTTTGAATAAGTAAGGTGTTGTGTGTATAACTGTATAGTTGAGGAAATGGAAGTGTGATTGATTCTTTGCATGACTGACTAGGTGTGTGAATAACTCCATGGATGAGTGGCAGTGTGTGAGTGTCTGTATAGGTGTATGAGTGCATATGATAGTGTTGTATTGATGCGTGACTGCATGTATGAGTGATTCTATGGGTGAATGAGTGAATGTGTGTGTAGACCTAGGAATTAGTGAGTGCGTATGTAGTAACTGGTATTGGTGTGTCAATGGTTTCAAGAATGGTAGTCTGTATTTAACACAGGATGTATCAAAGGTTATATTAGAGTGTGAGGAGGTGCATCGTATTATCACATGAATGATATCATCAGTGATGTGATCAGTGATGTCAAATGAGATGTCATCAGTTATGTCATTTGAGATGTCATCAGTGATGTCATCAGTGATGTCACTGACCATGTCATGAATGATGTAATATGTGATATCATCAGCAGTGGATTGCGGGTGTGCGAAATATAGTTAGTACAACTAACTATAGAGGAGCAATTTCAATGGTTTTTTAAATGCTAATTCCTAACTATATAAGGCCTGAGACCTATGGTTTTTTAAGTGAATTTGCAAGGTTTTTAAAATGAATGCTAATTCCTAACTATATAAGGCCTGAAACCTATGGTTTTTTAAGTGAATTTGAAAGGTTTTTTAAATGCTAATTCCTAACTATATCAGGCGTGAAACCTATATTTTTTTCAATAAATTTCAAAGGTTTTGTAAATGCTAATTCTATTAGCGGATAACGTTTATATATGTTATTATCCTTCTGGGACCACCTGAACAGTCATCTTGTTTCTCAGGAGAAGTGAGGCACAAGAGAGAACAAAACAAGAGTGGAAAACACGAAAAGGGGGCAGGGTTGAGACCCCCTGACCCCCTAGCCCTTCTCAGGGGGTCCCAGAAGGACCACCAAGTGCAAAAAAAATATTTTTTTTTAAATCGCGGGGGAACGCGCACGGTACGCATACCCCGCAATTTTATTTTTTGCCCTTGGGGTTCCTTTAGGGACCCCCTGAGAAGGGCTAGAGGGTTGGGGGGTCTCTACCCTGCCCCCTTTTCGTGTTTTCCACTCTTGTTTTGGGCTCTCTTGTGCCTCAGTTCTCCTGAAAAACAAGATGGTGGCCAACACTTCCTGGTTTGGACAGTTTGGAATGTTGACAGTCGACTACCAGCCAATCAGAAACTGGCTCGCGCACGTAAGGGTATGCGCACGTACGCGTACGGAACGCGTACTGTACGCGTACGGTGCGCGTACGGTGAGCACATATAGATATATAATTTGATCAAATTCAATTTTCTCAACAACTACTGGAGGGATTTTCACCAAATATAGCAAAGGCACATCTGCATAGCAGGCCCTACCATTTTGCCAAGTTTGGTGTAATTCCATTCAGCCGTTCGGGCTGTAGCCGTGTCTAAAGGTCCCTATGGAAATTAACATGGGGAAAACACGTTTTGGGACCCACCTTTCAGCCCCCGTTTGACGAATCCCCCCAAAACTTTCAGGGAAGGAGCGGAGTGGAGCTGTCCAAAATTCAGGAAAATTACACACAGATTCCTCAATTGGCGCCAAAGTTATTCCCAATTGAATGTTGAGCGCATATAGATATATAATTTGCTCAAATTCATTTTCTCAACAACTACTGGAGGGATTTTCACCAAATATAGAAAAGGCACTACTGCATACCTGTCCCTACCAAGTTTGGTGTAATTCCGTTCAGCCGTTCGGGCTGTAGCCGTGTCTAAAGGTCCCATAGAAAATGCCATTTGAAAGATTTCAAATTCAATTTTCTCAAGAACTACTGGAGGGATACACCCCAAACATACAAAAGGCACTGCTGCATACCAGTCCCTACCATTTTGCCAAATCTGGTATAATTCCGTTCAGCCGTTCGAGCTGTAGCCTTGTCAGAATGTCCCTATGGAAATCAACATGGGGAAAACACGTTTTGGGACCCCCCTTTTTTCTCGGCCCCCGCTTGACGAATCCCCCCGAAACTTTCAGGGAGGGAGCGGAGCGCAGCGAGTCAAATTTAAGGAAAATTACAGGCAGATCCCTCAATCGGCGCCAAAGTTATTCCCAATAGAATGTTTGGAATTTCCTATGGTAACTAGGTCCTAACTATATATACCAACTGGCGACCGCCAGTAGGTAATATATATATATATATATATATATATATATATATATATATATATATATATAGTCTCAATATATTTCCAATTAAGAAAATCCAACCATAGAATTAACAGCGAAAACAACTATAAATCATATATGACAAAAAATATCAATTAATTAAACTAATATAATAAATATCAACATGAGTTTAAAAACATTTTTACAAAATAATGTAAACTCTAAAGAATAGAAATTATTTAAAAGATATAAACACACATTATTAAATAGAAATGAAAATAAAAAAGATAAATGCAGGTTGAAAAACATTACATAAAGTATTTAACTCACAAAGAATTATTTATTATTTACACTCCATTCTATAAAACAGTGAGCTAAATGTTGGACGTTGGGGGGGTTACATTTACAATAAGCACTCCAGTCTAGACAACATTAGGGAAATTCTTGGGCTCAAGAGAGGTCACTTTTACTATTCCCACTCTGATCTAAGCAACAACAGGGAAAGTGTTGGTCTATGGAGAGGTTAGATGTACTATTATCACTCTAGTCTAAGCAACAGTTGTGGAAGTGTTGGATTATGGAGGGGTTAGAACTAGTATTTCCACTCTAGTCCATGCAACAGTAGGGAATGAGAAGGTGTTGGATTCCAGAGTGGTAAGATGTAATGTTACCACTCCAATCTAGGCAACAGTAGAGAAAGTTTTGGTCTCTGGAAGGGTAAGAACTATTCCCACTCCAGTCTGAGCAACAATAGGGAAAGTGCTGGACTACGGAGTTGTAAGATTTACTGTTCCCACTCCAATCAATGCAACAGTAGGGTAAGTGTTTGACTCGGTGCAGGGTTAGATTTACTATTCTCACTCCAATTCACACAAAATTAGTGAAAGTGTTGGACTACGAAGAGGTTAGATTTACTACTTAAACTCCAGTATAACAAACAGCACAGAAAATGTAAGACTTTTGAGGGACTACAATTAAAATTCCACCTCCTAATCATGTTCCACCAAATAAGTAAATATATAACATTACAAAAATTGGAATCATATTATAAAGAAAAATACATTTCACATATTACTAGCAAAAAAATCAGGAAATACATAATAACATTTCAAAAAGTTATATAAAAGTACTTCTCTACCACAAAAAAAACCAAAATACCCTAAAACATAAAATACATACTAAAT
The DNA here is from genome assembly GCF_964263255.1 of Lissotriton vulgaris. NCBI lineage: Eukaryota > Metazoa > Chordata > Amphibia > Caudata > Salamandridae > Lissotriton > Lissotriton vulgaris. Next base: position 711,891,623 of record NC_141697.1, on the reverse strand, counting down.
ATTATTTTTAAATATTATTGTAATAAACAAACTAAAACCAAAAGAATGGACACATTATCTCCAACATTGATACATATATATATAAATATTTATCAGTTGATCAATCAAATAGTATCAACAATTTATTTAAAAAATACTATAATTTCAATATCTTTCCAACCTATTCCCCTACAAAACCAACAACCCACTAGCAAAATACGAATTACTACCAAAATGAAACATTTAAATATGTTATACAATGTAAAGCAACATAAATATAACAATTGCAGGATAAAAAGAATTACCTAATTTATCGTCAATTACCTAATTATTAAACAATGAAAATGATTTAGCCGTTTAAATAACATTTTAGTTTAATTAACTTCCCAGCAATTCCCCAACAAAACCAACAACCTGCTACTGAAATACACATTACCATCAAAAATAAAAACATTTGAATAGATTGTAAAAATAATGTTAATAAAATGAATCTAGCAATAAAAAAATGGATTTTAAATATTCATAAATCGATTATATGATTAACAATTTCAAATTAAGTAGAATTAATATAACATATTAATCATGTTTAAATGTTCCTACCCTATTTCCTAACAAAAACCAACAACCCCCTACAACAATAAAAAGAATTCAATTTAATTAAAATATATAACTATACATTGAAAATAGCAAATTTTATTTAAATTCATTAAAGAACTATTAAACAGTTAAAATGTAAATAATTATTAATCAACAAAATATTTAATTAACAAAACAAAATTAACTAGACTGTTAAATGAATTATAATGTACATTAGTTCCTACTCTATTCTTTCACAAACCCAGCAACCCACTAGTACATTATAAATTACAAACAATAAAAGAAATACAATGTTAAATCAGAAAGTATTGTACAAAACCTTTGAGTTAATTTTCATAAATGTAGCTGTGCAGCTTGGAAAGAAACAGTAATAGGTATGATAGTCCAATTCAATTGGCTGGGCACTCAGCATGCAAGTGATACACAACAAAACTTTGTTGTGCGCCACTTAAGTACTGAGTTTCCCGTTTGGGTGAGGGACACAGATTCGGGTGACCAGGATGGGATCGGTCTAATCCTGAATATGAGGATTCAGGCATAAAAAATGCATTTTGAAACTATCAATTGAAGAATCATGCTTTGGATTAGAAAGACAAGGAGGCTGGAATTTCGGGTTTTTGGAATGTTCAATGGATTATTGTCAGTAAAATTGGAACTCCCTGAAGAAGTTCATTATTGTGAATGAAACACGTCATCTGAGGCTGGAATGATTGGAATATGAATAATGAGAACATACAAACTTTTTGGAATACAAATTAAAGAATAAAGAAATAAAATTGGACAAATAAATTGGACTTTTTTACCTGTTACTATTTCTTTCCAGTGTGCACCGCTACATTTATAACATTTTGTCATCTACATGCCAGAGGTATCCAGGAGCGGCAGTTTCTGATAGGATTTGTACCAAACACATTTTAATGGACAAAGGGGAGAAGGTGCGCACTATTCTACCTGCCCCTTTTTGTTGGTGTGCTACTTTATTATCAGTCAAAACTGCCACTAGAAAAAACATCATCTCTCCCAAGCACTTACATTGATGACCAGAGTTATCTTGATATTTGTATTATTGCCTGAAAATTGCAGGACACGTGGATGCTTTTAATTCTATATTTTGAAAAACACAGTGACCTCCCTTTCCCCTGAGCTCAGCTCCCAGCAACGTGGCATAGATGGCACCATCATTAAGCCAAACCTGATGGATTAACACTCTGAGGGTTATATTCACAAGAACGTGTGCTAAATATCACCCACAAATGCTAACGCACCCTTACACATCGCAGCCCATTGCAGGAAAATAACCCTATGTTAACGTGGAATTCACAACACCGCAGTACCATGCGATAGTTCGCCGAAAATGCAACCAATGTCCGCTATACTACCACTGCGCCTGAGATAAAAACACAAGCCCCAACACGGAAAAAGACATGATGGCCAAAGAGCAATGAAATCAGCGATAATCTGCACCAGTTTGCATCACAGACATGGCAGGTGGGAAAACTCACTATAAAAGTAGGAAAAACACACAAACACAAACTGACCAACACCAGAGCTCCATGGAGGCACCCAGAGTAGGCACAGAGGACGAGCGCAACCCCACGAGCAACCCGGACGACCAGCCCGGGACCTCGGGGACAGGGAAGGACAAGGACAAGAAGAAGAGGAACACGAAGTTCAGACTACAGGAAAACAGGATCCTGACCATGGAGGTGATGGAATACCATCAACAACTGTTCGTCACCTCCAACGTGTCATTTGGCACCAGAAATGGGAAATGGTGGAACATCGTGAACAAGATGAATGCTGTCGGGGAGCAGAAGAGGTCAGTGGACGAGGCCAAGAGGCGATGGATTGACATCAAGCAGAAGACCAAAGAGAAACTTGCATCCAACCAGAAGGCAGCAATGTAGACTGGAGGTGGGAACCCAGTGCCACAACAGGAGCTGGATGACTTGGAAGAGCTGGTGTCGGCAGTCATCAGTGTGGAGACAGTGGCCGGATTCGGGGGAACAGACACTGCAAGACAGGACACAACACAACCGCAACAGGGTGAGTGACTACCAGGTAATGGGGGACAGGTGTAGAGGCTAAGCATGGGCGGAAAATCCGTTACGCTCGTGGATTTTGCGGATTTTTGGGACATTCGCAATCCGCGAGATTTGCGAATTTCCCGCAAAATCTGCAAATTCGCACGCAGCGGATTTTTTTTGCGGCTCGCGTCGCTGGTGATACAATTTTTGCGGCGCGCGGCGTTTATCATCGTTTGCTGAGTTGTTTTTCTCGATATTTTGCGAGTGCTGCGCCATTTTGGATCTTGCTGTGTGATCCCGCGGGAATTTGGCGAGCGCGATTACGTCATCGCGGCTTGCCAACTTGCACAGCGAGAGTTTGTCAACGCGAGTACGGCGAGATCACGTCTCGCGGTACTTCGCAATTGCGAGATTTGAGATGCGGCGAGCAGCAACAATCTCGCAGAAGCGAAAATATCAAATATGCAATTCTGCACAAGAAATCCACCAGCAAGCAGCATAAACCTTCTTGGAATGATGATTTTTATCTGAATAACTCCTTAGGTTGACATTTGCCTGCACTTTTTTAGCGAGGAGTCCATTTTGGGGAGGAGGGGAGGGGGGTGGGAGGAAGGAAGTGCCCCACAGTCTTCAACTTCCTGTTCCTGTGCAGCAGGCTCCTCCCAGTGCTTTGTCCATCTCCTGGTCACTTTTCATTTGGATCTGGAGCTGGAAGGATTACTTTTTGTGGATGCTGCTGGATATTTGGATTTGAGGCCTTTTTGACTTTCCTTGGATCACTGTTTAGAAATTTTACAAGTAAGTTTGTTTGGGGCATTACAGTTGCTGCAACTAAAATTTTGGAATTTTCGATTTTTGGGCTGTTTTGGGGCCTTTTGCCCAGGGGTACTCAGTGGTGGGGGGACTGAGTCTTTCTGTGGGTTGTCTTGAACTTAAACATCATGGAGGGCATGGATGGATTGGGATTGTGCTGATTTTTCTGTGATTTTCGTTTTTTGGGGCTGTACTTGTGGCCTTTTCACCAGGGGTATTTGAGTCTAGCATGGGCCTAGTCTTTCTGTGGGTTGTCTTGAATTTAAACATCATGGAGGGCATGGATGGATTGGGATTGTGCTGATTTTTCAGTGATTTTCGTTTTTTGGGGCTGTACTTGTGGCCTTTTCACCAGGGGTATTTGAGTCTAGCATGGGCCTAGTCTTTCTGTGGGTTGTCTTGAATTTAAACATCATGGAGGGCATGGATGGATTGGGATTGTGCTGATTTTTCAGTGATTTTCGTTTTTTGGGGCTGTACTTGTGGCCTTTTCACCAGGGGTATTTGAGTCTAGCATGGGCCTAGTCTTTCTGTGGGCTGTCTTGAACTTAAACATCATGGAGGGCATGGATGGAATGGGATTGTGCTGATTTTGCAGTGTTTTTCGATTTTTGGGGGTGTTCATGGGGAGGGACAGGCCATGTGGCTGGTGGCCATTTTGAGTGCTGCCACAGGCACTGGCCATGTGCTGGGAGGCAAGAGGCCATTTTGAATGCAGGCTTTGTTGTTAGGCCTGCAACCATTTTGCCTACTTTTCAACCTTTATGCCCAGGGGTAGTGAGTCTTGCATGGGCCTAGTCTTTCTGTGGGCTGTCTTGAACTTAAACATCATGGAGGGCATGGATGGAATGGGATTGTGCTGATTTTGCAGTGTTTTTCGATTTTTGGGGGTGTTCATGGGGAGGGACAGGCCATGTGGCTGGTGGCCATTTTGAGTGCTGCTACAGGCACTGGCCATGTGCTGGGAGGCAAGTGGCCATTTTGAATGCAGGCTTTGTTGTGAGGCCTGCAACCATTTTGCCTACTTTTCAACCTTTATGCCCATGGGTAGTGAGTCTTGCATGGGCCTAGTCTTTCTGTGGGTTGTCTTGAATTTAAACATCATGGAGGGCATGGATGGATTGGGATTGTGCTGATTTTTCAGTGATTTTCGTTTTTTGGGGCTGTACTTGTGGCCTTTTCACCAGGGGTATTTGAGTCTAGCATGGGCCTAGTCTTTCTGTGGGTTGTCTTGAATTTAAACATCATGGAGGGCATGGATGGATTGGGATTGTGCTGATTTTTCAGTGATTTTCGTTTTTTGGGGCTGTAATTGTGGCCTTTTCACCAGGGGTATTTGAGTCTAGCATGGGCCTAGTCTTTCTGTGGGCTGTCTTGAACTTAAACATCATGGAGGGCATGGATGGAATGGGATTGTGCTGATTTTGCAGTGTTTTTCGATTTTTGGGGGTGTTCATGGGGAGGGACAGGCCATGTGGCTGGTGGCCATTTTGAGTGCTGCTACAGGCACTGGCCATGTGCTGGGAGGCAAGAGGCCATTTTGAATGCAGGCTTTGTTGTTAGGCCTGCAACCATTTTGCCTACTTTTCAACCTTTATGCCCAGGGGTAGTGAGTCTTGCATGGGCCTAGTCTTTCTGTGGGCTGTCTTGAACTTAAACATCATGGAGGGCATGGATGGAATGGGATTGTGCTGATTTTGCAGTGTTTTTCGATTTTTGGGGGTGTTCATGGGGAGGGACAGGCCATGTGGCTGGTGGCCATTTTGAGTGCTGCTACAGGCACTGGCCATGTGCTGGGAGGCAAGTGGCCATTTGAATGCAGCCTTTGTTGTTAGGCCTGCAACCATTTTGCCTACTTTTCAACCTTTATGCCCAGGGGTAGTGAGTCTTGCATGGGCCTAGTCTTTCTGTGGGTTGTCTTGAATTTAAACATCATGGAGGGCATGGATGGATTGGGATTGTGCTGCTTTTTCAGTGATTTTCGTTTTTTGGGGCTGTACTTGTGGCCTTTTCACCAGGGCTATTTGAGTCTAGCATGGGCCTAGTCTTTCTGTGGGCTGTCTGGAACTTAAACATCATGGAGGGCATGGATGGAATGGGATTGTGCAGATTTTTCAGTGATTTTCGTTTTTTGGGGCTGTACTTGTGGCCTTTTCACCAGGGGTATTTGAGTCTAGCATGGGCCTAGTCTTTCTGTGGGCTGTCTTGAACTTAAACATCATGGAGGGCATGGATGGAATAGGATTGTGCTGATTTTGCAGTGTTTTTCGATTTTTGGGGGTGTTCATGGGGAGGGACAGGCCATGTGGCTGGTGGCCATTTTGAGTGCTGCTACAGGCACTGGCCATGTGCTGGGAGGCAAGTGGCCATTTGAATGCAGGCTTTGTTGTTAGGCCTGCAACCATTTTGCCTACTTTTCAACCTTTATGCCCAGGGGTAGTGAGTCTTGCATGGGCCTAGTCTTTCTGTGGGTTGTCTTGAATTTAAACATCATGGAGGGCATGGATGGATTGGGATTGTGCTGATTTTTCAGTGATTTTCGTTTTTTGGGGCTGTACTTGTGGCCTTTTCACCAGGGCTATTTGAGTCTAGCATGGGCCTAGTCTTTCTGTGGGCTGTCTTGAACTTAAACATCATGGAGGGCATGGATGGAATGGGATTGTGCAGATTTTTCAGTGATTTTCGTTTTTTGGGGCTGTACTTGTGGCCTTTTCACCAGGGGTATTTGAGTCTAGCATGGGCCTAGTCTTTCTGTGGGCTGTCTTGAACTTAAACATCATGGAGGGCATGGATGGAATGGGATTGTGCTGATTTTGCAGTGTTTTTCGATTTTTGGGGGTGTTCATGGGGAGGGACAGGCCAGTGGCTGGTGGCCATTTTGAGTGCTGCTACAGGCACTGGCCATGTGCTGGGAGGCAAGTGGCCATTTTGAATGCAGGCTTTGTTGTTAGGCCTGCAACCATTTTGCCTACTTTTCAACCTTTATGCCCAGGGGTAGTGAGTCTTGCATGGGCCTAGTCTTTCTGTGGGTTGTCTTGAATTTAAACATCATGGAGGGCATGGATGGATTGGGATTGTGCTGATTTTTCAGTAATTTTTGTTTTTTGGGGCTGTACTTGTGGCCTTTTCACCAGGGGTATTTGAGTCTAGCATGGGCCTAGTCTTTCTGTGGGTTGTCTTGAATTTAAACATCATGGAGGGCATGGATGGATTGGGATTGTGCTGATTTTTCAGTGATTTTCGTTTTTTAGGGCTGTACTTGTGGCCTTTTCACCAGGGGTATTTGAGTCTAGCATGGGCCTAGTCTTTCTGTGGGTTGTCTTGAATTTAAACATCATGGAGGGCATGGATGGATTGGGATTGTGCTGATTTTTCAGTGATTTTCGTTTTTTGGGGCTGTACTTGTGGCCTTTTCACCAGGGGTATTTGAGTCTAGCATGGGCCTAGTCTTTCTGTGGGTTGTCTTGAATTTAAACATCATGGAGGGCATGGATGGATTGGGATTGTGCTGATTTTTCAGTGATTTTCGTTTTTTGGGGCTGTACTTGTGGCCTTTTCACCAGGGGTATTTGAGTCTAGCATGGGCCTAGTCTTTCTGTGGGTTGTTTTGAATTTAAACATCATGGAGGGCATGGATGGATTGGGATTGTGCTGATTTTTCAGTGATTTTCGTTTTTTGGGGCTGTACTTGTGGCCTTTTCACCAGGGGTATTTGAGTCTAGCATGGGCCTAGTCTTTCTGTGGGTTGTCTTGAATTTAAACATCATGGAGGGCATGGATGGATTGGGATTGTGCTGATTTTTCAGTGATTTTCGTTTTTTGGGGCTGTACTTGTGGCCTTTTCACCAGGGGCATTTGAGTCTAGCATGGGCCTAGTCTTTCTGTGGGGTGTCTTGAACTTAAACATCATGGAGGGCATGGATGAAATGGGATTGTGCTGATTTTTCTGTTTTTTTCCGATTTTTTTGTGGTGTATAACTGAACTGACGTTCCTCTGTCTTCCATTGTTTTTAGGTGCACAAGACTCAAGAGAACCACCAGTGCCAGGAAGAAGTCCTGCAGCGGTGTGTGTGTGCAGCATAACGTCACGCGACGTCACGTCTGGCCTCAGACAACTCTACAATTCGTGCAACTGCGGCCTGCTGTCTGACCTGCTCTGAAGAAGATGGCCCCAAAAAAAGTTCTCCGTAGCTCCTCTAGCAAGAAAGTTGCTAGTAAGGAGCAGAAGAAGCAAGTTACCAAGGAGGCTGGTGTGCCAACCGCCATGTTTTTTGGGAGCAAAAAAAAAAGTACGCCTGCAGCAGCAGGATCTGCTGGGGACCAAGCTGGGAGCAGCACCCCTGCTCCATTGGGTTCAGTGCCTCCACCACCACGCCAACTTAAGTCAAAGCCCTAGAGTGCTTCAGAGGCAGTCAGTGTACTTCTCCAATCACCATTGACCAGTGATGTTGGCTCATCGCAAGAAAGTAGCAGCAATGTCCCTGAATCAACACAGGTTGTTGTAACTCATCTGACAAGTGTTGAACAACCACAGCCGCAACAACAACACCATGTGCAAGTACACGCCCAAGTACATGTGGAAGGAGAGGCAGCAAAAGGAGATGCGCAAGCAGAGGTGCATGGAGGGTCACAAGTGCCCACAATAGTTGTTCCTCCCGAAGTAGGGGCACATCAGGAAATCGACAATGAAGCCGAGGTATCATTGGAAGCCACTCCTCCTGATGATCATTCATTGTCTTCCACATCCCTAGCAAGGAAAAGATCAAGGGGGGTGTCTACATCTTCTTCAAGCCCACCTCCTTCTGATGATACAGATCAAGCTTGGGAACCACTACTGCGGTCTAAGAGTGAGGCACACCATGATCTGACAAAGGTACCTAAGCGTAAAAGGAAGGTCGTCAAAAAACTCATAGCTATGGAGTGTGATGAGGCTCAACAAGAAGTGACAGATACTGCTGGTGATGAAGCCTCTCACGATGACGACGAGCCAGTCATCACAAAGGTCACTGCAGCCCCAGCGGCCATGCAGCAAAGAGACATTTTGACCCTATCCCGAGAAGCTGCTGAGCGTGATGATGATGTCGATGAGGAGGCAATGGAAATGGAAACACAACAATCATTAGATTTGGACTTAACTAGTACACCAACACCTACCGCTTCCATCTTTCTTCCTCGCAAGAAGGTACCCACCTCCACCTCAATTCGTGGTGGTGAAAGTGCAAAACGTACTGAAGTTCGGCAATCCACATCCTCCACTTCATCTGGCATTAGCAGCAGGACCACCACCACCAGTATCGCCGCCTCCTCCGGCCCCCAAAGACATTTCAAGTCTCCAGTTTGGGACTTCTTTAGTGTTTGCCCAAAAATGGAAAACGTAGCCATTTGTAGCATTTGTAAGCTTCGAGTTAGTCGTGGTAAGCTTGGTTCTAACTATGGTACCGGAGGCCAGAGAGGTCATCTTAGGAGAGCGCACCCTGTCCAATGGTTTCCGAACCTAGAGGCGGTCAAGGAAGCCGGAATTGCACGTAATGAAAACGTTGATTTTTCATCTGATGATGACGAGGAAGAAGAAGACGATTCAAACACTTCACTTACACCCAGTACCCCTGTCAGCAGCACACCCCATGTGAGGCACACTAAGAGTGTGGGAGAGAGTGAGACATCAATGCGGAAAAGTTCATCAGCGAGCGTAACTGGGTCGAAGATATCATCATCATCCCGTAAATCCTTGGTCCAGGGCAACATTAAAAAGATGTTGTTTACAGAAGCGCAATATGAACGCAACCACCCACTGACGCGTCTGTATAACACTAAGCTGGCTAAAATGCTAGCTCTGGACCTTCTCCCTTTTTCTTTTGTAGAAGGGGTTGGTTTTCTAGAATTAGTGGCAGCGCTCTGCCCTAAATGGAAGGTTCCTAGCCGGTTCTATTTTGCCCGAGTTGCGGTTCCAGCACTACATGAAGATGTTCTGAAGGTGATTGGGGCAGCTTTGCAGAAGAGTGCTGTTCACACTATACATATGACAACAGACATGTGGACCAGTGGCGCAGGCGCTGATTACATGTGCATCACTGCACACTGGGTCTCTTTTTCAGGGGCTAAAGCAAAGCTAAACACAGGTGTTGACACAGACATTGTTTTTAAAGCTGCTCGGAAACATGCAACACTAGCCATGTTTGGTTTGGAGAAACGTCACACAGCAGAAAACATTTTGGATGTCTTTAACACAAAGGTCCTTAACTGGCTGTCCCCACTAAAACGCCAGGTTGGTTATGTTTCCACGGACAATGGCGCCAATATAGTTAAGGCCATGAGGGACGGTAACTATTTCAGAGTGCCGTGTTTGGCGCACTGTATAAACCTGGTTGTCCAAAAATTCTTGGGTGATAAAGGCAGTGCAGCGTACAGTGTATTGGACACCTGCCGAAAAATGTGCAAGCATTTCAGCCATTCTTTTAAGGCCCGGAAGCAGCTGAGGAGCCTGCTATATCAACGTAAAATGCCAGTGAAAGCACTCATCCAGGAGGTGGTACCACGTTGGAACTCAACCTTCTACATGCTTGAGCATCTGTATGAGCAGTATAAGGAACTCGATCAATATTTCCTTACAGAGGGTACAGAGGAGCTGAGGATGGGTGCGGCGCAATGGAACATAGTTCAAAGCCTGACACGCATGCTTCGTCCTTTTGAGTTCTTCACGCGTGCAGTCAGCAAGGAGGACTGTAATTTGGGAAAAGCTATCCCATTGTTGTACATCCTGGAGGCTGGAGGACCAACTGAAGGAGGTGTGTTCTGTGTTTGAAAAAGATGTAAAAAACCAAGACTCTTTTCTTCTGGCTGATAAATTATTAGAGCTCCTACAAGGTGATGAACGTCTTAAAAAGATCCACTCAGAAGAGCATTACATTTGTGCTACTATTCTGGATCCACACTACAAAAAGGCGCTGGCAGGCCAAGCATTCTTTCCTTTTGATGATGAACATGTTCCAAAGTACAAACATTGGCTAGCCTTGTCAGCCAAGAGGTTTGAAAGAGAACGGCTGGAAATTGAAGGAAATGGCAGTACATCAGCAGGCCATCCCCAGTCAAAACAATCCACTTCTGCACCTGTGGCTGTGGCACAAGTGACCTCTCAGCCGTTAAAGACACCGGCAACCGGATCATCTGCACGAGACACAACAGAAACATTGGAGGCTGAAGAGGATTGGCTAGCTCTGCGTGGGTTTGGTTCTCAAAAGGTCAGAGGCACAGCAAGAGCTAAGCAAAGTGGAGGAACCGTGGATGAGGACCTTGAGTCGATGGTGAAGGACTATCTGAATGACTCAACAGAGGTCTATGTTAATTCTGACCCATTGGCGTATTGGCATGGGAAAAAAGAATTGTGGCCACAGCTCACCAACATGGCTTTAAACTACTTGTCTTGCCCACTCGCAAGCGTGTCTTCTGAACGGGTTTTCAGTGCTGCTGGTGGCATTGCAACTCCCAAACGGAGCCGCCTCTCGCCCAAAAATGTGGAGAGGTTAACAATGATCAAGATGAATTAGCACCTCATACCACCAGATTTCAGAGTACGAGAAAGCGTGCCGGATGAAGAGGAGGTGGCCAGCAACATAGATGAGGGAATTTCTACTCTGTCAGGTGACACTGAGCTCACCCTGCCTGAATTCGCAGAGTATGATGACGAAGCCTTATTCTCATTCCTGGACCGTGATACCGAGCCCTGAAAATGAGACAACGAATCAATAACTTTCTTTTTCGTCCTTATTCACTTTTATTCCTGTGTGTCTGTCTTTCTTTGTTGTGCACAGTTAATATATTTCAAACTTTAATCAGATAATCACAAAAACAAGCCCATCAGCAGAACTGTCTTCACTGGTTTGCTAATTGATTTGAAGTTGCCGCAGTCTGCATTCCTCAGGTTCACAAGTTCAGAAGAACATGCTCCTCTATCCTCCTCCTCCAGACTCCTATTTCCATCAAACCAGAGGGCTGGTTTACGCCCAATGAAGAAAGACTCAGCACTTGTGGGGGTGTTGTTATACCTCTTTGCAGGTGAGTTGACGGCTCTGGGACCATTGTTGGGAAGCTCTAATACCGGATAAAAGTGTTTTGGACCAAATCCGAGGCGCAAATTTTTTAGTGTTTTTGCTGACTTGCTTGCCTTTGAGGTGCTCTTAGGGGGTGTTCCGTCTGTTTGTGGGTGAGTTTCGGGGTCTGGGAGCACTGCTGGGACACTCTAATCTTGATTGCATTTGCTTTTCAGGAAATCCGCGGTGGCAACCCCGACTTATGGCCTAGCTACGCAGCGCGTTTGGACCGAAGGCCGAGAAATATTGCAAGTATGAGATTTTGCTTTTGGCCTGTTTGGGGGTGTTATGCTTCTTGGCGGGTGGGTTGGCGGGTCTTGTGGCATTCCTGGGAAGGTCTAATACCGGGTAGAAGTGGTTGGGACAAAATCCAGGCCGATTTTTTTTGGGCTATTTCTGACATTTTGCTCAATGTAGCGTTTTTGGGGGCCTGTTTGGGGGGCTTCCTGGTGTTTGTGGGTGGGTTTCGGGGTCTGGGCGCACTGCTGGCTATATATACTTTACTTTGCAAGAGGTTTGAAGCAAATCCATGGTGGCAGAGGGGAGTTAGGGCCTAGCTGCAGAGCGCGCGCGGAGTGATTTGGGAAATTTGGGAAAAACTGACAAAGTCCCCATTTTTGTACTTTTGCTCTTTGGCTGTTTGGGGGTCTTCTACTTGTTTTCTCCGGGGTTGACGGCTCTGGGGCCATTGCTGGGAAGCTCTAATACCGGATAAAAGTGGTTTGGACCAAATCCCAGGCGGAAAATTGTTTGTGTTTTTGATGACTTGCTTGCCTTTGAGGTGCTTTTAGGGGGGGTTCCGTCTGTTTGTGGGTGAGTTTCGTGGTCTGGGAGCACTGCTGGGACACTCGAATCTTGATTGCATTTGCTTTTCAGGAAATCCGTGGTGGCAACCCCGACTTATGGCCAAGCTACGCAGCGCGTTTGGACCGAAGGCCGAGAAATATTGCAAGTATGAGATTTTGCTTTTGGCCTGTTTGGGGGTGTTATGCTTCTTGGCGGGTGGGTTGGCGGGTCTTGTGGCATTCCTGGGAAGGTCTAATACCGGGTAGAAGTGGTTGGGACAAAATCCAGGCCGATTTTTTATTTTTGGCTATTTCTGACATTTTGCTCAATGTAGCGTTTTCGGGGGCCTGTTTGGGGGGCTTCCTGGTGTTTGTGGGTGGGTTTCGGGGTCTGGGCGCACTGCTGGCTATATATACTTTACTTTGCAAGAGGTTTGAAGCAAATCCATGGTGGCAGAGGGGAGTTAGGGCCTAGCTGCAGAGCGCGCGCGGAGTGATTTGGGAAATTTGGGAAAAACTGACAAACTCCCCATTTTTGTACTTTTGCTCTTTGGCTGTTTGGGGGTCTTCTACTCGTTTTGTCCTGGGTTGACGGCTCTGGGGCCATTGCTGGGAAACTCTAACACCGGATAAAAGTGGTTTGGACCAAATCCCAGGCGGAAAATTGTTTGTGTATTTGATGACCTGCTTGCCTTTGAGGTGCTTTTAGGGGGGGTTCCGTCTGTTTGTGGGTGAGTTTCGTGGTCTGGGAGAACTGCTGGGACACTCGAATCTTGATTGCATTTGCTTTTCAGGAAATCCGTGGTGGCAACCCCGACTTATGGCCAAGCTACGCAGCGCGTTTGGACCGAAGGCCGAGAAATATTGCAAGTATGATATTTTGCTTTTGGCCTGTTTGGGGGTGTTATGCTTCTTGGCGGGTGGGTTGGCGGGTCTTGTGGCATTCCTGGGAAGGTCTAATACCGGGTAGAAGTGGTTGGGACAAAATCCAGGCCGATTTTTTTTTGGCTATTTCTGACATTTTGCTCAATGTAGCGTTTTCGGGGGCCTGTTTGGGGGGCTTCCTGGTGTTTGTGGGTGGGTTTTGGGGTCTGGGCACACTGCTGGCTATATATACTTTACTTTGCAAGAGGTTTGAAGCAAATCCATGGTGGCAGAGGGGAGTTAGGGCCCAGCTGCAGAGCGCGCGCGGAGTGATTTGGGAAATTTGGGAAAAACTGACAAAGTCCCCATTTTTGTACTTTTGCTCTTTGGCTGTTTGGGGGTCTTCTACTCGTTTTCTCCTGGGTTGACGGCTCTGGGGCCATTGCTGGGAAGCTCTAATACCGGATAAAAGTGGTTTGGCCAAATCCCAGGCGGAATTTTTTTTGTGTTTTTGATGACTTGCTTGCCTTTGAGGTGCTTTTAGGGGGGGTTCCGTCTGTTTGTGGGTGAGTTTTGTGGTCTGGGAGCACTGCTGGGACACTCTCATCTTGATTGCATTCGCTTTTCAGGAAATCCGTGGTGGCAACCCCGACTTATGGCCAAGCTACGCAGCGCGTTTGGACCGAAGGCCGAGAAATATTCCAAGTATGAGATTTTGCTTTTGGCCTGTTTGGGGGTGTTATGCTTCTTGGCGGGTGGGTTGGCGGGTCTTGTGGCATTCCTGGGAAGGTCTAATACCAGGTAGAAGTGGTTGGGACAAAATCCTCGCGGAAAAGCCTTTTGGCACTTTTTGTAACTTAGGGTTCGTTAGGGTTAGCCCTAGCAGCAGGATTGCATGTGTTTCGGGGTGTTCTAGATTTTTGCAACTGAGTTCTGGGGTCTTAGAGCACTCGTGAGAATGTGTAATTTTGGTTGCAAGTCATTTGAAGAAAATCCATGGTGGGAAAGGGGGGATTTGGCATAGTTAAAGAAAGCCTTTGACACTATTCTTAACTTAGGGTTCGTTAGGGTTAGCAGTATTTCTATTGCATGTGTTTGAGTGGGGGGATTTCGAGTCTTGGAGCGATGCTGGCTATGGATACTTTTGCTTGGTTGCTTGCAAGTGGTTTGAATGCAATCCACGGTGGGTAAGGGGTAATTAGTAAGGGGGTACTTTGGCCTACTTTTACTTTCAAAGTAAGTTTTGTCACCAGTTTTCTGCTAGGCCTCGTTTTTTGAGATTTGATTGGGGGTCTTCTACATTTTTGCGACTGGCTTTAGTAAGGGTCTGGGTGGGAGCACTGCTAGGAAGATCTAATTTTGTTCTAAAACACAGTTTACAGTACACCTAGCTTGAGGCGAAAGATCCGCTACATTAATTTGCCCCTACTTATTTATCCTTCAAAAGGTGACTCAGACAGAGTACGCACTTTCAAAAATATTGTACTGTCTACTAGGAAAATCAAATTGTGACTTTTTGCACTCCACAGCCTACATACCTTATATTTATTTATCAGTGGTGTTGTAATATTATATCACTTCCTGTTTTTCGTTGAATAATTACAGGCCGGGTTTCAGTCTCTGCAATGGGGAAAAAAGGATGGAGTCAGGCTTCACATTAGCGAGCCACAATTCAGCATCAGGCAGGCAGTGGACAGGGTGTCTTCTGGTGACCAACATCGATGGACGAAGCGTCGGCTGCAATGGAGGAGTGCCGCTAATAAGAGGATTTTTTTTCTGCAGGCAACTTACTTACCACTTCCAACAGGACAACTACAACAACATAGATACAGTATCCCTTGCCTTTTTCTCTGACTGTGACTGCATTTCTTGGATCTCTCTCTGCTTCTAAATTGATCCCTTAACACATCACTTAGTCCACTCCACTATCACATCTGCACCACACATAGTCATTTGTAAGTGCTCCTACGTAATTCGCAAGTCGCAGCACGCCCCAGCCCGTAGAGGACTGGGATGGCCCCAATGATGAAGCATGTCACCAAGGGGCAACCCTGGTGAGTGAGGGGACACCTAGAAAAAAAGCAATTTCTCATTTTCTATCTACTATACCTTCCAGACCAACCCCATTGAGTGTTGTTGTGAATGGATTTATAGTGACCAGCAAGGCTCTCACGTATCTGGCTACAGAGACCTTATGTTGAATATAGTTATCAATAATTCCACACACGCCCTGTACTGTCGCATTCTTTCTTCCACAGTTGTCGAAAGTACTACTTACTTCTCACTGACATGCATGCAGTAGCCAGTAGTGCATGCACTTTCAAAGATTGATGGATAGGTTTGTACCCAAAGAATTGTTTATGTTCAATTGTTTGTCTATGCTGTGCTTTTTTTACAGGGTGTCTTCTGGTGACTAACATCGATGGACGAAGCGTCGGCTGCAATGGAGGAGTGCCGCTAATAAGAGGATTTTTTTTCTGCAGGCAACTTACTTACCACTTCCAACAGGACAACTACAACAACATAGATACAGTATCCCTTGCCTTTTTCTCTGACTGTGACTGCATTTCTTGGATCTCTCACTGCTTCTAAATTGATCCCTTAACACATCACTTAGTCCACTCCACTATCACTTCTGCACCACACATAGTCATTTGTAAGTGCTCCTACGTAATTCGCAAGTCGCAGCACGCCCCAACCTGTAGAGGACTGGGATGGCCCCAATGATGAAGCATGTCACCAAGGGGCAACCCTGGTGAGTGAGGGGACACCTAGAAAAAAAGCAATTTCTCCTTTTCTATCTACTATACCTTCCAGACCAACCCCATTGAGTGTTGTTGTGAATGGATTTATAGTGACCAGCAAGGCTCTCAGGTATCTGGCTACAGAGACCTTATGTTGAATATAGTTATCAATATTTCCACCCACGCCCTGTACTGTCGCATTCTTTCTTCCACAGTTGTCGAAAGTACTACTTACTTTTCACTGACATGCATGCAGTAGCCAGTAGTGCGTGCACTTTCAAAGATTGATGGATAGGTTTGTACCCAAAGATTTGTTTATGTTCACAATTGTTTGTCCATGCTGTGCTATTTTTTCTTGTCTCCCAAAACCTTTCCCAAAAACCCCCGTACCCATCCATTTTTCAAACCCTAACCCTCTTCCCCCGGGCTGTGTGGTTTTGATTGATGTATGACTAAATTACAGCAATAAATCCACACACTTGCTGGGGAGGCTAAGGTGATAGCAACAGGCTGGTGTAGAAATCCGAGGATATATTCTTACTCTGCTTGACAAAGACCCATGGCTAATGTCAAAGAACTTCAACCAAATTAGTTATACTTTAAAATTTGTTAGGCTACAATGTGGCACTGTTCTAGTGTACTTCTGTCACCTGCTATATTCTCTATTGTACCGTTGTATTGCTCAGGAGGACAAACCAGATTTCATTTTCTTTTTTTTCATAGGCAAGCAACTGCCACTGTGTCACACCACTAGTACCACCGCTATGAGGAAATTTTATCCGCCCAGGATTGCCAACCTTATTTGCTGTTTCCCGTGGAGCCAGCCCTGGGCCTAGCCCTACTTGCAAACAGAAATTACAGGTAAGATAGGCGTTTGGTTGGAGGTAGTATAATGGAGTATTAGGAGAGACGAGAGATTTGATTGACGGTAGTACTACTAAAGTCCTAGGACTATTCAGGAAAACAAACTTACTGTTATGTTAAACCCCCACCCACCAGACTCAAAAGCAGTAAAAAACAGGTATGGTCAGATAAAGTTTCAAAAAGTATATTTTTATAGCCCTAACAAAAGAATCTTCCGCAAGACCCTCCCTAACCCCAACGATTGTCCTTCAAAAGTCCCCAAAAATCCCAACTCCCAATTCCCACCCCCCAAAAGTCTCTAAAAAAGGGGCAAGGGACACTATGGCAGGGTGCTGTTGGAATTAGCAGCCAGGGCATCATGCTCCTTGCGGAGGGTGGCAAGTTCGAAGCGGAGGCCCTCCACCACGTTCTTATAGTTATGGACCTCCTGCTCCAGGTAGGACAGTCTGAGGGATAAGCGGTGCCGGTGTGCCTTGCAAATCCTGTGAGGGGCAGCTGCTTTCTTTGCTGCTGGGTGGTGGCGTTTGGCTTTGGTAGCCCGGCTCCGTACCGCTGGAGCACTGCGCTGGCTGGCAGCCCGCACGGAGGAGGATGCAGCTGTCCCAGTGGACGTTGTTGTTGTACCAGACTGCGTCTCCTCCTCCTCCAGGGCCACCAGCCGCCGATATTCAGCGACAGTGGCATCCAGCCTCCGTTGCCGGGCCATTCGAGCCAGCTCCTTCCTCCTTGATGGTGTCTTGGATTTGGAAGGAGCAACTACATGAAAAAAGAAAGACATAGTCTGTAACCAATGCTCCTTAAGATTAACACAAAATGATTGAGCAGAAAGTTGTCACAGTACAAGTAGCAAATTGAAAGCACAGTACATAACTATTGAGGACAGTATCTATGTAACCTCCGACTTCTTCATCCTTGCTCTAACATTAGTGGGAGTTTAAGGAACAAATTCTACGAGCACTATGGACTTCTATTACAGTCGACTATGACAGTACACCAGTCTTATTCTTCTTCTTCTCTCTTGTTTAGGAAAATTGGTACGTTATCTTATGCAAGCCGGCATAATGCCAGCGCAGTGAACTTGCACCCAAGAAAAACAGACGCACACCATGGTGAGTGAGACAGACTTGCGTTACTGTACCGGTCCAGTACATGCAGGTGGTGAAGCTCTTACTTTTCTATTACGGGTGGCACTGAGAATACTCTGTTAAAAGGGCTACTGCTTAATTAATTTAGCTTTCACCCTACAGTGCAAATGAGTATTAGAAAAGGAAAATGAAGAAGCTAAATTATCTGATTATCTATCACTTCACATGGGATGTATTTGATGACATATGGGATGACTTTAGGTGCTTTGCTTATTATTGAGTGAACAGTGATACCCCCACACATGAATGACGTACTACTACTAAACTAAAGTTATTAAGGGAGGTAGGGAGTGTCCACCGTAATAACCGGATATATGCTGTGCTTGCAGTTGCAATACAAACTACTGCTACTATTCATGGTAGTCTTTGGACAACGTTACAACTTCTTTTCCTTGCCTTTCCTACACTGGAACGGACGTGCGAGTGCGGTGTTACATGCTCTTCAAAGTAACACTTAGTTCATCCAGTGACCGTCTACTCTCTCTAGATACACATATGCTATCTAAGAGTCAGATAGTACCATGAATGATCCAGGCATCCATCCATTCAAAGTATATTGCACACATACAGTTTCTGTCTCACCCACCCAGGCTGTTCTCCTTCCACCCATCCTTGCTTCATCATTCACCCAGCCATGCACCATACCATTTTCTTACCTTCCCAGCCACCTCGGGGACCAAGCAAACACATATCATTCTTCTTTGCCAGTCATCATTACATTTCTCGTGCTTCCACACTTACTTACACCCTTCTTTCGCTTTTCGTTCATCCCATCCATCAAGTTCACCTCAGATCTGATTGGGATTCTTCTCGCCAAAAACTTCACAGCTAAGTCGAAGTACATTTAGAGGAGGCTACTACCTGCTTTTTTTATAATACACCCGTGCAGAAAGCACACTCTGCAGTCTTCAATCTCAATGACTAAGGAATGTATAGCTTACCTCTGCCCGCCACCACCGTGTGAACCCTCACAGGCATGTCCTTGTCCGGCACTTGCACCGCCTCCTCCCCAGAGTTGTCCTCCTCGTCCAATGCCACCACCACCTCCGCGCTGGCCCCGTCTCCAGATGTTCCACCTACAAAGTACATTTAATAATGTTAGAATACACCACTCACTACTATATAATATTTGGTCTAGGAGGAAGAAAGAAATGTGAAAAAAGTGTACAATTTAATAATTTATGACTGTGTACTCTAGAGTAAAAATGTCCCTTTTTCCAGGGAAGGCTGTTGTCTTGCTGCACTTTTTGGCACAACTGATGAATGTTTGCTTTTTACTTTTTAACACGCACCACTTTTTCTCCTAACAGACAGAACCTTGACTTCTAAGAACACGAGCAGGATCAAGTTCAAACCAGGTGAGAGCTCGGCTCGACCACAAGAAATGTGTCCAATTAATCGTCAGCACTAAGCACTTTTCCATTTTCAGTTACACGTTCACTTTTATGACAAACTTGAATTTAATAAATGTGTTTACTTTTAATAAAGCTTTTAAACTTAACTAGACTCTGTGGATTTTGGTCCTCCAGACTAGAGTGGATGAGCTAAAGGTTTTCGAATTTTTGCAAGCATGAGTCCGTGCGTGTGCCATCGGTGACTTTGGGAGCTAAATGACTCTGCCACACTATCTAGTCAGTAAGGAGATTGGGGGTTCAACTACAAAGTCTGTTATCACTGAGGTATGTGGAAAGTCTAACAGTTACAGCACCTATTATAATTGATAAGCTAAGCGATGCATTATTTAGTGTCCATAGTTCTGTTTGTGCAGATTTGTCCCTGCAACAGTAGTAGAATGGGTTGTCCTCCTATCCAAACCAAAAGTAAAGTAGTATCTTATTCTTTCTTGGTGGTCATTCACCTTTTTATTGTTGGCAATGGTCAAAGCATAAACATTTAGAATACTTGAAAAGACATTATGGACAATCCCAGAGGACTGCACTCAGTGCATAGAGCTATTGCTGACTAGAATGGGAGTCCAATGGAAATGCCAAATGTGCAATCTTAGTTAGCTACACAGACAGACTAATGAGAATAATCTAGTAATACCACACGGAGTCATAGTCGAGGCAGGATAAGAATTTAGATCCTGTCTACAAGAGATCAAAGGCGATTTAGAAAAAATCGAATGAGGAACGCTAGGAAAAAATAAGTACTCTATATTAAAATTAAAACTTACTGGGGCCAGCAAAGGAGCCCTCGCCTGCCCGGTCCTGGCCTGCATCGTCAACAGCACCCTCCTCCTCCTCCTGTGTCCTCCTCTTGCCCCTTGGGGGAAGCTGATGTACAACATGAAAGAAAGAAAAACAGAAAACATGGATGATATTTCTCAACCAAATCAAACATTTCAAAAGAACTAACAAAGTAACAAAATATTTTTGCGAAATAGCAAATAGGGAACGACTCCACGGGATATATTATTGACCAATCTCATGTGGTCGACTACGTCATTACTTTAGTATTGCTTGATTTGCGGACCGTCGAATTGGAAACTACCCTATGTAACTCACTAAACAAAGTACTAAAAAGGTTTGCCTAGGATTGGCAGGCAGCAGTCCGCAGCACGCAAAGTGACAGCCAAAGTCCATCGTGATTGAAGATCAGCGACAACACTAAAGTTTCCTACTACATTAACCAGTCATTAAAATACTCAAACTATTAATCCACCACCACTATTTCTTCTTATCGCCATGTGTACAAAGGAAGGACTGGACTTGAGTCTGTAGGGGCTGATTTAGAAGGCCCTTGCGGCTCTTTTGCTCCATTGTTGCATGACTTTTGTGACGCAGCGACAGCACAAAAGAGGCGCAATGGTGCAGCGTATATTAACAACGTGACGCATATGGGAGATGCATCACGTTGTAAAGCCCTGTGCCAATAGGGGGCGTTCCGGCGCAAGGGAGGGCATTCCTGCGCAGGAACGCATCCTAAAAGTGGCTGAGGGAAATCTACAAGATTTCAATCAGTCACTTTGAGGACAATGATGCGTGACTCAAACCCTGCGCCTGCTTGAAGCAGACGTACGGCTTGACGCAGCATTGGGGAGATAGGGCACCCCAGAGCATTGATGGAGCTGCACCATCGTTGCGACGCAACTCCAGCAATGCGCCGCCTTTACGGCACAGATGCGTAACGCTTTGGTGACGTTTTGGGCCCATGGTGCGCCGCATTGTAAATACGGCGCACCATGGGTGATGGTGGCGTGACGCACAATTACTGGCGCATCCCTGCAACTTTGCAGGGATGCGCCGGTAATTAAAAATCTGAACCTTAGTGTGTAGCATTACGCAGTTCTTTCAACTACACTCATACATAATTTCACAGGCCAATGAAATGAACACAAAATCTAAAACAAATAAGCATAGTAGCAACACTACTGAGAAGAAGGAGAGCAGTGTACCTGAAATGCACAGAAGATTTTGAAATAAAATTTACCTACAATGTAATGAGCAGCATTATTGCTCTTGGTAAAAAACAAAAAATTGCAATATAATAACACAGCAGGAGAAAACATAGTAGTAAAGACATAGCTACTACTACTCACCAAGCCCGGGGATCTCAAGGCCAAGGAGGTCGAGCAGATCTCGCTCACGGGTCAGGACATCCGTCCAGCGGTGGGTGGCCTGGTTGTAGGTGCGCCAGACCCAAGAGTGGTGGTAAATGGCCTGGCACACCTTCTCCCACCGCTTCCGGCGCTCCCGGGCCCCGTACCCGGCACTGATCTTGCCGCCTCTCATGATGGTCCTGGGGAGGCGGCGCTGAACATAAAAAACGAGTTGGGCCACCTCCTCCGGGGTAAAGATCTCCCGTGGCATCACTAGCTCCCCCCTCAAACGCCCGCACGGGAGCCGGACACGGGGTGCGGGACCCTTCCCCTTCTCGGGATGCTTCCCGGCTCCCTTCACCATGGTCTGGGCGGAAAGGAATAAAGAAAATAGAATAGGGAAGAGAAGAAAAGAAAAGAGTTTACAAAAGTAGTTTAAAATTAACCAAAAGTAGCAGTAAACACAAAAATATAGGGCTAGAAAAATAGAGGGATAGATAATAAGTAAAATAGATCAAAAAAAACTTCAAACAAGCAAAGGATGGCAGAGATTGACAGAGGATACAAAGACCATGCCCAGAACCATAGCAATGAATGAGAAACAATATGGCCGTGCCCGTTCACGGCCGCGCGGGTAAGTCCGCGCGAGATTTTCCTTGCGAACACGCGCGAAACTGTACTGGCAAGCCGCGGACTTTGCGAGATTACACTTCGCGCCCGGAAACGGAAATACGTCAGGCAAACAAGATGGCTGCGCCCTTGAACGACCGCGAGGGTAACTTCGCGCCTTGCGCTACGAGCGGCTCGCAAAAACGCACAAAACCTTGCCAACTAACACGCCGCAAAAAAACCAAATTGCATAGTCGCACAAATTTGCGGCTTCCGAATCCGATCTCGCGCGTGTTCGCGCCCCGCGAACCCCGCGAAATTGCAGAAAAACGAGTTTTTCAAAACTGAAAGCACTCGGCAGGGGCAAGAGTTCAAACTCATCATTAGTAACAATTCCCGGTAGTGCTTCCTGACTGGGGCCCCTCCAGATTTCAGTTGCTAGTTGCAACAATTGTATGACCCTGCTCTGACCCTCACAGCAGGCTCATAGAATAGCTACAAGTAGGCCACAAAGGTCCTGGGGAAAAAATGCACTGCAACAGAAAGCTAAATTACAGATAAGGAAGCAGGTGCCAGACTGGAATTTTAAAACAGTGACACATTAATAAACTAACCCCAAATTAATTCATCTCAGTTGAAGCAGGGCTGGTGTGCTTGCTTTCCCCCCCATGAATCTACAGTAATGATGAACCAGAGGGTGGCATTGATGTAACAGAGGGTTGCAGTGGTGAAACAGAGGGTCCTGGGAACCTGTGATGATGAACCAGACGTAGAAACAACATAATTCGCGACCGTTGCGTGCCGAAATGTGAACTGGTACGACACCCTCGCGAACTGGCAGAAATCCTTGCGAACACAAAAAAAAAATCCGCAAGAATTCGCGGATTTTGCGGATTGCGAGTTCGCAAATCCGCAAAATTCGCAAACGCGAGATTCGCAAAATTCGCCCATACTTAGTAGAGGCCCACAATGGCACACATGCACAATCAAGCACAGCACAGTGCACACCCACAATGACCCTGGGTCATGGCCCTGATCTACACACTGTCACAATGTACAATGCCATGCTGTCTGTCTGTCAACATGTGCCATGCAGTCACATACATGTGGAGACATATTAATACCCCATGTCCCCTTCACATTGCAGAGGCACCGTCAACACCCCGGCACAGCAGTCCCAGCCACTCTTCACTGATGACGAGGAGGACAACCCAGCATCGACACCCAAGCCTTCCAAAACATAATGGACATGAACCTGGAGGATCAGGGCGGAACAGCTGCATCGTGGAGACCCCACCCACTACCCAAACCAGCTAGCAGGATGCACCCACAGCTCCGGCAGTCTCCCAAGACCCCCAGGAACAAACAATGGCCTTCCAATGCCGTACACTGGAGGGCCAGAGGGAGATGGCTGAGTAGGTGTGGGTGGGGTTCGGCCTCATGGCTACCAAATTGGACACCATTCACGGGTTCCTAGGTCCCATGAAGGATCAGCTCCAGTCCCTAACCGACACCCATGGCCTGCTCCATGGTGTCCAACGAGCCCTGACAGACATTGCTGGAGTCATGACATGAAGAGAAGAGCACCTGTCTGCTCAGGGTGGCTCCAGCGATACCCGCTGTGAGCTGGCACACATGTGGGCGCTAATGGAGAACCAGGCGCGGATAGAGGCGCAAAGGATGGCAGCCACCGCCGCATATCAGCGAGATGTAGCTGGAATCTACCATGCCCTGCAGATCTTCATCATGGCATTGCTGCCACAATGTCTGGCGCGGATAAATTCTGCTGCCCCCACACCGTCCACATCCCCGCCCCCTGGTGTGTCAATGCCTCACAGTGCGGCAGGCATCTCCACTCCGGCACCTGATGTGTCACTGCCACACAGTGCGGCCGACAATCCTCCTCCGGCCCCTGACATGTCAGTGGCACACAGTGCTGCAGCCGGTACTGCAACTCTCACAGGAGGGGCAGAGCACACATCTGAGGACGTGGCTGTGATTGTTGTCAGAAGGAGGGACTAGCATTCATTTTCAACACCTGGCCTGTTTCTGTTTGGTGCCGCACATGGCCTCATGGCCTTCCACTGGCCCCTGATACACTCCGCTGTACTCACCTTGGACCACGACATGGACTGCCACATCCTGTGTGATAAACAATGACACAGCGACCAGACTGCGGACTGTACCCTTCCTCTCCTGCAGTACCTGTCATCCCCGGACGGACTCTGGCTGGCCCTCCACAGGCCCATATTGTGTTGTGTGCTAGGCATGGCCCTGTACTACTCCAGATGCATGACTCCACTGGATGTGCAATAAACATCCAGTAACGCTCTGCTGTCTCATGTCTTTCATCATCCATGCATGTATGTGCGGATGGATGTAGGGACAGTGATTCCTCTCTTGCAATGATGCCCATCTAGCGGGATGCCAGGCACAGTGTCCTATATTGCCTATTTTGACCCGTGTGCTGTGGACACTGCAACAGGGACACACGCTTCAGTATCTTCCTGGTCCGGACATGGACTGTAGCATGCCCAGAGCCCCTGAGTCATAGTTGGAAGCCCTGCGCTGGTACGGCGTACGCCAGGACAGACCACTCCACTCACGCTCCGAGTGGGGCCCACATAGCTACCTTTCACAGGCGTTCACGCTGGTGTTGTGTAGGTCACTGGTCTAGTTGTCGGCAAGTCACGGCCACTCCCTGAGGGCAGGTTTGCACACACACCACATCCATCCGGCACAGGCATCACAGGCCATGTGACCACGCAAATATAAGGGCCCGACAACGTCACATTCCCCTCTACTGGTGGTGACTGGATGATGGACGCTCCACGGTGCTCAATCATAAAAGCTGCATGAGATGTTGTGCACAGGGTCAGTGACCCTCGAGGTCCTGCGGCCATCACAGGCCTGCCACCACGTGGCATTGACTTGGGTTGCACAAGGTTAGTGGCACCGGACTAGCTGAATGGGTGTGCAGCCTACGATGATGACCTGTGCACTGATGTGGTCTCCGCCATTGGGGACTCAGGACTCAGCGTCATGTGTGTGGCCTGCTGGTCTGCAGTGCAGGCCAGAGCCAACAGGCAGCGTGGGCCTACCGCCACATGGCGTCACATCCGGGATCACAGAGTCAGTGGCACCTATTGGGCTGAGCGGGTGTGCAGCCTGCGATGATGCCCTGTGCACAGGCATGTCCTTCTCAATTTTTGTAATCAAGACCAGCAGAAAATGTGGGACCTGGTGGCCTGCGGAGCAGGGCTGCATGATGTGGAGGGTGCCATGTCCGTGGGCCACGGGCTTGTGGCTTGTAGCAGCATGTGGTGGGACATCTTTTACAAACGCCGGTGGCAGAAGGTGAGCAGTGCAGCCTGGGTGCCCAGGGGGGGGGGCACTCTCACTCCCCCTCTCTTCTTCTCTCTCTCTCGCCTCACTCTTCTTCTCTCTCCCTCTCTCTCCCTCTTCTGCTCTCTCTCTCCCCCTCCTCTCTCTCCTTCTCCCCCTCTTCTTCTCTCTCTCTCTCCCCCTCTTCTTCTTCCCTCTCTCTCTCTCCCCCTTTCTTTTCTCTCTTCTTGTCTCTCTCTCTCTCTCTCTCTCCCTCTCCTTCACTCTCTCTCTGTCCCTTGATGTGCGCAGGACACCCATTCTTATCATGACTTTTATCTTGCAGGCTGTGGCATACAGATGGTCCGGAGGAGAGCCGCCATGTGTCTTCATTTCTGTTCAGTGTTTATTTTAATACATTTTCAATTGTTGCTTCATAAGTGAATGTGTGCTGCTCATTTTTGTGTCAGCATATGCATTTCACCAGATGTGATTTTGTGACACCATGGGGATTATTTGGTACATGTTTGGGTGTAGTTGATGTGGCATATCTGTGTTCGGGGGGTGCCGGGGAGGGGGGTCCTGGGGATGGTGGCGGGGGATGTTGTGGCCCTCTTGTAGCTCTGAACTGCACAATCGTTCTCTCCATAGCATCTGTAGGTCTTCAGGTGTGCCTCTTGGCTGGGATCCCTTTCATGCTGTGGGTAGTCGTCCTGCTTAGCACCAGCAAAAGTGTTACAGCAAACAAATGATGGACGGAATGCTGACAGTGTAAACATTCACCCCAGTCAAAAGATCTGGGTTGAATCCATCGTTCTTTTGCCCACTACACAATGCTAGTTTTTACCCAGCCATATGCAAATTAGTCCTGACCCTGTGCCTCATGGGAATAGTCCAAACCGAACGGCCAGACTAGGTCCTCCCTGGAATGGAAACAAGCATCCTGGGACCGGTTTCAGTGCATTTCGCTCTTCTTCAGACAGGTTAGCTTGAATCCAGTGGCACAGTGAGCAAGGGACCCACGTCTGAGCATACCCATCCCACTTAGGGCGAAAAGTGTTACAGCAAACAAATGATGGATCGAATGCTGACAATGCAAATATTCTCCCCAGTCAAAAAGATCTGGGTTAAATCCATCGTTCTTTTGCTCACTACACCACCCCCATTTGGAACCAGCCATATGCAAATCAGTCTTTACCCTGTGCCCATTGGGAATAGTCCAGACCGAACGGCCAGACCAGGTCCTCCCAGGACTGGAAACAAGCATCCTGTGACCAGTTACAGGGTATTTCACCCTTCTTCGGCCAGGCTAGTTTGAATCCAGTGGCACAGTGAGCG
This sequence comes from Lissotriton vulgaris, assembly GCF_964263255.1. Taxonomy (NCBI): domain Eukaryota; kingdom Metazoa; phylum Chordata; class Amphibia; order Caudata; family Salamandridae; genus Lissotriton; species Lissotriton vulgaris. The sequence goes on along the minus strand of NC_141697.1, from coordinate 711,864,906 downwards.
AGGGACCCACGTCTGGGCATACCCATACCACTTAGGGCAAAAGGTGTTACAGCAAACAAATGATGGACGGAAAACTAAACAATGCAAAAATTCTCACCCTGTCAAAAAATCTGGGGGAAATCCATTGGTCTTTTGCCCACTACACCGCCCCAGTTTGCACCCAGCCAAATGCAAATCAGTCTTGACCCGGTGCCCCATGGGAACAGTCCAGACCGAACGGCCAGACCTGGTCCTCCCTGGACTGGAAACATGCATCCTGGGACTGGTTTCAGGGTATTTCACCCTTCTTCAGCCAGGCTAGCTTGAATCCAGTGGCACTGTGAGCGAGGGACCCACGTCTGGGCATACCCATCCCACTTAGGGCGAAAAGTGTTACAGCAAACAAATGATGGACGGAATGCTGACAATGCAAACATTCTCCCCCAGTCAAAAGATCTGGGTTAAATCCATCATTCTTTTGCCCACTACACCACCCCAGTTTGGACCCAGCCATATGCAAATCAGTCTTGACCCTGTGCCCCATGGGAACAGAACAGACCGAACGGCCAGACCAGGTCCTCCGTGGACTGGACACAAGCATCCTGGGACCGGTTTCAGGGTATTTCACCCTTCTTCAGCCAGGCTGGCTTGAATCCAGTGGCACAGTGAGCAAAGGACCCACGTATGGGCATACCCATCCCACTTAGGGTGAAAAGTGTTACAGCAAACAAATGATGGACGGAATGCTGACAATGCAAACATTCTATCCCAGTCAAAAGCTCTGGGTTAAATCCATTGTTCTTTTGCCCACAACACCACCCCAGTTTGGACCCAACCATATGCAAATCAGTCTTGACCCTGTACCCAATGGGAACAGTGCAGACCGAACGGCCAGACCAGGTCCTCCCTGGACTGGAAACAAGAATCCCGGGACTGGTTTCAGGGTATTTCCCCCTTCTTCAGCCAGGCTAGCTTGAATCCAGTGGCACAGTGAGCAAGTGACCCACATCTGGGCATACCCATCCCACTTAGGGCGAAAAGTGTTACAGCAAACAAATGATGGACAGAATGCTGACAATGCAAACATTCTCCCCAGTCAAAAGATCTGGGATAAATTCATTGTTCTTTTGCCCACTACACCACCCCTGTTTGGGCCCAGCCATATGCAAATCAGTCTTGACCCTGTGCCCCATGGGAACAGTCCAGACCGAACGGCCAGACCAGGTACTCCCTGGACTGGAAACAAGCATCCGGGGACCGGTCCTAGCATGCTTGTGTCCGGTCCTTGGAGGACCTAGCTTGGCAGTTCGGGCAGGACTGTTCCCATGAGGCACAGGGTCAAGACTGATTTGTATATGGCCAGGTCTAAACTGGGGTGGCAAGGTGAGCAAAAGAATGATGGATTTAACACAGATCTCTTAACTGGAGGTGAATGTGTTGATTTGTTCTGCATTCCGTCCATCAATTGTATGTCTTTTGCCCTAAGTGCGCCAGGCATGCCCAGACAATGGTCCTGGGCTCACTGTGCCACTGGAATCAAGCTGTCCTGGCTGAAGAGGGGTGAAACCCTGAAACCGGTCCTAGGATGCTTGTTTCCGGGCCAGGGAGGACCTCGCTTGGCAGTTCAGGCTGGACTGTTCCAATGAGGCACAGGGTCAAGACTTATTTTCATATGGCCAGGTCTAAACTGGGGTGGCATGGTGAGCAAAAGAATTATGGATTTAACCCAGATCTCTTAACTGGGGGGTGAATGTTTTGATTTGTTCTGCATTCCGTCCATCAATTGTGTGTCTTTTGGTAGCACCAGCAAAAGGCAGGTGTTAAATCCCTGCTGCTACCTCTGCTTATCACCTGTTTTTGGTTCGCATCACGGATCTGGCCTTTCATTGTAAAAGTGGTGTTGTTGTTTTTTCGTGTGTTTTTGCACGGGAACACCTACTCTGCATCTCATTAGGGTTAGTTGGTGGTGTCCACCGTGGAGGTAAATTTCGGGGCAGTTATCGCTGGAATACTGACGATGTCCCCAGTTTGCACCAGCTTGTGAAAGGGGTGTTAAATATATCTTCGCTGTTGATGCTTGTAAGGTGGGGATAAATCGGAGTTTTGTCCTTGTGAATATACCCTTAAATAAGGGCATCATCAGTTTTAGGCATGTCTTGAATACACCAAACTCTAAATACACCACAACTGTGCTTTACAATCTAATTTGTCACAAAAAGTGACCTTGAAGTTTCTTAGAGATTAATCCAAAATTCCCCTTTTATATTGTTGCTACATCCTATCCTGGTTGAACCAATCCTTAAAAATGATCCATTTATCACACATTTCTTCAAAACTCACATTTTGTTTTAAGATATCTTGATAATTTGTTTCAGTTTTACCACTGTTAAAGTTAACTTAGTTAATGTGATGTGTTATGTGACATTAGTGTTACTTTACGAGATTTGCAAACTGGTAATGTTTGAATAATGTGGCATTGTAAAACTAAGCATATGCGTCCATTAAAGTAGTGGTTGGGAAATAAGTAGTAAATATTTACTGGATAGATATTGCATTACTGACAAATTGTGGAAACAGTCCAAATCATTAAACTCCTGCTAAATCTGTCAGCCTTAGGGTGGTCTTCCCCTAAACGTTTTGCATTTAACCTAATATTATCTGGATTTTGTTTTTGCTGGCCTTAGAACCCTGCTCACTTTACCACTGCTAACCAGGGCTAAAGTGGTTGTACTCTCTCCCTAAAAGATAGTAAAATTGGCTTACTCCTGATTGGCATATTTAATTTACTTACAAGCCCCCAGTAAAGTGGTATGCCATATCCCCAGGGACTGTAAATTAAATGCTACTAGTGGGCCAGCAGCATGTATTGTGCCATCTACTTAATTATCCCCAGAAATCATGCCCAAGGTCTCCTATTGCAACCTGAATGCATTTTTAAACTTTCAATTTGACTTGGCAAAATAACCTCCTGGCCAAGCCTTAAACTTTTATTGCATATTCTTCACCCATAAGCTAGTCCATAGGTAGCAGCAAGGACTGGGTGCATTATAATTAAAAGGTTGGGCATGCACTTTTAAGTTTTACATATCTTGGTAGAGAAATGTTCCTAAATTCGTTTTTGACCCCTATGAGGCCTACCTGTCCCATAGGATAACATCGGGTTGCCTTACTACATTATAGTACTAACATTTGACTGGGAACCGTTACAGTTTCATATTTGGTGTCTAAAATATTGTAATTTAAAGTCTTCTTTAATGGGAAGTCAGATTTTTTGTTGTAATTTTGAAACTGTCACTTGAAAGTTGACATGTTCCTGCCAGGCTAATTTTGACCTGCAGCCTGCTCCTGGGTCACATGATTGGGTGTAGTTGGCAGTTGGACGTTGTTTATTTCTCACAGACAGCCACTCAATGCAAGGATTTGGTGTGCCTGGATGGGCCATCACTGGCGAAATGGAGGGTGGAGATGAGCACAGCCCCACTTGCAAACAATAGGTTTGGCCATGCATTCTCACAAAGGACTTTATAACAAGTCATTTTTTCAGGTAGCCAGGCTTGAGCCGGGCCAGGGGAAACAGGAAGCTCCAAGAACTTCAAAGGGAATTGTCTAGAAACTTCTCCTACTTCAAAGAAGACACTGGGTAAAACAACAGGAATCTCAGGCCCACTCTTCATTTCACTTTCTGGAGTTGTGGAAGAACTCTTTGAGGACTGCTTGCTGCTGTGACCTGATGTGCACTTTATACGATAGATTTTCTGCACCAGGAAGTATTGCTTTGCTATCTGAAGCCTGACTTGAACCCTCCGAGGCCTGCCCTGCTGCTTGAACCCTGTTTTGCCTCTTGAATCCAAGTCTACTAGACTGACTCCAAGGGCTGGTTGGCAGGCCTCCTTATCAGAGCCTCATGGACAGAAAAGGCTACAACCATCTTGAACCCGCACCTAGATCCAGCCTGAAAGAATCCCAATCCTCCAAGTGGTGCCACTCCAGTCCTGGACCCTTATATGTGGGGCTAAAAAGTGCCTACTTAGCCAAAATCCAAAACGCAGGACCTAGAAAATGTTTGGCTAAAAACTGCTCTGGGAACTTAGAGGAGACCGGGACCAACCTGCTCCTCTTTCTGCCCATGGTGCATAGCCAGTTGGCCTGACTTTGTGGCAAGCCTAAATGTGGAAATCTTCCCTGGGACTTTGGCCAGCGGCTTCCCAGCAACAACGTCTCCTCCTTGGAAAATGCCTGCAGTCTTGCTCAGTGAACTTCTACCTTCCTTACATTTTTGGTGAAATTTCTTCAAATTCAGAATGTAAGAATCAACTGGACCTAATCCAATTCTTGTATACTACATGCACTCCATCGCGGTCTGCCAAATTTTTTAAATTTGGCCCAGTCTTGCACATCTACATATCTGCGGTTGGCTCTTTGATCTTTTAAGTGCTAGTTCTTAAATTAAATGTTAAAACGTCATAACTCTGGTTCTACTGATTGGATTTTTAATATTTTGATGTCAAATTATTGGTGTCTATTCTTTCATTTTCAGATGATATTCAGATTATCATCTCCCTCATGTAGGACAAGCATTTCAATTTGGATCAGTTGGAGCCTTGCCTAAATGAGGTCACTGACTGGATGGCTCACTTTTCTAAAGCTCAATGGTGATAAAAATGAGGTACTGGCTGTTAGCAATAATTTGAACCAATGGACATCAGTTTGTTGGCCGGAACCCTTAGTTATTCAGCCCCAGACGAAATCCACAATTAAGAACTTGGGATCTTTCTGGCAGGATGAAAATCTCACCTTTGAGACTCAAGTTTATATACTGCATCCACTTGCTTTGGTACCATGAGGATACTCAAAAAGACCTCAGACTTCCTTCCACTGCCCTCTCAGATGATTGTGGTCCAGACTCTGATTCTCTCCCTGTTGGACTATGAAAATTCCCTGTACCTCAGATGTCTGCTCTACGTGCTAAAAAGACTCCAGGTAATCCAGAATGTAGCGGTGCGGCTACCACATATGATACTGAGGCATCAATTGGTATCCGGGTGTCTTGTTGCTTTGCAGTTGCTGCCAGTTAAACTCAGAATTCAAGTTAAGTTGCTATGCATTGGCCACAGAGCATATAAAAAAAAGGCCCTCAAATATTGTTTCCCATGATTGGTTCTTACCTGCCAGCGATATCCCTGAGATCATCTACTTTCAAGTTAGCCGAAATGCCAACAGTACAGAAAGTAAGGGGGTGGGTTCAGACCTTTTGCTTTCCTAGTGGCAAAACTGTGGAATGAGTTGCACACCAGATTGAGGATGACTGAGGATTATTGTCTCTTCATTAACGTATTAAAAACTTCACTGTTTGATGATTAAGACCTAATAAGCGCCCTGGTTGAATTATATCACTGGGAGCCACTGGATAGGCAGTCATGCGTTATATAAGCATGTTTGAATTGAATTGAATAATGTATTGATTTTTACTCTATGTTTCTAAATTACTATGGGATTGTTTTTGTATTGTGTTTTCACTTTATTACTGTTTGGGTGCTGCATAAATACTTTACACATTGTCTCTATGTTAAGCCTGACTGCTTATGTGGCAAGTTATCAAGGACTTTCGTGGTTCACCCTGTCAGGGATTATGGTTGTTTCTTGAGCACGGTTACACCCCACTCAACCAGCAACCCAATTTCCCACAACTACTGTGACCTTAAAATGCACAACATAACAAAATTGGTCATTCAGTTTTCCTAGACTAGAGTTCACCCACCCCCTTACTTTAGCATCTGGAAACCCGCCCTATGCCCAGTGCCACTGTTTGCAACAAACATTGTGCATTTTGCAAAGGCCATGGTCAGTGTCCATACCCTGTGCCTCTTAAATTTTTATTGCACTGGGGCAGAATGAAAAGTTGAGACAGACAGCCCTGGCCCTAGATTAACACTGTATCATTTCAAATAAATGACACAACGTATATATATGTAAATGTTCCTTCTTATACTTGTTCAAAATTGTACAGATTTTATAAATTCCAAAAAAGCCATCTCCTAAAATCCCATGTGGGTTTTTGTCTCCAATGCTTCTGGACAGCTCTCCCATATCCACAATTCTGAAGCCTTATGGTTTTGTCAGTCATTCGGAAATTTCCTGCTGCACTGCTACCATATTGACTATTTAGGCCCAGGATTCTTGCATAAGTGTTGCAAAAAAATACTGTTTAAGTGAAGCGCCAATGCCGGTATTTAGGGTCAGCTACTCCCACCTCCTTCACTCTTCTTTCTGTGTGATCTTGGACTTATAACTTTAGAGTAATAAATGTGTTATATGTAACTTTTTCACTCACTCTAGTAATTTCTTAAAGTTTTTAATTGGATGTGATACTGTTGGCCTCATCAAGAATGTTTATTTTATTTGATCCTGCGACATAAAGGTTTATACACTGATTGTTCAATCTACTAAATTGCTTTACTGGCCATATCCCTGGATGCTTGAATGAGTGAATGATTCTTTTCTAAGGTCTTGATTCCTGATCAAACTTCACTTTAACCGCCCGTGAATGCCACTTACTTCCTGTATTGATACATTTAACAAGCATTGGCAAAGCCAATAGGTCACGCCTATGCCAGAGCTGGTGACTTTGCCAATATGTTTTAGCAATAATGTACACCACAGTTGCTGCTGTCCTGCATAACAGAAGGTTAGCGGGGTAAAGGAGACTAGCATGGAGTGTCATAAAGTGGAGTAGAGTGGAGTGTTGTGGAGTGTTACGGAGTGAGGTAGAATGGAGTGGCGCAGACTGGAGTAGAGTGAAATGCCATAGAGTAGAGCAGTGCAGGATAGAGTGCAGAGGGGCAGAATGCAGATTTGTAGAGTGTAGGAGTGTATAGTGCAGTGGCATAGAGTGCAGTCATGCAGAGTAGAGTGTCAGAGTGCAGGGTCGTAGAGCGCAGGATCATAGAGAGCGGAGTAGAGTGGTGCAGAGTAGAGTGGTGCAGAGAGTAGTGACGTAAAGTACAGTGGTGCAGAGCATAGAACAGAGAGGTGGAGAGTGCAGAGACATGGAGTGCACTAGTGTAGAGTGACATATCATACAGTGGCATAGAGTGTAGTGGCTTAGAGTAGAATGTTGTAGAGTATAGTGGCATAAAGTGTACTAGTGCAAAGTAGTTGGTCTAGGAGCACTGGCCTAGGGTGCCTTGGTTTTGAGTTAAGTGGTGTAGAGTGCATTGGTGTAGAGTCCAGTAGAGTGGTGTAGAGTTGATTGGTACACAGTAGACTGCAGTGGCATAGAGTTTTGTCATGCAAAGTAGAGTATCAGAGTGCAGGTTCGTACAGTGCAGAATAGAGTGGTACAAAGTAGAGAGGTGCAGAGTATAGTGGTGCAGAGATCGGTGACTTAGAGTACAGTGGTGCAGAGTAGAATAGAGTGGCGTAGTCTTGTGACAGAGTGCAAGGGTGTAGAGTAGCATAGCGTACAGGTGTGCAAAGTGCAGTGGCATAGAGTATAATTTTGTAGAGTATAGTGGCATAAAGCGAAGTGGTTCAAAGTAGTTGGTGTAGGTGCAGATGCGTAGAGTGCCTTGTTTTTTGAGTATAGTTGTGTAGGATGCATTGGCATAGAGTGAATTGGCTTAGAGTACAGTGCTATAGCGTGGAGTGCAGAGGCCGAAAGGGCAGTGGCGTAGAGTGGAGTAGGGTGGCGTAGAGTGTAGTGACATAGAGTGCAATGGTGTAGAGTAGATTGCTTCAGAGTAAAGTAGAAAGATAGAGGGTACAGTATAATGATGCTGGGTAGAATGCAATGGCATAGAGTAGAGTGGTGTCAAGTAGAGTACAGTGGCACAGCATTGATTGCAGTGGCATAGAGTGGAGCGGTGTGTAGTGGAGTAGAGTAGAGTGGCATAGAGTGCAGTCTCGTAGAGTGCAGGGGTGTGGAGGAGATTGTTTCAGAGTAGAGTGAACTGGTGTAGAGTATAATGGTGCAGGGTAGTGTGTAGTGGTGCAGGGTACAGTGGTGGGGTATGGAGTAGTGGCATAGAGTGCAGTGTTGCAGAGTGAAGTGGTGTAGAGCACAGTGGTGCAGAGTTGTGTGGGGTAGACTGGAGCTGTGCAGAGTGAAGTGGCAAAGAGTGCAGTGGTGCATAGTAGATTGGGGTAGAGTGCACTGGCAAAGAGTTGAGTGGTGCAGAGTAGAGTAGAGAGGTTTAAAGTGATGTGGAGTACATTGTCAAAGTGTAGTTGTGCACAGTGGATTAGATTAGAGTGGAGTAGAGTGCTGTAGAGTGGCATGGAGTGGTGAGAAGTAGAGTGCAGTGGCACAGAGTAGACTGGCACAGAGTAGAGTGGTGCAAAGAAAAGTTATGCAGACTAGAGTGGCAGAGACTTCAGTGGCAGAGAGTGCAGTGCTGCAGTGTACAGTGTTGTAGAATGCCATTGTGTAGGATGCAGTGGTATAGAGGAACGTGGCATCGAGTGCATTGGAGTAGAATGCATTGGAATACAGTAGTGCAGAGTTAAGTTACATAGACTGCAATGGCACAGAGTAGAGTGGCACAGAGTAGAGTGGCATAGAGTGCATTGGTGTAAAGTGCAGTTGTGTACAGTGGGGCACAGTAAAGTGACTTAAAGTGCAATGGTGCAGAATAGAGTGGTGTAAAATGCAGTGGCATAGAGTAGAGTATATTGGTGTACAGTGCAGTGGTGCAGAGTAGATTGGCATAGAGTGCAGTGGCTTAGAGTGTATTGGTTTTGAGTAGAGTGATGTAGAGTGTATTGCATAGAGTGCAGTGGTGTAGAATGCAGTGGTGTAGAGTGCAGTGGTTAGAGTGCAGCAGCATACAGCGCGGTGGTGTGGCGTGGAGAGGTGTGGAGCGGTGTGGAGTGGGACAGAATGGGATAGAGTGGAGCAGACAGCAGTAACATCGAGTAGATTGTTTCAGAGTTGAGTGAAGTGTCATAAAGAGCAGTGGTATAGAGTAGAATGTCATAGAGTGCAGTGGCATAGAGTGGAGTGATGCAAAGACCAGTGGTATAGAAGTCAGTGGCATAGGGTGGAGTAAAAGTGGAGTGGCATAAAGTAGAGTGGCAGAGAGTACAGTTTTACAGAGTATACTCTTATAGAGTGCAGTGGTGTACAGTAGAGTGGCATGAGTGCATTGGCGTAAAGTGCAGTGGTGCAAAGTAGAGTGGCATAGAGGGCTGTGTCACATAGTGAAGTGGCGTAGAGAGCAGTGGAGTAGAGTACAGTTGTGCAAAGTAGAATAGAGTGGTGCAGAGTGCAGTGACAGAGTACAATGGCATAGAGTTCAGTGGCATAGAAAATAGTGGCTTAAGAGTGCAGTGGTGTAGAGTAGATTGGGGTAGACTATATTGGTTTTGAGCAGTAAAGTGGTGTAGAGTGGTGAAGAGTAGAGTGGAATACCAATGACTGCAGTGTCCCCAAGTGCAGTGGCGTAAAGTAGGCTGTTTCAGAGTAGAGTGCAGATGTGCAGAGTACTATAGAGGGGACTGGCACAGTGTGCACTGGGTAAAGTGGAGTTGTACAGAGTTGAATGTATTGGCATAGAGGGCAGTAGCATGGTGCAGAGTAGGGTGGCATAGGGTGAAGTTTGCATAGTAGAGAAGGGTGGGCTACAGCTCATTGGCATAGAGTGGAATGTTGTAGAGAAAAGAGGCGTAGAGGGGAGTGGTGCAGAAAAGAGTACAGTGACACAGTGTGAAGTGAAGTGGCATAGTGTGGAGTGGTGCACAGTAGAGTGCAGCAATGCGGGGTGGTCCAGAGTGGAATGGGGTAACATGGAATATGCATGGTATGGTAGCATACTGACCTCACAGACAACACATCTTCAATTGAAATGGCCAATACATTTGCACACACATACAATTTTACTGGTATAAATAAACAGCGCACAAACGATAATATGTGGAAATGTCATCACTAATTTATTGATTTGATTGTCAGACCGTTCATTTACAGACATTTAAATTTTGGTGTGTGCTAGAAAAAAACCATTGTACAGCCTTTCTCCAGATGGAACTCCCAAGCATGATTGTCACATAAATCCTCTCCCCTTGTAGTCAGAGAAAGAAAAGTAAACATCAAACTCACTGGAAGACACATTTGACCTCTGTCTTTGAATACACAGCAAATTTGACAAGATAAGAACAAGATGTATAAGCCTGTTTACAATAAGCCAGTTTGTTGAAGAATACAGTAAAGAAGGTTTGGGCGACGGGTTGTTTGACAGCCTAAAGCAAATAAAAAGCCAGAAAATGTCAGCTACAAACAACAAAGCCAATGGTAAGCAATGGGTGGAATGCATTCCTAGGTCACCTTTCTGAATGTCCCCAAGAAGCCTTTAGCAAACCAGATGGCTGCACTGTCTAGCAGGCTGTGAGCTAAAAAGGGAACAAAATCCTTTTTCTTTCAAAGGCATTTTCACACTGTTCCTTAACTTCCATACATTCTTCCATTGTCAAAAAATTGGAATCTTCCATGTCTGTATTTGCTTTTTACTGGACGTGGTCTGCTGTGCATTGCTCACATTAATTTTTCACCTTTCCACACTTCTTTTTTCCAATTAGTCTCAACACTTCTCTTTACCCTTTTTACATACTGGAATATTTCCCTACCTTAATGCACCTCCTTCTCCTATTGGTTTGTTCCAAACAGGTCTTTACCCTAAAGGCTGCATTTACTCCTAGTTCTCTCTCTCCGTTTATTTAATAGCTCGTCAGTGATGTGTGAGTCATGTACTTGTTGCTCTTGGTTGTACCCCTATAATGGTGTCAGCATGCTGCCTAAATAGTTGCCCATTGTACCCTTGTCATAAATATGATTTTAGCAATTTGTTGTACTTTCTGTGCTAAACCTTGCACCATTACTATTCTAATATAAAGCACTCTAACACCCTTTGGTCATGTTTGGATGATTTAAAACTGTACTACTACCACTACTTATAATAATAATGAGGCAGCGCTGGGTCGGCCCTCTTACCATAAGTTTCTGGTGCACATTTTTTCACTGACTGAGAAGTAAAGGGAATTATTATTTGATCAACCCAATTTAATTAACAGTGTAGCCAATTTGGCTACACATTAATGAACAGGAACCAGTGGCTATAGTTAAGCAGGTTTATTACAAGTTAGCAGTTTGTTGACCCTGTTTACAGGCAGGTCGCTCCCCACGCTGCACAGCCCCACCAGATTGTGTCTGTGATCCTCCCCGCTGCTGCTGCGAGTTCGTGCAAGCCCTCTGCTCCGCTTTTCTCCCTTCCGCCTGTCTGCTGTTTGTTCTCCTCTTTTCTCCACTTTCTTATTCTTTTTCCATTCTGCACCCCTATTGCTCAGTTTTTCTCCCTTCCGCCTGTCTGCCGCTTTTTCTCCACTTTCTCATTCTTTTTTCATTCTGCACCCGATTGCTCTATTTGCCTTTTCTGCTTTTTTACTAATTTCTCGCTTTCTTCACATACTCTCCTGCCGCTGCGTCCCCTGCAGCCCTGCCCCCCTCGCTCACCCATTCACCTCCCAGCTCATCCTCCCTCCCACCTCCCCTTCTTAATGGCGGCCGCTGCCCCCCTCGCTCACCCATTCGCCCCCCCGCTCCAGCCTCCCAGCTGATCCTCCCTCCCACCTTCCCTTCTTAATGGCAGCCGCTGCACGGTGAAGAGAGTGACCCTTGGCCCTCTTTACAGGCAGGTTGCTTCTCATGCCGCACAGCCCCACCAGATTGTGCTTGTAATCCTCCTCACTGCTGCCGCGAGTTTGTGCAAGCCCCCTGCTCCGTTCTTCTCTCTTCTGCCTGTCTGCTGTTTATTCTCCACTTTTCTCCACTTTCTTATTCTTTTTCCATTCTGCCCCACTATTGCTCTTTTTGCTTTTCTGCTTTTTTGCTCCTTGCTCCCTTTCTCCACCCCCTCTCCTGCTGCTGCATCCCCTGTGGCCCTGCTCCCCTCACTCGCCAATTCGCCACCCGCTCCCGCCTCCCAGCTGATTCTCCCTCTCACCTCCCCTTCCTAATGGCGGCCGCTGGCGTGCCAAAGGCGCGCCTAATGCAAGCCCGTCTGCGCCCGTCCACACCTGGACCACGAACAGCACCAGACCCCCAGGTCCCTGCAAGCGCTATACACCCGTCACTGCTACCATGCCAACCTCCTCCATGCACTCAACCCTGGCCGACCAACCACCTGCTTCCAGGCAACCCAAAGCTCACTCAAGGACCCTTCACCTCCAGTAATTGTAGATTCACCAGCCAGCGAAGACCTGCACGTCTGGCCCCTCCCACCAGGACATGCCACAACCACCTCAGATGCATACTACCAACATGCCATCGAACTCAGGGACCTTTTCGACTCATCATCCCCGAACGTCGCCTTCCTGACGGAAACCTAACTGAACCCCTCATCGGCACCCAAAGCTGCCATAGCCATCCCGGATGGCTACAAGATCACCTGCAGGGACCGCACCAACAGTCAGGGAGGAGGAGTTGCCATCGTCCACAAGAATACCCTCAGAATCTCGACCAGCACCAAAGACACCCTCAGCACTGCCGAATACCTGCACTTCCAGATCCACATCGATCCTAACACCACCCTCAGAGGAACCCTCATCTACAGACCCCCCGGACCCCAGCCACAGTTCAGCACCTCCATCACCGACATCATCAGCTTGCATGCCTTGGCCTCCACAGACTGCATCCTCCTCGGAGACCTGAACTTCCACCTCAAGAACGACAACAACGGAATGCCACCAACCTGCCCGACAACCTTGCCAATCTCGGACTCATACAGCTTATCACAACACCCACCCACTCCACCGGACACACGCTCAACCCCATCTTTTCTGTCAGCAACCACATCGCCTTCAGCCACACCACCAAACTCCACTGTACTAACAACCACTGCATCCACTTCTCCTTCGAGAAAAAAAATGCACCAACATCCCTCAACAAATCCCCCACCGCAGCTGGAACAAGGTTACCGAAGGCCAGCTAATCACCACCCGTTGAGACCCACCAACCCACAACACTGACACAGCCGGCCATAACCCCAGGCAGTGGATCGATGACTGCGCTAACACTCTTGCCCCGATCAAGAAACCCTCAAACAGATACACTGGCAGAAGGGCCATCTGGTTCACCACCAACCCCCAGGCATCCAAGCAGACCTGCCAAAGACTCAAGAAGAAGTGGTGCCATGAACAGATGCCGCACAACCATGCAGCTCTCAAGAACTTCAGCTGCAGGCACCACCAACTCATTCGAACTTCCAAAAGGACCTCCTTCAGGAACGTATCGACAACAACAGACACAACAGCAAAAAGCTCTTCAAGATCGTGAAGGAACTCACCAACCCTAGCTCCAGCTCTAACGACATCCCGCCATCACAAGACCTATGCAACTCTGTAGCCACCTTCTTCCACCGCAAGATCAGAGACATCCGCAACAGCTTCAACCCTCCGACCCCCCGACAGCCGCCGACACCTCAGACCCACTGCCCCCCAGCCACACCGGCCTCCTACTCTCCTGGAACCACGTGAACGATGAAGACACCATCAAAACCCTGAACACCATCCACTTCAGCTTACCGTCAGACCCCTGCCCTCACCACATCTTCAACAAAGCAAACTCCATCATCGCACCCCAACTCTGGAAGATCTTCAACAGCTCCTTCGACACCGCCACCTTCTTGGAGAGCTGGAAACACTCTGAGATCAGCGCCCTACAAAAAAAAACAAGGCAGACCCAAAGGACCTCAAGAACTTCCGGCCCATCTCCCTGCTCCCGTTCCTGGTGGAAGTCATCGAGAAGATCGTCAACAGACAACTGACCCGCTTCCTCAAAGAGAACAACACCCTGGACTTGTCCCAATCAAGATTCCGCAGCAGCCACAGCACCGAAACCGCCCTCATCACTGCCACCGATGACATCAGTACCCTGCTGGACAACATCGAAACCACGGCCCTCAACCTCCTAGATCTTTCGGCCGCCTTCGACACAGTCTGCCACCACACCCTACACACATGCCTCCACAATGCAGGGATCTGTGACAAAGCCCTGGGCTGGATAACCTCCTTACCCACTGACAGATCCCAGAGAGTCCACCTCCCTCCATTCCAATCCGAAGCCAAGATCACCTGCGGCGTACCTCAAGGATCATCCCTCAGCCTGGCCCTTCTCAAAGTCTACATGACACCGCTCACAAACATCGTCTGATCGCATGACCTCAACATCGTCTCATACGCCAACGACACCCAGCTGATCCTCTCCCTCACCAAGGACCCCGCCACAGCCAAAACCAACTTCCACGAAGGAATGAAGGCCGTCACCGAATGGATGAAGAAAAGTCACCTGAAACTGAACTCGTACAAGACAGAGGTCCTCATCCTCGGCTCCACCCCCTCCACCTGGGACGGCTCCTGGTGGCCAGCCTCGCTGGGAGCTGCGCCAACACCCACCAACCACGCACGCAACCTGGGTTTCATCTTGGACTCATCACTGCCAATGACCCAGCAAGTCAAAGCTGTCTCCTCCTCCTGCTTCAACACCCTCCTCGTGCTTCACAAGATCTATAGATAGATCCCCACCAGAACCAGAAGGACGGTCACCCAGGCCCTCGTCACCAGCAGGCTGGATTACGGCAATGCCTTCTACCCGGGAACCACGGGAGTCATCCTTTACCACAAAACCATTACAATGCGGTATGGTTACATCACAGTTTTTACAACGCAAGTCGTTACATCGACTTGAACTGAAGGGTTCTCTAGACTAAGGAATAGTGTGAATTACTATTCCAACACCTTCCCTACTGTACGTAGACTGGAGTTGGAATAGTACTTCACACTATTACTAAGTCCAGCGCCCACCAGCGCAAGTCGATGTAACGACTTGCGCTGTCAAAACTGCAATGTAACATACCGTGTTGTGATGGTATGCATTGTATCATCATACATTTGTAACCACAGCCAAACTCCAGAAAAGACTTCAACACGTACAGACCGCCTCCGCATGTCTCGTCCTCGACATCCCCCGCCACAGCCACATCACTGCCCATTAAAGAGACCTGCACTGGCTCCCCGTCAACAGGAGGATCACCTTCAAGCTCGTCCCCCATGCTCACAAAGCACTCCACGATGCCAGACTTACATAGCTCAACAATTGACTCACCTTCTACACTCCCAACCGTCTGCTTTGCTCTGCTGACCTCGCCACTATTCCACACATTCACCGAACGACAACCAGCGGCAGATCCTTCTCCCACCTCGCCGCCAAGACATGGAACACCTTCCCCATCCACCTGTGACAGACCCAGGACCTGCTGACCTTCAGGAGACCTCTCAAGACCTGGCTGTTCGAGCAGTAGCAGCTCCCCCCCTTAGCGCCTTGAGACCCTCAGGGGTGAGCAGCACGCTGTACAAATGCTTGATTGATTGAGCAGTCAGGTTAAGGTAAACAAATCTTAAAACCATGCTGTAAAGATAAAGAATAATGACTGGGTAACCCAACCTCTTAAAGAACTTCAGACATACCAGAATAAGGCAAACAAGAAGTTCAGTCACAACAATACGAAAGATCAATAACAGAATCTGATGCTCAGAGCAAAGTTTCTGTTTCTTGTTCTCTCTTCTATACATAAGTTAAGTCTAAAATCGTCCAGATGAAGTACAAACTGGAAGAATGGTTTTAAACACTAAAATGGTCTAAAAAATTAGGGAAATGCAGAAATAGAGGAAAATGCGGGAAGGTGGTAGCATTTCAGAATCTCAGTCAAGAGTCTTCTTCAAACAGTGAAATGAGAGTTAAACCTAAGCCACACTCTACAAGATTGAAATGGAAAGCATTGCGGTCCAAACCTCTCGGAGTCCAAAGGAAAATGGTGTGACTTTAGACAGTAGGAACTCCAGTTATTTACATCATTATCTCCCAAGTAACACCCCTCTGTTTGCATCATCAGGGGTTGCACATGGGCACATTCAACCACAATTGAAACAAGCATTGCTATGTCCAATAGGTCTCGCTTTTGGGACCTTATAAGTATTTAGTTATGCAGCACAATATCCTTGGTGCCACAACATCAACTGTTGCGTGGCTAAACACTTATAAGGTCCCAAAGGACAGACCTATTGGCTATGTCAATGCTTGTTATATATACCTAAGGTACCAACTAATAAACACCTAATAAAGACAGGCGTACCTACCCAACCGAATTCAGTGAGAACAGGTGAAGTGATGAAATAAAATTCACTGCTCGAATCGCACTGTAAATATCTCACATTAAACTGAATGTTAGTCAGAGCCACTGGATTCAAGCTAGCCTGGCTGCTGAGGGGTGTTACCCCAACCCGGAACCAGGATGTTTGTTTCCGGTCCAGGGAAGATCTGGCGTGGTAGTTGGGTCTGGACTGTTCCCATGAGGCACAGGCTAAAGAACAATGAAGGATTCAACCCAGATCTGTGACAGGGGGTGAGTGTCTGAAAAGTTTCAGTGCTCCATCCATCATCACATTGTGCTCACTTAGTCAGAGCAATAACGTCATAGAAGAGCAGACTTAAGCTTAAAGGTAATGAAAATAGGGTTGTTGAAATAGGGCAAAAGTGGAACCAAAAAAATGCCAGGACCCCTAGGCAAATGACCAAAGTCCAAGTGTTATTACAGAGGTTAAGTGCTAATTTGGAAAAAAAATTACATGGAACCTGAAGGCCAATGTTATCAAATAGATGTGCAATCATTCTAGTTAGGTTCACTAAAGGCAGCGGCTTGAGGCTCAGAGGTTTTATCATAGGTTGTTTACAAAGGTTCAGTCAATGAGGCAGAGGTGCCACCCTGGGGTCTCCAGTAGGAGATATGTTTGCACTTTGTTGTGCTGTTTGAGGTTTTAGGGTTTCAAGTCCAATTCTTTAAAGTTGTATGTCTGATGTAGTGGGCTACTGAGCGGCTGGTAGTCTGTAACTGAGGGATATAGCGCAGTGATGAGATCAGTGAAAGAGCAAGCTCATCTTTCTGGACAAGGTGCAGGAGAGGTGGTACCGCCAACACAGAGGGTGCCTGTGGGTATAAAACTTCACAGGCCAATATATGTCAAAATGGGCCAACAGCCAAAGATATTTCCGGTTGCTACAGACACCCAGCTGCGGTACTGGACTAAATATGCGCTGTGCAAATCATAATTAACAGTGACAGCAAGGTGAGATGCTCTGTTGGATGACATGAGATATGTAATAGGATGCATGCGACGTAGCTTATTGGATGGGGCGTAGTTTAGGTTGGTGAGGTGCATAAAATGGTCTACTGGATGCAGTACGGGGTGCAGAGCGGGATGTGGTGTTGGATGCAGAGTGGGTGTGGTGTGGGGTGCAGAACGGGATGTGATGGGGTGCAGAGTGGGATGTGGTGCAGGGTGCATAATGGGATATGGTGTGGGGTGTAGAGCGGGATGTGGTATGGGGTGCAGAGCAGCATGTGGTGTTGGATGCAGAGCGGGATGTGGTGTGGTGTGCAGAGTGGGATGTGGTGTGGTGTGCAGAGCGGGATGTGGTACGGGGTGCAGAGTGGGATGTGGTGTGGGGTGCATAGCAGGATGTGGTACCAGGTGTAGAGCGGGATGTGGTGTTGGATCCAGTGCGCATGCAAATTGACTTCACTCTTCCCAGCAGGTAGCTGGCACTCTCTTAGCATCTTGCTTCTGCAGCACAATCCGGGGTTGATTTATAACAGAATTCACACTCATGCTTGCTGGCTGTCCATCCGTAGAAGACAGATGTGATGCGGGTGATGTAGAAGAATCCTGGGCCTGTAGAGAGAACAAAGGTCACTGAACTCTTGCTGCTGGTAGCCAGAGAACTGATAAAAGACCCCGGTGCCGGGCCTTCGTTCCTATGGATTAGAATGGCACATGTTGAGGGTTTGTTTGATAACCCTGGGAGGAGCACGCGGGAGTGGGCCCATTTGATAGGGTGACTAACCTAAAGATCCTGAAGACATTGATGCTACCTGTCTTTCAAGATACCTTTTTCCCCTGGCTGGTGTGACTGACTAGAGATGTCACTTTGCCTGACTAAACCACATTGTCTCAGCACACTGCACCCGTTAGCATTTACAATGACATCTACCAGATGTGTAATTCAAGAAAACACGTGGAGGCCTCCAGTTATCATAGTGCTATAACATTTCCTGTGCATAAGTTGAGCTATGAAGATGTAGTGGTACGAGCTATACGCAAGCAGTGTCTTCTGGGTACACCTATGAGCTCCACGAGCTATGCTGACATGGGATAAAATGATTTGTAGAAACGTGTAAAATATTGGTCTGTTGAATTGAAAAGTACCACTTTAGACTTGTACTCAAAAAATATAAACTTCATTGCTTAAAATGCAGTATTCACATTTGAAAAATCATCCAGTGATTGAGCAGGTTAACCACAAGTTAAAATAACACTAAAAACAAGCCAGAGTGTGAACGCTGGCCGAGATCGGAGTCGTCTTCAATCACGGCAGAGACACGCAGCATTTACCTTGCGGGAGCGAGCACAATAATTACTAACACATGGCGCCGCTCGCTCCCGCAAGGGAATCACCAAACATGCACACGTTGTCATTTAAAGCAATGCAACGCGTGCACGTTTTTTCCTGCAAACCTGGAGCGATTTCTAAAGGTCTCTTGCCTAAGCAACGCATGCGCGCTGTGTAGGCGACACCTAAAAAAACTACCAGTACATTAGATTCATGTTACATTTTACATACAGGTTAAATAACTGAGTACACGTCTCTAAATGTGACTACGAGCTACATTATAAATGAAAATATGAAACATTAGTGCACACATTACTTATGTCTTTTTTTTCTAAAGTAAGTACATTTTAATAGTGTAAGGGTAGTTTTAATCAGAGTTCTAATAAGTATATATCATATATTAGAACATTGGAAAGTGGATCACTCCGTTGAATACAATGGAAAGCTTCTACAGGCCGGCAAAAGCCTGCAAAGCAACATTCCAATGTTGTTTTACAAAGTCCTCTTGGAGCCCGAAGCGATTTAAACTCCCTTGGGTACCGAGAGGCCTTTGTTTTATTTGTTAAAACATTCTGCCCTCTAGTTGCAGAATGTTCTAAACGCCTTATAGCCCTCTGTAACTGGGCTATACCAGCCATTGAAGTTCTGCTCCCTTGTTAAAGGCCCGAGCCGAAAGCAGGCCTTTAATGGCCGGTATAGCCCGGTATGGCAGGCTACATTCCGGTTAATGAACACAGTGTATGTATGAGTCTATAATCCAACAGTGAATGCACTACAATAGTAATGTCAAATGAAACACTTCACAATAATATCGTCAGGACACATGAGTATGCATTGCTAACGGGAAGCATCCATTACAACACAGTCATTACATCGCACTGCTATTACAACGCAGCTATTACAGCGCAACTGCCTTTAGATTGCATACCATTACAACGCATGCTATTACAACACGTCACTACAACACAAGCCATTTGATGCACACCATTACAACGCATGCCATTACAACGCATTATAAGGTAAGTTATAGAGTCTTTTTTGTTTTAGATTGGGTAAGGGTTTTGGGATGGATGGAAATAGTCATTTTTACCCCTACTCTATCCAACACTTACCCTACTGTTTCAGTCAATGGAGTGGGAATCGTAATTTTTACTCCTACACTATCAAACACTTACCCTACTGTTGCCGTAAAAGTAGTATGTGCTGTAATAGTGTGCGTTATAACGGTATGCATTGTAATGGAATGCGTTGTAATGGTAGTTTTTAAAAATGCATTGCAATGGCATGCGTTGTAAAATCATGTGATGTAATGGTAGTTACGGTGTAAAAACTGCATTGTAAAAACGTGTTGTAAATGTTTGCTTTGTGTAATGAATTAATGAATATATTTTATTGTATCAATTAACAAAAATTGTTACAAAAAGTGTAATGTCATATATTAATTGCTAACTGCACATATATATTGCATGTTTATGATGTGTAAGAATGGAGCTGAAGTTACTCTGCTCCAATATTAATAATGATTTTCCAAGTCAATAGGAAAGGGGGTGAGATATTGTCCACAACCAGTAAATACCTGTGCCTTGGGGTGCTGTATTTACAGGGTACAATAAATATTTCCTAAACTAAGTTGTCCCAAGGGAAAAACAGAAATTGCATGCGACTTCGGCGCTTCCTGCTCCAAAAACCGCATGTAGTGGAATTTAGCAAATATTTGACCTACCAAAAATTACCAGATGAAAATTGCGGTTCGTGGTAATTACTACAAAGATTGAGTTCGGGTCCTTGCTCCTAATAGGGTCCGACGTCGAACTGAAGTTTACCAGCCTCCTTGGAATCACCGCCAAGTCTTATCATCTTGAAGCCACCTTCGTGTCTGTTTAATTTTATGCAGAAGGAATTTTCTAGAGTATGTGGGTATTTGGGGTAGGATCTTGAGTTAAGAAAAAGCACCACCTGCTGTTTACAGCTATGAAGTGGTAAAACTGTCATGACAAGCACTACGTTCGTGACGGGTTACTTATTATCTCTCATCATTGGTAGTTTATTTATTCTGCGAATTCAATTCTATGGAGCAAGCTCAGTCTGGGGACAGCAGGCGAGCGGGCGGGAAAGGGTGCGCGCGCTTCGCTGTAGGTAGGGGGGGGGGGGGCGGCGAGGGTGACGAGCCGAGGCAGGAGGAGCAAGGGCTGAGCACGGGCTGCCTCTGGACCCCACCCGTTGCCTGCTAGGCTGATGCCTTCACTTGTAGCGCGGGAGCTCAGAGCCCGCTGACACCTGTCGAGGGTGTGATGCTGCACCTGGCAGACAGCTTAGGACCCCGAGCAGCCAAGGGAACCGCAGTCAGCGTTTGGTGCAGAGTTCAAGAGCAGGTTGGTTCTTTCATTCTCACACTAATTTGTATTGTAATCCGTGTTCAGTTATAGCGCTGCAAGACCGACCTCTTGACGCCCTAGAATGCCTTAATTAATAACTCATGTTTATGTGATGGTGCGTGCAGTGTTTATGATTCACAGCATAGCCTCGAATTAATTTACTTTTTATTAATCATTGTACGGCAGTGGTCAATTACATTCCAAGTTAAATAGCTAGTTCTATCCGAAGCGAAAAAAACTGACGACTGGTTTACTTGAACCGAAACCCATGCCCGTTCTCCTTAAAACTCGTGGAATGACACAGACAGTTGCAAAGCCCGGGAGTTAGATGTGAAGACCGATTCGGAGCCCAGGGCAGAAATCTGTCAACAGCACTAAAGTCCTGGGACAGTTTTTGGGTGCAGTGTACACAATAATGATTGTGGTGCGTGTTTCGCTGATCTGAAAAGTGTAATGGTGCGCAGGGCATATTATCGAAATAGGTAGTGAAACTAAAAGGAAAACAACATTTACGAGTGGCTTTAGTTAATCGTGTCCCTGCAGGAGGGCACGGCTCCCAATGGTGCAGGAGGTGCAGTGGCGCAGAGTTTTGGGGGCGCCCAAATTATGAATAATTGTAATAGTTTGCCTTAGGGTCCTTTCCACTTTTGATACACCCCAGCCACAACCAAACCGGTTATTTGTTAGGGTGAAGTGCGAGCCAATCAGATTCAATACAATTCGTTGGCATGTCAGGGGACACAGAGGTGTGTACAGGATTACACCGGGTGTCAGAGGAAGCGGTCACTCGCAGCACAGATGTCGGAAGAAGTACTCTCTTCTCGCCTCTTTATCCCTCTTCAGTGTTGCGCGAGTGTAGTTTAGATGGTTCTGTCAGATTATTTCACAACGGAGGCACAGATTCCAGTGTATTCGATTTTTAGGGGTGAGTGAAACAGGGTGCTGAAAAAAGCTTTCAAAGGAACTGAGGATTTACAGTTCATTGTTAGCGATAGAGCTGGCTCCGAGGAACCAGTCGCAGATTTTCTATGAAATATTCTGTTCTTGAAATGGAGAAATACAGAAGTGCGGTGCAGCTCAGCGGGAACGAACATCTTCATATGAGGACGACATTGTGAGGTACTGGCACATCTTCGGGGTACTGACTGAGCCTCTGGTAGGGTCATCTAGTCAACGAGATTCTGAGGGTACTGGCGCAGCTATGGGCTGAACCTCTGATGAGCAGCACAAATGACACAGACAGAACTCCAAAGAATCAGCCGGTGGTGCACGGCTCAGGCGGGGCCCAGAGGGCTTTATGATGAACGAGTGAGATGTCGAGTTCTGACAGAGCTTCGTGTTAGGATGAAGCAATGTGCTGCCACTAGGCATTGAAAGAGCTTATGTACAACAAGTGAGCAATGTGCACCCCAGATGATAGTACTGATGGAGCATAGGTCGACCGAGTGATCCGTAGCTCACAAGGTACTGATGGAGGAGCTCTGTGTGAACCAGTGACGTGCAGCTCGAGGTACTGATGAAGCTCTAGAAGAACCAGTGACGTGCAGCTCGAGGTACTGACGAAGGGCAGCGTGAACTCGTGATGTGCAGCGCACAAGGTACTGACGGAGTTCTGGATGAACAAGTGCTGTGCAGGTCACGAGGTACTGATGGTGCTCAGGGGGAACCAGTGATGTGCAGCGCACGAGGTACTGACTGAGCTCAGGGTGAACCAGTGATGTGCAGCGCACGAGGTACTGATGGTGCTCAGGGTGAACCAGTGATGTGCAGCTCAGGAGGTACTGACGGAGCTCAGGGTGAACCAGTGATCTGCAGCTGAGAAGGTACTGACTGAGCTCAGGGTGAACCAGTGATGTGCAGCGCACGAGGTACTGATACAGTTCAGGGTGATCCATTGATGTGCAGCTCAGGAGGTACTGACGGAGCTCAGGGTGAACACGTGATGCTTATCTGAGGAGGTACTGACTGAGCTCAGGATGAACCAGTGTTTGCAGCTCACGAGGGACTGAGAGAGTTCACAGTGAACTAGTGATGTGCAGCTGAGGAGGTCTGACTGAGATCAGGGTGAACCAGTGATGTGTAGCTGAGGAGGTACTACTGAGAGCAGGGTGAACTAGTGATGTGCAGCTGAGGAGGTACCGACTGAGATCAGGGTGAGCCAGTGATGTGCAGCTGAGGAGGTACTGACTGAGATCAGGGTGAACCAGTGATGTGCAGCTGAGGAGGTCTGACTGAGATCAGGGTGAACCAGTGATGTGTAGCTGAGAAGGTACTACTGAGAGCAGGGTGAAGCAGTGATGTGCAGCTGAGGAGGTACCGACTGAGATCAGGGTGAGCCAGTGATGTGCAGCTGAGGAGGTACTGACTGAGATCAGGGTGAGCCAGTGATGTGCAGCTGAGGAGGTACTGACTGAGATCAGGGTGAACCAGTAATGTGCAGCTGAGGAGGTACTACTGACTGAGATCAGGATGAACCAGTGATGTGCAACTGAGGAGGTACTACTGACTGAGATCAGGGTGAACCAGTGATGTGCAGCTGAGGAGGGACCGACTGAGCTCACAGTGAACCAGAGATGTGCAGCTCACGAGGGACTGACTGAGCTCACGGTGAACCAGAGATGTGCAGCTCATGAGGGTGACTGAGCTGACTTTGAACCAGAGATGTGCAGCTCACAAGGGACTGACTGAGCTCACAGTGAACCAGAGATGTGCAGCTTATGAGGTTCTGACTGAGCTCACGGTGAACCAGCGATTTGCAGCTCACGGGGTCTGATGGACCTCACAGTGAACCAGAGATCTGCAGCTCACGAGGGACTGATGGAGCTCTAGGTGAACCAGTGATTAGCAGCTCACGAGGGACTGATGGAGCTCATGGGGAACCAGAGCTGTGCAGCTCCCGAGGGACTGACAGAGCTTATGGTGAACCAGAGATGTGCAGCGTACAAAGTACTGACGGAGCTCTAGGTGAACCAGAGATGTGCAGCTTATAAGGGACTGACGGAGCACTTTGTGAACCAGTAATGCGCAGCTCACGAGGGACTGACGGAGCTCAGGTGAACCAGTGATGTGCAACTCACGAGGGACTGAGGGAGCTCAGGGTGAACTAGTGAAGTGCAGCTCATGAGGGACTGACAGAGCTTACAGTGAACCAGAGCTGTGCAGCTCACGAGGGACTGACGGAGCCCATGGTGAGCCAGTAATGTGCAGCTCACGAGGGACTGGCGGAGCTCAGGGTGAACTAGTGATGTGCAGCTCACGAGGTACTGACGGAGCTTAGGGTAAGCCACTGATGTGCAGCTCACAAGGGACTCTAGGTGAACTAGCGATTTGCAGAGCACGAGAAACAGACGGAGCTCAGGGTGAACTAGTGATGTGCAGATCACGAGGTACTGACGGAGCTCAGGGTGAACCAGTGATGTGCAGTTCATGAGGGACTCTAGGTGAACTAGTGATGTGCAGCTCACGAGGTACTGACGGAGCTCAGGGTGAACCAGTGATGTGCAGCGCACGAGGGTCTGACGGAGCTCAGGGTGAACCAGTGATGTGCAGCTGAGGAGGTACTACTGACTGAGATCAGGATGAACCAGTGTTGTGCAGCTGAGGAGGTAGTACTGACTAAGATCAGGGTGAACCAGTGATATTCAGCTGAAGTAGTTCTGACTGAGAGCAGGGTGCACCAGTGATATGAGGCTGAGGAGGTACTGAGTGAGATCAGGGTGAACCAGTGATGTGCCGCTGAGGAGGTACTACTGACTAATATCAGGGTGAACTAGTGTTGTGCAGCTGAGGAGGTAGTACTGACTGAGATCAGGGTGAACCAGTGATGTGCAGCTGAGGAGGTACTACTGACTAATATCAGGGTGAACTAGTGTTGTGCAGCTGAGGAGGTACTGACTGAGAGCAGGGTGACCCAGTGATGTGCAGCTGAGGAGGTACTACTGACTGAGATCAGGGTGAACCAGTGATGTGCAGCTGAGGAGGTACTACTGAGAACAGGGTGAACCAGTGATGTGCAGCTGAGGGGGTACTGACTGAACTCATGGTGAACCAGTGATGTGCAGCTGAGGAGGTACTGACTGAGCCCCGGGTGAACAGTGATATGCAGCTGAGGCAGTTCTGACGAGGGACTGACAGAGCTCACAGTGAACCAGTGATATGCAGCTGAGGAGGTACTGATTGAGAGCAGGGTGAACCAGTGATGTGCAGTTGAGGAGGTAGTACTGACTGAGATCAGGGTGAACCAGTGATGTGCAGCTGAGGAGGTACTCACTGAGAGCAGGGTGAACCAGTGATGTGCAGCTGAGGAGGTACTGACTGAGAGCAGGGTGAACCAGTGATGTGCAGCTGAGGCAGTGCTGACGAGGGACTGACAGAGCACACAGTGAACCAGTGATATGCATCTGAGGAGGTTCTGATTGAGACCAGGGTGAACCAGTGATGTGCAGCTGTGGAGGTACTGACTGAGATCAGGGTGAACCAGTGATGTGCAGCTAAGGAGGTACTACTGACTGAGAGCAGGGTGAACCAGTGATGTGCAGCTGAGGAGGTACTGACTGAGACCAGGGTGAACCAGTGATGTGCAGCTGAGGTGGTACTGACTGAGCTCCGGGTGAACCAGTGATGTGCAGCTCACGAGGGGCTGACAGAGCTCACAGTGAAACAGTGATATGCAGCTGAGGAGGTACTGATTGAGAGCAGGGTGAGCCAGTGATGTGCAGCTGAGGAGGTACTGATTGAGAGCAGGGTGAACCAGTGATGTGCAGCTGAGGAGGTACTGCTGACTGAGATCAGGGTGAACCAATGATATGCAGCTGAGGAGGTACTGACTGGGACCAGGATGAACCAGTGATGTGCAGCTGAGGAGGTACTACTGACTGAGGTCAGGGTGAACCAGTGATGTGCAGCTGAGGAGGTACTGACTGAGAGCAGGGTGAACCAGTGATGTGCAGCTGAGGAGATACTGCTGACTAAGATCAGGATGAACCAGTGATGTGCAGCTGAGGAGGTACTACTGACTGAGATCAGGATGAAGCAGTGATGTGCAGGTGAGGATGTACTGACTGATCTCAGGGTGAACCAGTGATGTGCAGCTGAGGAGGTACTGACTGAGAGCACGGTGAACCAGTGGTGTGCAGCTGAGGAGGTACTACTGACTGAGATCAGGGTGAACCAGGGATGTGCAGCTGAGGAGGTACTGACTGAGAGCAGGGTAAACCAGTGATATGCAGCTGAGAAGGTATTGACTGAGCTCACGGTGAACAAGTGATCTGCAGCTGAGAAGGTACTGTCTGAGATCAGGGTGAACCAGTGATGTGCAGCTAAGGAGGTACTACTGACTGAGATCAGGATGAACCAGTGATGTGCAGGTGAGGAGGTACTGACTGATCTCAGGGTGAACCAGTGATGTGCAGCTGAGGAGGTACTGACTGAGATCAGGGTGAACCAATGATGTGCAGCTAAGGAGGTACTACTGACTGAGATCAGGATGAACCAGTGATGTGCAGGTGAGGAGGTACTGACTGAGATCAGGGTGAACCAGTGATGTGCAGCTAAGGAGGTACTACTGACTGAGATCAGGATGAACCAGTGATGTGCAGGTACTGACTGAGATCAGGGTGAACCAGTGATGTGCAGGTGAGGAGGTACTGACTGAGATCAGGGTGAACCAGTGATTTGCAGCTAAGGAGGTACTACTGACTGAGATCAGGTTGAACCAGTGATGTGCAGGTGAGGAGGTACTGACTGATCTCAGGGTGACCCAGTGATGTGCAGCTGAGGAAGTACTACCGACTGAGATCAGGATGAACCTGTGTTGTGCAGATGAGGAGGTAGTACTGACTGAGATCAGGGTGAACCAGTGATATGCAGCTGAGGCAGTTCTGACTGAGAGCAGGGTGTACCAGTGATATGAGGCTAAGGAGGTACTACTGACTGAGATCAGGTTGAACCAGTGATGTGCAGCTAAGGAGGTACTACTGACTGAGATCAGGTTGAACCAGTGATGTGCAGGTGAGGAGGTACTGACTGAGATCAGGGTGAATCAGTGATGTGCCGCTGAGGAGGCACTACTGACTGAGATCAGGGTACACCAATGATGTGCAGCTGAGGAGGTACTGACTGAGCTCACGGTGAACCAGTGATGTGCAGCGCACAAGGTACTCACCGAGCTCAGGGTGATCTAGTGATGTGCAGCGCCCGATGTACTGATAGAGCTCAGGGTGATCCAGTGATGTGCAACTGAGGAGGGACTGACTGAGATCAGGGTGATCCAGTGATGTGCAGCTGAGGAGGGACTGCC